>NC_133389.1:169847972-170472972 GCF_047511655.1 Castor canadensis | reverse complement strand
CATGCTTGCTAGGAAGGCACTCTTACCACTTGAGCCTCTCCACTAGCCCAAGATTTTTTTATTCTTAAGAATTTTTTTACACTTTTTTTCTTCTAGTCCTTCTTTGACCTGAATGCTAGATGGCACTTGATCAGCTAACTAGTGATGGTCATTTCCAGCCTCTTTCCTATAAATTTCCTCCTATCCTAAGAATTTACTATTTTCATAGTTGGCTCCATGTTAATAGTATTTTCCTTCACAGAATCTCCCTTCCAGCAAGGTTCTGTAGTCTTCACATAGTGTAAAATAAATGTGTACACTCATGTACTGTGATGGTTAATTGATTGTCAGTTGATTGGAATGAGAGATGCCTGTAAAGCTCACTTCTGGGTGTATCTATGAGGTGTTTCCAGAGGCAATTAGATCATAAGAACTCTGACTTAATGAATGGTTTAATCCACTGATGAATCCAAATTTTGAATAGACTATTGGGAGGTGATGGAACCCTGGGAGCTTGAGCCTGCTTTGAGGAAGTAAGTCACTGCGGGGGCAGAGGGTGTCCTCATAGATCCTGCCCTGTCTGCTTCTTGTTGCTTCACCACTTTGCTTCCTGTCTATCATGATTTGAACTGCTACCATGATTTGAACTGCTATGCTGTACCCTCCTTGCCACGATGGACTGAAACCTCTGTAACTATGAACTAAAAAAAAATTTCCTTTCTTTAAGGTGTTTATGTTAGGTATGTATGTGGTTGCAACTATGTAAAAATAACTGACACACACACACACACACCCCAAAGGGGAATGCAGGTACCTCTAAAACAACACATGAGCGTAATTAATACAAAACAGTAAAATCACAACCACACAAGGCCAAATGAGGATCAACATAAATTAGAAGCATTCTTAGGTGACCCCACAGAGCCAGAATACACAGGGGACTTCAAACAGGACAGTACGTGCATTTACAAATCTTCTATGGACTTTGAGTATTAAGCACTAAATTTCAAATTTTCAACAAAAGTTTCTATTTCTTTTCCACACTTCCAGGTACCTTTCCATCATACTGGCACCAAGATATTAACTAACCCTTCTTGCCAGCACCATTCCTACTCTCTAATTATAGGTCATCACAACCCCATGTATCTCCTACTGCTATACTTGACTAGCTTTTCTCAATGAAGACTTGATGTTGGCAAATTTTGTTCAATGGATGAAAGCATAGACTGTTTTAGGAAGGACATTTTAATACTTCAAAGATTCTTTAGAGAAGTCTACAAGGAGTTTCCCAACAAGACAGATGAAATGGATAATGCCAAACTCCCTATGTACTTTCTCTTCAACTTTTCCTTCTCAGAATAGAATTGGGTTTTCCAGTAATATTCAGTGGGGATAACTTGGAAGTATGTGAGTTCAGTTACTCTGCTTGGAGACAATCTTTTCCAGTCATTCGGGGAAACATTTTTGGTTAGTAAAGTGGATAAAGTTTCAAAGTAATAACCCATTTGTGGACAGCTATTTCATGGAAGCTATAAACATTTTTTTCCAATATGTTTGTTAACTTTTCCCTAAAGATAATTTGGCAAGAAGAAGCTACCTCACCCCCAATTAAAAGACATAGAATAATAAACTGGGTTTAACTAAACATA
This sequence comes from Castor canadensis, assembly GCF_047511655.1. Classification (NCBI taxonomy): domain Eukaryota; kingdom Metazoa; phylum Chordata; class Mammalia; order Rodentia; family Castoridae; genus Castor; species Castor canadensis. The sequence continues at coordinate 170,471,344 of NC_133389.1, read as the reverse complement.
TGTTGCTTACAAGAGACTCGTCTTGCTGAAAAAAATAAACATTGGCTTAGAGTCAAAGGGTGGAAAAAGGGTTTCTAAGCAAATGGACCCCCACAAACAGGCAGGAGTAGCTATACTCATAGCTGACAAAGTAGACTTTAGACTAAAATCAGGCAGAAGAGACAAAGAAGGTCACTTCATATTAATTAAAAGAACAATTTATAAAGAGGAAATATCAATTTTTAATATATATGGACCAAACATAGTGGCACCCAATTACATTAAAAAAAAATCTAGTGGACTTAAGAACTCAGATGGACCCTAGCACAGTGATAGTGGGAGACCTAAATACCCTGCTGTCATCAATAGATAGATTATCCAGGCAAAAGATCAACAAAGAAACTCCAGAACTAATTCACACATTAGGCCAAATGGACATAATAGACATCAACAGAGTATTTCACCTAACATCCATGCAATAGACATTCTTTTCTGCAGCTCATGGATACAAAGCTTTAGGATACAAAGCAAGTTCAACAAATTCAAGAAAACAGAACTAACCCCCTGCATCATATCAGATTACAACAGAATAAAACTAGACCTCAAGAAAAAAAGAAACCACAGAAAGTATTCAAATATATGGAAACTGAATACCACGCTGCTGAATGATTAATGGGTGACCAAAGAAATAAAGGAAGAAATCAAAAGTTTCCTAGAATCTAATGAAAATGAAAAGACAACCTACCAGAATCTGTGGGACACAAAAGAGGCCATGCTAAGGGGAAAGTTTATGGCTACAAGTGTCTACAGTAAAAAAAAGCAGAGACTTCTCAAATAACCCAATGATGTACCTTAAGCTCCTAGAAAAACAAGAACAAACCAAACCCAAAACCAGAATATGGAGAGAAATAATAAAGATCAGGGCCTAGATCAATGATATCAAGACCAAAAATAACTATACAAAGAATCAATGAAACAAAAAAGTTGTTCTTTGAAAAGATTAACAAGATCAACAAACCCTTAGCCAACATGACAAAACAAAGGATTGAAAAGATCCAAATTAATAAAATCAAAGATGAAAAAGAGGACATAACCACAAATACTAAAAACATTTAGAGGATCATTAGAGAGCACTTTCAATACTTACATTCAAGTAAACTGGAAAATCTAGACTAAATGACTTAATGTCTAGATGCATTTAACCAACCAAAATTGAACCAAGAAGATATTAACCACTTAAATAGATGTATAACAAGCAATGAGAATGAAACAGTAATAAAGAGTCTCCCTACAAAGAAGAGCTCAGGACCTAATGGATTCACAGGAGAATTTTACCAAACCTTTAAGAAGAGCTAATGTCATTACTCAAATTTTTCCTGGAAACAGAAAGGGAAGGAACACTACCAAATTCATTCTATGAAGCTATCATTCTAAAACCAATAAAGATGCAATCAAAAAAGAGAGGTATAGATCAATATTGTCAATGAATATAGATGCAAAGATTCTCAAAAAATACTAGTAAACAGAAATTCAACAATACATCAAAAAGATCATACACCATGAGCAAGTCGATTTCATTCCAGGGATGCAAGGATGGTTCAACATATGTAAATCTATAAATGTAATACAGCATATAAACAGAAGCAAGGACAAAAATCACATGATTTTCTCAAAAGATGCAGGAAAAAAAAAAACTTTGACAAAATTTAACATACTTTCATGATAAAAACTCTGAAGAAACTAGGAATAAAAGGAATAAAGGCTAAATACAACACCTATAGTCAACATTATACTAAATGGAGAACAACTGAAATCATTCCCATTAAAATCAGGAACAAGACAGGGATGCCTGCTTTCCCCACTCCTTTTCAATATAGTTTTGGAATTACTAGCCAGAACAATAAAACAAGAGCAAGAAATAAAAGGGATTTGAATAATGAAGGAAGAAATCAAACTATCTCTATTTGCAGATGACATGATCCTATACCTAAAAGACCCTAAAATCTCTACCAAAAAAAAAAAAAACTATTAGAAAGTGTAAACTCTTTTAGCAAAGTAGAAGGATACAAAGTTAATATACAGAAATCAGTAGCCTTCCTATATACCAACAATGTACAGATTGAGAAAAAATGTGGCAAATGATTCAATTTATAATTGCCTCAAAAAGAATAAAGTACCTTGGAATAAATTTAATGAAGAAAAGACTTTTTCAATGAAAACTATAAACCACTGAAGAGAGAAATCAAAGAAAACATCAGAAGATGAAAAGATCTTCCATGCTTATGGGCTGGTAGAATCAACATTGTGAAAATGACCATACTACCAAAATCAATCTACATGCTCAATGCAATCCCTATCAAAAGCCCAATGACATTCTTAACAGAGATAGACAAATCAATCCACAAATACATCTGTAAACACAAAAGAACTTGACTTAGCCAAAGCAATTCTGAGCAAAAGTCCAATGCTAGAATTATCATAATACTCAACTTGAAAGTACATTACTAGGCAATAACAATAAAAACAACAAGGTATTGGCACAAAAACAGACAGGAAGACCAATGGGTTAGAATAAGAGACTCAGACATAAACCCATGCAACTACAGCCAACTGTTCTTCCACAAAAGAGCCCAAAGTGCACAAAGCAGAAAAGACAGCCTCTACAACAAATGCTGCTGGGAAAGCTGGATATTATCCACATACAGAAGAAAGAACCTAGACCCCTGTCTCTCACCCTGCACCAATATCAACTCAACTCAAAGTGGACAAAGACCTTAACATAAGGCCTGAAACTCTGAAAAGACTACAGGAAGAAGTAGGAAATACACTGGAACAGATAGGCATAGGGAATGATTTCCTAAGCAGAACTCAAAAGGTTCATCATCTAAGAGAAAGAATGAACAAATGGGACTTCATCAAACTAAAAAGTTTCTGCATAGCAAAGAAAACACAAGACTCAAGAGACTCCCCACAGAATGAGAGAAAAAAATCTTTCCAGCTATTCATCTAATAAGGGACTAATATCAAGAAAAACTTAACTCCCAAAGAAGCAATGAAGAAATGGGCATATGAATTGAACAGGGAATTCTCAAGGAAGAGGTACAAATGGCCAATAAATACATGAAGAAGTGTTTGATTTCCCTGGCTATAAAAGAGATGCAAATCAAAATTACACTAAGATTTCATCTCATTCCAGCTAGAATGGCCATAATCAAAGGCAGTAACAACAGCAAATGCTGATGAGGATATGGCAAAACAGGAAACTTTATACACTGTCAGTGAGAATGCAAATTAGTACTACCATTATAGAAAGCAGTATGGAGATTCCTCAAAAAACTAAAGATAGAACTGCCTAAAGATCCAGTGATAACAGCTCCTGGGCATCTACCCAAAGGAACGTAATACAGGGTACAACAGAGACACCTGTACACCGATGTTCACGAAGCCCTATTCATAATAGCTAGGCTATCGAAATAACCCAGATGCCTACAACTGATAAACGGATCAAGAAAATGTGGTATATATACACAATGGAGTATTTCTCAGCCTGTGACATGTGCTTTGAAGGTGCATGCAATTGGAAGACATCATGTTAGGTGAAGTAAGCCAGGCTCAGAAAGACAAAGGCCTCATGTTTTGGGAAGATAGATCCAAAAGATAAACATGCACACAAAAACAAGCATGATCATATATAAACTTATATGCAGAACATGTTTGTAATAGTATAACTACTCTATGGAACTCAGGAAAAAAGAACAATAGAGCATCACCAATATCACAAAACATAACATCTGTGAAGGTAGAGGATATAAGGATGTGTATTGAGAACTTTGAAAAATGGGGAAGTGGGAGGTAATGGACGGAATTTAACAGACCAAAGAAAAGTGTACACACAGCAAGAATACATTGAGAAACCCCCTTGAACATCGACTTAAGCATTAATAAAGACAGGACCATAAAATAGGACAGTGTGGGAGGGTGGGTACTAGTGAGAGGGGGAGGAGGAATGAAGGAGATTAAGGTGAGGTTATGTGGTTGGTGGACTTCATATACTTAAATGAAATAGAACAAAGAAACCTCTTGTAATTGCTTTAAGTGGAGCAAGGATGGGGTTGATATGGACAGATAATGGGGGTGATGTAACCAATGTACAATATAAGCTTTTTGGAAGTGTCACTATGAATCCCCCCTGCACAATGAATGTATCCTAATTTTTAAAAAAAAGAATAAGAAGCTATGTCACTTTAGGACCTGATATTTGGTGTGGTTTTATTTTATGTTAGTATTCTGACTCTTACAGCATTGGAAAAACAAAATGTGTTAACACAGCTAAACAAACAAACCAGACTCAAGGATTGGGAATTCAATGATAAAAAGTGATGTTCAAGAAATGAATGATTTAGGGCTGGGAGTAGGTTCAAGTGATAGAGTATCTGCCTATCAAGCACAAGGTCCTGAGTTCAAAAAAGAGAAGAAGAAAGAAATGAATGATTTAGCTATTATAGACTATCTTCAGCAGTACGTCAATATCATGACCAATGAAACACAGCAGCATTCATCAAGAAACTACTTTTTAATCCCCATAATACATATTCTCATTTAAAAACTGGACATGGGGTTAGAATAGCTATTCTGTACAACACTGCTACCTGCAATAGTCTATGATTTCACAACACCAAACTTCCCTTGAAGATCTGTTATCTTACAAGCTAAATGGATTCCCAAAATACAATCCAGAGAACTGATTGCAAGCCTGCCTACTCAGTCAGAGTTCCGCTGCAACAACTACAGATAACTATGGGCTTTTTTCTAAAGTCTTAAAATCCTATTACATGCATCACTAAATCACAGGCAATCAATAAGTCTTGGAGCATGGCGAAACTATAAATCTGAAGAAAAACAAGATGTTATCAAAAAGAAAACATTAATTGTCTTGTAAAGTTGTTCATATGACTTGGCCTACAAGAAGGTGATGGGAAAGACCTCATAAAAGGCAGGGGGCCCTTGAAAAGAACCAACTAATTGAAAATGCCCCAGTTCAGGCAAACTCCCTGGAGGAAACAACTTATGTAATATAATTTATGGAGTCCTGGGAAAGGTCACTGTTACCAAAAACACTACCTACTCAAATCATTTCCTCAGACCTCAGATTTCCCCATTTTGCATTCTGTCCTTGATTCTACTCCTTCAATTGGCTATTTATTGAAATTTTAAACTGAACTGGGTGCTCACGTTCAGGAAGACTGTGAGAGACAATACAAACATAAAGTGATGGAATGGAGCAGGATTAGTCTGTCTAGAACCTCTGAAGGATAGGAAGGATGGAGTACCATGGGGAGGGACCCTGAAGTCCTAAACTAAAAGGAAGAAATAAGGCAAGTTTAGGAATGGAGAGAAAGAGAAAACTAATAGCTGATGCATAGCTACTATCAGCTTGCTGAGTATGCTTCTAGGCAAGTACTCTGCTACTTGAGCCAATGCCACCCACTGGGCATGCACCCAAATGTTCTACAAGTATTCTCCCATTTTTATCTTTGGAAAAACCTACTGGTTAGGTATTATTAATCCCATTTTTAGCTGATGAAACTGTACACTCTTGCCAGGTGTGGTGGTACAAACCTGTAATCCCAGCACTTGGGAGGCTGAGGTAGGAGGATTCTGAGTTTGAGGCCATCCTGAGCTATAGAGCAAGACACTTTGCAAAAAATGAAGGAGGAGAGGGAGGGAGAGAGGAGGAAGGAAGGAGGAAAGGAAGAAAGGAAGGAAGGAAGGAAGGAAAGAAGGAGGGACAGGGGAAGGGAAGAAAGATAGAGAGGGGAAAGAAAGAGGGAAGGAGAGGAGGGGAGAGAGAAAAAAAGAAAGAAAGAGAGAAAAAAGAAGGAAAGAGGAAGGGAGGGAAGAAAAGAAGGGAAAAGAAAGGAAAGAAAAGAGAAAGAAGCAGAGGAAAGGGGGGAGGGAGGAAAGAAGGAGAAGAGGGAGGGAGGGAGGGAGAACACTATAAGCTCAAAGGGGACAATAAATTAGTTCAAGGTTACAGAGCTGACAAATGGTAAAATCTGAATATAAACCCATAGCTCCATACCTTCAGAGAACACATGTTTCTGTCTTCTACACTGGTTTCTTGAATTCAAAAATCCTTATTTTCTGAACTCTGTGCTCCCCAGAATGGTAAGCATTACACTCTATCCTACACAGACTCTTGAGAAAAAGAGAAATAAAACCACAAAAAGCCAAACTTACCTCCTTCATAATTTTACTTTAAACATTTTCAAATTTTGCTTTTAACCATAAAAACTTCTCTTCAAAATAACCTTAAGTATAAACCCAGCCTACTGACCATGGTAGCCCCAAAGCACATTCACAGAACCTCATAAGTGCCACTTAAGGTTCAAAACCCCTGCAGAAAAATGGGAACAAACACTCCACAAGTAAGAACACACCAGTGCCCAACAAGTATGTGCAAAGTTCCCCCAAAATCCTAACCATCAGGCAGATGCATGCTTAAACATCACTGCAATACTCCACCACACCTACTTGAATAGTTAACATTGAAAATACCAGGTCACTAAGAATGTGGAGTGGAGAATTTTACATTCTCATATGGGGCTCCTGAGAATGTAAAATTGTCACAGCCACATCGGAAAATAGCTTCACACATTCTTATGTGATTAAAATGTATCATAATTTGACCAGGCCATTTCACTCTTAAGTAGTTACCAAAGAGAAGTGAAAAATACACGTCTACACCAAGACTTGTAGATGAATGTTCTCAGCAGGTTTAGTCACAGGGCCTAAAATTAGAAACATCCCATTTGTGCATAAACACGTAAATGGATAAACAAATTATGGAGTTCCATTTGATGAATACTAATGAGCAATTAAGAGGAAAAACACAACTATGTACTCAACCACATGAATGAATCTTGAAAACATGCTCAGTGAAAAGTCAGATTACAAAGCAGTCCTACTATACATATTATATGAAGCTCTGGGAAACACAAATCAAACCTGCAGTGATTAAATGTAGACAGTGGTTGTCTCATGCTGAGCGTATGGGATGGAGAAGGTCTGGGAGGAGGTGCAATGCTTGGGGGTGATGATGGAATTCTCTAGCATGTTTGTGGTAATAGTTGTTTGCTGTATACATTGTCAAAACTCCAAGAACCATGCAGATAAAAAGCAATTTTGCCCCAATAAGGTTGGTTTTAAAATGTCATTACAATTACCAAAGAATTGGTAAGGCAGAACTGGATCCAATTATGTAAACATTCAGGTAAAGGTAATGCTTTGGACCGTTCTCTTCATTCAATTTTTACCTCTTGCAGTCTCTAACTCCGCTTCTTTAGAGCTCCGTGAAGGATGCCAACCCCATCCATCTTGGAAACTCTTGGCTGACTTCATTACAAAAATATCCCAGGACTAAAGCCAGAGCTAATGAGCATCTTAGACCATTTGGAAGAAGAAAGGATATTTTTGGCTCTCGATAATTGAACTTCACTTCGAATTAGAATCTAAGCTATTATTTTCTCTGTACTGAATCCAAATCACTCAAATTCCTGAAATTTGTCCACAGTTATTATTTACCTGGTGCCAAAAAGTCCACTAAAAAGTGAAATATTCAGCTAGTTTTGTGAATTCTTTTGTCCTGAAATCTAAAAGCTCAGCTCTTTGGCAGAATGGCAGAACAGCTGAAGAGTCAACTGATGCTTTCACTGTGGGTTGTGAAGCCTCCAAAATGTGTGGGAAGATCTGCAGAAATCAGAACACAAGGGCCCAACACTCCTTATCATGACAAGAGCACTAAAATTGTGGAAAGTTGGAGCACAGAGGAATTCTCTCCAAGCGCACCTGTGCACAGCTAAATAAATTGAAGGAACTGCTATCCATTCTTTGGAACCTTGATCAAATGCTATCCCCTAAGGGAGCCCCTCTCCACCTCTCTAGGGCACTCTAGTTCCCACAGCAGGCAACTAACACACTGTTCTAATACTCTGTCACATTCAACTTATTTGTTTATACATCTGTCCCCTCTACGAATTATAAGCACCCTAAGTACCCGACCAAAAGTCCTGTGTCCCTAAATTCTGCATATGGAGGGTATTCAAAGAGTGATTATTAGGTGAACTAGACTGGGAATCTGAAAAATTTACACTCCAAATGCATTTTTTTCTCCACAGTCACTTCAAGTGGTAATAATGAAATTCAGCAGAGATTCTAAATGTGTTCACAATTGGTCCTTGGCACTAAAAACTGAACATTTTAAGTTTTTTTTACTTTTCGGCAAATGAAAACACTAATGTCAGGCTGGGTCTAGTTGCCCCTGCCTGTAATCCCAACTACTTGGGAAGTGGAGATAGGAGGATTGTAGCCAGCCCCAACAAAAAAGGTAGCTAGAACAAACATGGTGTGGTGGTGCACAGCTACACAGGAAGTGAAGGTAGGGGGATAACAACCCAAGGCTGCCACCCTGGCAAAAGAAGAAGTGCATGAAACTTTATCAGAAAAATAACTAAAGCAAAAAAGCAGGCTGGGAGTGTGGCTCAAGTGGTAGAGTGCCTCCCTAGCAAGCACACAGGTCCTAAGTTCAAACCCCAGTTTTGCAAAAGGAGAGAGGAAGAAGGAAGGAAAGGAGGAAGGGAGGGAGTAAGAGAAGGAGGGAGGGGGGGGGAATACTAATGTCAACAGTAGCAATAGGGCAGCATTAGTCCTGGCAGGAAATATTACAATATAGAGAAATTAAAAGACAATTATGACCCTTGCTGCATGAATATCAATTGAACATATTAATAATGCAGGTGGAGCATTCCTTATCTGAAATGCTTGTAACCAGAAATGTTTCAGATTTTTTTCTTTTCATTTTGATTTTGGAATATTTTCATGCACATAGTGAAATATTTGAAGCATGGGACCCAAATCTAACTGCAAATTCATGCTTGCTTTATATACACTCAAGCTACAGATACCTATAGTTTGAGGGTAATTTTATACAATATTTTTAGGCACCTGCATTTTGACAGTGACCCATTGGATGAGGTCAGGTGTGGAATTTTCCACTTGTAGTGTCAATGCAGACACTAAAGAGTTTGGGTTTTGGAGCATTTCGGATTTCAGAGTTTCAGATTAGGGGTTGCTCACCCCATAGTAACTAGTATTAGAGTGTTTACTCTATATGAGGCACTAATCTAAGAACTATAAGTGTATTAGCACTTAATGTAATTAGAAGAATATCACATTTATTGTTAAAGCTATGCATATGAAACTTGACTTTACTTTTTGAGGCTGGTCTTTATGTCTCTTCTGGCTGTGTCTGAATGGAAAACAAAGCAAATACGTTTTTTAAATGATGGTGGCCAAATTGTCCCTAACACTCTTTTTCAAATTTCCTACCCACACGTTTTTCCATTTCCTAAAATCAACCCACCTGAAAAACTGAAGATATTCTTAGACATCAAATTGTTCTTCTACAGTGACATTCGATTAAAAGTTTAAAGTACTGAAAGCATGAGAGCTACATGCATTTTTAAAAAATCTAGAACTGTGCAGAGAGTGAATTGACATGAGGCAAGTGTTCCAAAACTTGGACCCAAAATATTTTCCATCTCTGTGCCGTCTATCACCACGGAGCTGGAAGAGATTCAGTGATAAGGCAGGGTAAGGACCCAGCACAATGAAATCCAATCAAAAAGACCTGGCTGGAAATATTCATAAAAATGAAAAAGAAAAGCAATGGAATCAGTCTTTTCATGAAAGGCTTAAATTTGATTGAATTTGCTTGACAATGAACCCCTTGGCAAACAAAATAAATGCTTTTTTTATTAAAAAAGTTTCTAAGCACTTTGAAGGGAGGAGAGGAGCTTGCCTTCATTGCTAGCTACTATTTCCAGCCCTAAAGGAAAAAAAGTCTTGTTTTTTTCTGAATTCTCCAGAGCACCAGAACAAAATGGACTTGTACAGAGTAAAGGTTGAAAAAATGAATGTTCATTGAATAGATGAATCAAAATGACATTGCTTCCTTTTTTCCAGTCACGTTTCTGTATCCATGATAAGCATTGAAATGAGTCTTCTATGCAAAGCAGCAACTACCAAATTTCCCACCCTGGGTCTCTCAGCCTCTTTTCAAACCATTCATAGGCACCGAAGATGATCTCAGAGCCTCCATCGACTTCCCTGCTCCATGTTAGCACTTCTTGACCATGGTCTTTATGCCCCACCTCACCCTGGGAATTCTGTTCTGAGAACCACAACCTCAGTCCACTGCTTCATTCTGTTTCCAGTTCATTTTTTGATAAATTTGCTTTTCCTCTGCTCAGTGATGCCATGAGGACAGTCGAGATCATTGGAGTGCTGGGTTAGGATTTCTAAATGGTTCACAGCTTTCCCAACTGGTTTTAAGTTTCCAAACTCATGAAGAAATATGAGATTGAAATCAGCCTCACATGAACGCTCTCAAGATAGAAGGGGAAATAATTATATAGTCTTACTAGCATTGTGTGGAAAATGAGGAGAAAGTCTGTAATGCAGAGTGCAAAGAGAAAAAAAAAACCACACGTATTTGCACCAGATCGATGCACAGTTAGGACAAATCTAATGGTTCCCCTTATTTGTGTTGTGACCTTGTATATTTCCCAAAGTCTCGACTTTTCACATGCAAGATGAACATCCTAGAGCCACTGTGAGGACTGAGATCACATGTTAAAAGGACTGGAGGCACATCGTAGCATCCAGTAAGTATTCCTTTGCCACACATAATTTAGACACAAAATAAGTGACCATGGAAACTCTAGAGTCTATCTAAACGTTATGGCATCTCTGGCGGAGTTTTGGGAATATTTTTATCTTCCTCAGTGTTATGTTCTTGTCACAATTGTCATCAAGACTAGCTGATTTGCAGTGCCTCTTACTTGGATGGCATAGACGGAAAGCATAGCAGTGCAACGTGGATTGATTTTACGGTAGAAAACAGACATAACATAGGGAACTAACTCATCTGTTTTATAGCAAAGTCTAGGTTTACTACACTTATGGGAATGTGTGTGTGTGTGTGTGTGTGTGTGTGTGTGTGTGTGTGTGTGTGTGTGTAAGGGAAAGAGACAGAAAGAGAGAGAGAGAGAGAAGACCCCACCCTTTTCCTTCTCAAGTCTCCCTCACACTCTGCTATCCAGGGAAAGGGAGGCCATGACCAAAGCACTCCAAGAAACCACAGAAGTTTATTCTTAATTTTCAGTTTTCAGAGTATCTAGGACTTGGAATTCAAGAGCAGTTAAAGGGCTCTCAAGGATACTGCTGCTTTACACTCTGACTTTAGAACTGAATCCCCAAAGAAAAACCTTCGTCTCTTTTTTTTTTTTGTGGTACTGGAGTTTGAACTCAGGGCCTCACTCTTGCTAGGCAGGTGTTCTGCCACTTGAGCCAACCCCTTACACTCCATGCTTTCAATTTAAAATATGAATTACAGGAGCAAAATATCAGTATTTCAAATTCTCATGTCAGTTCTGGGTTCCCCCTGATTTTGTCTTTATTTTAAAAGTATCTTTATCTAAAGACCAACATTACATTTTTATTTTTTTAATTGAAATATTATAATATTTCTTTAGCCTTCTTGGCTGGTTGTAAACATTAAAAATCCTAATACTTAATCATTATTGCTGCAAAACAATGTTCACGAATTAGGAAATAATTACAAATAATCTGGCTTCTTGTACTTGGTTCCTGGTGCAGCATCGGTTCTCTGGTCAGTAGCTTCTCCCCAAGGCAACCTGAAGCCACCTTCTTCCCATGTTGGGGGTGACCATGCTGTTTGTGTGTGATTTTGTAGTTCTGATACATGCCTCTTCACAGGCCTATATAAAGAAATGCCAGGAGATGTGAGGCATGACAGAGCATACTTGCAATCCCAGCACTCAGGAGGCAGAGGATTTTGAGTGCAAGGCCAGCCTGGACTATATAGCAAGACCCCCCATTACAAAAATAAAAGAGAGAGAGAGAGAAGAAGGCAGGGAAGGAGGGAAGGAAAAATGTAAGGAGGATTTTATGCCACTTATTGCCAATATTTCTTTTTTATTATAGTGGAGGCACACGAAGTGACCATGAATCTTATGGTATCAACCACTCCCTGCCAGAAAATCTTTATCCACATACCTGTTCAGAAAGCTTTTAAAGCTACTTTGAATTATAATCAATATGTGTAAAATACACCTGAATCAATTTTTCAACACCCAGAAATTAAACCTAATCAAATATAATGACACTTTTACCACACTATATTTCTAAGTTTTAATTAAAAAAGCACAATTGTAGAAAATCATACACCCAATGTCAATCACAAAAAGAAAAAAAATTGAGTTCCTGAATAAATACTAGAGAATGTTATGTTACTTTGACCTCCCTGCTCTGTGAAGTGTTCCTATAACTCCTATCCTCCACGTAAATTCTCTGGGCTGCCTCAGTACTCTCCTTGAGCATCCTTCAGGGAGATTCATTATAAATCTGGAGGAACATCAGTCCCTAAAGAAACACATGGAAATGAACTGAGTCACCCCACACTACTCAAAGGAATGAAAACACATTTGCAACCTAACCAAAGTGGCAAGTAAAAAGAACAGGACCTCTGAATATTTCCCACTTTCTGAATTAGTCACACTACACTTTGCTTTCCTCAGCCAGCTTTCCAAAAAAGAGTATATAAAGACAATTATAAACTATTCTCCAGGATGTATCAATCTTTTATCCTGTGATATCTCTCCCACTTTACAAAATCCTGCAGGTACTAATCACCTGCAAGTCATCTGAGGATAGTTGTTTCCCCCATCTCTATGGCTGACCATGTCCTCTTTCTGGAAAATCTTTACTTGTTTGGTTCCTGGGCATTCTGCCATCCTGATTTCACTTCCTGGAGCGCTCCTGCTTTTTCTCCCTTTTCTCTTGCAAGCCCCAAGAAATAGCCAATCCCTAAGGACTGCTCTTTTCTCTCCTTTCTGTTCCCACTCACCCTTAGCTAGTTCCACCATGGTCAAGGTTTCAAGAGCGTGGATTCTGTGCACAGTTCCCAAATCTGTCTCTCACTCCAGCCTCTTGCAAAAGTTCCCACACTCATTTTCCAAGTACTTTCTGGATACCATGTCAACACCTCCAACTCAAAATGCACAACACAACAAATCCTTCTTGGATTTACTACCAGCTGTAGTTTGAATGTACCCTCCAAAACCCATGTTGAAATTTAATGCCATTGCAACAGTGTTAAGATGTGTGACCTGTCTCCTGACCGTTAGTCATGGAGGCATCTCCCTCATGAATAGACTAAGGCCATTATCTCAGAAGTGTGTCAGTTATAAAAGAGGGAGTTTGACCTTTTTCTTCTCTCTCTCTCTCTCTCCATGTGATGTTTTCTGCCAAGAAGGCTTTCACCAGATGCTAGTAACTTGATACTGGACATCTCAGTCTCTAGAACTGTAAGAAGCTCATTTCCTTTCTTTACAAATTCTTTACTATAGTCTGTAGTATTCTGTTATAGCAGCACAAAATGGACTGAGACACTCCATATTTTTATTATTTGCACTTCCACTCTCAATTAACATGCCCTAAATCTTAGTATCATCTTTCATTCCACCCCTGCTTCCTTCTCTATCATCCAACAGGCTGCAAGATCTCATTGATTTCAACTCTTCAGTATTTCTGGCTTCTAAGCCTCTATTCACCTTCCCTTGCCCCAGTCCAATCCAAAGACCTTTTACCTCTTGCCTGGAATCCCGTCTTCTTTCACTCCCTTTTTCAATTTGTATTGAAAAATTAAACAAGCACACTTATGGCATGGATTGGGTATTTTTATCATTGTACTTCCAGTGTCTAGCATGATCCATCCCAAATATTAGTTTAATTTGCATAAGCACAGCTCTTATCATGTTATCTTTTTCCTAATATTGCTTTGGTCAGCTTTAACCAAAGATTAAAGAAATAAGTTTGGGGCAAATGATGACCATGTTAATGGAGGAGATTTCAGAAGGTGCCTGACTTAAGGTAGACAAAGAAACTCCCCTTCTGTTCTGTTTTAGGCCCTTGCGACTAATGGATCATAGGAAATATAAATTGGGAGATGGGTTTTTGGGAAAAGATGCTGAATTCAATTTTGATGGCAAGAATTTGTGGTACTCACAGACACAGGTGGATACAGGACAATCTAGGCTAGAGCCGAATGGTTGGAACATGGAGATAGAGGGATAGCATGGTGGGCAGTTGGGTGTATGAACTCTGGAGCCATAGTATCAGGTTCAAATCCCAGTTCTAACAGCCTCATAACATGGTCATCCATCGGCTAGTTAGCTCCTAGTCCCCCTATGCCTAGACTTCATCTTTAAAATTCCCATCTCTTAACTTGTAAGAAGAGTGTCTATTACATAGTAAGTACCAAAAAACAAAAAGGTGGTTGTTACTATTTGTTTGTTTGTTTGTTTGTTTATTTATTTATTTTGTCGGTACTAGGGTTTGAACTCAGGGTCTTGCAACTGCTAGGCAAGCACTCTACCACTTAAGCCCTGCCTCTAGCCCCCCCACCCCCTTCTTTATTTTAGGTTCTGGCTATTTTTGAGATAAGATCTTACTTTATGCCTAGGCTAACTGGACCGTGATCTTCCTACTTACACTTCTTACACAACTGGGATGACACCATCCCAGAATTTTTTTTTTTTGGTTGTGATGGTGTCTCACAAACTTTTTGCCCAAGCTAACCTCAAACCATGATCCTCCCAATAGCCTCCTGAGTAGCTATGATTACAGGCTTCAGCCACTACATCCCACTGTAACTATTTATTAATAGTTGATTTGAGAGTGGATAAGATCACTCACAGAGAAACTGTCAAATAAGGAGAAAAGAACACGATGGGGGAGAACCTGAGGAATTCCAGCTCAAAAGAGACACTCTGATTACAAAAATAAGACTGTTTGGTGCTATGTGGTTCTGACTTTTGAGGGGTTTACAGTCTTTCCTATGGGAAATACTGCATCACTTCTGTTATAATCATGTTAGGACAACAGTGTGATAGGAATATAAAAAAGGAGTAGATTTTGAGTAAGGAACAGAATCTCTTTATCTGGTGGAGTGGCTCAAGCAGTAGAGCACATGCCTAGCAAGTATTGAGTTTAAATCCCAATACTGCTAAAAAAAGAAAGAAAGAAAGAAACAGAATCTCTGTTCAAGCATCATGCCATTCTTTGACATAAGTTCTGAGTGGAAAGAAAGGTAAACAATGTGAGACACTGTTCCTTCCATATTGGAGATGAACACATGATGGTAATCAGTGGTTGCAGCTGAACCCCCAGTGTCTGCCTTTGAGAGTCATGACTGAGGGATGTCAGACCTGAGAACATTTGCACTGCAGGAAGCCAGTTCATAATATCCGCTCCGGTGCTGGAGCTAACAGAAATATGCAAAAAAACTCGAAAGACAAAAGTCAGGAAGCGTCACAGAACAATTAAGTTGAATACTGTTTGAGTATTACCCTCTTCCTATTTATAGGTTCTTTGCCTTTATTAAAGTTTCCAGTGATGCCATATTGCATTGCTTTGGGGAGCATGTCCACTTCTGCTCACTCAGATCCATGCCACAGCGGAGGGCATTAAGTGCCAAGATTTGAGCATGAAAAAACAGACTCCAATTCCCAGCAAGCCTCATGGGACCAGTAAAGAGGGGAAGCACAAGTGACTCAGTGCTGCTCAGGAAACTCAAGGTGAGATTTAAAGGAGGACACCCTCAAGGTCTTCAGACTTCTCTGAGCCTTGAAAGAGACATCCATGGCCATGCTCACCATAGGGATTTAAGCCAAATGTCAGGAGACCAAGTTGTAATGTTTCTGTCTCTCTCTGTGACTTTGAACAAGTCACTTAACTTCTATGAGCCTTCATTCCCCTGTTGTTAAATGTAGGGACTTGTTTTGATGATCTAGAAGATATCTTCTAACATTCTGTGTCTCCCTAACATGGTCATAGCCTGTTTTACTCAGTAGAAAACCCCAACCTGCCCACCTTTCCTGTAACTTAGAGTTATTAGTTCTTCATGTAAAGTCACCTGCAGGTTTAGGGCAACTCTCCAGAGCAATTGCCTTCCATGCAATAACCCACTATTCCTGGCTGCCACAAGCTCCATCTATTTATTATTTGTATCATCTGGAACATGTGGTCTCCTTGTGACATGCAGGTGTAGAGGGTGACTAGAGAATGATGCCTGAGCTTTCCACTGGCTCAGCTCAGAAGTGATATATGTCATCTCCACTCTATCTACCTTGAGTAGAAGCCCTGGTAGTAGCCCATGGAGCAGAAGCTCTGAGAAATGGGAAAGGACTTGAGAAGTAGACTCTTCTTGTTCTCAGAAGGGAGAAGTCATACTGATTGTTGGTGAGTGCTTATAATGTCTACACACAGTCTCCAATCAAAGGCAAAGGCAGTTTTATTTTTCAAGATGCTTCATCTGGAGTTCTGTTTGGAGTTCAGTAGAGAAGATACTGCTGTCTCCATTTTACCAGTGAGGAAGTGTGCTCAGAGAAATTGACAGATGTGTGCAATGTAACAGAGCTGCCTGATGTCCAGGACAGTACTAGATTCCATATCTCATGCTCTCCACTTCCTAATGATTAAAAGAATACTAGGTTTTCTACCCCAAGACCCATGTTTGAACCCTAACCACTCATCACACTGACTAACAACTAAGCTTCTTGAGCTCTTACCTGAATTAATCAGAGGACGAACCAACTTCTCGATTTCCTTGGGAACATTAAGAAAGATAATCAAATGGAAAGTGCCTATCACAGAACAAAGCAATATTAAGTAAACAATACATACAATTTGCCCATTTAATTACACGAGAGTGTCCTCAAACTATTCAAAGGACACAAACCATAAGTTCTTACACCCTAGAGCCAGAGTACCCCTGTACACAGACACTCCCAATTAATATCATAAACTAATCTAAAAGAGTTAATTTTATTAGACCTCATCAATATGGAAGCTATGACCTCTTTAGGGGGCCAGGCAGGGGTCACATTTTTCCTAGCATCTAGTGAAGTGCCTAGAAGTGAGTAGAAGCTCAAAGCACAGGGTTGTAAACAATGGACGAAAACATATGCATGGCCTGTAATAAGTACTGAATAAGCACCAGGCATTGTGGTTACTATGATTTCTGTGCCTTTTGAGTCATGGAAGGACGTGAGAGAGGAGAAGAAAAAAATGAGGGAGGGAGGGAGGAAAATTGAATAAGAGAAAGCCATTACGGACTGGAAAGGGGTATTGTTATTGATGAGAATTCTTTGATCGTGTTTCTTAGCAAGAGAGTGCAAGATAAAAAAAAATAATAACTGCCCAGAGATAAGAGAACAAGAACTCAGCCCTACAATGAGGGGGGCAGGGAAGTGCACAGGCGGGATTGCAAGGGGCAGAAGGAGAGTGCAAGAAGAAAGGATGGGATTGTGTGGGACAAAAGAGGAACACTGTCCCAGCCTCCTTCTAGCCCGGGACTAGAGGCTACAGTGGACTAAAAGCTGTCCTGCGCAAGGGCCAAACCCCAACTTCATAAAATGGCCCAAATGCTCCAGTACCAGTGGGCCATGGGCTCCTTCAATCGAGTGACTGTGGCTGCTTGTCTCCATGGTAACAGCTCACATCCCAAACTGTTCCTTCCTGTTCCTTCCTGTGGGGGAAGGCAGAGTTTAACAGTGGTTTTTCTCTTATGACCCTTCTCCTCTGGCAAATCGTGTCCCTTTGCGGAGCATTTCAGTCTCCTGAGGGAAGTAGTGTCCAGAGAAGAGGATGTTTCTGTGACTTTATTTGCAGATGCAGGCCCAGGTCACATTTTTTAAAGTAGAAGCCTGAGTTACTTTTCCTTTAGTTTCTCGCTGCGCTTGGTGTTTCTCAGGGCTTTTCACCGTTCTTTTCATGATTATCTCCCCAAAACGGAGAGTCAGCATGTTGTCCTTGGGTTGAAAGAGAGAGGTCAGGGAGATTGGGTTGCTTTCTCAGAGCTACAGAGCACGCAGTAGCAGAGTTAGGCTAGAAAGCCAGACACAATAGGCTGGATGTCCTGCAGCCTCCCGTCACAAATGCCCTGCCCTCCTGCCCTCCAGCATATACACCAATCTTGTCAGCTGACTGACATGTCTTTGCCCAGTCCTAGACTCTGCCTCCAGTCCAGACCCAGGGCCCATGCAATGCCCTGAGGTTTTCTCCAGCAAGGTAAGGGTCTAGAGCAAATACAAGCTCTAAACCTGGACTTTTGATTCCAGCGTGAGCTCAGTGCTCTGCCTAGGGTTAGAACAGCATTTTACAGAATGATAAATGATGGTTCTTCGGCTGAGCCCTGGAAGCGCACTTCTAAACATAAGCCCTCTGATCACAGCTCTGAACACACCGTGGAGTCCACTTTCCTACCAGGACTAGGAGCCAAGAGCACTCATTCCTTGGCCCAACTTCAGCCCTTCCTGGTAGTTTAGATCCCGTGATTGTGTCCACTAAAGAAATCTTTTTCTCTGCAGCATCCCTGCCTGCTCTGACGTACAAAGGTGTAATTAGAACAGCATGGAGCAAGTGGTACCATCCGTTTACCTCATCCCTTAACATTTACGTGCTTTTAAAATATGTTTTTAATATCTTAGGTGCACAGGGCCAAACTCCCTTCTCGGTTTTCACATGCATGAGTAAATCCACACAGTGTAAACCCCTTGGGCCTTACGTTCTGCTTAGAAGTTCTTTTCTTTTTTTTTTTTTTTAAGAAAATAAATATTCCATTAAAACGACAGAGTGTACTCTGCATATTTTTAGGACAATTAGAGTTCAGAATTCCCTCTTCTTCCGCCCATGGTAAGAAAAAGTTTTTCTTAACTATTTCCTTACCACAAATGACCTTAAACTGAGATAAATTAAAGGCCTTTCTTATCGTTTTCAAATAATCTTCTTACCTTATATTGTCAAACTATCAACCAGCAATCCTTGTCTTCATTCAGGAAGGATCTGGCTACCCTTTTCCGTTGCCAGGAAAATCTTGTAAATAGACAATTATTTAAGAGCCTAAGGGGGTGGGGGGGGGAAGGGTGGGGTGGGGGGGAAGGGAGGAGAAATGACCCAAACATTGTATGCACATATGAATAAAAGCAAAAAAATAAAAAGAGCCTACAGAAACCTGTACTCACAGGAAGCAGAGAAACAAACAAACAAAAAAAAAGGTAAGGGTATTTTCTACCACCTGCTTGATTTTAAAATGGTCACAGGTTTTAGTAATTTTTCTTTAACATTTCTCACCTGTTTAAAAAAAAAAAAACCAAATCATAAAGAAGAGACTACACAGGCTGGACAAGCAATACAGCAAGGCCAAAAGGGAAAGACCTAGAAATGAGTGTTAGTAGGGATGGAATGGGAGAGGGAGACACACCCCAATTTATGGGCTCCTGGACTCGTTGTGTTCGTAAGTTTGTACTACGATGCACACAGCAACACCCTGCCCATTAGTCTGGGCTGCTAGGGCCACACATGTGGATAACTTTTGCCAAGCCAGCATGCAAATCAAATGTTTTCTTGCAACCAAATTTGGAGCAACATCTTAGCAGCACTTGCCAAGTCACTCCACAGTCAAGTCCAAAGGCTCCACAGAGCTGATGTAGGACCATCCTCAGCTTGTTTCCCATTCATTGCAAAGTAGATCAAGCTACATGATAGAATAGAAAAACCAGCCCATTCACCCCACAGTTCAGACAGAGTAAAAAGGATAGATAGGCCTTCTGGAGACTCTGATACAGACGATGAGGAAAAGATGGCTTGGAGAATATGATATGCTATCTTAGAAACTAGCGATTTTATTGCAGAATCAAAGAAAGAACTCTTGACTTCCTAGGGAAAATGTGTTTATTTATTTAAATTAAAAAATATTGTGAAAATTACAAACCATTAAATACAAAAGACAATTTTGTACAACTCAATAGAATAAGAAAGAAGTATATACATCACTTTTTAATAGGCGCAGATAGACTTGCACCGAACTTCAGGATTAAGCAATGGAAAATGTGACAATGCACATGTCCGTCGCAGTAAAGTTTCAGAATTCAAGTGATTCCAGGCAAGAGGCCAAACTTAACTTGGCTTCTTTCAACTTAAAGGGCCCCCTTTGGAGTAAATCCACAGTCTGAATTTTAAAGTGAACAGAGGGCCCTTCTTTCCCTCCTCCCCCCCCACCACAAACATAAATTTCCTTTAGCTCTGTGTCAAAGCCTGCTGATAAACCAGCTCCTGCACCGTTAACCCTTCCATGGGAACAGTGTCTCAGATACAGGGAAAGTATGTTTTTTAAAAAGGGGAGGGCATTACTAGAATTAAACTTGACCTTTTGGGTTATTCTGCTTCTATCTTGTCTTCAAGGGCTGAAAGGGTCTGCTACAAAGCCATGGACCACAGGAATAAGTGGAGGTGTTAGCAAGCATTCCTGAGCATCTTCTTTTAAACTTTTTCCCTTCGCTGGGAGTGTTATCCCACTAGCCAGAGAACTTTGCAGAGGAAAATGTGGTATCTGCCTCTTTGGTTCGATCCTGGGAAAACTACAGCATGGATGGTTGTTGCTTAGCACTGAATTCCCCAGTTAAATGTACTGAGAGTCTCCAACTGCTCCTTTAAATCAGCAGATCCCTTTCTAGACTAACTGGCCAAAGGGGAAATATTTGGTCCAAGCTTCCTCACACCAGGCCATGGAGGATTTATCACACAGTCTTAAATCTAAAGACATCCTCCCAGCCCCCTGGGGCTGCACATCCTCGGGAGCCTCATGAAAGCAATGAGCCTCTTGATGACAAGCCCAGGACCACACAGCATTTGAGTGTCAGGCCTCGAATTCAGGAAGCTTGGACCCCAGCTTGGCAATCCCTGTCTGAGCATGCCCTACTAGGTCTCAGCTACGTGATGAAGTAGCACATGAAAGCCCACACTGTGTCGTCTCCCAGCTCAAAAAACTAGACTGGGAAAAGAACAGCTTGGCCTTGTTCAAACCCACCATTTCCCTTTCTGGAAAGATCGGGGGACCCCCTGCACAGCCATTCAGAATTCAGGGTAAATCTGGGAAAGATCTCTGACCAAAAGAAAGTCGTGCTGGTGTATGATGCCTGACAGTCACAAGCCAGAGAGTTCAAGCTCACAGGTGAGACAAAAAATCAATATAGTCAATCGTCTCTTATAACCCCAACTACTGCTAACAGATTTAAGAGTTGCTTTCTTTCCTTACATTTCACAGACAAGCTGGCATCAAAATTCCAGCTTTCTCCCATCAAAAACCCTCCATCAAATTTTCCCCCTCTAATCCAAAAGGCTCTTGTAAAGGCTCTGTGACCTAATGCCACAGGTACAGGGTGGAAATACTTACAGCCAGTCAGATCTAAAAAAACAAAGCTCTAGGCAAATTAGCAACTCAAAACTAGTCCCTCAGCCTTCCCAAGGGCTGGGAACAAGCAGATGCTGTAGAAGTTACCAGGTCATCCAGTGAGAAAATTGACAAGTACATCATCCAGCCAAATACTGAACAGGGACCCCCAACACCCAGGCTCCAAAGTACACACTGCACTTCGGGGCTTTCTCAGTGGCAGGTCCAAACCACAGGCACCTTGAGGACTCTGGCTGAGCTGTGTTCCCCCATGTCTCTCATTTCAGAGGCTTGCCCAGGGTCTTTTCAAAGTGGCATCTGCACTTTTAAAGTGAAAGCAGACACTTGGAAAACGTCTTTTCTCTCTCTAAGGGTGCTGGCTGATGGATCCACCTTCAGAGGCCTGGGGGTGCTAGGAATTCTGGTGGATGTTCTCTGAGGACCCTTCACTGCTTTCATTGAGAGGTGTCTCCGAAGTCTCCTCCAGCTCGTCATCTGCACCCTCCTCTTGGATGGTGAGGTGCACGTCCGGGGAGGAAGACTCGGAGCTCACGCTGTCCCCCTCCATGGAGCAGAGGGTGCAGGACAGCACAGGCCCCACACTCTCCTGCAACACATTCAGCATCATGGGCACCTGCATGGACCTCAAGCCTGACACAACAGGCAGTGGCTTCATGGCTTCCCCCCACAGCCTCTCCTCATCTTTGTACAGCAGCAGGAGGCTGGACTTCTTCTCCCGCCTCTTGGATTTCATGTAGCCCAGCATGATTCCAATCAAGAAAATGCCGTAGAAGGACATGACCACCAGAATGTAGAAGTATTCATTGCCATTGCCACTGCCGTTGCTGGGCACATGGGACTCAAGGGGACTGCTGGAGGCTGCGGTGCTGGGGTGTGTGCTGTTCAGAGGCTCCATCCTCAGCATTGAAGCACTGCTCACACAGCTGGGGTCTGGGGAGAAAGGTGCAGGTTAGAGCTCTCGCACAGCCCACGACACAGGCAGGAGGGCAAGCACTAGACTTGTGGAGCCAATATCAAAAAAAGGTTAAAAATGCACAAAAGAAATAACAGTAAGCAGAGCCACCAAACAGTTAACAGTGATTAGCTATGAGCTTGGATGTCATGGGGGAGAAGTCAGAAAGAAGGAAAAAAAGTAAGGAGAAGTTTTCAGTTTTCAATGTACACATATTTCATAGTGTGAAATTTGCATTTCATAAATAAGCATGTATTACTTTTATACTTAAAAATTCAATATAAGACTGGGAAGCAGGGAGAAGACAAATGATATCTTAAAAATTGACAGGCACACTTTAATTGATGGAGCAGAAACAAAACTTACATTGCTTTTAAAACTTACATACTCTTTATTCAAAGCAAAGTTCTTCTTAGAACCAAGAAAAGAAGCAGGAAGAAAAAAAAAGCTTCATCTATTAGTAGCTACAAATATTACTCTTTCAAATGTTGCTGAAACAAAGTAGCTTCGTTAACTTACCAAAGGCTGACAATTTGTCGCAAATGGTCAAGTTTCTTAATGGTCAAGTCCAAAAGTGTTCTCCTGTGCCTGCTCCGCACTCTGACAGCTTTGCTGCTGTGGTTGGAATATATAGTCAAGTAATGCATCGTCACGTGTTCTGGGAGGAAAATTTACAACAGAGGTTGACCGTGGCAGAGTGAGCAGTGAACTCAAAGCACTGCAGTGCAACTCCCAAACTTTGCAGCTGTGAAAAGAAAAAGACTGGGAAGCAGGAGCTGCTCTTCATGCACCAGAAACGAGCCAAAGTTTTCAACTGGCCGTGAACATGAGCAGAAAGAGGAGAAAAGAAAGTGCTAAGTTTCAACCCTTACCCCACAGTCTACCCTCCTTGAAAATTAGCTCATGCTGCATTTCCCTCTGGGGGAACAACCATTACGTCACCTATAGGTCTTCAGTGGCAATCAAAGCTCATAATCTAAATCAAAGACAGTTGGGAACAAGTACAGGATTCACAGTCAAGACCCAGGGCTAAAGTAGCAGTTGCAAATACTTCCCACACCTCAGATTCCTGATCAGTAAAATCGTTGGGTGGGGGCAGGGCAGGGGGGTTCTACAGGTAGAAGTATATGAATTATGTGAGTTTTTAAGTTTTTTTACAGCTTAATACTCTTAGATTTAAGGCTGACCGGCACAGGTTAGCCCCTTAAAAGAGGTTCTACCTATCCTCCACACCAAGCTCATAAGTCTTCTCTTTATAATCACTATTTTTTAAAGTTTCCAGATTCTTTCCAATGGTTTGTGTGAAGTGGAAACACTTCACTTTACGGTAAAAGACACTTTGAGTACATTTTGCCCATTCTACCATGCACAGACAGGGATATTCACACATCTCTGTGCTGTCTTGGGCAGGTTACCTGAGGGGCAAGCATTCTTCCAGGGAGCCACGGAGCATAGATCAAGTTCTGAACACCTAGGTGGGCTCTGTGTTAACATGGCTGCTGTGATCAAAGTTGGAGGAGGAGTTGAGGACTTTAATGCCAGGCCCCTCTGCTCCCTGAGATGTTAATTCTAAGAGGCTGTCATTCCAAGATGAAGTAAACTAGAAGGGATCCTCGCCTCTAGCTGTCTGTGGCTATGAATCATAGCCAGACGATCTTGCAGGCCAACTCTAAAAGAAACATCACTTCTGATCCTGCTGTTGTTAAATTAAAGCTTGAGAATGCCCCTTTTGACTCATCTGGAACATGTACAGGCAGGCATTGGAACTTTCCTTGGGAGTCTGGATTTATGCCTGATGCTAATTCTAACAGGACACCTCAGCTGTGGAAAGAGTGGAACAATGAGCCTATGCTCCTGCTGAGGAGCTGGCACTGAGGTCTCTACTGCCACCAATCCCAGCATCAAGACTACCCCTACCACGGAACTTCACTCACACAGTAAAGATGCTTTCCCAATTGCGTTAATCCCGCAAAAGCTGCACAATTACCTTCGCCATGTTAGGCTAGGCCTTTTCTACCTGTTTCCATCATAAGCACTGACTGACTATCTAATCTAAATTTGGAGCACTGGAACAAAAGAGACCCATGAGAAACATACCTGATGAACTCTGGTCAGTATTGCTGACCATGTACCTTAGTATATATGAGATTAGTAATCACCAAGAGGTTTTCAAGCATGTGAACTGTAAATTTTGAGGAGGCACAAAGGAGGTGGGGAAAAGAGTTAACAGTTTTAAGGAACAGGAGATAGGTAGGTGGTACCAGGAAGACAAACAAAGGAATCCCAAGGCCCTAAAACCAAGAAAAAACACAGGTGCTGGGACAAATCTAGAATGAAATCTAAAGGACAAAGCAAGTCAAAGATGTAGGAATTGTCACAGGAACCAGGAAGGGAACAGCTCAATGAAATTCCCCTGGGTGCCTGCTTGGTGTCTCTGCCACCTCTGGTGTCCCCTGGCTCCCCACATGGATGTTTCTACCACAGTTCAAGGAAGCAATGCAAGTAAAGCGCATAGCATCCCTACCAGAAGACACATGTACAACTCACACATTTTGCTGTCATTTCTGAGAGTTCCACATTGCTACCAAGGGCTTCTGGTTGCTTCCTGATGTGCAAGTAGATCTCCCCAGACTTTTCATTGCTGTTCTTTCCCTTCTGTCCCCATGCTGTACCCCAGGAATGGAACTTAACATTCAGGGTGCACAAGCTCCTAAAATGTAGCCTTCTCTCCAGCCCTCACTCAGGAGTGTGGTAAGAACTGTGGTGGTAAACAGTGAGCCAGGAGAGCACCGGGGAAGTACATTTGTCAGGGAGGGGAGGGCATTCTCACCAGTAATTACATCCACACCATGTCACAGCTTAGGGGACAGCTATGATAAAGGGATGATCCATCCTGCAAGTACTTTCTCCCACTCTGTGGCTTACAGTTCCATTTTCTTAAGTGTCTTTTGAAAAGCAAACATGTCTTAGTACTGGAGTCCAGCATATAAAATTCTCCATCATCATGCTTTATGAATCCTTCCTGAAAAATGTTTGCTTAACCCGTGAAGACTTTTTCTTACTTTTCTCCATTAATAGTTTTGTAGTTGTTTTAGACATTAGGCCTATAATTCATTTCAAGCTAAATTTATTGTATGATTAAAGAGTGGGTCAAGTTTCTTTTCTTTCTTTTTCTTAACATATGGAAACCCAATTACTCTAGCACTATATGTTGAAAAGCCTATTTTTCCCTGTTGGCACTCGGAACTTTTGTCAAAAATCATTTAACCATATACATGCAGGTTTATTTCAGAATTTTTTATTCTGTGCCTTTGATCTATTTGCCTATCTTTGCATCATTAATACACTGTTTTGATAAACTTATTTTAAACTGGCCTTTTAAATAAGCCTGAAATATCCCACAGCCAATACCTAGCTAAGTCTCTATTGCATGCCGGATTCACATCAATCCTGCAAGGTAAATATTATGACAAGCATTTCATTGATAAGGAAACCAAAGACCAGAAGATGGAGCAAGCTACTCAAAGACATGCCATTAGTGGTAGAGACAGGATTTTAACCCAGGACTATGCAACTCCAAAACCCACTTATTTCTACTACCCTTTGTCTCACTGAATGAGAATGAAGAACTGAGAAGGAGTAGAAAGAGAAAGACTGATGTTTTTCTAATTTCCTTTGGGTCTTTATAAACCTTTTATTTTAAAAACATAAATTTGTGCACAGGCAAATACCCAAACATAAATGTGGACCTGCCTTACAAACTGTTCCTTCTGAATTCATGCTGTTTTCAGTATTGGAGGCTGCATCCCCCTCAGCATGTTCTAGAACTGTCAGTGGAGCGATAATACTGTGACCCTTTATCCCTGTGGCCCCAATTCAGCAGTGTCCCTTTTGCTTGTATACACAGCTCGACTTGTTTTTATGTGTCGTTTCCCCTTCCTCTCACCGCCCCTCCCTTGAGCCTGACCTACACTTTCTCTGGAGCTTTGAGTACTTCCATTTCCTGGTAACGTCATTGTCACCAAATGACCCAGGAGTCCCTGGCCACACATATCTCAAATTATGTTAACAGCTCCTGTGACTAAACAAAGTCCGTGCTGGGATAGCAGCACAACCAAGAATCTCATCAGATTAAACGTAAGTCTGGAGTCCAGAGAGCTGACCCAGCTCAGCACACCCAGGCTACGTGACTGACTCCATTGCATAATTACTCTGTTTTTCAATTTTAGCCACCCGCAGGCATGACAAAAGCACAATCACTAATTGTGTCAAGATCCTCAGAAATGTCCCATAATCCAACAGGCCATCTCTCCCTCCCAAGAAGATCAGGTCTCAGAGAGCATTTCAAAACTTATTTGCCTACATTGGTCTTGCTTTTTTCCCAGAAACCCTGTCTGAAAAGTTGTGTCTGGGAACTCTTGGAATGGGTCATCCCTTCTGTTGTCCTGTGTCACCCTCCCTGGAGGGTACACTCAGCACTGAGACAGGGCTAGGTATCGTATAGGTACTAATAAGACTTCCAGACCCTCTCTATAATGGCAGCTTTGCCTCAGGAGCACGTGACTGACCAGGTCCTGCTTGGACAATATTCATAGAGGGTAGGAGGGAAGACCCCAGAACTTCCAAAACTGAAAAGCAAGGTTGCTATTAATTCACATTTATTGTTTATTATACAAGCATTTTTCACCTGATATTTATCTAACAAATACTTGCAATGGTGCCTAAAATTTCTCAGGAATTGCTGTAAGCACTTGACAAATTTTTTTCCTGTTTAATCCTCATTAAAACCCTGTGAGATAGACTGTATCATCATCCTCGTGTACAGACAGGAAACTGAAGCCAGGGTGGTTGGGGCTGCCAACTAGAACATAGCAGGGCTGGCACTGGAACCCAAAGAAGAGAGAAAGGAAAGGAAAGAAAAACATTGTCTATGCCTTCCCTCCATGAACCTTATAGATGGTAAGAGCACAGACAAGAATCCAAAAATTCTATGCATAATTAGAAAAGAGATAAAGAAGAGTAGGAAAACCAATATGAAGAGATGTCAACTCTTTAGAGAAATTAGGAAGGACTTCCTTGAAGAAACCATTGTTGAGTTGGGCTCTGTACACTGAGTAGGAGTTAACCAGTTAGAGTGAGAAGGTAGGAGAATTTTGACAAAAAAAAAAATTTCCTTGATTAAGAAAGTAGAGAGGGAAGAGAAAAGACAAGAATGAGGAACTAAAAAGTCCCTGGGGAATCATCTCAGGTAGCAACAGGGAGGCAAAGAGATGGCACTGGAGAGATGGGCATGGGCCAGGTGTGTGCCACCCATGACACAGGAGGATAGGAGAGCAAAGGAAGAAGGACGCAGATCTTTGCTTTGAGGAACTCAAGTATCAACTAAAGAGAGAGCACCAAGGCCTGGGCAAGTGTGGGATGGTTTAGGATTACCAAAGATACAATTACTGAGGGCATGCTAAGTACAGACTAAGGGCACGATAATGCCACTCACAACTGGACAGGCCTGGAGGAGCCAAGGGACCTGGTGTGAACAGTTGACTGGCATTATGAGGATGGTTGTGAAATAACCCCTGGAACGTGGACTTTGCTTCCAAAACTCTTATCAAGAGTTCCAGACAATTTAAATAAAGTTCTTAACTGTAACTCACTCATAATCCCTGAAGGCCGTCAGTAGTATGTTTGAAATAATTCTTGCTCAAAACTTGGACAAGATGACACAGAACTCCCAGAAACAATAAGATAAAATAGGTGAGTATGCTGTATGAAAAGATGGATGGCCCAACCAGGTGAAGTGTCTAGAATGGGGCAGAAGGTGATGGTGCTGCCCATCAATGGCCAGTTGGCCTACAGTTCAAGAGGTAGTCTTAATTGAAATGAGCATCACCTGGGACTGAACTGAGACTGCTGTGGGAAAATAAAGGGGCCAAAGTGTCTCACTCCTTAGAGCGAGTAGAGTTAGTCGTGGTGGTGCACACCTGTGTCCCCAGCACTGTGGCGGTGGAGGGAGGAGGAGTTCAAGGTCCCGTGACTAGAAAAGTGATAGGATCATCTCCAGATTTCCATCCCTGACAAGGGAAATGACAAGTCCTAGAGAATGAGTTGTATATTAAGATGACACTCTGTACTCACTGCCATATCTCCTAACCACTACACACATGTGTAAAAGCATGGAACAGTGCAGAGCACGTAGTGAGTGATTTATCATAAATATTAAACAGTAACAGAAAGATGCGAAAAGACAGTATTTGGGAGCTCATGCATCATCTATCTTAAATTTAAATTCAAAGACCATAAGTGATTGTTCCTTGTTTTATTCCCAGCACCTAGAAAGGTAGCTGACCCACAGTAAACCTAAAAATATTTGTTGACTGAACAACAAATAGAATGTGCCAAGTACTCTTCACATACTTTCTTATTTAATTTTCACAAGAGTATAACGAGGTAAATTTTGAGTAGAATTTTGTAAATGTGGACAATGAAGCCTAAAGGGTAACTTGTCCTGGACACACAGCAGGAAGCAACTGAACTGGGATGAACCACCCTCTCTCTCTGAAACCACTCCGGCACACACTCCATTTCTGGGATCCACAGTGCTCCATTGTTGGAGATGACATTCTCCATCCAGGACAAATCAAGAGTTCAGGATGGAGAAAGAGTGCTGAGGAAGAGCTTCAGGGATTCCAGCTGAGGGCCGAACTCACATTCTTAACTTTAAGCTGTTTCAAGGCCTTTAAGAGATTGTTTTGAGCATCTAAGTGTCAGAGGATTACACAGGACCCAATAAAAGCTTATCTCCATTTAACTCTGACTCCTGTTTGTTCCGAAGGTGCTTTCTAGAGAAAGCATTCACATTGTGAGTTTCAAGGGCATTTCTTTGCTCATGTTGCCCTTCTGCAGAACAGACTAAACCATGGATGGCAGGAAGTGGGGATCTCCCTTCCTCTGGGGATTGGCTTCCTGTTGAACAATTTCCCATTCCCTTCCTTCCTTCATCTCCCTCAGCGGCTGGAGCCGGGGTTCAACAGGCAAGCAGCCCTCAGCAAGTATGCCGTGAAAGATTTCTATCTCCCTACAGCCTTGGCTCTCAGGGTCAGCTCAGCTGGGCAAGAGGAATAGGGCCCCTCGTCAAGGATGCTCCAATGTCACCAGGATGGCTTTGCCTGCCAAGTCACACCCAGGACCTGCTGATACCAACACTCACCCCTCAGGCAGGAGGGTAATTGTGAAAAGCAACCTATCCATACCTACAAATGACCAAGGAGACTAGAAGGCCTGGAAAGCAATATCAGAAATGCTTACCTAGCTAAGTAGTGGGCATGAGAAGCATCCTAGCTAGTCCTGCTGAGAGTGAGGAAAACACCCAGAGCAGTCACTGGTGCTTGGTCAGGTATACTCAGAGCTGGGTAACCATACTCCTGGCCCCATTGTGTGTGGTGACATAGTCACATGGCCTATTGACTGAATCACTGCCTCAAATAAACTTGCCTGTCTTACAAACTAGACCAATAGCTACCTTACAAAGATAAAGGGTCAAAACAACAAGAGGATCATAGTACAAGGCCAGTCTGGGCAAAAAGTACATGAGACCACATCTTTCAGTAAGCTGGACATGGTGGCTGTCAAATCAGTTATATGGAAGGTATAACCAGGAGAAGCTCAGCCCAAGCCAGCCTTGAGGGGGAATGTAAGACTCTATTAGGAAAATAACTAAGGCAAAAAGGGCTGGGGGACATGGCTCAAGTGGCTAGCAAGCATGAAGTCCTGAGTTCAAAACTCCACAATGAGAAGCAACAGCAATAAAACATAGCAAAGAAAATACAGCAAATGTAAGTAAGGAAAAATTAGTGTCACACAGCAGAGACTGGTGATGGAACTTTGTCAGTTCTTAGCTTCCTGGGTAATAATAGTAGCTTCTCTTTGAACAGGATCAAACATTTGTCTACAATGAGTCACAGTCCAAGTCCCAGAAGTGCAGTCCTGGGGCTGCCTTCTCCTAGCACTATGCTCAGTCTATGTGACTAATAGTACAGGCTCAGCCCAAAGGATGCCTGGCCCCTTAAATTCTCCTGGGAACAGACCTCGTGTGTGGTGTGTGGAGATGTATGTGTGCATGTGTGTTAACAAGAAAATTAAATCTGAGGTTCATCCAAAACCATATGGATTCTATGCTTTTGCTCTTATTCCTGATATAAGGAGGTCAGTTTTTTTCTTAAGGGTAGGAGAGCAAATTTTAAAGGGTTGCTTGGGTTATCTAAATCACCAAGGTGTAAGGAGAAAAATGAGAATCCTCAGGGCAATAAGGAATGGATGGAATTATGGAGTGGTTAAAACAGGTACCTGAATTGGATCTCTGCACTCACCAGCTATGGGACACTAAGAAACTTACTTAAACTGTATGTGGCTTGATTAAGACTGTCCAGATTAAATGAAACAATGCATAAACACTTGGCAATGCCTGGTGACTATTAACTACTCTTTCCCTTCGCTATTGCTATCAGTCCTTATCAGGATTGGGAAATGTACTTATCAGTTTTTAATGTCTGCATAATAAAATTTATCATTATAAAGTATACAATTCAGTGGCTTTTTCATTTAGTCACAGTGTCGTATAACTGTCACCACTATCCAGGTCCAAAACATTTTCATCATCTCAAAGAGATACATATCCCTTAGCAGTCACACCCATCCCACTCCCTACAGCCTCCCGCAACCCCTACTCCACTTTCTGGCCTCTTCTAGACATTCCAGAGCATGAAGTAATTCCTTGTGGCTCCTTTCCCTTAGTAAAGTCACTACAAGGTTCAGCCATTTTGAAGAACTATTCTGGTGGATGTGAAGAAGAATCTCTTACAGAGTCTGCCCAAACTTCTGTAAGAAAATGTCACAGGTGGTATATTATTTATAAATAATAGACTTTTAGCTCTCACATTTCCAGGCACTGGAAGTCTAAGATTAAAGCAGGTTGTGTCCAGTAAAATCAGAAAATATGATGTGTCCAACTTTGTCCCTCTTTTTCAAGATTGCTGTGGTTATTCTAGGTCCCTTGCAATTTCCTGTGAATGACAGCATTAGCTTGTCCATTTCTGGGGCCGGGGAGAGAATGCAGTTGCAGGTTTGCTATTGATTACGTTGGCTGCGTAGATGGTGTTGACAGTGAACATCACGTTGGGGAGTGCTGCCACTTTTATATCAAGTCTTCCAATTCATAAATGTAAGAATGGAAGGTGTCTTTCCATTTTCTTGCATCATCCTTGACTTATTTTAGCAATATTTTGTATTTTTAGTATAGCAGACCAGTATGTCTTTTTGAAAAACTTATTCCTAAGTATTTTATTCTTTTTGATGATATGACACATAAAATTTTTTTCTTAATTTCCACTTTTAGATTGTTCATTGCTAATATATAGAAACTATTAGTTCTGTATACTGTTCTGGCACCCTGAAACCACAACGAACATGTTTATTAGTTGTAGTAATTTTTAACAGGTCCCTACAGTTTCCTATATATAACATAATGTCATCTGAAAATAGAAATAGCTTTTATTTTTTTAGAAGTCTTTACTCTGCAATTTTCACTGGCATCATTTCTGCCCTTGTCTAAGTGTCTTTTATTTAGTTACTCTTCCTGACTTATACAGTATCATTGATGTTCTTGTTGAGTGTGGACACTGAAGTCTCAGTTCAGTGACCAGATAGTGACTGAACAGAGATTTGTTACTTAAACTTCTAGGTCCAATCTCCTAGTCTTCCCATGGAGTTCTGGATTCCTGTGGGAACTTCAACACTCAGACCCGGAGTTTGCAACTTTGAATCAGCCTTCACTTCCTATTTGCACAGAGCCTCAAGGTCAGCCAGAGATGATGGTCTAGGACCTGGTCAGGTCTTTCCTGAGTAGGCAAATGCCTTCAACATGTGTGGTCTTCAGCTTCTCAGGAATTTGTCAAAGCTTTTCAAAGTTCCAGCAAATGTCTCATTCCTCAGGTGGTTTTTTAAAAGTTTTATAAGTCTATTGTTTGCCTCAATAACTATTCGTTGTCTCAAACAACCACAAAGTGTTTTCAACAAATGTCCCTGGATGAAAGGCTTTTCTCATTAGACAAGCTCTGCGTCAATGAAATAGAGCCAGCCTTGCAAACAGGGTCTTTCAAGGAATCGCCATATAGGTAAAAATAATGATTTTTTTGGAATGAAGCTTGAAAGAGCTCCAATCCCACTCTACTCCCTCTGGGGACTGTCCCAGTGCAAGATTTCAGGGTGATTTCATCTTCAGACTGTAAATTTTCAAGGCTACTGTGAATCTGGAGGCAAGGATGGGAATAGGGTGACAAACCACCATAAAGCTTTCTCTTCTTACAGCAATTCAGTCATTCCCTAAAATCGCTGTGAGCCTTTGGTTAATTTTCAGAGTCCTGAAAACATTGATTTGATTTCAATTATTTTTGCGAGTCTCCTTGTTGATTTTATGGATGAAAGAGTTTTCAGAAGTCTTTACTCTGCAATTTTCACTCTATCATTTCTGCCTGGCTTTTGTATGGACTGTAGAGTTATGGGCAGAGCTTGGGCTCTGGCAGCTAGACTGACTGAGTTCAAATCTTAGCTCAAATCCTGGGCTCAAATAACTAGCTGTGTCACTGTTATGGAGTTCTGTGCTTCAGTTTTCTTGTCTATGAAATAGAGATAACAATAATGCTATATAGTATCTAAAATTGTCGTGTAAATTAGTAAATACATGTCAAAATGTAGTTCAGTGTCTACACTGAACTGAGAGTTAGCACATGCTAACTCTCAATATAGATGACTGCTGTTGTTATCTTCATCTTCTTGTTCTGAGCATTGCTAGGAGAGTACCTATCACAGTATTCATTTGAAAGATGAAGAAAGGGTGTCATAAAGAGGTTAAGGAACTTTCCAGGGATCACATATCCAGTAGACTTAACTGTGCTGCTCAAAGCAAGATATAGGATGATCCCCAAGTGTATACTATCACATGCTACTAATCAGTCATAAAGGGAAAAACTTTAAGACCTACAGGCAAATACAATAAAGGCTGAGTTCCATCCCTGCCACAATTACAATTCACCAAAGACAGGAAAGTCCCACTGCATCTCCTTGTTCTCTCTACACCTAGCAGAGAAGGAAGAGCAAAAATCTATGCACACAGGAGATACAAAAGATGCCCTAGGGAAAGCTATCCAAGGGAAAAGCGCACACAGAGAGAGGGCTCAGTGTGTTATCAATCAGTGGAGAGAAATTATGTCATCTTACCCATATTGATTTTCACCTCATTCACCAATGGGAAGAAGAAGATGCCTCATTCAGCTCTCATTTATACTTATAGCTATTGCTTCATATTTCCTGCATTCTGGAGTCTGGTGACATCCTAGTGACATGGCCAGCCACTCCAAACTCTCTCCCTTCTTGCCTTAATGAAGAGCCTCACCAGGGAGTACAAAATCCTTGCAGGCTGGCCAACCCCTAACCACCCTCCACCTGCCTTGCTTAGTTCCATTTAACAAATAACAAACTGACTATCCTCTCTGGGCAAAGAACTGCTCCCAAAGAGGGGCTCAAAGGTTAAAATCAGCCTCAGAAGCTATCAAGCACATGTGGAAATAAGGAAGCAAGTAGAAGGACATTAAACCCAATGGCCACCAGTAGGTAGAAACCACAGGCCAAGAAGATTCTGAAGGAAATAATAACTTATCCTGATGATCAGGCAGCACCAACCTTAAAGTTCCACTAGGAGTCCAAATGGAAGTTTGGTGAGGTGCTGATGAGATTTGATTTTGTGGGGAAATGCCAAAGCAAGTAGAACTGCACTCTTTTCTTCTCCAACATCATCTGTAGGGAGCAGATGACCAATTCCTGAATTCACCATCTTCTCCCCATGACCCATAAAGAGGCAAGCTTGTGTGGGATGAGAGCATCCCTTTTAGAGCATGGAAGGTAACTGCCCCCAAGGCTAGAGAAGACCAATGTGTCTACTGGCTTTTGAGTTTGAGGGGATGTGCAGACCTTAGAAGGGCAAATGAAGGACAGGGGCTTAATACCTGAGCTCCATGTCTCCCTTCCCACACCAGGGCTAGGGCCAAAGTCTCAGAAAAGTGACTGGGCAAAGGCTGAAGCCTCCCATGAAAAGCAGTGAAGAAAGAGCACTATGCCATGTGAGTGCCAACTCAATTTGCTGGGGGCAGAACCATCCTGGCCTTATGCTTGAGGTGGATTGTCACCCACCTGTGCTTCCAGACCTCAATAACACCTAGCAGAGCATCCAGCAGGAAAGGTGATTGCTACCTGTGCCCAAGAGCCTGTTGCCCAAATCACTCAGTCAGTCAATAAGACCTGCACTAACTATTCCTCTCCCCAGTGTATACCTGGCGCTGGGTGGTATGATATAGGGATTGGAGGAGTCATCCGTGAGCTTATTTTGAAGCTCACTGGGGAACACTGGAACGACCCAAAGGAGATGAGAAAAAGTCAAAGGAAACATTAAAGTCTGCAAGTTGGGTGAACAGAGAAGTTAGATTATCTAATTTATATCTTTGGGTCAAACGCCCTGTAATATCCTGTTGTAACTCACCCCACATTACACATAAAGCTCTTAAATAGCTATGTCCTTATGAACTGCTATATTCCTTGTCCCCAAACTCTTTACTCTGGAACACTGTCTCTAACCCACTCTGCTCACACCTCGTATCTTCACCTTTCTCTGTATTAAAGGCCTAGTTTAAGGGTGAAGACCTCTTATCACCCTCACAACAACTTCCCCTCTTCCTGTGGCTGCTCTTTGAAGTGTTTTACTATTTGGTCTGCTTATGGCTCTGAAGATGAGTACCTAAGTACTTTGTGAAGCACAGTGAGGTGTCTATCAGGCTATAAATACCTGGTTGTGGAGGCAATGTCTTATTCATGCTGGTTTTCCCCCCAGAACCCACCCAGGACCTTATGTGACCACTGACCTAATCAATTACTCAGTATTCAAACACCTTCCTGAAAAAAGGAAGGTTTACTCACAAGATGACTGGAATTGTGAGAAAGTTCTTATATCCACCCAAAACTGCATCTCTGTAGCCTCTATTACTACTTTCCCCCATGTGACTATCTTGGACTATTTTCCTCCATCCTCAGCATGATAGGCCAACAAACATTTGAAGTCAGGATCCTTGCCCTGTTCATCCACAAATCTCTTTTTCTCTTTTTAAGCATACTCATTGCCTAAAAGAAACCATGATCTTGACTTGGTAACTAGGCACTAGGGAAAAGGGAGAGAAAAAGGAAAAACTGAGTTCAAAGACAATGACTGACAAGGATTGGTTTGAGGTTTGGGTAAGATCCAGCTCCCTGATTTTATGATTCATTCTCAGGAAAAAGACACAAGTCCTGGAAATCCTCAGGGAAAACAATGGAATTCCTTTACCCCTTCGAAAGATTCCCAAGGAAGGACATTCTGTAACCAGATCCAGCACCAGGTGATGCCTTCAATGCTCAGCCATTGAGGGCAGTTTTTTGCAGACCACTGCCACCTGAAGGTTGCTCATTCGGACCATGGAGACCTGGGAGGGTGCTCAGATTTCACTCAGCAGATGGAAGGATCTCAGGGATTGTCAAATCCAGTCCTTCCCATCTGCAGACAAGGAAACTGAAACCCAGAAAGGAAATGAGTTAAGCAGTCACCTGCATGTATGGTCACAGATCTAAAGTTCTAGTACCATTAACTGGGCTCCCACACAAGCTTCTGCAACTATAAATTTTGGCAAAAACAGAGTGGTTCCTCCCCCACTTGCTCCCTGCAACTTCACATCTTGAATGGGGCAGCCTGGGGGTTAGTGGAAGAGAAAAGAGCAAGAGGAGTAAAGCAAGACAGGAAGAGGGAAGGGCAAAGAAAGAAAAAAAGGAAAACATATAGAATACTGAGCAGAAGTTAAAACTAATACACTGGAGATGTATGTATCAACACATACATCCCAAAACAAAATTATACATTAAGAACAAATTGCGGAAAGACACTTACAGCATTATATCATTTATGTAATGTTTACACTGTAAGTTGTTGGCAGATACAAACATACTAGTCAAGGTATAAATTCTTATATAGGAGTAACAGCCATCCACTTCCCCACACCCTGCCCCAAAACAGCAAGAGAACAGAAAGGAAAGGTGGAGGGAAGAGGCGGAGACTACAAAAGAAAGGGCTTCATTTGAAGTTGTATGGTTATAGTTCTTAACTGGGTGATGACTACATCCATGTTTTTCTATTATTGGTTTCTTTTTGTATGCCCAAACTATTTCATATCCATAAATAAATAAAGAAATAAGTCAAAGTTATCCCAAAAGAATTGGAAAACCTCTCTACTACTTCCCTCTTCCCTCTCTCTTCTCTCTTCTCTTTCATATATGCTACAGACTTTACATATAAATACAGATATATGGAGAGGATAACTAGATAAGTCAATAGACAGATGGATGGGCAGACACACAGACATGGATGGATAGTCATTATTAAATTCCATGTGCTTCACCCGTGTTTACTGCAGCACTATTCACAATAGTCAAGTTATGGAAACAGCCAAGGTGCCCCACCACTGACGAATGGATTAAGAAAATGTGGTATTT
Source organism: Castor canadensis (assembly GCF_047511655.1). Taxonomy (NCBI): domain Eukaryota; kingdom Metazoa; phylum Chordata; class Mammalia; order Rodentia; family Castoridae; genus Castor; species Castor canadensis. The sequence continues at coordinate 170,434,403 of NC_133389.1, read as the reverse complement.
CTACACAATGGAATTTTATGAAGCCATGAAATAGAATGAAATGTTATCATTTGCAGGTAAATGGATGGAATTGGAGAACATCATTCTGAGTGAGGTTAACCTGGCCCAAAATACAAAAATCATATGTTCTCCCTCATATGCTGACATTAGATCAAGGGCAAACACAACAAGGGGATTGGACTTTAATCACATAATAAAATGAGAGCACACAAGGGAGGGGTGAGGATAGGTATGACACCTAAAAAACTAGATAGCATTTGTTGCCCTCAACGCAGAGAAACTAATGTAGATACTTTAAAGCGACAGAGGCCAATAGGACAGAGGCCAATAGGAGAAGGGGACCACGAACTAGAGAAAAGGTTAGATCAAAAAGAATTAACCTAGAAGGTAACACACATGCACAAGAAATCAATGTGAGTCAACTCCCTGTATAGCTATCCTTATCTCAACCAGCAAAAACCCTTGTTCCTTCCTATTATTGCTTATACTCTCTCTTCAACAAAACTAGAGATAAGGGGAAAATAGTTTCTGCCTGGAAGCGAGGGGGTGGGGGGGAGAAGGAAAGGGTGGGATGGTAAGGGAGGGGACAGGGGGAAGGGGGGAGAAATGACCCAAATATTGTATGCACACATGAATAAAAGAAAAAAATTTAAATAAATAAATAAATAAATAAATTCCATGTGCTTTTCATGGGCCATGTTATTTAATCCTCACAATGACCCATCTTACAGCTGAGAGAGCTGAGGCATGGAAAGACCAAGTCTATCAGATGACCAACCCCAGAACAGAGCCCAGGGGACTAACTGCAATAGTATACTAACTGCTCGCACCATGACACCACTTGAAACAAAAGGACCAGGAGTTTTCAAGGATGAAATCCTCCATTTAGAAATCCAATGAATACAGGAGTTCAAGAAAAAAGAGTAAGTAAATAAAAACAATATAGACAAAACAAGCTGTTCATTGGGCAGACGGGAGAAGTGAACTCCAGGACGCATCCACAGGTATTGTAACTTCAGCCTGCAGTTAAATAGGTGCTTTGTGCCATGGAAAAAAACAAGTTTCTTGCCACACTTACAGAACTGCAGAGAGCTTCTTATTTGTCAACCGTGGTGCATTACAAATCTTTTTGAATTTGTTTTTGTTTTTGTTCTGCCAAGGATCGAACCCAGGACCTTGTGCATGATAAGCACATACTCTACTGCTGAGCTACACCCCATCCCTTCTCCTGTTTTAAGTCATGTCAGTTGGTGCTCTAACACCCAGGCATAAATTGCTTTCTTGGATTTACAAACCCAAAGTCCTGTGAACTTGGGGCAATGGAACAAGCTGAGAAAGCTTTTTGTGAGGAAAAGCTGCTTTCCTGGTAGCAGAACAAGGGACTGACTGAATTGTCCCAAGGGCTTGGGATCAAACCCCATCATGGGCAATGATTAGCAAGAAATCTCACCATCCTGGTACCTCTGTGACTATCTGTCTTTTTAAAAACCAATAATGCCATGAAGTAGTAGAATAAAAAATTCATTCTTAAGAAATTTGATCTGAGATTGAAGACTAAGTAATAGCTCTAAAAGTTCATATTCAATTAAACTCAGGCTTATTCTTTTTGTTTGTTTTTGTTTTGGTGGTATCAGGATTTGAACTCAGGGATTCACAGCTTTCTAGGCAGGCACCCTACCACTTGAGCCACTCTGCCAACCTGAAACTTAGGTTCATTCTTATCTGAAAACTGTATGTGTAGGTTGTTTGGGAAGAAAACTCAGATACATAGCATTTAACCATCTGCTGTTATCTGTGTGGTCTTAACATTGAAGTTGTGGTTAAACGATTCATATTTTACATTTAAATATTTGCAAATATGGCCAAGACTCATTAAGAAAAGCAAACGTTTAGCTCCCATTTCCTCTGACTAGTTGTTGTCTCTTTCCTGTAGAAGTACCTTTTAATCACACCAAAGACAGATATCCTTTCAATGATTTCAATAGCACAAGAAATAAAACTCTAATTACCAGAATATAGGTATTAAAATCAATCTAGCCCAGCAACTTCATTTTACAGCAAAGAAAGTTGAAAAACAAGAGAAAGGAAGTCATTCCCCTGGACATACATGAAAGAAGCTAACCTCTGAAGAAACTTCCCCTGCAGTGCTCAGAAAGATGAGGTTTTATACTAAGTAATGCCAGGTTGGATTTGCAAGACATTTCTCTACCCCTCAGGATACATTACTTCCTTAGGCATCATTGTTTTGTCTAAAGTCCACGGTGCCATCAAGGTGTTTGGGACCATGGCAATCAAAACTGCATTACTTGATAATTATCCAACAACCAAACATTTGTTGTTACTAGCATGACAAAGACAACTGTCCACTGAAGACTTTTGTTTTCCTTCTATTGTGTGGACTTTTTGTTGGAGAATGGCTACCAGTTGAGGAATATAATCTCATTCTTTTTTCTCTTGGTCAGGATATGTGGCTAGATTTCATCAATGGGAAACAAACACAAGTAAAGATTGTTACATGTCTAATATGGATAGGAAGCCAGTGGGGTTTATCTATAAGGAGAAGTCTGGGTCCCTCAATCACTGCATTTGAAGGCAAAGGTCTAAACCCACTTTGGATGTTAATGAGTGAGAAATAACTTGTGTAAGCCGTTGAGGTTTGGGGGTTGTACTGTTGTAGCAATTCTCAATAGTATTAACACATGAATCAAATGAGAAGCAGCTCAAAATCATAACAATATATTGTAAGCCAGTAAGTTACATGGACACCCTGTCTAAATCTTCTGTATGTTAAATGATAAGACTATAATTCTCAACACTGTGACCTAAGAAAGAGCAACAATCCAACTCAGATCAAACCCTGGAAAAACCCAACAGTGGCTACTTTGGACAATTGTGCTGAGTCACCCAAGAAACAGCCCCAGATTACATCAGTGTAATAGCCCCAAATGATGTCTACCATTGCTTAAGTGGAATGAAGAATGTAGGGAAAACAAAGACACGCAAATCATTTTGAATGTCAGGAAGTTCTTGAACCTCTGCTGTTTTACGCCACTAAATACTGAGATGAAAGGCTCAGATAAAAAACAAACTTACAAAAAGGTTCCCCAGATTTCCATACATAGTCTTTTCAATCAGTTCCATCAACTTATTTGGACCAGTCACAATTAAGATCAGAAGGAAAAACTATTCAAAAAGCCATTGAATCCATTTGGCACATAACTCACTAAGGAAATGGCTACGTAAATACAGCTCCTGGTAAACGTCTTGTTTGCTCAGCTGTGTTTATTTAAATTAAATATCATCCCTCACTAGATCCAATATTTACTACCAACCCCCATCGTGCTCACCTGAACTTGGGGTTCTTAGTTGGTTCTGAGTGTGGTCATTTTGAAATAAAATTACAATAACCAATCATAGAAACCTACTTTTTAATGAAAGGATATCTAAAAAATTATGGAAGCTAGTGCTTTGCAAACATTGTTTAACATTAGAGTGCATATTTCTAGAAAGCTCACACAGAACTCAAATAAGCAAATTCCAAGCTACTCTAATTAAAACAGAGTTCAGGTTTGAAAGTCCCTGTATCCACTGCCCCCCTTTCTCTTTGGTATTTCCTAGGGCTCCTCTTCCAAATCCTTAGGCTCCAAAGTTCTCATTATGAAAATTGCAATCTAGTTTAATCTCTTTATGTTACCAAGAAAGAAACTGAGGTATGGTGACATACTCATATTCACTCAGCAAATCAGTGACTAGAAACTGAGTCTCCAGACTCTCAGCCCAAGACTCTTCCAAACAAAGGGCTGCTTCTCTAGATGTGTTCGAGTAATCCTGAATTTATGGTTTCCTACATGTATGGAAGCATTTCCATGGCACTGATCTGGTTCCAAAGTAATACACGCTGCTGTCCCTGCCATAAACACCAGCCTCCTGATGGAAGAAGTCTCACAAAGGGGTGGCCAATTCACACCGGAGTAGGAGTAGGCACATGAGGTGACAGGTGTCTGCACCCTGCCCTGCCCATCTGAGCACTCGTACTGGTTCTCTTCCATGAAATGTCATGGAAGGCTTCCTGAGGTCATCCAGATTAGGAACGAACTGCCCCATTTTGCAAATGAGAACATGTAGGTCCTGCACTTTATAAACTGGAGGGTACTTTAGAGAGCTAAATAGCTGTGTCTGCAAGGCAACATGGAGTGGACAGGAGACTTCTCAATGAGTATAATGCATAGACTTCCTACACTGTAATTACTAGGCATCCTTGGTAAAAGTGTGGATTCCTGGATGGGACACAAATCTGCATTTTTACCAACCCTCCTAGACAACTCTACTGCATATGCCACTGGTATGGCAGACAGAACATAGTTATTAGTGGCAAGTAGACTTGTGTTCAAAACCCAGATCTTCCATTTTCTAAGTGTAGAATATTGGACCAAACCACTTAATGCCTCTAGGGATGTCACAGTGTGGCTGCAATGTGCTAGGCAGGAGTGGTAGACAAACTTCTGGCAAAATACTGAACCAGGTGAAGAAACTTCCATGCCTGCCAAGGAGTTTTCTGGCCCCTTTCCAAATCCACTGAGTCAGTTGGTTCACGCCTCTGGAGTAATTCCCTGGTGCAATGAAGAGCCTTTTCAGAGCATGCTGACCTGCCTTTTCCATCAATCACAAATCAGCTTCCTCCCAGAAGTCCAGGAGACAGTTCCAAGGGTCCAAGGTCCCTGTCATAGCTTCAACTCTTTCAGAATGGACTGCAAAAATGAATTTCTTCTCTGTCATCCATTTTATCCCCTGCTTTCTTCTCTCCCCTAACTTTTTTTTAACACTAGGACACACTTATAAACAGTACAGTGCTAGACAAATGTATATCACTATTATTATTACTCTAAGTTGGGAAATGAGTTGTAAGAGACAGCTTCAACTCAGCTAAAGAGAAGGATGGACACTCAATACAGAACTTAAGATGGAAGCTGGTGTAGGAGTCCCTGCTGAAAGTGTTGAGACAGATTGTCAGTACACAGATAAGACAGATAATCACCCAAAGAGTCTCTGAGTTAGAGGACTCATGTGACTACTGGAATGTGGATCGGCAGAGAAGTAGAAAGTGGAAGCAGCTGTCAAGGAGACCCACATGAACAAAGACTTGACTTGGGACCAAACCCCATGAAGACCCCACTTGCAAGAAGCAAACATTATACATCTGGGGAGTGGGAATGGGAGGCATGTTTGGTGGACAGGATAAACTAAAATCGTGGGGGACAGGGACACACTCTGCAGGGTGAAGTCACTGGACGTGTGTTACCTGAAACAGGGTGCCCAGCCCGGCAAGCCTCTATTTTCCTCAAATCTAAGATTGAGAAGTACAGCACTAACAGATGGGGTTACTGTGGGGATGGGATGGACAAGTGTTCAGAATATCTGGCAAGCATATCCATTGGTATTTCAGACTATAGGCAATGGTAGAAGCCCTGGAGGCGCCTTAATGTGATTTTTTTTTTTCTGGTGGCACTAGGGTTTGAACTCAGGGCCTCATGCTTATTAGGCAAGTGTTCTACTACTTAAGCCTCTCCGCCACCCTAATAACATAATGTGCTCCTTGAAAGAAAAAATATGAGAATAAAAGGTTGGATCTGTTGGATCTGTTGGATCCAACCTTTTTCATTTTTGTCATTTTTCTAAAATTTTTTCATTCCATCTCTGGAGTTCTCCAAATATTTTTGCAGTTTAAGAACAATAATGGTGGCTCTTCTACCTCATGGAATAGAAGCGTGGGTAATATATTAACCCATAATTCCAATGGAATATATTAACTTCAGGGCTCCATTGCCAGCTCTTTGGCATCTTTGTCACATGATGGAAGACATTCATGCAGCAATTCCATGAAGAGCCTAACCCCACACCAAAACCTCCTCTAGGAGGTAAGCCAATATACCCTATTTACAATGGCTCTCAGACTTTAGTGTATCTAAGAACAACTTGGTGAGTGTCTTAGGTCATTTCTGCTGCTGTAACAAAATACCACAAACAGTAATTTATAAACAATAGAAATTTAGTTCCTCAAATCTGGGACTTAGGAAATCCAAACCAGAGCACCAGTAGTCAGTGTCTGGTAAAGGCCTTCTTGCTGCATCCTTTTGTGTGGAAAGTTAACTGCCATTTTCTCACACAGTAGATGGCAGAGGGGCAACACGGGAATGTGTCCTTACATGGTAAAAAGCAGAGAAGAATGAACCTCCTCCTTCAAGCTCTTTTATAAGGGTCCGTGACTTAATCACCTCCTCAAAGTCCCTCTCCTTAATACTAATGCATTGGCCACCAAGTTTCAACACATGAATTTTGGGAGAGACATTCAAATCATAGATAGTAATAGGGGGAAAGAGGTGCAATTATTTAAAAGGAAGATTCCTGGGCCATATCCCTCAGAAGTTCTACTTTTCTTCCATGAAAGATGTGCACATGTTGAAAGCACCCAGGTGTTCAGAGACAGAGAGGCTCAGGCTTCAGAAGGACTACCATATGCTGGGCCCTTGGCATAGTGCCCAACATGTACGACAGCTCTGGAAATCCACTCACAAGACTGTGCTGGCTAGAAATAGCATATAATAGTCAGGAGGATTTTCTAAAACATTGTTTTCCTTTAATCATAGGGAATCATAGGGATCCATGACTTCCCTGAAACTAATCTTTTGTATGGATGTTCAGATCTCTCAAGGTAGACTTATCAGTTTACTCCTATTTGGGACCTACAGAATGGGAAAAGCCACTACTCTAGAGGCTGAATTATTCAACTACATACCACAAAGGTAGAGATTCTCCTGTGAAACCTTTCAGGTAAAACTTTACTCTTGCACTCCTGTCCTATAAAAGAAGATATTCCAGGAGTTGAGTCACTCACAGGATCCTGGTGATCTTTTATTTGGAAAACCAAAGTTGAAGGAAGTCAAGAGGTCATCTGAGCCTGGTACCCTTTTAAAAGATGATGAAACAGAAATCCAGATAGTGAAGTGCCCAGGATCACCCTAGCTAGTGTTTGGTAGAGCTTCAGGGGGTCCATCCAGTAGTATTCTGCACAACACATTGCTCCTCCCCAACCACTGAGATCTTCCAGGTCAAAATAAGGTTATCTTTATTGAGATACAACTTAGGTAGCATGGTCCTAAGTCCCAGTTGCCTGGGACAATTCCAGTTTCCATTAATAGCACTCCTTCTCCGTATCAAGTTGCTCCTCTTTAGACACTAGATTATAAGCTCACCTAGGTTTAGGACTGTGATCATGACTCTGCCCGGTCCCTTAATGATAAAATTATCCTGTTTCTGAATTCTGTTCTTCATGGAATGTAATGATTCCTGTGCCTAAGCGTATGCAAACTGGTTGTGCACAGGCCATTCGGTACTTTGAGATGAAGGGAGTGGAGGAGTTGCTTTTCACTACCATGAAATTCTTCCAAAGAGTTGCATTCTTTAGCAATTATTGTCAGTACTGGGGTTTGAATTCAGGACCTTGGGCTTACTAGGCAGGTATTCTACCATCTGAGCCACAGCTCCAGCCCTTTTTACTTGTTATTTTCTAGGTAGGGTCTTGTATTTTTTGCCAGGGCCAGCCTCAGATCATGATCATCCTACCTACACCTCAAGCATAACTGGGATAACAGATGTGCACCACCAAACCCAGCTTATTTGTTGAAATGGGGTCTCACCAAGTTTTTAGCTACTCTGGTCTTGAGCCATGATCTTCCCTATCTCACTTCTGAATAACTGGAATTACAGACATGAGCCACCTCACCTGGTTTCTTTGGCATTTTTAATTTTAGAAATTTCACCTAAAAGCTTGAATTGGGAAGAGTCTTTTGAAAAATTGTGTGTGCCACCTATGAATCCATATTCCCTCATAACAGTAATTGCCTGGGCCCACATTTTCTGATTCAACCTCACCAGATTATTTATTATTTATATATTAGCAGTCTTGTGGATTTCTGAGTTTATGGTCCCCTGCGTAAATTTCTACATGCTATGGGTTGTCAAAATTTCTATGTTGCAGTCCTGATCCCTAGTGTCTCTGAATGTATCATTATTTAGAATAGGGCTATTGCAGATATCATTAATTTAGATGAGGTCATTAGGATGGACCTCTGATCCAGGAAGACTGGTATCCCTATAAAAAGGAGAAAGAGATACATGCCTAGGAGAACGCCATGAACGTGAAGGCTGAGATCTGAGCAATTTGAGTACAAGCCCAGGTGCACCAAGGTTCCCCAGCAAAGCACAAACTAAGGGTATGGAACAGAGTTTCCCTCAGCCTCAGAGGAACTCATCCTGTCAACACCTTGCTCAAAAACTCTAGCCTCCAAAAAATGTATTTCTGTTGCTTAAGTCACCCAGTTTGTGGAACTTTGTTATAGCAAGTCTAGAAAAGTAATACTTCTATATGATTTTGTATAAATTTATGATTCTCAGTAGGGGCAACTTTGCCCAAAGAGGACATTTGGCAATGACTGGAAATATATTTGTTGCAACTTGGGAGTCGTACTTCATCCAGGGGGTAGAGTCTAAGAATGCTGTAAACATCCTACCATGTACATAATGGCCCCTCAGATGGTCCCAAATGTCTCTAGTAGTGTGGATGAGGGGCCTTGGGACAGATGAATAACACAAAGAGGCTTCCCATGACCCAGGCATTCAGCTCTACAGGCATTAAGTCATCTCATCTGCTTCAAATCCTACAGCCTACAATATTATGATGCCCATTTTGCAGATTAGAAAACTAAGACTTCCATGAAGAGAAATTCACATGCCATCATTCAAATCTTAGAGCTTTGGCTCAGGGCCCTTTGTGTGGCACAGACATTGTAGCGGGTCCATGGGGAAAACCCCAGCACTAACATCCCCTCTTTCTATCCTGTCATCTTATCTCAGGGATCATCTCCTAAGGCTCTCACTCTGTTCTAGACACTGGACATGCTTATTATAACCTTCTCTGTCACGCTGATCCCTGCATGTTCTGTCTGGCAAAGAGGATTGGGACCAAATAGAATCGTGATCCTCTACTTCCGCAAAATATCCAGGCTACTCACGTAGCACATCATGAAACTGGGAACTGGAGACACGATTTTCAGGCTTTTAGCCTGATGCATTCCTTCCTTATTCAAATTCTTGTCGTAATATGTGAGAAATGGTCCAATCAACTGCAGATCCATGCAGACTCCATCTCACCCTAGTTCTCCCTCAGTAGCCTAGGGCATCATGTCCCCAGCATCTCACAGGGGTCACATTTATATGTAAATAGCAGATGTGGAGGCAGGATTCACAAAGGCAATCAGAAATCTGCCTCTCAAACATGGATGGAACTGAGGGACCTTATGCTAAGTGAAATAACCAGGACAGAAGGGCAAATCTTGTGTGATCTCACTTAAATGCGAAATCTGAAAAAGCCAATCTCATAGGAAGGTGGGTAGAGCCTGGGGGCAGGAGGAGGAATAAAGAAAAGGGAGATGATGATGGAAAGGGGTGTCTCAGTTAGACTGGAGAAATAGTTAGTGAGCTATTGCACTGCGTGGTGACTAGAGTTAACAATAATGTATTATACACTTCAAATTGCTTAAAGAACAGATTTTTCACAAAAAATGATAAATTGATGAGGTGATGGATATGTTAATTAGCTTGATTGAATCTTGATGTATCTATAGATCAAACCATCACATAAATGTACAAAATGATTTTTCAATTAAAAATAAAATTTTAAATTTAAATAATCACAAAAGAGACTTTTATCTCACATACAAAAGCTTCAGATTAGAGCTCTCCTGTTTATCACTGCTGCCATTTTCCTGTCTGTAAAACGAGGGGAAATAATAATAGTATAGCATTGCAGGGAGGATTAAGTGACTAACAAAAATAAGATGCTCATAGTAGTGTTTGGTATACAATAAATGCTCCATAAGTGTCACCCATTATTAGCTGTAGACAAGTGACTTTTTCTTGCGTGCCCTTGGCTAGTTTTCTGATCTGTAAAATGGGACCTTCTCCATCTGCATCAGTAAATCATTGTGAGACTTAAGTAAAAAATTTAACTCAAAATTCATTTGTAAGCTGAAAATACTATGCAGATATAAAAGTGTCTGTTGTCTGACTCTCTCTGGGAAATGCAAGTAACAGACTAGCCTGCCACATAGTCACATTAGCAGGAAACTCAGTCCCCAGCACTACCTGTCAAATCCCAGGCTAAGTCCTAGAACTCACCAAATGGATTCATTCCAGGACCTGCTTGCTCTCTCCACACCTAAAGCTCGGCCACCTGACTTGCTCACATCTCCCTGCCTTCAGGATGGTTGTCTCAGTCCTCCTCCTGTCAATGGACACTGCTCAGAGTCACATCTGGCTACCCTGAGGGTTCATTAACTGCGAGCCTTGAGCAGAGCTTATGGGGAATCCTACTCCTTTCTTCTCAATGAGTCCCAGGAAAGAACAACCAGCCTCCTTCCCCTGCCAAGTTCTGATGTTCCAGATACCCTGCTTCACTCCCAGCTCAGAGAAAACCATTTCTGCCCTTTGCACAGATTGCTGGCTCCCTCCACTACCCTCTATAAATGGCTCCTTAGGAGATAGGGCTTAGTCGGGATCCCCAGATCTCTCCTGCATCCCAAAAACAGCGTAATTGAGCCTGAATCTATGACTTCCATGGATCCTATCAGAAAGATTCATTTTTTACAAAATCACCACTCCCAAACTTCTGTGATCATCCATCCTCCTCTTGCTTTTTAATTGCACCCTCAATGAGAAAGAGATTATTGTGCAGGGCCACCACTTGCAAAGGAAATAAATGCAGTTGGTCCAGGGCTTTCAAGAAAGACAAGATGCACCCTGCGTTGTATAATTTGTGTCTTCTGTCTTCTGGTTGACCCTTCAAGAGAAGGGCACGTAAAGCTTTTATGATGTTCGGCACTCTGCCCAGTTTCTTCTAACAGTGTTAGGCAGAACTCCCAGGGCTGCCTGTGAACGAGGACTGGATTTCTCTGTCCCTGTGGCTATACTGGAAGCAATGATGGGTATCTGTTACCTTTTGTCATGTCTGATCTGTCAGTTTGCAGTGAGATTACGAGAGGAGATGAAATTCCAGTTCTATCTGCCTAGACTTGGACTTGTTGGCATTCATCCAGAAGTGCCAGAAATTTGTCAGAAAAGAAAAACAAGTTTTAATGCATAGATATGAACTAGATATGCAGAGGCAAAGCAAGTGCAAGTTTCTCTACTCCTGGGTCACTGTGGCCCATGTAACCCCACAGTGAATTCTTCACATCAAATTTGATCACAATTTTTCTGTATTGGACTGACAATTGCCTCTCCTCCCATTAGCAGGTTAGAAATAAATGAGGCTTAATAAACAGAAGTGCATGGAAGCATGAGTCCAGGAGACTTGTGTGGTCCTGCTAGATAAAGAGGATGACTCTTGTCTTAATGTTATCCAGAGAATAGGTGAGGGCACAGAGGAAGGTTAATGCCATCAAAGAAGAGGTTTCACAAATATCAGTGTCTTACCTTAGACCAGAGTTTCTTCAAGTTTTCTGTTGCTATATAACAAACCACCTCCACACAGTGGCTTTTGTTTTTTGTTTTTTGAGAGAGTCTCACTATGTAGCCTGGACTGGCCTTGAACTCGCAAGCTTCCTGCCTCAGCCTCCAGAGTCCCTAATGGCTTAATACAATAACCATCATATATTATCGTTCATGCTTGCAGAGTTCACTGGGATCCACTAGCAGCTCTCTCGGGGTCACTCAGTTGTTGTAGCCAGAGCGCGTCTTGAAGCTTCGTGCACTTACACAGATGGTGTCTCGCAGAGTGAAACACCTGGGGAGGGAACAGATGTGCCTCTTGCACTTCTCTCTCTTCCTGCCTGTTGTCTCATCACACAATCCCTCCCTCAAGTCAGGTTTAATGTAAGCCTTTCTTTCCTGGTTGCTTAGAGCTTCAAAGACAGATGGAGAGAGATACAGAGACTAGGAGAGCAGCAGAGAGAAAGAGTGGAAGCTCCAGGACCTTTCCCAATCTGGCCTCCAAACTCTCAGAGGTGTGCTCCCACTACATCCATGGATTAGGAATGAGTCAGTAAGCCAAGCTCTTTTCAAGGGAAATTAGATCCCCTTTTTTCATTTTTTATTTTATTTTTGATTTATCACACATGAATAATACGAGGGAATTTCATTGTGATCATTCCACACATGTGTACAGTATACCTTGAACAAGTTCACCACCTCCATTATATTCCCATTCCTCTTCTGTACCCCCTCTTTCAAATGGTGTTTGGTGGTTTCATAACACTGTCTTTATATGTATATACCTACTGTACTTCCATCCTCCTCACCCCCCAGTATCCTTTCCTTTGATGAAAGAAGTATCAAACAATTAGCAAGTATGTTTTAAACCCTCCAGAGTAGTTTCCAGCCCATCTACACATTAGAATTACCTGCAGAGTTTTGCAAGGCCTGATGCCCAGGCCACACCCCAACTATATAAGAATTTCTCAGAGAGGAAACCAGGTATAACCTTCTTAACAATATGAATCCAAGTTTAAGAACCACTGCTTTAAGCCATAAGGGGTCTGTGTAGCATACAAAATAAAATCTACCTGAATCTTACCAAATACCAATCCAAAGCACTGCTTCTCAACCTCAGCAGAGCCAGTAGCTGCTGTTTTGTCAGAAGCATTTTTACATGTGGATATCCAGCTTTTCCAGCACCACATCTAAAAGACACTGTCTCTTTTCCAGTGTATGTTTTTGGTGACTTTGTCAAGAATAAGATAGCAGTACCTGTTTGGGCCTATGTACGAATCTTCTATTCTTTCCCATTGAGCTGTGTATCTATTTTCATGCCAGTATCATGCTGTTTATGTTACTATGAGTCTGTAGAATAATTTTAAGTCAGGAATTATGATTCCTCCAGGATTGCTCTTTTTGCTCAGAATTGCTTTGACTGTTGGGGATCTTTTGTGTTTTCATATGATTTTTTGGTTTTCTATCTCTGTGAAGAATGTCATTGGAATTTTGATGGAGAATGCATCGATTTTGTATATTACTTTTGGCAGTATGGACATTTTAACAATGTTTATCCTTCCCATCTATGAACGTGGAAGGTCTTTCCATTTTCTACTGTCTTTTTTAATTTCTTTCTTCAATGTTTTATAGTTTTCATTGTGGAGGCCTTTGATCAAAATATAGCATATGTTTGAGGCATGAGTCAAGTGGTAGAGCACTTGCCTAATCAGCTCAAGGCCCTAAATTCAAACCCCAGTGCTGCCAAAGTAAAACTATATCAATTTACTAGGGCTGCCATAATAAAATGTCACAGAGTGAATGGCTTAAGCCATAGAAATTTGTTTTCTCACAGTTCTGGGCGATGGAAATTCAAAATCAAGATGTTGACAGATTTAGTTTCTTCGGAAGCCTCTCTCCTTGGCCTACAAATGACTGCCTTATCCCTGTGTCCTAACATGGTCATCTCACTGACCATGTACATGTCTGGTGTCCCTCTGTTCATCTCTTAATCCTTTCTTCTTATAAGGAGACCCAGTCATACTGGACTAGGGCCTACTCTAATGACTCCATTTTTAACTTGATCACTTCTTTTAGGACCCTATCTCCAAATACAGTCATTTTCCAGGGTATTAAGAGTTAGGGCATCAGCATCTAGATTTGGAGAGGGACACAATTCAACCCATAACAGCAAGCACCTGTTGGCCAGTTTCTAAACTAAACAAAGTAGTAAAATATTTCCTCCATTTTCAAAATAATTCATTGTATGTTATTAAAACCATGCCCCAACCATCATAACCACATTATAGTCATTCGTGTCTTAGTCTGTTTGTACTGTTATAACAAAATACCATGTGCTGGATAATTTAGAAATCATAGAAATGTATTTCTCAAGTTCTAGAGGCTGAGATATCTAAAACCAAGGTACCAGTAGCTTTGGTGTCTGTTGAGGACCACTCTCTGCTTCCAAGTTGATTTCTTCTTGCTGTGTCCTCTGGAGACAAGGAATTCTGTGTTCTCACACAAAAGAAGGGACTGAAGGGCAAGAGTGCACCCCCTTCAGCCTGAGTCCTTTTATAAGGACTAATCTCATTTGTGAGGGTAGACCCCTTGTAACATAATCACCTTCCAAAGGCCACACCTCTTTATTCCATTGCACTGGGGATTAGGTTTCAACACGAATTTCACAGGAGACATCACCATTCAAACCATAGTAATATGTAAAGTGGAGTTCAATTCTAGGCTTAGCTTGTTCACAACAGGTTTTACACCTACATGAATGCCCCACTGGGTATTTGAAATTGCACAGGCTGAGAGATAATTTACGTGTGTAGGACCATTGGGTATTAGAACAGTGGGGCACATAAGTCTCTCCAACTCTAAATGGCACCATTTTAATTTCTGTGATATCCAAATTCCCTACAGAACAAAGTTGACCACTTTGAGAACATTTGATTTAAAAGAATCCAACAATAAATCATAATGTAATTATTTTTCTTGTCAGAGAAAATCATGATCCCCTGTTTTATTTGTTGAGTAAGTTTTAACTTTTGTTACTAAATTTTCTAAAATTAGGGACAGAGTCTTATTGTGTTTGATACTTAAGCTTGACCACAGGGCTATTTGACATACTGGAAAATACCCAAGTGCAAAGAGCCTTCCAAACTAAACTTATTTTGTTTTTTGTGCTGCTCCAAATTAGCCACACCAATGATTTTGTTAGTTGGTTTAATAAGTAGTCTAAAATAGATTGCATGCAATAAGGGAGTAGAATCTTCGCCTTATTAAACATTTGAAAATAACCAAACTTAAGTTTGCCATTGGTTGACTCTCTTAACTCCCTTGAGTTTGATGTGGTGTGTGCATACCATTGAAAAGGGATTAAGGAGAACTAAAGAAGAGGGATCATTGTTTGACCAGGGCTATCACTGATCCTAGGTGTATGTGACACCAGAGGCCTGCTCAGCACCAATACTCTGATGGGATGCCCAGAAGAAAATCAAAAACAAGTTAGGCACAGACAGAGGTGGGCAGCATTCCTCCAAAAGCCATGAAGTCTTTCTTAGCAGGTGACACAGGTGGGATGGTCCCTTAGAGCACTTCATACTCCACCAGCTTTAAGATTTGATTTATCATTGGTCAAATCCTGAATTTCACTCATATTATCAATGTCTAAGTCTGGGTGGGAGGATCTAAAACATACATGTTTCAACATATTGAACCAGATCTGAACTTTCAACATTCAAAATGTTGAATATGTGATTGCTTTAATGGTTAGCTGTTAAAATGACCATAAAAATGAGATTCTTTTTCACATTTGTCTCTTCCCTACTCCATCTCTGTTGAGTCTTTTGAGAAATGCCAGGGTAATTCTATTTTTGAACAGCTGGAGGCAATACTGTCCCACATGGCTAGGTATTGTCCACCAAGTGCCCAGCTGTTCCTGCTCTCAGCATCCAGAAGTTTCTTACACAGAGATGAGAGAAAAGGACTAAAATCTTAGTGTTGTTGCTTCTTTCAATGGTATTTACTTTGAGTGCAACTATTTACATTTTCATAGCATAAGAAAAATATTTTATGACCATGTCTATATATTGAAAAATAACCCCTGGGATTATCAACATACATTTTTAAAACATGAACCACAGGAAGGTAAAAATAGGCCCTTTCCGAGGTATGAATGGAGAGGGGAGGGCATAAGGAAAAGAGTGAATGAGGGTGAATGTGGTGGATATATTTTGTATTGATGTATGAAAACAGAATAATGAAACCTGTTGAAATAGTTCTAAGAAGGGAAAAGGGGGATGAGAATGATAGAGGAGGTGAATCTAATTAAGATATATTGCAAGCATATTTGTAAATGTCACAATTTATCCCCTTGTACAAAATTTATGCTAATAAAAAATATATAAAAAATAAAACCAGCTTTGTTAGAAGCTTGAGAAAAAATAGTAAGCACTAAAATATTAGGTAGAATAGCATCCAAGGCCAATATGAATAATAGTGCAAGTTCCTATAGTAATTGTTTAATAAATATTTTTAAATTAATGGATTAGTGGTATGTTGGATTTAACCATATATTAACTCTGGAAAAGTCAAAATGACCTACAAAGGTGAATATGGTAACAGACCGGAAGAGAGTCTCATCTGAATGTCATCAATGTCATCTTCTAGGGAACAGACACTGGGGGTTTTGTTTTAGTTGAGACATTCATATGTTTTGGATAATCTTTTAAAATATAGTTATTCGTATTTTGAGTCATTAAATAATTTTCAAGGACTTTGTTCTGGCAAAAAGAGAAAATGTTTATAGTACATGAGATGTGTATGACAATGCTTTGTCTTCTGTAATTTCATCCTGAAATCTCAAGAGTCCCCTCTACAGTCTGTGTCCCTGAGGTACTGAGAAGGCTGTAGCAGGGTAGGATGTAAGAACTGGCTCCTTGCCAATGGAGTGGATCCACTGCTCTCAGAGATGCAATCAATTCCCCTGATGACAGGGTACCACAGGATCACTTTTTCCACATGGTACGGAGTATGGGGTATAAATGATATAGGAAGTTAGAGAAGGCGGCAATTAAATATAACTAGATTTAACTACTTCCTTTCTCCCTCCAACTTCTCCCTTCCTGGAACACCTTTAGGAATGCCTCCCATGATTGTTTAGATTACACATGCATAGTTGACGCATCTAAGGTCAATGTCTTGACCAAAACCACTCAAAAGATGTACAGTTACAATCCAATCATGACCAAAGATACTGAAAGTATGTACAGTTACAATCCAATCATTATAGTCAGAATGTATTCAGACTGTGATGGTAATTTTACAACAGTCTAATGGAATTTGAACAGTGCAACTAATCTTTTTAGGCCATTTCTATTAGGTACTACCCAGTTAACCATTTGGCAATTGACTTATAGATGTCCTTGAAACCACCAAGAGAATTTGACAAAAGAGGACATAGAATTGTTTATTTATGGACCATAGATTTCCAAGACTTTTAAAAATCGTTCTTTATGCCAGGCACAATGGCTCACTCCTATAGTTCCAGCTACTTGGGAGGCAGAAAAGGGAGGTTCTCATGGTTCAAAGCCACCCCAGGCAAAATTTAGCAGGATCCAATCTCAAAGAACAAGCTGGGGGCTGATGGAGTAGCTCAAGCAGTAAAAGAACCTGCCTAGCAAGCGTAAGGCCCTGAGTTCAAACCCAGTGCTGCAAAAAAAAAAAAAAAAAAAAGAACAAGCTGGGCATAGTATACACACCTGTAACCACAACTGAGGCAGGAAAATCATAAACTCGAGGCCAGCCTGGAAACATATCAAGACCCTGTCTCAAAAATACATTAATTAATTAAGTAATTAAATTTATAGTCAAATCAGAAGAAAGACAGTATATAAGTGACCTGTAATATAATGGCAATTATCCCATACAGGAGCCTCTAGCCACACATTACTACTTAGTACCAACCATGTAGCTAGTCCCGTGAGATGTTCTATAGATAGAATAGATACTCATTCCACAAATGCAATAGACCTCATTAAGTTTTACATCAGTTACATGATTGTGATGGCTAATTTTATGTGTTAGCTGACTGGACCATGTGGTAGTCAGATATTTGTTGTTCCTGCAAGAGTATTTTAGAATGCAATTAACATTTAAATGGATACAGGAAGGAAAGTAGATTGCCCTCCATGATGTGCTTGGGCTTTGTCAATAAGATCAAAGCCTGAAAAAAACACCAGGGCTGTCCTTCATGGAGTAGGAAAGAATTTAACAAATGAAATCTGGGTGGGGACAGAAACATTCAGCACGTAGCAGCTTTTGGACTGGAACACCAGTTTTTTCCTGCTTTTGTACATGACCAAAACCTCAGTTCTTCCTGAGTTCCATTTGAATAGGAACTGTGCCATTGGCTCTTCTGGGTCTTCAACTTGTCAACCCACCCTGCAGATCTTGGGACTTGATCTGCACAATCATTATGAGACAATTTCTTATACTAAATACATATGTGGGGTGTGTGTGTGTGTGTGTGTGTGTGTGTGTTGTTTTTCCAGAGAACCCTGACTAATACAATGTTGAAATCATATTTTTGATATTTCAGATTAAGTGAAGTACATTCTTAAAATTGTCTTCACATATTTCTTTAACAGAAATACTGGAAATTTTAAACAAAATTTGTGGTTCACATTACATTTCTGTTGGACTGCACAGATATATGTGCCATTTGCATGGTGTGGGTAGAAAAATACAACTGTGCAGAGGAAAAGGCAGATGGTTCTTCTGGGCAAAGATTATGGCACTTAATGCAGGTCTTTTAGAGATTTCTCTGGAGGAAATTTAAGAAAAAAAAACAAAATGGAAGACACAGGAGCAAAGTGACAGAGGCCTTCAAACAAGTGCTTGCCATGTTTGCCTAACAACAAGTTAATCAAAGAAGTGTGGGGGAGGGAAGCAAGCAGTAGGCCAAGGAGGCATTGGAGGTCCACATGAGGACCATGGAAAACTGTCCAAGTCAATCCAGTGAACTTATTCACCAAAGTTTTCGAGCAAGGGATTGACATAACCAGATTTTCATATTCTGGGAATGGAGAGAATAGTCTGAGAAAAAAAAGAAGGAAAAAACAAGGGAAAGAAAACCATGAGAAATTCATGCCAGGTCGGAGGCTTGGCTTGTGGTAGAGCACCTGCTTAGCAAGTTTGAAACCCTGAGCTCAAACCCAAGCTGCAAAGAAGCAAAAAAAAAAGCAAGAAAAGAAATACATTAGATCCGTGAGGGAAAGAGTAGACAAGAGTGAAAATATTGTGCATAACTCCCAAAGCACCAAAGAACATGGTGTTTACCCTAATGTCAGAGGTCTGTTTTCCTTCCCTGAGCTAATGCTTGTGTTCTGTCTGCTAACTGCATTTATTCTCATTATCAATCAATGAGACAATAAAATTGTTGAGAATAACATTCATTTCCAGATTCTCATTTGGGTACTGTTTCAGGGCTTTTCCCATTCTTCTTGGACTCTGCTGCAGACAGTAAGAGCAAGACTTGCATGGTCATCGCACTGGGACACTGGCCTCCAGGGAGGCCCTCCTTTTTTCTCATGTCGTGCTATTGTTGATAAAGAGGCGTCCACGTGCTCAGAGTCTGGACGTGAACTGCTCATCTTCATTCTGCTTTCCTTTTGCACAAAGGCCACTGAAGTCTGTTCTATGATTCCTATCTTGTTTACATAATAGCTACTTCAGTCTTCTGTCATGTTTTCATTTTCCCTTAGGGAGAAAAATGCTACTTTCCCCAGGATTCATGAGAAAAAATGAGGACAGTTCAATTAGCACTCACCAGAAGCAAACATTGAAGTGTTCCGAGTAAGAAGGAGAGATGGAGCTAGTGGGAGAGTTAGTAGAGGCTAAGGAAGAAGTACGGTGAGCAATCCCACAATGGTGTAGTCCAGTAAGAGGGGGGCTTGGAGGAAAAAGAAAAATATTTACTTTCTTTAGGACAGAAATGTGCAGATGAAAACAGTTAAATATCATAGACGCCCACTGGCCACAGCTATAAAATTAAGAATCTTTTTTTTTAAATCAGTCTATGACTTTGCAGTCAAGAGTACACAAGGTGGGTTTTCTACCTATTCCCATATCTCCTGTATGCGCTCTCCCCTTGTCATGTGATCCAAGTCCAACCACATTGCTGTATTTGCCCAAGATCTAAAGTCTGCATATGAGGGAAAACATGGGATTTTTGGTCTTCTGAGCCTGGCTGACCTCGCTCAGAATGATGTTCTCCAGTTCCATCCATTTACTTGGAATGATAAGATTTCATTCTTCTTCATGACTGAGTAGAATTCCATTGTGTATAAATACCACATTTTCTTAATCCATTCGTCAGTGGTGGGGCATCTTGGCTGTTTCCATAACTTGGCTATTGTGAATAGTGCTGCAATACACATGGGTGTGCAGGTGCCTTTGGAGAAAAGCGTTTGATGTCCCCATTCCAGAGGAACTAACACAGAAACCTTAAAGCGGCAGAGGTCAACATGAGAAGGGGATCAGGAACCAGTATAAAGATCAGTTAGAGATGAATCTACCTGGGTTGTAACACATTTGTACATGGAAGCAATGCTAGGAATCTCTCTGTATAGCTGTCCTTATCTCAACTAGCAAAAATGCTTTGTCTTCCTTATTATGCTTGTGTCTTGTCTTCCACAAAATTAGAGATAAGGGCAGAACAGGTTCTGCCTGGAAGTGAGGGGGGAGAGGGGAGGGGCGCAGCGGGGAGAAATACCCAAACAATGTACACACGTGAATAAATGAATAATTTTTAAAAAAAGAGTACACAAGGTGGTTATATTAGCTGTGAATCTTCAGAACAGCCTTTGGAGTAGAACCTCTTGGGGAGTCGTGTCGTAAAAGGTGAAACTCAGTCATAAAAGGCAACAGTTGGTTTCCAGTCACCTCAGTCTATGACTCAGGTAGTGAGACAACATATTCTGCTGGTAAGGAAGAGTCAGTGGATTCCATTCTCGGAAGTGTTCAATAACCAGCTACTCGCCAGCCAGTACATCCCAAAAAACTAGTGGGGTTAGGAAGCTGGAGACAGCCTAAGTTAGTCAGGGTTAGTCAGGGTTTGTTGCAAGGAAGAGAAATTGACTGCTATATTAAATAGAAAAAGGAAAAGCATTGAATGGCTATGGAATGACTCACAGAAATTAAGGGAAGCAGAATGTCAAAATTAAGAAAAGAATCAAGGAAGTTCTGGAGATGCAGGTAGCAGGAACCAGTCTGTTCAGGCCACTGTCATCAGGATTCATCAGCTCAGTCACCATCCTCTGGATTTCTCCACATGATATCCACATTCTAGGCAGAGAGCTTATTACCAGAGCATCTGGATTCATTCATCTCCTTCTTATTCAGGGAAGATGGGGTTCCTTAATTGGCATCCCTCCAAGCCTAAAGGTGGAAAAGAAAGTGAAGCTGAGTCCTCCAAAAGAAGAGAAGATTGATGCCTGAGGGCAAAATGCCAGGTGTCCTCCACAATCTTACACCCTTCCTCTGTCCGAGATGGCCACCATTACCACCCTCCACCCACCTTCTACCCACTTTCTCCAGGAAGAGTCCTCTGGTCCTTCCAACCCTGTGGACCTTTCTCTTCTGAATGTACAAAACATAAGTAATGATTCATGTGATCATTCATCCAACAAATAGTTTTTAGCCAAGTATTCTGTTGAGTACTCTTCGTGGTTTGCCATTCAGTGACCTAGGTATAACCTGTTCATGGTTTGGAAATATGACTCAAGAGCACTTATTACTCATTTAGAAGTCTTTGATTCTATGGGTAGGTGTTGGTTTTGGGCTAAATGCAACAACTTGGATAACAGCTCTGAAAATGTTTTAATAACCTATATTACATGAGTACTGATAAAGCCAAAGTATTTGGAAATACTTGAAAGATTAATTTGAATTTTAGGTGATATCAAGCAGCTATCCTTAATTTGCACTGAGTTTATAGTCATTTACCCATTCAATAAACATGTATCTATAGAAAGTCCTTTTTGCATAAATAGATACATACTTTATTAAGCAAAGCTGATATTCAGTAGTGCATACTAGTAAGCCTAGAGCCGATGTGCAAATTGTGAAAGCTCCCATGTTGGTTGGAAAGTGCTCACATGTCCTGACCTTTTTACCCTCTGGACTCCTCACATGTAGCATAGGACAGTAAGAGTTCTTCTCACCTGAAGGGAGAAACTAAGTTCTTCAAGTGGAGAAATAAATGTGGAAGTATTTTAAATGTATTAAATTTATTTCATTTAAATTTATTTAATTTAAATAAGTGTGCACTATTCAGGGCACAGATGAGCACTCAATAAATGCTTCTAATCTGCTAAAATTTCTTTCTGGTGCCTCTTACTTTTTTTTTGGTGGTGGTGGTACTGGTTCTGAGGTTTGAATTCAGGGCCTCACACTTGCAAGCAGGCTCTTTATCACTTGAGCCTTGCCTCCAACCCTTTTTTGTTTTTAATTTTTTTTTTCAAATAGGATCTCTCACTTTTTGCCTAGGACCAGGCTCAGACTGCAATCTTCCTACCTAATGTTTCTACCTATACTTCCACATAGCTGGGATGACGGATAGGTGCCCCCATGCCCAGGTTTTATTGATTGAAATGTGGGTGTCTTGCCTTGAACTGCAATGCTTCCAATCTCTGCCTCCCAAGTAGCTGGATTACAGGCATGAGTCACTATGCCCAGCCACCTCTTACCTTTTCATAACAGGCAACACAAATTTTTCTCCTAATCCAGAATACAATGCTGTTTTAAAATCCTAGTCCTTTGCCTAAGAATTTCTGATACATCATAATACCCTAAAATAGAGTTTCAATGTCAAAATAATCCATCTACTTTTCACCACAAACACTGAAGAAACAAAATGACAAACAACTCTTTGGGGAAGCTGAGAAAAAAGCAATGGTGAAGACTGTCCAAAATATATAACCATTTCAATTTTTCCCTGGAATGCTTCTTCTCTAAACATTGCAAGAAGCAAAATTAGTGAATTTGTACAGAGATCTGTCAAGGCCATGGGCTTAAATTTTGTACACAGAAATATTGACACGTTCCCTCTCTCAGAAAAGGGGAAGGCAGGCCAGACTGATGCATCCTCCTTTTTATTTCTCTCCCTCCAGCTGCCTCTCTGAGCAAATGTGATGTTAAAATGAAGTCTGTTTTTTTTCCCACATCCAAAATATCTCTATTTGCACCCTGGAAATTCTGACGTCAATTGCTTACAAATCCTCTCCTCCCCAAAAAAGTCCCAATTAATTGTAGTTGACAGGACTCACATCCCTAATAATGGTAGGCACAGAGCCTGTCAGCACAGTGTCTGTTGCCATAGTTACCTGTAAGGTATGACAAGGACTGCAGCTCCAGAAATTAAAGTGTCAGGGAACAGAGAATGACTGCATATCACTTAGCTAAATGATCCTGCATGGCATCTTAGCTAATCCTTAGAGAAATGTTTTCCTGCAGGTGAAGCTAAAAATAGGTCAGATGGCCTCTGAGCAAAGAGGCTTCTCAGTGTTCCTCTCCTGGGTCCCAACAGGCTGATAAAATACCCCTTGATAACTCTAAAAAGCAATTTTTCAACCTTGACTTTTTGCAAGTTTTAGGACCACAGTGTCACAACGATTGGCCAATTGAATAATTTTAGACTACATAATACCAACTGTGGCCGCCAACAAAGAGGAAAATGTGGTCAACCAAATTGGTCTTTTACCTTCCTTAAATAGCTAGTTGTATTCCAAAATATTTGTAGAGGGAATCCATCTAAGGTATTATAAGTCTAAGTACTGCACATATTTGATGATCGTAAATAAATTAGCTGATAAACCTGTCCAAGCTGTTTACACATGCAGATGGGCCCACAATTTAAAGATTCTTGGCTGCATTTACTGAGCCTGTATCCCCTTCTATCAAATGAGAAATCATCTATGTAAGGTTGACCCATCTTGTTAGAGCCAGTCCCAGTTCCTCTAAGCTTCTTGCAAAAGAAAACAGATACAAGAAAGAGTCAAATCTCTTTAGAGAAATAATGATAGCTTTATTATTTAGCAAGGATGGAATTAAAGTCTTGATGATAAGAGAATAAAGTTCTCCCTATAATAGACTCCATTGTGCTGTTAACACAACACACACCTTCTGTGGTAAGATACACTTGCAGGGAAGGATTACGCTCGAAGTGGAGTACCCAACATCTTCCCAGCAACTCGCTAGACTTGGATTTCTCTTCCCTCCTTGGGATTGACAAAGATTAACATGAGGAAATCTACCTGCAGTGCTCACCTTAAACTTTCACAACGTAGAGAAGGGTCCAAAAGGATCCACACAGGGAAAAGTGGATTTCCCTGAGAAAAGTGAGGAGTGTGCAGAGTGGGATTTGGAAGGAGCTAGAATGGCTGAGAGGTTGAATAGTAAGTACTTGGGAACATCTGGGAGGGTGGGGCTCTTCTTGGGAATTTTACCCAACCCTTGGAAGATATAAGAGACATATCTGGTTAGAAAAAAAAAACAGTTCTCTTAATCTGTAATATTTCAGGATATTTACTCAATCCCTGTGTCAAAGAACTGCTTAAATGTCCATCACTTTCCAGACTATGTTCCATCTGGACGAGGTGATAGGGATTCATCTTGAGGAGTGAATGTTACTCCACTCTGCAAGGGTAGGAATGGCTCCTCCCCGCTCCCATCTCCTGTGTCATTGACAGAAGCAGCCACAGGGGCAGTCTTCTCTCCCCTCAATGTGAGATCGAGTAAAACCCACCCCTGAGTCCCATGCTTTACCCCTAAAAGAACAGCACGGAGGGTCCCTGACAACCTCAGGGTACACCTACATAAAAATATACAAATAAAAAGAAAATTCTGTGCTAAGTCTCAGCTACACAAGAGTGATTATAAACAATAAAAAATGGAAAACCCTAGAGTCTCCATTTTCTCCCTCATCTTTCTCTCATTTCTCTCACTCACTACATGAAAACACATGAAAAGAGAAAGCTATTGATAGAAATTTAATAGCTAAACCCTCGATTTCAAGATGCAAAGAAGATTTCCTTTTCCTTGTCATGAATCATCCTTTTCTCTTCTCCCACACTGTCTTTTCTGTGGTTATTACGTAGGTTTCCTTTTATCAGCTTTGTTTCTCCATATGATCTCAGAATTTCTCTACTTTTTCTTGTCTCCTACTCTTTTTTCTTCTAATTCCTTTCACAACCCCAGGCCTTCTTTACTGCTGAAAAGCACGATGGTGCTTCCATATGTTCTGATACCAGGCAACAACAAAGCAGTGTTTACCATTTCAGCAACTGATCTAAACCATAACTTTTTAAAATAATATATGTCTAGATATGTGTGCTAAAACTCAACCTAGATCATAAATTCATTCTGCATCTTCAGTTGGTCATAGTATATGCCCAATAAATATTTATTGACAAAATAAATGAATAAATGTTTGCTGATTTGGCATTTTTAGAAATTAAAATCATAAGACCTGAAGTCTTCAAAGGAACTTTCAAAGGTATGAAAGGACTTTTAATTTCAGAGTCCCCAATTAGCCTCCAATTGGAACAAATATTGTAGGAGCACAGTTTTTTTCTAGCAAAAATAAATAACAAGAAGTCACAGTTCATTTAAGATGGAGTAGATATAGCCCCTTGCCACTGCTCCCTGAATGCAGTTAAACTGGGAAGGATGCAACGAGCACCTTTCTAACGACTCTGGAACGTAAAAGGTGTCAGAGGGAGGGGGAAAGAACAGGGATGTCATTACTCACCAACATGTAATGGGTATCACATTTACACTCCAGTTTCTCCTGGTCTGGACTCAGAGACAGTAGAAAACCTGAAAGTACCACTCTAAAGGAAGTGCCCAGGTAGGCTTCTAACCCTCTGTGGGAAGGGAACCCTGCTCTTTGGTCAGAGGAATGCAGGCCCAAGAGCTGTGAGAGTGTATCCCATTGCTTTTTTTCTCTCCATTCTTTAACGACCAGGCTACCAAGGAACAGGCACTTGTGGGAATCGAGCAACAGATTGAGTGTGAAAAATAAGCCCTAACTTTCTATTTCAAAGGGAAAGGGATTTTAGTAGCAGAAATCACAGACTATGGGAGTTCAACAAAGTCATACCTTAAAGTAGTGTACAGGAGTAGGAAGGTAGCTCGTAGCAGAGCATTTGCCTAGCATGCATAAGACCTGGGTGCAAGACCCAGCACAGAAAAAAAAAGTAGTGTACAAACTCCTGGGCTGTGATACATAGATCACATGTATCACATGTAATAAATCACATGTGATAAATATCCTGCTAAAGGCTTTGAGAACTGAACAACAGGGAGGACCACTTCCAGATCCAAGATCCAAGATCCAGAACACAAGACAGACACAAATAGAACTACAAAGACTTTAAAGAATGAATAACCACAGAACAGCCTGGAGAAGGTAGATGGGAACTTGCACCATTGACCAAGGCAGGTTGATGGACTGAAAACCAGGAAAGAAAAAAAATTCAATATTCTCCATCAGAGTTAAATAAAAGTCAATGTCCTATAATATAATTCAAAGTGTTCCAAGACACAATCTAAAAATCACTCCATAATATAAAGAGCCAGAATAATCTCAACATCTCAAGGGGAAAAGAAAACAAATACCAATTCCAAAATGACAAAGATGTGTTACTTATCAAAGACGTTATAGCAGCTGTTGTAGGCAGGCATTGAGAAGTAGGACAGCCACTCTTGACACAAATGGAAAGAAGGAAAGTTCCAGTAGAGAACTAGAAGATATATAAAAAACAGAACAAAAAGGAAAGAAACTAAGTTATAAAATATTCACTAAAAGGGTTTAATAGCATAACAAAGAGGAGAGATGAAAGATTCAATGACTTGAAAATAGATTAATAGAAATTATCTATTTTGAACAGAGAGAAATAATATATTTTTTGAAAGGAGCAAAGATGCCAGGAATCATGACACGTCTGTAATCATAGCACTGGGGAGGCTGAGGCTACTCAAACTCAAGTTTGAGGCCAGCCTAAGTTATATAGTGAGACTCTGTCTCAAAAATCAAAGCTTTTGGGAACTGTGCATTAATAACAAAAGATTTAACTGTCATGTCACTGAAGTCCCAAAAATAGAAAAAATATTTGAAGAAATAATACCTTAAATTTTAGCAAATTTGTCAAAAGACATAAACTTATGGACTCAATCAAGCCCACTCAACTCCAAAGAGGGTATACCCAAAGAAATCTATGTTCAGATAAAATTCATTCAAACTTATGAAAACTAAGGATAAAGAAAAATATGCTAAGCAGCCAGGAAAAGACAATATACTAGATATAGGAGAAGAATTCAAGTGACTGTAGATTCCTCACCAGAAACCATAGAGATCAGAAGACAATACAACAACATCTTTTGAAGTGCTGAAAGAGACGGACTGGTCAGCATAGAATTCTATACCCATCAAATTATCCTTCAAGAGAAATCTGGAATATATTATCAGAAATAAATAGCCAAGAGAGTTTGCAGCAAGTAGACCTGATCTAAAAGGATGGCTAAAAACAGTACTTCAGGCTGCCAGAGTGGCTCAAGTGATAGAGCACCTGCCTGGCAAGCATGAAACCCTGAGTTCAAACCCCAGTGTTGCCAGAAAAAACAGAGTAAAGATAGTGCTTAAAACAGGAGGGAATGTTACCAGAAGGTGACTTGGAGCTTCAGAAATGAAGGAATAGCAAAAGAACTGTTATCCTTAAGTTCTTTAAAATACGTAAGAAAGGTGAAAGAAAAATGTATAAACATGACAAATATGGTTTTAAAGGTATATGACAAGACTGTGAAGAGGGGAAGGAAGAAAGAACATAGACGGAAATAGGTTTCTACATCCCCAGGAAGTGACGAAATACTATGAACAAAACCAAACTCTATATAGGTCATTTTTGCCAAGGTAAAGGTAAACATTAAAAAATGAGAGAAAAAATTTTATATAATGCTGGGGATTGTACCTGCTAGGGAAGCAATCCACCACTGAGCCACACCAGCACCTCCAGCCCAAGAGTAAAGTTGTATAACTTGAGGATAAACAAAAATTTCTTTCTTTCTTTCTTTTTTGTCATTACTAGAGTTTGAATTCAGGTACTCATGCCTGCTAGGTATCATTCTACCACTTAAGCCACATTCCACCACTAAAAATCTCCTAAAACAGAACACAAATCCCTAACCCAAAAAAGAAAACAAAGATGTAAATTGTATTTTTCCAGATTTTTTTATTTAGAGAAAATATTTGTAATACCTATATCTGACAAAGAACTCATATACACGACATACATTTTTTTTTTTTTGGCTAGGCAAATGTTCTTTTTTTTTTTTTCCTTTTTCTTTTATTATTCATATGTGCATACAAGGCTTGGGTCATTTCTCCCCCCTGCCCCCACCCCCTCCCTTACCACCCACTCCACCCTCTCCCTCTCCACCCCCCTCAATACCCAGCAGAAACTATTTTACCCTTATTTCTAATTTTGTTGTAGAGAGAGTATAAGCAATAATAGGAAGGAACAAGGGTTTTTGCTGGTTGAGATAAGGATAGCTATACAGGGCATTGACTCACATTAATTTCCTGTGCGTGGGTGTTACCTTCTAGGTTAATTCTTCTTGAACTAACCTTTTCTCTAGTACCTGGTCCCCTTTTCCTATTGGCCTCGGTTGCTTTTAAGGTATCTGCTTTAGTTTCTCTGCGTTGAGGACGACATACATTTTTAAAAAGACATTAGGCCGATCATAACCTAATTTTCAAAATGAGCAAGATTTGAACAGATGCTTCACAAAAGAAGTTACACAGATTGCCAATAAGGAAAATAAAGATATCTAACATCACGTGACATCAGGAAAATCCAAACCAGAAATAATAAAAAGATACAACTAACCCATAAAATAGCTAAAAATTAAAAGGGCTGTGGTGAAAACACATTATCAGTTGAAACTCTCATACATTTTTAGTGGAAATGCAAACTACCACCACCACCAAGATGGTCCAAATACCTTGAAAATTGTTTGGCATTTTCAATTAAACAAATATTTAACCATATAACCCAACAATTATGAGTAGAAATCTTGCATTTTAATTAGATCTCAAAGCAAGACTCAAGAATAAATGAAAGTGTATGTCCACGAAAAGACTTAAGAATTCATGGAAGCTTTATTTGGGACAACCCAAATGTTTATTGACAGTTGGATGCATAAAGTATACCATACTCAGCCTCCTCAGCCATAAAAAGGGACGCATTACTGATACACTCACAATGTCGCAGATAAATCTCAAAAATGTTCTGTTAGGCAAAGGAAGCCAGACTGAAAAGAATACAAACTGTATAATTCCATTTATATCAAATTATTGAACAAGAGTAACTTAACCTATGGTGACAAGAGCATATTTACATGGGGCTGAGAGACAATGAATTGCCTATAAAGGAAAACAAGTGGGTATAATGAAAATATTCTCTGTGGTAATTTGGATGGTGTTTAGATTGAGTGGACATGTTTGTCAAAACTCATCTAACTACATTTAGAATGGATGCATTTTATTTTGTGAAAAATACACTTGAGTAAAGTTGACTTTAAGATGCTTTTTCAATTGCAATTCTCTTAGGGAACAATTTTTTTCCTTCTCTCCAGAAGGTAAAGTTATATTAAAACAGAGCACTGTTTTAGGGAGCACACAGCTTCACCTTCTGAATGGGGTAGGTATTTTTATTTGAGTTGCTGGCTGTATCCAGGAACACAAATGATGGGTACCTCTGCCCATCTGCGCACTCTTGTCTCTGCCTTTATTTGGAAACATTCTCTATCAATATAGAAAGACTGTGTTCACATGGTGGTGAAGTATTTTTGATTAGTATGCATCTAGCCCAAAGATCCAAAATGCAAGATTCTGTCTCTGAACTCCAGCTGTAGATGGGAAAAGACTGGTCCAGCTCAGGTTGCCGGCTCTCACCTTTACCAGCATAGAGATCAGGGGAGTGGGAACTTGTGATGAACCAGATCAGCACTGTGTGGACTAAAACAGGGACAAGGGGGTGGGGTGTGACCCTGCGGTTAATGGTCCCAAAGTGCCACAAGTTTAAAATTCAAGACAGTTAGTACCTCAACCAAGGCATGCATGCTAGACATCCTCAGCCCACAGATATCTACCATGTCTTCCAAGAGAAAGGATTTTCACAATAATGGAATACAGAAATACAAAGAAAAGATGGCAGGCCTAGATTCCCCACCAAACTGCCCTAAAAAGTACAGAAGAGAAACTCCTTTTTAGCCAAGAGCTGAATGGTGTTTTTGCTCTTTGTCCAAAACAAGCAAAGAAAGTGCAGAAGGAATATTATTCTTTCTCAACCAATGCAATATTTGGGGGAGAAAAATTACTCGTACACAAAGATTCACACAAATCTACATAGCATAATATATTCATAAACACTAGTATGTTATTGCAATTTGGTTCCTAATATTTAGTGAGACTAATATTTTTGTTTCTATAACTGTTTCTCAGCAGCCTGGGATACCCTGGATGGCCTCATTTCCCTAGTGGTCTGTGTCAGGGAATATAAGGGAAAAGGAAAGCAAAGCCCTATGTCATCAGCTGACATTGGTGGGGACAGCAGAGGGATCGCAGGCTAAGGCTGGCAACCAGCCCCTTTTTTTTCACAGAGGAAAATTACCAGGACTCTGCTGAGTGACTACGGGCCGCCAGCAGTGCAGCTTGGTGCTGTCTTCTCATCCGAGACTGAGCAAACGCACTCTATAAACAGACTGCGAGAGAAGCCAGGATTACTCCCTGAGGCAGCACAGAACACATCTGACCAGGTGGTCTTCCACCATAGCCACGGACATCAGACAGACACAAGGAACACTCACAGGTAAAAGCACCACGGGTGCTTCCTAGAACAACCACACGTGGAAGGTGAATGGAATGACCCTTTCAGAGAGAGTAGGTATCAGCTTTTCCATAATACCGTTGTGGGAACACAAGCCCCTGAGAAACCCACTCACTGGCTTACCCAATTGTCTGGCAGGCATAAGCCATCCTTGACTGGGTCTTCCACACATTTATTCTAGGATTGCAGAGTTACCAAGACCCACAGGATCCCATGGAAGAAAGCAGAGGAAAACCAAAAGTGAATGAAAGGTATCATGGGGAGAACAGCTATTTCCATGTATTGCCTGATGCTGTATTAGTTATGAACTTCGTGGGCATGCAGACCTTCTGACTTGTCTCCTGCAATATTCCAGTGCCTGGTAGAGGAGCTGGCTCACAGAGGTGTTCAGACATAGACCATGAATAAGCGAATAAGTCATTACCTCCTTTTCCTCTGTAACCAACTCTGTTCATGAAAAAAGCTGATGTGGGGTTGTGTGGAGGGAGTGTTCACGGAATCCCAGCTTCTGAAGTGTGAACATCCAGGGAAACACAATCTTTTGTCTAGTAGTTAGGTGATGAAAGTAGACTATAATCTGCTCCAAATGTCCCACTGGTAGGAGACTCAGTCTAGTGACCCTCCACATAAACCATAGCTTCAATATTTTACTATTTAATTCCTATCTTCCTTTTGTAAGCGAGAACTTAAGCCATCTCTAAGAAACAGCAAGTGAGGACAATCCCACCAAGACTAGCACTCTAGTGAAGCAGAGCTTAAGGCACCAGTGAAGGAAAAGATGCAGTAAACAAAGACTCTCACTTGAGATCCAACTGCTACCTGACCGTCATTAGCCCACTTGTATCCTACAAGCCCATCCTCCACTGTCTCCTTATGAACCCCCTTCTGGTATTTCCTCACCACCCCAGCCAGATGCAGTCGCTCACGCTTATAATCTTAGATACCTGGGAGGCAGAGATCTGGAGGATTGGAGTTTGAGGCCTACCTCGGCAAAAAGTTAACAAGACCCCATCTTACCCAATAAAAGTTGAGCATGGTGATGCACACCCATCATCCCAGGAAATATAAATATAAATAGGAGGAAACAGTCCTCAGAGTCCAGGTAGGCCTAGGCAAAAATGTGAGACCTTATTCACAAAATAACTAAAGCCAAAAGGACTGGGGACATGGTCTGGTAGTAGAATATCTAGCAAGAGAGAGGCCTGGGGTTCAAACCCCAATCCCACCAAAAAAAGAAAAAAGTTCTCCCCACCAACCACATTGCCTTGCATTAATGTTTTCATTCCACACCTACTCTGGAGAGCCTCTGTGACTGGTTTGTGTCCATGTTTCTATTTCAAGTGAGGGGTGAGCACCTTCCCTCACCTTTGTCCCCTTGGAACTAGGATCCTGGAAGGAGGGCTGTTCCAGGACAGAAGAAAGCTTCCACTAAGCCTTCCGCTCCTCTCTGGGCTGAAACTCCTGCAAGTGGGGCATCTTCTACTTTTAGAGCTAAACACAGGAGCAGTTTCCCAGGAAGACAAGGGCAGCCAGGTTCCACCTGGTTCCACAAGGGTGCTTAGTCCCACCATGACATTCTCCTCTTGAGGCAAGCACATGTTCCAAGCACACCTTTCCCAACGGTGCTCCTACGTGCAGATGACAGCACACAGCACTAACTCCTCACCCCAGCCTGCTCCCCATGTTGAGGCAGGTCACAGCACTACTGTCTAGTCAACCACATGGATGGCCACTTCACTGCCAATACAAAGCCAGCGCCCTTCCAGACAGCTATCAGTCACTACTAAAAGACTGGACACCTGGTTCTCCGGCAAAATGAGTCTTTGGTGGAAGACATTTAAAATCTAGCTCTTGTGTTGGGAGCAATGGAAGTTTGAACGGGCCCCAAAGTCCCCTTGGGGTTGCTGGTTTTCCACTGATCTTCAAGCTGAGCAGGCTGAAAGAGTAGATCCCTAAGTACTGGGAGGGAGAACGAAAAGGAAAATAAACAGAATGAAGAGACAGCTGGAGAGTGGATGCCCGAGTCCCTTCTGAACTTTGTACAGGGAGACCTTGCTTGTTCTTCTCCTTTCCCTGGGAGGCAGGGACAGACAGACACTGTGCTGCCACATGTCCACACTGGGAACCCCAGGTCACTTTTTCTCTCTGTTCCTAAATCCGATAGATTGATCTATAGAGGGACACTTTGTGTTCACTTCCTTCTTGTCGCAACTATTCTCTCTCTTCCACTTCAGTCTCTTCTAACTTCCTCCAGCTCCCCATCCACTCACAGATCTGTTCTTGGCCCTCCATCCATTCTCACCAAAGTAAATGGAAAAAGAATTCTCAGGAGGGGGAGAAAAAGAGCAACTTACTCACTACAGAAATAAACTTCTGGTGTTTATACTTAGAAATTATTTTAAATAATGTCTGTGTTTTAATTCATTCAGTAACTGTCAAATATCCACTCTATATCCTGTCTATGTAGATGATATCAAGGTAAACTGAGTCTCCTGCTATCCTAGTATTCCTAGTGTTATAATAATTTGTGTACCTTAAGGTTTTCAAACAGATAGGAGAGAGGCCAGGCATAGTGATTCACACCTATAATCCCAGATACTTGGGAGGTCAAGGTAGGAGAATCATAGTTTGAGACCAGCCCAGGCAAAGTTAGCCAGACCTTATCTCAAACACAAAATTAAAACAAAAGGGCTGGGGGGCATAACTCAAGTGGTAGAGTGCTTGCCTAGCAAGTGAAAGACACTGGGTTCAATCCCTAGTACCAAAAAAAACCAGAAAACAGATAAGAGAAAGGCATTGTGGGAATACCATGAAATAAGGTCTGAGTTGTCTGTTAAAAGATGAATAGCAATTCTCTAGACAGACAGAAAAGGGAAGAGCCTAAGAGGTTAGATAAGTGATTTAACATAAGTGATTTAAATTAAAAAGTATCATGATCAGGTTTGCATATTGGAAAGATTGCTCTGGCTTCAGTGGCAAGGCTAATCCAATTGGGGTTACAGCAGAGGTGAGAAAACAAGTGAGGACGCTGCTGCAAAGCTCAGTCAAGAGATGGTGAGGGTCTGAGCCACGGTGGTGGCACAGTTTGGAGAAGAGTGTCTCCTGTTTATCACTCTGATACCAAAGTAGCATTTTTCCTCTCTTCTATTGTTATGTGGAATCAGCCAATAGAGAACCTGCACCCTAAGGCAGTGAGTGGGGGTTTTATTTGGTTATCTTTAGCATAAATTTTCTTGCCTTAAGTCAGAACTAAAGTCTTCCACAAAGAGTGATGGTGGCTGTCATTGGTGATGAGGACAAAAACAACCAAGTTAGTCTGTGAGAGCAGAGTCAGAACTATCTTGAATTCCGATTTTCAATGTCTGAATGTTTGTATCCCACAAATTCACATATTGAAACCTAACCCCTAAGGTGACAGTGTAAAGAGGAGGTGATTAGATCACGAAGGCTTGGCCCTCATTGTTTGCCTCTTCCATCATATGACAATACACAGCAGGTGTCATCCATGAGTAAGGGGCCCTCACCAGACACCAAATCTGCTGACACCTTGATCTGAGATTTCCCAGTCCGTAGAGCAGTGAACAATAAATTTCCATTTATTTATAAATTATCCAGTCTAAAGTATTCTGTTATATCAGCCCAAACTAAGACAAGATTGAACATCAGGTTTTCCTTCAATAGGTTGCAACATTAGAAATAAGTAAACCGTTACTCGCTGAGGCTGTTCTTGGCCCCAAGTGGGACGCCTCTGAACACCGCTCTGCCTCTAACCAAGGGACAGAAACACCTGCTGTATTTACGAGGTTGGACTCATATACAGAGCAAGCCCTCCTGGTATGCATTCTTACTGACCCGCCCTTATCTCCACCAGCGGGACCTACTCCTGGCCTTTCTACTGCATTGCCCTTCTCGCTAAACATTTAACAAGTTTTTTACACCTTCTTGCCCTGGCACATTCTGTTCCATCTAACTTGAACTCTTTTCCTCTGTCTCCACTGCTTTGGAAACTTCAGCTCCTCTCTGACTTTCCAGCTCAAAGATCATTGCCTCCTTACAAGTCTCTCTGATTCCCAAGTGGAATTGGTTGTTCAATACTCCATGCACCCATGGCAGATTTTAAATGGAAAGAAAAAAATTATTGAAAGAAATTTCAAAATATAAGAAAAACAGAAAAACAGCAGTACAACAAATAATGAAGTATAGATTTTTTAAAAGCTAATATGGCCCAGTGATTAAGTGATTATCGGTTACTAATTCACAGATTATCAAATTTTCAAAGGAATCTAAGAAGCAAAATGTTTAGAAAAATTTATGCTAAAATGAGAATGGGTTAACATTCTAAAAAGGCTTAAATACTTCACTGTATTTCTGTTGAGTCATTTTATTCAATCACATCATGTATCAACAATGAATAGAAACAGCAAATATAAATATATCAATATAAATGCAGCTTTAACTTAAAGGGAAATAATACAATTTTCCAATGGGTTTTGATCTCATATCAGACAAAGCCATATGAAATATTTAAAATCTAACAGAATATAACTTCAGTCATACTCAAGTGTTGTATGATCCCCAAAAAATGAAAGGTTTCAAGGTTTTTAAAGTGTATAAAATTGCATTTCTTAGGGTCCTATCAAATTCAAAGGTTGGGATTTTAGCAGGGAAACGCATGTCTGCATCTTAAGATTTACTCTAGCGGAGCCCTGGGCTTCTCCCGGCATGCAGGAAAATTAAGTGAAGAACATAACTTGAATTCAAGGAACTGAATTGGGTGGACATTCTCACAAACTCAAGGAATCGTTGACATTACAAAATTCAGTTAGCACACACTCTAAGGTCACAAACAAGAATCCAGACATCCCCCAGACCTAAATCTCAGCTGCTTCCAATACAAATTGCAACAAATCAGGTCTTAATGCCCCAGGTCCTTCCGTTCGTCCTCATGAATATGCTGTCTGCAGGTCCGAGGACGATGGGGTTCATTTCAAGTTGGAGTCGATTCTTTTTCTAGCTGTTTCCAACAGTGCTCAGAAAACGCATCACTGCCATTGTCCTTTTGTAGGGAATGCAGGCTGCCAGGCCAACAGCAAACGTCACATCAACATATCTAATCCAGCTGGACAGGCCCACATAAAAGCATGAAAAAAGAGGTGTCTTGTTCCCACAAAGACTGGGCCCTGGGAAACTCTCCTGGGTACCTCTCCCTTGTGAGTCAGCCATGTTTATGAACCACAAACTCCTGGACCACAAAACTGATTTACATGAAAAGTGCCACCAAAGATGAGCTGGACTCTTCACAAATCTTAGTTACCTCCAAAGTCCTTTCCAGTTTCCCCTAATGTGTGCTCTCAAGGCATCCTGACTGACCAAAAGCAAATCTAGAAGAACCATTGTAGACACTAGGCAAGAAACCTCAGTACTGCCAAAGTGGCTCTGAGAACCACTGGGCTGCACCTTCCCAGACAGGGCCTACTTCCCTGCCCCTCATTTTGCCCATCTCTCTGGACTTTCTCTTCCAATAACAGTGAGGAATTATAATCCTTAGAAAGTTATGATTTGACCAACGGAAAATGCAGACATGAATGTGTGTTTTGTATATACACAGGAGGGAGAATAAAGAAATGAAAACCACAGTCAAAAGCTTATGTCATCTATTCCTAAAGCTTAAAAATACTGGGAAAAAAAATCTGTGCCATTTCTTTTAAAAGGTCTAGCTGAATCACTGCATCAACTTTCAGAACTATATTTTATTGCATTGACTGTGACTGTCTTTGCTTTCAAAATGCATATTTGAGTCCCATTTTAGATGCTTACTATGACTCCCTTGAGAAAGATTCAAATCTTTAAAATTAAAAAAATAATAATAAGATGGAACCCAAAATAAGATGGCCTTGGCCACAGGGTTTCCAAGTATTTGCAGAAGTTTCAGGACCTTTTAGCAAGACTGTAACCCTACATTTCTGGGTGGAGAACACACAGCAGCAGGAAACATTACTCCCAGCCCTAGTGGCTGAGCTCCTGGTGTTTTCACCACCCAGTATCTGCTCAAAACAGGCTCCTCTTCCAGGTCAGATTGTCCTATGGGTCTTTGCTACTCAAAATATGATCTCCAAACCAGAAGCCGAAGCATTGTTTGGGAGCTTATAAGACACACACCTGTAATCCTATTAGTCAAGAGGCTAAAGCAGAGGCCAGTCTGGGCCACATGCCTGGAAGGACAGAGCTGGAGCCTGACATGTTCCTGTTTGTCACAAGCATGAAATCAACTTGCACAAGGAAATGGTGCACCTCTCTCAAATGCACTGGTTGTTTACAGGCTTGAGTGATTTTACAAATGCAATTAAATCTCTCTCTATTTCTGCTTTAATGGCTAGTTAATTTTTTCTGGCAATTTACAATATGCCACTATCTTAACTTCTTAATAGGTGCTATACTATGCAATAAGTAGGGTCCTATACATAGAGTCTGATATTGCCCAATTTTGCCAAAGAGGAAGGTCAAGCACAGAGCTCAAGGTCATGAGCTAGTAACCCAGAATTCCTCCAGGCACGGTGAATCCAAAGCTCCAGCTTTTATCCTCAGCACCAATACCACTGCTCCTACCTGAGACAAAAAAGAACAAAACTTATAGTAATACGAATGAACCTCTAAATAACAATGTTAAATGAAATAAGCCAGGTTGAAGTGCCTTCCACTGGCCACACAGGTGGCCTCTGGGTTCTGCAATAGCAAACATTGTACAATTCCACTCATCTGTGGCATCTAAAAAAGTTGAGCTCATACAAGCCAAGGGTAAAATTGTGGTCACCAGAAGCCCAGGAGAGAAGAGGAGGAAAGGATGGAGAGGGACTGGTGAAAAGGTACAAAGTCACAGCCAGGTAAGAGAAATAAGTTCTGGCACTAGAGTTCTGGTGTAAGAATTAGCAATCTTTTCTCATTTAATTCAAAACAGGTAGAAGAGAGGATTTTGAATGTTCTCATCACAACGAAATGATAGATACCTGTGACAATGGATAACCTGAGCCTGTGAAGGGATCACTGTATGAAGTGTAAATGTACCAACACATCACACCACCCCCATAAAGAGATACAATTATTATCTGCCAGTTTAAAATAATGAGGAGGAGATCCAAGATGGCAGATAGAGTAGGGAAGCAGAATTCCTGAGCTCCATGATTCCAGAAATTACACTTTGAGATGTGGGCGCTACACTTGGGTAATTCTGATTGTTTCTAGCCAAAATAATAACTGCCAACACATTAGGTGCACATAATATTCAAGGACTGACCCTTAAAACAGCTTTTAATTGCACCTAACATCCAGGAAAATCCCAGTATGGCACAGACTATAGGGCGTGTCTGCCTTGGGGAAAAAGCACCCTGGCTGTTTCTCCCTTTTCTTTCTTTCTCTCTCTCTTTTTTTTTTCTCAAAAAGCAGAAGATAGAGCATTAATCAGAATCAAATTCTATAACCCATGTAAAGCCTACCTACACCCTGCTACACTGAACCCAGTCCCAGTAAGTGTCTGCCTTGAGAAAAGTAGAGCACCATTTCTCCCTGCTGACCAGTTTCAAAGCTACTTGCATAAATCTGCAGACCCAATAGGTACCAACACGTGCCACACATGGCTCTCCCACCCATCCCCTGGGAGCACAATCCAGTGCAGCCCCTGGGCATATTGAACCTGCTCCCCCTGAACAAAACTGAAAAACATAAACAGTGAATTGTAATCTAACACTGACAGTGGGGTTGGGGTGGAACACTGAACCTGCTTTAGAGAACAGGGTGAGGCAAGGAGCCCAACTCTCAGTGAAGAAAGGCAGGACAAGGAACAAAGGCTGAGAGTGGGGATGAGGCAACAAGCCAGCCTCCCAAAGTGGGGTTGTGGTGGATCCCTGAGCCAGTCTTGTGGGACCAGGGGTAGTACTCAAAACTGAATTGTCCCACCTTGCTGGGCAAGGAGCTGATCAGACTGAGTTGCAGCAATAAGGCAATGCAGCTGCCACCTTGTGAAAACAATAGATCATACCACCTTGTACAAAGTGGCAGTGAGTTACCTCAGGGCCCAACCGCAGCCTGCACTGTGGACAGAAGGAAGCAAATACTGTTCACAAGCCAGTCATCTGGTGAGACCACTTCAGAGTTTCTGCTTGTAACGGATGGCCCATAAGACCAAGGAAAGCAGAAAAAACTAAAAACCTCCAGCCATCTCTCCCCAAAGTGGTCAGACAAGAGTGGCAGCACCTTTCCCCTCAAAGCCCAGAATATGAAGCACCAATACCAGGACTGGACAGTATGAATAAGCCCAGAACTTTTATCAAGCAGACTGAACTTTTTGTTGTTGTGGTTGTACTTGGTTTTTTTGTTTGTTTCTTTTTTGTGTTATTAACTTTATTTGTATTATTAACTTTACCATTACTATTTTCTTATCCGTATTCTTACCCCTTCACTTTCTCTCCTTTTTTTGTGCTATAATCCATTATTCTCCTCCACTACTACTCTTTCTCCCCCCCTTCTTATCTATTCTCCCCCGTCTTCATCTCCCCATCCTATCTTCCCCAACCTGTCACCACACTATCCCTCCCTCCTACACACTTACCACCCACTGACTAGCCTACTGTACCAACCATACATACCCCCAGCCCCTGCAATCCCTGACAAAAGCACCCTCCATTACAACAGCAGAAATACACCTAAACACACACAAGGGCCACAAAACTCAGCAGCCCCCATATCTCTTCCCCCACCCACATCCACCCCTTGTTTTTCCACCCCCCCTTTTAGCTCCACCCTTACCAGTTACCAAAGTTTCTATCTCTAACCTAACAATCATTAACCCCCCAACTCCCACTGTTAAAAGGTATTATCCCCAAGGGGTTTTCTATATAATATGTAAGAAACTGCTCTGACATTGATCCTGTAGATTTGTTACTGCTAATTTACACCTCCAGGCCTCCTGGAATAGCACACCAACCTAACTAACAACTAAATCAGTCACAACACAAAAATTAAATCAAGGGAAAGAAAACAGGCAAAAACCATCAATCAAGAACATAGTTGCACAGTACCAATTAGTACAATGGGGAGAAGAGGAAGGGAAGGAAACTATACTCCTCAAAAAACAATTCAATGGAGAATTTAGTGGAAAGTGAAGAAAAGGGATACCCAGTTCCTGACCCCAACAAAACAATGATAAATGTGGCTAATAAGCCCAGTGATGCCCACAAAAAAATCTCTCAAAGAGGAAATCATGGAAGAGATCACTGAGAAACTCATGGAGAAGCTATAAGACATGGTTAACCAGAAAGTACAAGACGCACTTAAGAAATTTCAAAATACCACAAATAAAAAAACTTGAGAAGACACAGAAACAACTAAATGAACTCAGAGAGGACATCAACGAACTCAAAAGTGAAACAAAGGAGACTATAAAAAAGAGATATATGAAATAAAGAAGACAACACAAGATATGAAAGAGGAGTTGAACGAAGTTATGGAAAACCTCAGAAAAAAGAATCAAACAGAAATCCTGGAAATAAAAAGTCCCTTTAGTTAAACAAAAGATACAGTGGAAAGCCACTCCAGCAGACTAAAACAAGTAGAAGACAGAATCTCAGAGTTTGAAGATAAAATAGATATTAAACCAAAAACAGAAGAATTCTTAGTCAAACACTCAAGAGCTGTGAAAGGAATATGCAAGAACTGAGGGACTCCATCAAAAGACCAAACCTGAGAATCATGGACATTGAGGAAGGAGAAGGTACAAGCCAAAGGGATACATAATATAACAACAAAAAAAACAGAAAATTTCCCAAATCTTGAGAAATAATTGTCCATTCAGGTACAGGAAGCCTCCAGGACACCAAACAGACTTGACCAAAATAGAACCTCCACACAGCATATTATCATTAAAACAATAAGCACAGAGAATAGAGAAAGAATACTGAAGGCTGTGAGAGAAAAAAACCAAATAACTTCAAAATAACAGCAGATTTCCCAACTAAAACCTTAAAAGCAAAAAGAGCATGGAGTGAGGTATTTCAGGCATGGAAAGAAAATAATTTCAGCCCTAGGATATTCTACTCAGCAAAACTATCACTCAAAATTGATGGAGGAATATAAGTCTTCCACAATAAACAGAAACTAAAACACTATATGACCACCAAGCCACACTACAAAGATTCTTCAAGGAATTCTGAACACAGAAGACAAAAGCAAACAAAACCACAAAAGGACGGGAAGTATTAAACCACAGGAGAAGAAAAGACAAGTAATCAGAGAGTAGCATCAATTCAGCTGCACACAATCAAATCCTTAAACAACAAAAACAACTAAATGGCAGGAATCACCACATACATATCAATATTAGCACTGAATGTCAATGGACTCAGCTCCCCCATCAAAAGACACCCATTTGGCAAACTGGATTTAAAAAGAAGGTCCAACGATCTGTTGTTTAAGAGACCCACCTTATTGACAAAAATAAACACTGGCTTAGGGTGAAAGGCTGGAAGATGATTTATCAAGCCAATGGCTCCTGAAAACAGGCAGGAGTAGCAATACTTACATCAGACAAAGTAGACTTCAAACTTATATTAGTCAAACAAGACAAAGAAGGTCACTTAATAGTAATAAAAGAGGCAATACATCAAAAGGAAATAACAATCATCAACCTATATGCACACAATGTCAGTGCACCCAGTTTCATCAAACATAGTCTAAAGGTCTTCAAAGCACATATAGACTCCAAAACAGTGGTAGTGGAAGACGTTAATACCACTCTATCACCAACAGATAGGTCATCCAGACAAAAAATCAACAAAGAAATCCTAGAACTAAAGAATACCATAAATCAAATGGACCTCGCTGATGTCTACTCATGTTTATTGCTGCACTATTCACAACAGCCAAGCTATGGAAACAGCCAAGATGCCTCACTACCAATGAATGGATTAAGAAAATGTGATATTTATACACAATGAAATTTTACTCAGCCACAAAGAAGAATGAAATCTTGTCGTTCACAAGTAAATGGATGGAATTGGAGAATATCATCTTAAGTGAAGTTAGCCAGGCTCAGAAGGCCAAAAATCGCATGTTCTCCCTCATATGCGGATTACAGACTTAAAACAAATGCAGTAATATTATTGGAAAGTGGCCACACACTAAGAGGCATCAGTGTACAGAAGGGACAGGGAAAGGGACAGAAACAAAAACTTGCATGTGGTTGATATGCTCTCTATACAGGAATGAATATAGTAAACTTAAACTGACAGAGGCCACTATGGGAAGGAGACTAGGAAGTAGTGAAGAGGTCTGGTAGAGACGAACCAATTTGGGTTCTAATATACATACACATAAAAACAACACAAGGAATCTCCCTGTATAGCTATCTTTATCTCAAACTAGCAAAAAAATGCCATGTTTTTCTTACTATCTTTTATATTTTTCTTCTACAAAATCGGAGAACAAGAGGGCAGAACAGGTTCTGCCCAGAGGCGGGGGTGGGAGAGTGGGATGGGGGATGTGGCCCAAATAATTTATACACATGTAAGTAAAAGCAAAAGCAATAAAATATTTAAAAAATAATAATGATGAAAATATGTAGGATGGTCAGTCAAAAAGGCAATGATAAAAGTTCAAGGTCACAGGGAATCAGAGCACACATCAGCTTCAGAGATGTGGGAAAAGTCTTTCCTCAGTCATGCAGAAACAGCTGCAAGGATGTGACCCAGGGTAGCCAAGCTTGCGACGAGGCACCTTCATTTAAAGCACTTTGAAGGAACAGGGAGAAACAAGGCTGATGTCCTCCTTGAATGAAGACTTGATTCTCCTGCCAAGTTCAAAACAACCAAAGACATGATGCTATCTGTTTCTCCACTTCTGGTCCTCACTCTTAAAAGGAGATTAGACAAAGTCAAGTTTTTAGGGGCAGGTAGAAAGAGAGACGGACAGTGGGACAGTGACTAGTGGTTGGAGCCCATGAGAGGGCAGTGGACTGACTGCAGTGACAGGAGCCAGTGGCAGCATTCAAATGCAGTAGTTTTCCTTCAAGCTTGCTAAGAGTAACAAAGGTTCGGGGAAAAGTGAGGATGCTGGGGGAAGGTAAGTCACCCAGAATTCATAATGTGTGCTTCCTGCGATCAGAAAACATCTCTTCAGGATGACATACTTTACATTGGAGCCCTAATACATAAACAGACTTCTTACATCTTCCTTTTAGCAAAAACCAGCCTTATCCTAAAGATCATATTGTCATTGCTTCAAAATGCCTTCCCTCTCCTTGACACCAAAGCAGAGGTCAGGTTTCTAAACAGGTGCCTCTACTATGGAGACCAGAAAAAAAGCAGGAGCAGAAAGAGAAAAAAAAAAAAAACACAGTCGGTGGCAAATGCAAGTTGTTTATGTGAGGCGCTTGGTTGTGGCAAGGCTCCTAGTCAAGTATGAAAATCAAAGTGGTATTCCCAAGCAAGCAGCTGAAGTGCCCTCCACTGGTCAAGCAGGGTGGCCTGTGGATTCCCAAGTGGCCTGAGTCATTGCAGAAACAGGACCTGAAAAGACAAAAGTCTCTGCCAGCTCTCCCTCTTCCATGCCAGGTTCAAAGATGTCGATGAGGCAGCCAATGGCAGAAAGGTAGCCAACACTGTTGCTTTCTTTAACCCAAACTTTCAGTTTTTCTTTAATGTTACAGCACAGGTCTTTAAGTCTTTTAGAAAAAAAATCTCTTAAATAAATGTCGAGCCACAGAATCAGAAGTGCCACATTTGTGAGGCTATCATAGATTTTCTTTGTCTTTTGTCTTGTTTTGTTACATGTGTTTTGTCTTTTCCCTGTTCTCAAGGTTTCTTCCAGGAAATTTTTGTTTGTAATCTGTTTAGAAAAAAATTAAAGGACCCAGGTCTACAGATAAAGATGCAGCAGGTTCTTCCCTCCAGTAATGTGGGCCTCACTCTGGGTACCAAGATCTAGCAGGCCTGAGGGAAAAAAAGAAGGGGTTTCTCTCTGGCCACCTCACCACACTCTTAGGCAATGAGGAAGAAGGCTTGAGTCTTAGTCAAGAGGCTGAGTGGTGGGCACCTCGCTTGCCCATGCAGGCAGAGTCCAGGACACTTCAGAGCTGAGTTAGGCAAGAGGGCAGGAGCTGGGCTGAAAGTCATCAAAAGCCTTTAAGTATCACAGAGACTCCCCAAGGACAGCAATGTCTCATGAGGACTGGCTTTATGGTCAGGGACAAGCGACACAACTTCCAGCAGGGACACTGAAGAGCAGTTCTGTTAGGTCAGGCTGCACCACAGAGAACCAGTAGGACGCTCCTTTTATTTATTTATTTCCAGCTTTATTGAGGTAAAATTGACAAATAAGATTATACTTTTAAAATGTATGTGATGATATAATATACAGAAAACATGAATGATTGTCACAATCAAGCTGGTTAACATGTCTGCCACCCCACTTAGTTATACTGCGTGTGCAGGACTGAAATCAATAAAGGAATAGCTGTACCCTTGTGTTCTCTGTAACACTGTGTGAACTCACTTATGTGTAGAACCTTAAAAAGTCAAACCCATAAAGACAGAATAGACTGATGGTTGCCACAGGCTGGAAATGGAGAACATGGAGAGATGATGGTCAACGTTTTCTCATTTGAAAGCATGAACTTGACGCAGAGAAGGCTTCTAGGCAGTTAAAAGTTAACCCTCCAATGGGCAAATAACCCTACCAGGTTCTCCAATCAAATCACTAAAAATTGATCACATTATTGTGTGTGAAACAAAGCATTTGCTTCGAAGTTCTGACTTCTGCACTATGGCAAAATGATGCCATCTTGTTTTCAATTTGAGTACTATTATCTTCAGTGATTTACCGGAGAATTCTGTGTCCAAGGGAGAAAGTATAATTGCAAAGACCAAGACGTACAAGGGAACATAAACCATCCCCGACTTGGTTGCTAGGCAACCATTCTCCATGCAGCACCTGAAGGATAATATTTAGACTTCCTGATGTCATGCGGCCTAACTTTCAGAAAAGCTTTTCCATTGGCTGCCATGAGATCATAGGCTACTCACTTCATCTCCCAGAAGCACCATCTCTTCATCTGTTCATCCAG
Source organism: Castor canadensis (assembly GCF_047511655.1). Classification (NCBI taxonomy): domain Eukaryota; kingdom Metazoa; phylum Chordata; class Mammalia; order Rodentia; family Castoridae; genus Castor; species Castor canadensis. The sequence goes on along the minus strand of NC_133389.1, from coordinate 170,389,817 downwards.
GAAGCACGTTTTGAGCCCTCAACACTTTCTAAATCCCAACTTTTCGGGTATAAAAAGTCATATCTTACCAGAAATTTTTCAAATCCCCTCCATATGAATGTCTCCCTATTATTTTAGAAGCTATCTCAATGGCAGAAAGCAGTGGGCTCAATAATACTTTTAATTCATTCATATTTACTCATTGGAATGCCGTCTATACAGATCACAAAAGCAGCCACAAATACATTTGCAAGACATGGGGTTCACACAGTCCAAGTGCCTGATACATGCTCTGATATACTGGCTACTCACGGGATACAAATTTCCCAGTAACACAAAGACCCATCTCTGCTCAGTGGCATCCAGCCATTCAACAAACACCAGGGTACTGGACGCTGTCAGATGGACATTGATTGTCCTCTCCCAAGAAAACCATTTCCCCTGTCTTAAAGTAGCATTGGACACAATGGACCCTTCAAATGGAAATAACACTTTGGCTGTGCTTTGACCATCAAAGACTCATCATGGCTAGGACAGTTTTCAAATCTTCAAACTGTGGGGTTCTCAGGCCATTACAATCAGCAGATTAGGTACAACTTGTAATTGTGTCTGTATTCCCCTCTCCAACCCACAACCCTATAGTCTTCATGCTCATGAAACACTTCTATAAGAAAGGAGTATCTGAAGTTACCTCAGTTAACAGTTTGTTTTTTAAAACAAGCTGTCAATACACCCACTTGAACGAATCTCAGACATAATGTTCAATGAAAGGAACTAAGCTCAATAGCACTCACAGTGTGTGCTTCTGTTATATAAAGATCAAAAGGAAGCAAAGCTGACCTATGACAAGAAAGGCCAGAAAAAGGCTCCCCTTATGGGCTCCTGGCCCAGAAGGTCATGGTGGGGCTCTTTTGGGGGCTGGAAACACTCTAACCTAGATTTAGGTGGCAGCTACATGGTTGTAGACCTAAATAAAAATTTCTCATATGTGCAGTTAAGAAGTGTCAACTTTCATGCAAATATGTCACACTTCAATTTTTACAAATGAAGGGAAAGGCGATGGAGAATTAAACCAAGGAAATGGCTGAAAGGGACAGGTCGGCTACAGGACAAAAGCAGAGAGGCTGAGAGCAAATCATAATGACGTCAGCACTTAAGGATGGGTGGCAACCAGGTCAGTAACCAAGGCAACTGAGAAAAAGCACGAAGAGAAGGAGGAGACTGTGGCATAGGGAGGAACATGGAGACCAGCTGAGAGTAATTCTTAGTACTTTGCAGGTATGGAAGGATGGAGACAAGGTAACAGGAGGAAAATATCAGTCTCATCTGTGGAAATAACATAAAAGAAAAGCTGTATCTTTTTGTAAGTTTTAGAAATTGTCTGGGTAATTCCAAAACTTGCTAAAGAAGCCTCAAGTCTCTATTCAAAAAACGTGAATGTCATGTCGAAGCACCACGGTCAGAATCCAGAGCAAGCAGGGGAATGACCCATCTTCCATGCCAGCAGTCCATTTCCTCCGGGAAGGGAACATTCCCTACCCCAACCTAGTCATTGTGGCCATCTGCAGGCCACCAAGCCCAGTGAAGAGAAGAAAGGGGCTGAGAGAGACATAAGCAATATTGATAAAGACCCTAAGGTGAGTGAAGAGACTTCAGTGGGAAAGAATTAGATCCAAGTGGGTATCATATTAATGATGTGTTCAGTTCCTAGAGAAAAGGTTAGTTCAAGAAGAATTAACCTAGACGGTAACACACATGCACAGGAAATCAATGCAAGTCAACTCCCTGTATAGCTATCCTTATCTCAACCAGCAAAAACCCTTGTTCCTTCCTATTATTGCTTATACTCTCTCTTCAACAAAATTAGAGATAAGGGCAGAATAGTTTCTGCCTGGTAGCGAGGGGTAAGGGGAGAAAAGGGAGGGAGTGGGGGGATAGTAAGGGAGGGGAAGGGGGGAAGGGGGAAGAAATGACCCAAACAATGTATGCACATATGAGTAAAATAAAATTTTTTTTAAAAAATGATGTGTTGAGTTCCATGCTGGATAAGTTTTCAAAGTCAGGGTTTCTTCACTGTGTCTGAAACACCTTGCTTGTATGAAAATATCTTTGCCTTCATTTCTATAAAATTTAGGTTAAAAAACATCTTTGTAAGACATGGATTAAATCCTTCCTTGTATTATGATTTTATGTTGGTAATTCTTTTCCTCCATATTAGATTGTAAACACCATCAGCACCAAAAACAGTTCTTTTCGTGTTGCAGGCACGCATTCCCCAGAGGTTGTACACAACTGGAACCCACTAAGCACAGAGTACTGCAGATGTGCCTGGAGCTCCGCCTTCAATGAGGAGAGGCCCTGAAGGGTGAGGTCCAGTTGTACCAAAACGCACTGCCTGGAGCTGGAGGCAGTCTGCTTCTCAAGGGAGGTAAAAGAAAATTGTTTCAAATTCAGGAAGACATTTCAGGGAAGCAAAGACTGGATGAAGACAGCGCTGTGGCAATAAACAGCAGACAGCGAAGAATACAGACTGAGTTCTGAAGGAGGAAGACAAGGTTGCCTTGCCTTCGGGTCTCATTAGTGGAAACAGCACTTACAGGAAGGTGACATCTTTAAAGAGATTTAGAAGTTTCCTAAGCGATCATGAAATTGCTGGTGGCAGTCTGAGGTTTTCAAAATACACAGAGCAAGCCCTCGGAGAGCAACTCGATTCACAATGAGGACAACACGGGGTCATGGAGCTTGTCTTCCCTTCTCAAGCTCTGAGTCACAAGCTGCTAATTAAGAAATCAGTGACATGCCAGGGGCTCAATATTTCTAATGGGCTACAGCCCTTGGAAGCGATGACTGCTAATACTGGTATATGCAGATTTTAATCTTTAACTTGATTTTCTGAGGTAATGAGATGATGAACGATAAGATGGGTTATTTCATTCTCTGATGGATCCATTGTAAGGGGTAAAGAGGGGATAAACAATTTTAGCCCCTCTCCCTCTACTCCCACCCCACCAGCAGCCATGTTGAAGTTAGCAATCTTCACATACAGATGCATGTTCTTGATGAGATGTGTGAAACTCCACATCGGCCAGACTCCATGTGGCACCAATGGCCTCACTGGATCATGTCAAAAGTTTATAAAGGGTGGCATAAAAAAGATAACTTAAGAACATGAATTCAGAGTCTAGCAGACCTAGGTTGACTACTGTCTCTGCCTCCTACTAGACTCACACAAGCTTCTAAACCCTCCTGAGACTCAGTTTTACTCATCTGTATAATGGTGGTAACCATAATACCTACCTCACATGACTGTTGAAAAAGTAAATGAGCTAAAGTATGCCAAAAGCCTCATGTAATGTCTAGATCCTGATTAAGTGCTAACAGAAATATGCTAATATTATTTTTATTAGCCACTGAAAGTATCTTATAATTTAGCCACATTTCTTTACAGAATATGAACCATTTGTAATCATTACTCCATTCAGGGGGAGAAGGGATCCCTGATGATAACAGAAGACTACAAATAACTTGGCCATATGTACAGGTTTCTACCTTCATGTTTAAAAGACTAATCTTCGATAAAAGCCGGTAAGGACCTAGCAGGGGGTCATGATGTTCCCACAGAGGAGACATTCCTTAACAGTCACATGTCATCATAGGGTTAATGGTTTCAAAACCCATCAAGACCTTTGAAGAGTGGTCCTCCACTAGTCTAGTTCTTTCCACTGCTAGTGGAGAAATCTCTTGGATTGGTGCTGGGATGATGCCATGAAAATAAGGATGGCAAGTGCAGGGTAGGACTCCTGTAATCTGAGTTTGCAAAAATATCATTGAAGTGGCCATTCATTGGGAAGCTCTTGGGTTTTCCTATCACAAAGAATAGAACTATCCGGCCTTGCTTACAAGGGATACTCTAAAGAGAACAATACGAGAGGTTGGCATTTGTTCAACACTGATAGATCTCAAAGGAGGGAAGGCATGAAGTCACTGTCACTTTGTGTAAATGACAAATGCACATAGATATGTATAAAATCCTTTGGTAAGCAGAGTGCCAGCTATTGGGTTCTGACGTAGACACCAGGGTCCTTGTCCCAGGCATCATGCACCAAACTATAAAAAGTGCTTAATGCCTGCGTCATTGCCAAGCCAAAGTGGAAGAATGAAGCAAGGAAAGGAAAAGATTGCCACCTGCTCATGGGCCTTAAAATAAAAAGTCAAAAAATCATTTTGTTCACCTGTGTATCTGTTGGGATCTTAGTATCTGCATTTAGATGGCAAATTGTTGATTTTTTAAAAATGAAGAAGTCATGTTCACAGAACTCTTCTTTGTCTTAGACCTGGAACTCCTTCATTTCTATGAAAAGGGCAAATAATTCTCAATTCGCAGTGTGCTATGCAGAATCACCAGGGTACTTTTGACCAATGACAGATGCTGTAGTTCACATGGACTGACCCAGAATCTGTAGGGATGGCTCCCAATGTTTTAAGCCCCCCAATGTTGTAATGAACAAGCAGCTTTGGGAACCCCTGATAGGACATTTCCCAGTAAGATTTTTTTTGGTGGTACTGGGGTTTGAACTCAGGGCTTCCCACTTGAGTCATTCCCTAGCCCTGGAATAGGCCATTTCCACACCTGGATTTGCAGTGTCTGAATCTGAATGTCATATTCACTCATTGATGCATCTCCTCATAATAGGCTGTCGGGAAGTGTGCCCAGCAAGCTCTGAGGGGATGGCATGAGGCAGACAGTCAGTCCTGTTATCCAGGGGGTCGGTTCCCTGCTGCTCTGCTTCAAAGCTCCCTCCCCCCCTTCCAGGATCCTCACAGTTTCCACTTGACGGGCCATTATGTTGAACCACATCTGAACCTCTTCCCTCTCAAACTGGAATCCAATTTACCCCTTCCCACTCTGAAGATTTTTTTTTTTTCTGTTGAGATTCTTCTATATTCAACATGAGTTTGTCCTCTGGAAATAATTGGAAAATGTAAAGAAAAAGCATTACAGAAAATAATCACCTCAATAATTGCTCAGTAAAACCTATTACTGCATCCACAGAGTAGCTGGTTTAAAAAAAAAAGTTCTATTTTAGCATGTGCACATGTGTGTAAGGGAAGAAGAGATTTTTAATCAAATGTAAGCAATAAATTAACTTTATATTCCAATGGTGGAAAAACAACTTGATCTTGTATCTGGAAGCCTGGAGAACAGGAGTTTTTCATTTGTCACTTTGGAAAGATGCCAAGAGTCAGGAGCTAGGAGAGATGGGGAGGGCAGCAGAACAGTTTTTCTCTTTTCATACTGGTTTTTCAATTGTACAACATGTATTATCATGCCTAAACCTCCCTAAATGACATTTTGAAGGAAAAAAATTCACTTGACTTCCAGTCTTCCTTTGTTGGGAAGACAAATGTCATGGAAACCATGCCTGTGCCTAAAACAAGAGGCCATGGAGCTGATAGAACCGTTTCCATGACTCCAGACAGGGATATTGGTCTCCACACAGAGACTTTTATCAAGCATTTTCCAAAATGAGAAATACGCTTCTCCTGGCTTCCAGCGGTTCTTGACTGAGGCCAATTTTTTAAGACAGGGGACTTGTGGTAACATCTGGAGATGTTGCTTGGTTGCCACAACTTAGAGGTTTATGCCATTGGTATCTATGAGTAGAAAAGAGGTGCTGCTGAACCCCCACAGTGCACAGCACAGCCAAGACAGCAAGAGATAATAGGCCCAAAACGTGGGCATGAGAAGGTTGAGAAACCCAGGTTGAGCGGTCTGCCCAGTAGCTGCAGGTGACATGACTGACCTCACCCTCCTAAATGGCCTTTTTCTTCCTTGGCTCCAGGATACCACACTATGGGGCTCAGGTTTTCTCTGATATCACTGGTTTCCCTGTCTTCAGTCACCTCTGCTTCTCCCTCCTCCCCTCTTGAACATCAGGCAGGCCTCCAGGCTCCGTCCTTGGTCTTCATCTCCTGTTTACTCATTCTCACTCTAGTTACGCCTTTAAATATCCTGCACAGACTTAGGTCTCAGCCTGCACCCTGCCCCTAAATTCTAGGCTTATAGATCCACACTCCTGCCTGGATGTCTCAGAGACATCTCAGACAGCATCTCCAAAACTGAGCTCCCATTCTTTGCCCCAAAAACCTGCTCCTCCGACTCATCTCAGCTAATGGCAATTCCAACCACTGGCTGCTCAAAGAAATAGTTTTGCGGTCATCCTTGACCTTGTTCTTCTGCTTAAACACTCTTTCAATCTATCATCAAATCTACTGATTCAAAAGCTATTCAAACTCTAACCAAATATCTCCATTTATACTGTCCTGACCTCGGCCACTACTATGTCTCACCTGGACCAGGGCAGTTGTCATCTAGCTGGTCACCTGCTCCTTGTCTTTTATCTCATTCTCAATACAGGAGCCAGAGGGATCCTTTAAGTACAATATTGCCACTCCTCTCCATGGCTTCCATCAATCCCAAAGCAAAAACCAAAGTCCTTATTTTTATCCTATAAGGTTTTGCGTGGTCCATCTACTTCAAAATTCCTCCTCCCTCCAGTAGCATCTCTCTCACTCACATCCTGCCTCCTCATTTGGCTCTTCCCCAGTGTCCACACCAGCCTCCTTGGTCCTGTGTCAGGACTTTTGCCTTTGCTGTGCCCTCTGCCTAGAACAGCCTTCCCCTAAAATCTGCATGGCTTGCCCATCAATTTGTCAGGTCTCACTGAAATGTCACCTCCTTGGTGAGGTCTTTAGTGATCATGACATTTCAAAATGTAGCTCTCCACCTCTACTTATTGATTTTAATGTTTTCCCACAGGGCTTCTCACCATCTGACATACTAGTGATTTTTCTTATCTAGTTTGTTGTCTGAGTCTCCTAATAAAAGGCAAGCTCTCCTAAGACTGGGGCCATTTCTTATCACTGTCTCCACAGGACACATCTCAGTGTTGTCCATGGAAAACGCCCGTGTGATGAATGACTGAAGTCAGGTTAGACTTCAGGATTCTAGAAACTGCAAGTGTTTTGCATCACCCCACACCGTGTCATGTTCAGGTCTCTTTCTGTGTCTCCTTATCTGACAATAATCTTTGTACAGGCCAAGCATTGTAATAGGAGCATTTTGTCATTTCCTTTGGCTTATTAGGAGCTCAATTCATTAATAGTGATGTAGCCATATTTATTATTGTCTGTTTAAAAGGTTAAGATATATATCCACGGTTCATAATTTTTGTAAGTCTACAAGAAAAAAAAAATCAAATAACATAGTTTAAAAATGGGCAGAGTATGAATAGGCAAAGACTAGATGCAGAAAAAATACAAATGTCCATAAAAGCAAATGAAAAAAATGATCAGTATCTCTAGTGAGGAACTCAATTTTAATTGAATATTCAATAAGAATGCTTAAAATGTCAATGATATCTTCGCCACGGAGAAGGCTCCATCCTGCTATCCAAACCAGCTCATCCATTTACCAGGAGTCTGGCAGTGGCTGCAAGCCACCACCTGAGTTTTGTCAGTGGACAAGCTGCGAGTGGCATTTCTGCACCATCTTGTGGACATCATGGGAACTGCACCAATGAGAGGCCATTTTCTGTATTTGTGCACATGTGTAAGAAATGCTTCTCTTTACTGATGTCTTCTCCACACCCCAAAAGTAATCCTCTGCTTACTCACTCGCAAGCCTTCAGCTTCCCAAATGCTCCTTGGCTGGGAATGTTTTCAGTTGGTGTTTCTCACTCTTGCTCAGGAAAGACAAGTTTCTACCTGGCCCAGCAAGCGTAAGACTTGAGGCTTTAACTTCTCCCAGATGACCCGTCCCTTAGCGGCCTCCACCATTCAGTTCATTTCCCCAAATCAGGAAACCCTGTGGGTATGATCAGCCTTCAGTATCCAAAGTGGCTGCTATAGGAGGCCAGATTCCAGGGCTGGTTACCCTTTGACCCAAACCCAATACCCATCAGCCATGGGGAGTTCTGTGATGTCTTTTATTCCACTGTCAGTACTCAGGTTTTAGATATAAATACATCTGGGAGATATAAAAGTTTGATATTCAAGCATACAGACCCAAATGACCAATAACCAACCTATAGGCAGGTGTTAGAGGACAGAGGTGAAAGGTCACTGGTCCCCCAGAAGGCAAGGTGTAAAGTGGACATGAAGAACAGGCCTGTGACAAAGAAAGGCCACTGGGTCTCCAAATTCAACTTTGCCTACCTTACTATTTAACTTCCTACTCAGCCTGGCTAGCTGCCTTAACTTGCAGTAATTCCTTCCCTTGTGTTTGGGATTGAAGAGGAGAAAAGGCCAGGCTCATTTTCATTTGTGAGAAGTCTACATTACAATAACTTATAAAGTGATTCCATTATACTCAGGACCCTCAAACTAGGAGAGAGGAGGCAAGGGTGATCTAACCAAGGTACAATGTAAGCTTACTTGGAATTGTTACAATGAATCCCCCCTGCTGTACAATGAATGTATCCTAATTTTAAAAAAAAGACCCTCAACTATACCTAAGGCTGCTGGGGAACGACTGTAGGTGAAGAAGGATGGTTTGTAACCAGCCATATAACCATGACATATGAGAAGTTTCTTGAATCAGTTTAGCCAAGGTTAGAGAAATTGTTATCTATACAGAAAATTAAAGACTGTCATTTTAAGTAAATTTAAACTTTAAGTCACTATATCTGAATCACCATCAGAAAGGGACAGGAAAGGCATAAACATTAACTGAGAGCCTATTTATGGATAGCAATGTCTAGACACATTACATACTTACCTAGATTTAGTAACTCTTCGGGGGCCGCTGTGTGACCTAGACTAGTAGCTTAACTTCTCTGGGCTCCATTTCCTCATCTGTAAAATGGTGTACTGATGCTGTGGGAACCAGTTGGTGACTTCTCAAAAAATTAAATGTAGAATTACCATTTGATCCTGCAATACCACTTCTGGGTATGTACCCAAGAGAAGTGAAAGCAGGAACTTAGGCAGATGTCTGCACACCAGTGTTCATAACTAATAGCATTATTCATAGTAACAAAAAAGGTAAAGCAACCCAAATTCCCATTGCCAGATAAATGAACAAAGTGTGGTTGTGGTGTACACAGACAATGGGTTAGTAATGCCTTGAAAAGGAAAGAAATTCTGATCCATGCTGTAATGTGGGTGAGCCCTGAAGACATCTACCTCTAGTAAGTGAAATAAGCCAGACACATAAGGACGAATATTGTGTGCCTCTCCCGAGGTACCTAGAATAGGAAGATTCAGAGACAAAAAGTAAAGTAGTGATTACTAAGAGCTGCAGGGTAGAAGAGTCTCAGTTTGAAATAACGACATTTGGGAAATGGATATTAAGTATAGTTACACAACACTGTAATTGTGTTTAGTGTCCTTGAATTGTACACTGAAAAAAATGTTAAAACAGGAAATACCATTTTATGTATTACCACAATAAGAGATAAATTGTGTAATAGGTATTTATTAAGAAGATGGATAGATAGACAAGAGACACGCAAGAGAGAAAAATGCTGAGTTACTACACAAAGTCATTTCCTTATTACTCAGCGCCCCTCAAAAGAGTCCAATGCTCCTTCTACTATATTATCTATAGTACAGATAATACAAATATTGTGGATTCATTGAGTTTACTCTGTTCAAAAACTGTGCTCAATAGACCTTGTGAACTAATGGCGATAGTTTTATTGATTATTGGAGCCCAAATGGAAAAACGTTACAATGAGTTTTCTCAGGTATGAAATATAATGTAGAAAGAATCTTCCAACTTCCTTCCTGAGTCAGTTCTATCCTGGTCCAGTTATTTCTCCCAAGAGACCGTGGCAGGACTGGCCATGTCTTTCTTCTATAAGTTCAGTAGGAGTCTCCATAATATATTCTTTTCCCACTTGCGATGGAGAAAAATGACTGTTCTCATCCACTTTTAATTGAGATGGAACATTCCAAGGCCAAGAAAATGCCATGCATTGGATGATGAGTAATCTGGACATCATGGAATGACAGTTTCAGGACATAGCTCTTTGCCAAAAATGTGACCCACGGGACTTCAGAACCATGTCACGTTGCTCCACTTGATGGTGTTTATCTGAGTGAGTGAACTCACTCAGTTGGTTTTCTTTTGAAAGGGACAACATCCAGGTCATGCTAGGTACGAACGGGGTGGGGGGAGAGGAGAGCAGAGGAAAGGCACATGTTCTTGGTCATGCGGAAGAAAGAGAAGAATGTCCCTTAACTCAGAAAACTCTGGAAATTACAAGAGGAAATAAAACCACTTGCCCTAGCAAACCAAAACAAACAAACAAAAGCCAGAGATAAGTGATAATAAAAATCCCAAGTTAGTTTTTTGCTTTTATAATGGAAGCCAAGAGGACCATAACTTTGGAGAAAAGTTAGAACATGAATCTCTTCACATTTTCTTACCTCTTTCAAATCCTGCAGAACTGCAAAGTCAAGACTGAAAACATAAAAAGCCACAACAGAGAGTCAAGTGACTCTCTAGATATTTGAGTCTATTCTGTGATAAATCATGTTTAGGGACAGATAAAAATGTGCAGTGAAGAGTGGTGGAGCTAAGTGGTAAAGCAACCCGGTAGATAAACATGAAGAGTACCTGCCACACAAAAGGTATTGGGCTAGTTCCCACAGAATCAATAAAGAATGAAACAGGATTGCTTCCCCATTGTAGAGTATAATCCAGTGCATTTGTTTAAACAGGAAACTATCCTAGTTTGAATAGTTCAATCAGTAAGTAATGTAGAAAGTGGGAATTTCAGTTCTAAACAGATTATGTGTTCATTTAGCTCCTCTCCCACAGGCGTTCTCATGAAAAGAACATCAAGAAGATATCAAAGGCTATTATGAACTCCCAAGAACAAAGAAAATAAGAGGACGGAGACCGTTACAGATGAACATTCAACAAATGATCAGATCTGGGGGATGGATGGAAGCACAGTATAATGAAGTTATTCAGAGGAAAGCATGGCCTACAATCTTCACAGAATGGAATATGCTCCAGGAAGAGTTCATCTATCTACCCTGCCAAACCCTGATGAGGCTCAGCACTCAGAAACAGAGGGATGGTAAAGACAGTGAAATCAAGGTTTGGAGTTTTGCAGCTCTGCCCTCCCAACCCCCAAACTTCCTCACAATATCTGGAAGCCAGACATGTCCCCACCCTCCTTACTCCCCCATCTAATCATCAGAGAGACCTCCTCAAGACAAATCAGACTCCATTGTAAACATCTCTGCATTCTGGCATTTGAAGGCCCTCAAACTCCCAGAGGCAAGGCCATTACATCCACAGGTCCTCTCCACATGAACGACTAAAAATGGACAAGAGTAACCAATCATTTCAAGATAGAGATCACTTTTAAATGACTCCAACAAACACAAAGATAAATAAAGTTATAGAACTCAAAGAAGAAAACTCTAATTGATAATTGTGCCCATAAAACAAAAGTAAGATGTTATATCAAGAAGAAAAAAACAGAGATCAAAAACAAGAACTGTTGAAAATTGTTAAATGACTGCAAAAAGAAAATTCATTACAAAGGTTGGAGAAAAAAAAAATCCTGGTGATTCTAAAACAGATTAAAAAATCCAAGAGGTAGAAAAGATAATAGACTAAAAGAGCAATGCATGGATCTAGTACCAGACTAACAGAACTTGTAGAAAAAGAGAAGAAAAGAAACTGGAAGAGGAAGAGATTATTACAGACATAATACAAGACAGTGAGATTTCAGAGGTGGATCTGGTCATTGAGGGCTCAGGCTGTAAGGGAAGTCTGCATAGAGGCAGGGAATTTTCAACCCAGCCTTGAAGGATGTGCAGGATCTGACCAATGGGAAGAGGCAGAGCTCTCTGGGTACACAGTTTAGCAAGCAGGAATTTGGGCCAGAAAAGAGCATGGTTGTGTCCATGGAAACTGCATAGACTCAGATTCAACTACCACTTCCCCAGCATAGCATCTCCAGACACTGATCCGGGTCTGTCTGTGATGAACCCAGTGAAATCTGCTCAACCATCTCACAGCTTTCATTGACGGATTAAGACCCCAGTCTGGGAGAGAGAAGAGAGAGAAGTGATGTGTTGATGTGTCACACAGCTAGCTGGTGCTGGAGCACAATTCACACCCATGATATCCTTAGACTCTGCGCCCCTCGCCCATTCATCTGCTGGGGCCGAGAGTCCTCATGAGGAAAAAGAGGACTCTGCAACTAGAAAGGTAAGTTGAGGCTACATTTTCAGAGGCCTCGAATATTAAGTAAAGGAGTTTTAAGAGTATCATTAAGGCAATAGAAAGCCATTGGAAGTTTCTGAAAAGGGAATGACATGGTGACAGTGTGGGAGGAAGGTGGCCTCTGAAGCTACCACCATGGCACCTGCTTGAAGGAATCAGATCTTCATGTGAATAGTGGCAGTAGAAGCCAAGCATATTTTAGTAAGGCTTGGAGAACACATAAGAGCGCTTTCATTTTTGTCCGTTAACCATAATGCACACCCTTACGAGGAGTAAGTGGACACATGCTCTCTGCTTGGGATCCTGGTTTAACATGTTTGTGTATCTCTGACTTTAATTTCTAAAGGCAGCACTCTTCCTCAAAAGCTGGCCTTGGGTTTGAGTCCCCTTCCCCTCCACACACACACACACACACACACACACACACACACACGCACACACGCACACGCACACACGCCCTTAGCCAGTGATGGATGGGGATGGGATTCTCCTTGACCTTGGCTTGAGCTTCTCTGCCATAGGACTTACTCTCCAGGGCCCTCTGCAGGATCCCATGGAGGCTTCTTTTTTTTTTTTCTTTTATTATTCATATGTGCATACAAGGCTTGGGTCATTTCTCCCCCCTGCCCCCACCCCCTCCCTTACCACCCACTCCGCCCCCTCCCTCTCCCCTCTACCCCCTCAATACCCAGCAGAAACTATTTTGCCCTTATCTCTAATTTTGTTGAAGAGAGAGTATAAGCAATAATAGGAAGGAACAAGGGTTTTTGCTGGTTGAGATAAGGATAGCTATACAGGGCATTGACTCACATTGATTTCCTGTGCGTTGGGTGTTACCTTCTAGGTTAATTCTTTTTGATCTAACCTTTTCTCTAGCTCCTGGTCCCCTTTTCCTATTGGCCTCAGTTGCTTTTAAGGTATCTGCTTTAGTTTCTCTGCGTTGAGGGCAACAAATGCTAGCTAGTTTTTTAGGTGTCTTACCTATCCTCACCCCTCCCTTGTGTGCTAGAGCTTTTATCATGTGCTCATAGTCCAATCCCATTGTTGTGTTTGCCCTTGATCTAATGTCCACATATGAGGGAGAACATACGATTTTTGGTCTTTTGGGCCAGGCTAACCTCACTCAGAATGATGTTCTCCAATTCCATCCATTTACCAGCGAATGATAACATTTCGTTCTTCTTCATGGCTGCATAAAATTCCATTGTATATAGATACCACATTTTCTTGATCCATTCGTCAGTGGTGGGGCATCTTGGCTGTTTCCATAACTTGGCTATTGTGAATAGTGCCGCAATAAACATGGATGTGCAGGTGCCTCTGGAGTAACCTGTGTCACAGTCTTTTGGGTATATCCCCAAGAGTGGTATTGCTGGATCAAATGGTAGATCGATATCTAGCTTTTTAAGTAGCCTCATGGAGGCTTCTTTTGTGGGTGCTGCCTACAGTCCCTTTCCTACAGAGGAAGGACTTTCCCGGGAATGCACCTTCATCTGTCACTTTCACTCACATCTTCTCCAGGTCTGTTTTGAGGACCCCAACCTGAACCAGGGAGAAGGAGGTAACAGCAAGAATGTAACAGGAAGAAGGGAAGGAATGGGAGGAGACATTGCTCAATCGTGCGTGATGTGAGACAGAGCATTCCTTCTTTGGGACCCACATTCATGGCACAGTGGCCTCCACAGGCCATACGTCAAACCCGGCACACACACGGCCTTTGGAGGAGACTTGAGATGAGATGCAGCTTCCAGAAATCTGGAAATGTTCCCAAAACCCGGCTATGTGCTCCTGACCCTGTGGATGAGAAATACATGTCTCTTTTTCTCCTAGAGTAATTTAGTTAAGAGGCAGATCCTGGGGTTCCTTACGCCATGGGAAACAATGTTCTCATCCCTGGTGAGTTTATTTTCTGATGAGCCTCATGAGTTCATCCGCTGTTGCAAAGTGAAATTCTACTCAGCTGCTGGTACAGACTTTGGGAAGGCTGTGGCATTTTATTATTCATATGTGTGTCATAGTGAGCCACAATAACTAGTTAGTTTTTCATCACTGTGATGAAATACTTGAGGAAAACAACTTCGGGAGGAAAGATTTATTTTGGCTCATTGTTTCAGAGGTTTCTTGGACTAGTCAGTTCGTGGTGTCTTGGTCCGGTCACTGCAGACGTGAGCCATCGCTGAACATCACAACAGCAGGAGCACATGGTGGGAGGGACGTTTACCTCATGGTGGACAGTAGCAGAGAAAGATAAAGAAAGGAAGGAAGAGGTTGGGACAAGATATACTTTTCAAAGACACACCCCAGCAACCCACTTCTTCCAATCAGGCCCCACCGTCCACATTTGCCACCACCTCTCAAAAGTCTATTCAAATATGAATTTGTCAGTGGATTAATCCATTGATCCACTTCTGAACATCACACTGGGGACCAAGCCTTCAACAAACGAGACTTCAGGGGACATTTCCCAACCAAACCATAACAACAACCTCCACACTCATTGGATTGGTTTACATTTCTATGACGTAAAGTTCAGAAAATCTTCGGCTAAACTGTGTATTGCCTGAGATTTAGTAATAAAATTGGATTGATGACCTTCTCCATCATCTGCTACACAAATATTTATAGAGTGCCGAGCACTCACCATGTGCCAAGTGTAGATACAGGAAATGATAAAGTTGCAAAGGAAAACAGGCATGGCTATCCAGGGTTGTGTAAAGAGACAGAGCCAATAGGATATGTGCAGAATATATGAGAGATTTATCAGGGAATTTGCTCACAAGATTACGGCAGCTGAAGTGATCACTCACAAAGGTGATCTTCAGGCTGGAGACACTGGGATTCCAGTAGCATTGATAAGTCCAATTTTAAAAACCTTGGAACCCAGGGAGCTGATGGTGTAACTCCCAGTTAGAGGCCAAAAGTCTGAGTCTTCATGGAGGGGAGGGCTGGTGTAAGTCCTGGAGTCCAAAGGCCAGCCATCCTGGCGGCCTTCTGACCAAAGTCAGGAGAGGATCTTGGGGGAGAAACCAATTGGCCCTCTGTATTTATCCTCTCTGGGCTCCCATTACTGAGAACACTGAGAGGGGTGTTCCCCACCTAGTCCACCCAGACTCCATGTTAATCTCCTCTGGAAATACCCTCAGAGACGTACCCAAAATCGTGCTTTTCCAGCTTCCTGGGTATCTCTGAATCCAGTCAAGTCGACACCTGAAATTAACCATAACAGCTGGGACCACAGCATCAGTAAGAGAGAAAGACAGTGGGTTAAAAATTACAAACTGTAAACCTGTCACTGTGACACATGCTCTGAAGGAGGATTGAATGATGTGATTACAGTGTGAGGAAGGGAAGTTCAGTGTCCTGAAAGTGACCCAAGTCCTGGAGTGCAGAGCCCGGCAAGATGGGGGAGTCAGACCATGAGGAAACTTAGACACTGAGGAGAGAGACTGAATTCATCCACAGAGCCATGGCAAATTTGTGAAAGAGTGGTAAGAACGAGTGACTCCATTCCTACTGTGTACCCCAGAAAAATGAAAACATAGCTACTACATACAAAACCGTGAACTTGAATGTTCATACTAGCATTCCTCAAAACAGACTAAAAATGGAAATAGTTCAAATGTCCATCAGGTAATTAAGAGAGAAGCAAAGTGGGTACACACCCCTTCAAAGCAATATCATCCAGTCAATAAAAAAATGTAGTACACATGCTACATTTGAGAGACTTTGAAACCCAACTAAGTAAAAGAGGCCAATCACAAAAGAACACTATGTGATTGCATTTATACGAAATTTCCAGAATAGACAAATCCATAGATACAGTAACTGGATTTGTGGTGACCTAGCCTGGGGTGGGGTGGGGGTCGGGAAGTGAGTGCTAATGGGCACAAGGTGTCTTTGGGGAATGGAAATATTCTTAAAATTAGATTGTGGTGATGTTTGCACAACTCTGTTAATATATTAAAAGCCATGAATGTAATTCTTTAAATGGGTGAACTAGATCTCAATGAAATTGTTTTTAAAAGGCATAATTAAATTTCTGATTTGGAAAGATCAGCCTGGCTGTAGTGTGAGGAAAAATGAGAGGAAAATTAAAGTGAACATACCAAGGCCAATGAGGTTTTTCTCTTTTTTTTTTCTTAAGTATTGTGTTTGAACTCAGGACCTCACATTTGCTAAGCAGGCACTCTACCACTTAAGCCGTGACCCCAGCTCAGAAAGCTATTCTTAGGATTGAGGTGGTTGTTGATGACTAATAAACCTATAAAGGTGGTAATAGGGAGGTGAAATCAGTGAACAGTTGAGAGAGACTCCAAGGTACCACACCCAGGAGTTGGCATCTGGTTGGTTCCTGGGCCTAGACGAGGAAGAATCTACCATGTCTCCCAGGTCACAGCCAGCTAGATAAGTGGCTATGTTCACTACACTGGAGCAGAGGGCAAGAGAACAAGCGTGCTCTTATGAACCAGGTTTTTGCAAATCTAACTTGGCAGTACTTTTAAGACCCAAGTACAGATGTCTAGTGAGCAGAGACCCTGGACTGGCACTCAGAATGTGCTGGGAAAGAACCGCATGACAAAACTCAAGTGTGGACAAGGTCACTTGGGAAGAGAGGGGCAGGCTCCAGGAGTCTGAGAAGCTCTGTTTCAATGACTGGTTAGAGGAAGACAAGCTCCCTGGGGAAAAGCTGAAGAAAGGTCAAGACATGCAAGTGGAAAGCCAGGCAGGTCAGAAGAGAAGAACTGTGCTTCAAGATACAGTGGGTCCAGGCCAGGCTCACACCTGTAATCCTAGCTACTCAGGAGGCAGAGATCAGGAGGTCTGAGGTTTGAGGTCAGCCTAGGGCAAATAGTTCTCTAGACCCTATCTCTAAAAAACCCAATACAAAAAGGGCTGGTGGAGTGGCTCAAGTGATAGAGCACCTCCTTAGCAAGCATGAGGCCTTGAGTTCAAATACCAGTGCCACCAAAAAAAAGAAAGAAAGAAAGAAAAGTAGGAGTCCATGACATCCGATGGGGTCACTACATTAAGGAAGACAGAGCCGAGCTATGTTCCTTGGATTTGCTAAGTGATGGGGCCAGAATCCAGACCACTGTAAGCTAGAGAGAATGAGAAGCAGGAAATGGAGGCCAGGCATTTTGAGGGGGGGTTCCTCAGACACAGACTGTGGTACAAGCCACCTGTGCACATGTCAGATTATAACACCCCAGGAAAACAATTGTCAGCGGAGGGAAGGCAGAACAGGAAAGAGCAAGACACCAGCCAAGGTGTGATCCTAGGCAGGGTCCCTCAGGGTGCTTCGGCCTGGCCCTGCTGGGGAACCATTATAGCTTGGAGTGGTCCCAACCTGAGACAGGCTCTCAGGGTTCCCTCTGTTAGTTATCCAAAGTAAATCCTAGGAACATTTAGAAATTATGGGAAGTGCCAGGAGTGGATTTCAGGCTTTTCTGGATCTGCGGAGGGTGGAAGTAAGGCAGAGTGGTCCTAGCATCCCAGGGTGTCAGAAGCAAAGCATGCTGACGGGGAGGTGGGCACCCACAGTGAGAGGGGCCTGAGGACCTATACGGGTGACCAGCACCAACCCACACACCAGATAAGGAAATTTACTCTGAGAAGTTTGCCTCTGAACAATGAGGAGAAAGAATGGTACCTGGAGGGCCCAAGGGATGATTTAACAGAAACAACGCACACGTTTTAAATCAACACAGGGTGAGGGGAGGTGCAAATAAAATCAATGTAAATAGGTTGAAAAAGAAAAGATGGAATAACTGATCATGGAAGACTCTAGAAAGCAGAAAGAGGCCAGGTGCAGGTTGCTGGCCTTCCATCGCCAACTCGCCCATCTCATGACGCTTGTGGGAGACAGTATTTGATGTGCCCACTATGGGCAGCCTTTTTGGGGTTTTTTTATGTGAGCTATCTCAGTCCTGATAACAACTCAGCAAAGGAGAAGGTCATCACCACTTTATAGAAGAAGAAATTAAGTACTCTTTGTAATTGATTGGCTGCATTGACTGGAAACAACAAACAAAGAACCTTAAACAAGGTAAGCGCTTATGATTTTTTCTTTTTTGGTAGTACTAGGATTTGAACTCAGGGCCTCACGCTTGCTAGGCAGACACTCTACAACAAGAGCCACGCCTCCAGTCCCTGTTGCCTTTAGTTATTTTTCAGATAGGATCTTGCACTTTTTGCCTGGGTTAGCCTCAGACCACAGTCCTCCTACCTGTGCAACCCATATAGCTGGGAATATAGGCATATGCCTCCATGCTCACCTTATCTGTTGTGATGGGTTCTCACTAACTTTTTGCCCAGGCTGGCCTCAAATCACAATCCTCTTGATCTCTGCCTCCTAAGTAGCTGGGATTACAGACATAAACCACCATTCCCAGCCTGAAAGTTTCTTTTTTTAATCACACCAAAAATTGTCCAGAAGGCAGCCTGGACCTGGCATGGGACTTGATAATCGGGACACAGGCTTCTTCTGTCTTGCTAATATAGACATGCTGATGTGTGGTTCCCATTTGCAAAGTCACCTTGTGTTCCAAAATGGCTGCTAGAGTTCCAGTCATTACATCCAAATTCCAGGGAGTGACAAAGAGAAGAAGGGGACGTATCTAAAGTATCACATAAGTTGTACATATCACTTAGCTGATTCAGTCATTCCACATTGTATGTGTGTATATACGTTATATCATAGCATTACTTTGTACCTCATACATACACACAGAATTTATAATATACAAAAAATAAATTAAAAAAAATTAAGAATCACAAAATGATTCCACTGATTTCCCATTGACCAAACCTTAGTCTGATCACCACACCTGGGTAAAATAATACCAACATTGTGGTTTGTTAGAGGGACGCATTGCTGACTGAATAACTTTGGGGTTCTGCTACTAAGGAGCAGTGGGGAGTAGGGTGAGCAACCAGCACCCCGAGACACCGCACTGCCTCCCCACTTCTCTCTAACAGTGTCCTGGGGGTGCTGGGAAGTACAACTAGACAGAGAAATGAGACAGAGTTGTAAGAATTTTTCTTACCCTGGTGTGGTGGTGCACGTCTATAATCCCAGAACTCAGGAGGCTGAGATAGGAAGATTGTGGTTTGAAACCAACTTGGGCTCCTAGTGAAACTGTCTCAAGAAACACTTTTTTCTTTTCATCTACTTTCAAGTTTGTTTATTATCAACCAACGCTTATTGATTGATTTCTGTGTGTAGGACACTGTTCTCAGTATAGAGATGAGTAGAAACATCAAATGCCAGTCCCTGAGGTCAGGAGATAGTAGCCTCAGGTAGGCAAAACAAACTCATTGTGTCCTGCAGCCAAAAAAAGGCACTAGCACACTTTAAATTTTGACTCATCCGTTGGAAGGGCTGAGTGAGGAAAATGCAGCCCTGTTGTGCAGCAGAAGTCCTGCCTGTCTTGTCCCTGCGTTCCTAATGGTTTCCACCTGCTTGGCTCCTGCTGTCCTGCTGTTCTCTCCCCACTCTCCATTCTACCCCCAGGCTCAGCCCAACCCCCAGCCTGGAAGGCTCTTCTTTCCTGTCCTTTAACTCTTGGTCTTGTACGTTGGTGCAGCCTCTCTGTTGTTTCTTTGGGTGTTTTTGTTCTTTTCTCTGTCCTGTCCATTATCTCGAATCTCCTCTGCAAAGAACTTGGCCAGGAACTGGCCCAGCCAGCAAGAGCCCTTCCTCTGTACAAGCTGAACTAAGGGGATGGGATGGTTTGGGTGTTGAGTGTCCCCTAGGCTTAGTTCCCAAAGTGGCCATGTTGGAAGGTGCTGTGGACTTTTAAGAGGTGGGGCCTAGTGGGAGGTCCTGGTGTCATTCCGGGAAGGCCCTTAAAGGGGATGTGGGACCAGGTGTCTGTCAGCTCCTCTCTGCTCCCTGGCTCAAGATTCAAACACTCACTCAGGCACATGCTGATGCTGTGATATGGGGCCCAGGTCAGAGACCCAAACCCATGGGGCCTCCCAGACTTGGACAGGGACCTCCAGAACTACAGACTACAAACCTTCTCTTTATTAGGATCCCAGATACTTCACAGAAACAAGTAATTAGTATTCTTATTAGTTGTTAATGAGTTTGACATGATGGTGAAGAAGTAGGAAGGAAAGAAGAGTTTGTGCAATATCAGATGAATTGCACAACCACTGAATTTAGGAGTAACAGTCATCACCATGGGGAAACTTAAAGGTTATTTTTTCCCATTCAGAATTATTTTTAATTCTACAAAATTATGGGGTACAGTGTGATAAATCAGTAGATATATACAATGTATACAGATCAAACCAGAGTAATTAGCATTTCTATCTCCTTAAACATTGATCAATTCTTGTGTTGGAAACCTTCAAATTCCCTTCTTTTAGTCCTCTACAAAATAGAAAATAAGTTGTTGTAAACTACAGTCATCCCACTGTGCTGTGACTACTTATCTCTATCTAACTGTATTTTGGTAACAATCATCCAACCTCCTCATCTGCCTCCCCCACACCCCCAACCCACCTTCCCAGCCTCTGGTGACCACTATTCTGCTCTCTGCCTGTATGAAATCAACTTTTTTGACTTAGGTATGAGTGACAACATGGTACACTTGTCCTTCTGTGCCTGCTCATTTCATTTAACATAGTGTCCTCCAGTTTCCATCTTGCTTCAAATGACAGAATTTTATTCTTTTTTATGATTATATAATATTTCATTGTGTATACACATGAAGATCCCACCATCCAGTATCAGAATGAACTCTCAAGAATGGGATAATTGTTGGTTACTCTAAGCCAAAGATAACAAAACTTCATCCTAAAAATACCACAGTCTTCACTTTGCGTGTGTCAGTGTGCTCCTTCATAATGGCCCTGGCAAGGTGTCGGGCGTATGGTAAGCTGTCAGCTGGAGTTGTTTGATTGACTGTTCCGGGCCGATGTCAGTACCATGCTTGATCACCAGGGCAGGTCCAAAGAAGCAAGGACCAGAGAACTGAGTGGGCTGAATATGGCAAGCATCATGGGTCAGCCAGGCATCGAGGTAAGAATAAGGGGTGCTCTGATTTGTCCCCTCCCAAAACTCATGTTGACACTTAATTGCCAATGTGGCAGTGACAAGTGGTGGGCCCTTTAGGATGTGCATAGGTCCTTAAGAGATGAATGCTGGCCTGTGGAAGTGCATTGTTATACAGCAAGGCTGCCCTTGGCATTCCTGTCATGTCAGCATGCAGCAGGAGACCCTTGCCACCACAGATCTTAGACTACTGACCTCCAGAACCATGAATGCACAAGTGTCTTTCCTGTATAAATAACCCAGTCTCCGGTATTCTATTGCAGTGTAGGAAAAATAGGCTAAGACACAGGGTTTGCAGTTATTAGTCAGCCAAGAGGCTGGGCCCAACCAGGCATTGTGGCACACACCTACAATACAGCACCGGGAGGCTCAAGCTGTAGGATCAGAAGATAAAGGGCCCCCTCGGGTCACAATGAAACCCTGTCTCAAAAAACAAACAAAACAAAACCACCAACAATAAAAAGGCCAAGACCAACAGGAAGGCTCAGGAAGGCCCAGCAGCATTAGCCCCAAGCAGCTGGATTCTTGGAAATCAAGCCCACAGACTGGGCTTGTAAACGTCAGCCTGCCAGGGTTCAACCCAGCCCGGTCACTTGCTCATTGGACCACTGCAAGCCCCTGCTACATCGTCTATACAGCAGGGTGAATAAGGACACTAAATCTGCAGTGAGATTACACGGTGGAAACACATATCAAAGCCTTAGCAAATTCTCACTGTTACCCGCCATAATTATTATTTCAGAATTCCCAAGCATGAGGATTGAGTGTCTTATGGAATAATGCTATAATAATGTTTAAAGAAAAAAGAGCAGGAAGGACTTGGGAGAAAAAACAAAGGAAGATACTAATTTTTTGCAGCACTGCAATTTCAAACAAACAAAAAAGGCCATGCTTTTCCAGCCACCTGTTCTCAGATCCAGCTCAGTTGCAACATCAGGACCCATCCGGGGCTGGAGATGTGGATGTCCTAGGAGGGAGGGAGCCTGTCTTCTTCCTCCTTGCCACCTGTGAGAACAGTGTCCCTCTTCCCAGAAAGGCTGAGTCTGAGCTTCTTGGGAAGATCAGATGCTGGGGAGCTGGGAATGTCGGTAGCGGGGTGAAGCCTCACAGGCTGCTGAGTCAGAAGGTGATGGCAGACACAGGTCCTGCCCTGCTGCTTCCTGTGAGTGCTGAGAGGATGGAGACAAGACACACAGCACAAGGCTGCCTTCAGGCTTTACATCAAGCCCTGTGTGGGCTGTGCTTTGATTGATGGCACTGTATCCATTTTTACTTTACTCATGATTAGTGCATTCCTCAGAAAGGGAGGGACAGATCAGTTCCTCAAATGGGTCAAAGGCGTATGAAATTTCTGTATTGTTTATAATCAGGGAGGGAAGAACAGGTCGACCTTCAGGGAAAAGACAAACCACACCTCTGCATGTACCAGGGCCAAGGGAGCTGTTTTGAAAGATCAGTAAATTGTCTACTCTTTTTAAAATAATGCCTACCTACCCTTTTTGAAATAGAAAAATATAATATCTGATGCTGATGGAGTTTTACATTAAAAGCAGGAGAGAAAAGGGCATAGCAAATCTTTTGGCTACCCACGAAGGTTTTTAGAAAAGAGTTCTTTGGGGACCAAGGTTCCATAGCATGCAGTCACAGAAAAATTCAATGAATCAGTAAATAAGAGAAAAAATCAGATTTACATCATGGAAGTCAAGAAATGCAGAGCATGGAAGGAATTTTCAGAGAATTTTTTAAATATACAGATATCCTCATTATCGTGATATAAAGACAGGGAAGTAGAAGATTGGCATACGGGTGCAGCTGAAAGCTTTCAAGAAATAGAAACTGTAAATGAGGTTAGAAAATAAACGGTTTCGGTTATGCCTTTATAGGATACCTGATAGTCGATATTTTTCTTAGAAGTTAAGAAGTTTGCTAGGATAAAAGAATTTTAGAGCTTGTGGTCCATACTTTAAACTATTCTTTAAGCTTGAATTTTGATGGTCAGAGGAAGTAAAACCATTGTGCAAAGTTCAAAGAGAAAATTGTCAGTCATAATTCCCTGTCAAATATTCTCATGCTTCCTTCTAGAATTTGCTCCATGAAATACTCACGCCACTCACACCACACAAACACACAACACACACAACACTCATACACACAACACACACAAACACAACACGCCCAAACACAATACATACAATACATACACAACCTCCTGCATTTTACATTCAACTTCCCCCGCAAATAATTTGTAATACCAAATAACCCTCAAAACAGAAAAAGCTGTATGAGCAGGTTTCCTGCCTGGATAATCAAGCTGATGGTTGACACTCTGTAACACTTTGCTGTCCTCTCACTTAAGGGACTTCACTTCTCTCCTGTTGATAATTACTATAAAACACCTTATGATGAAGGTCTTCGTGCAAGCCAGCGCACTCCACGATTCTTGAGTGTTTCCTAAGGACGGGTTCCTGGAAGTGTTAAGCAGTGGGCAGAGCACAGAACATTTTCAGCCTCTGATGCAGCTCACTTTCCTAAGCAAGGTGAGCTGTCGATCAACTGATCAGGTTTAAAAACAGATACATCTTCTGGAATACTACCCTGTACCCAACACATATGTACAATTATCTGTCGACTAAAAATTAACTTAAGCCAGGCACCAGTGGCTCACCCTTGTAATCCTAGCTACTTGGGAGGCTCAGATCTGGAGGATTGTGATTTGAGGCCAGCCAGGGCAAATAATTCTTGAGACCCAGCTCCAAAATAACCAAATGGACTGGGAGTGTGACTCAAGTGGTAGAGTGCCTACTTTGTAAGCATGAAGCCCTGAGTTCAAACCCCAGTCCCTCTCCCCACAAAAAAAAAACTTAAAAAGAAAATGCTAGAAAAAAATATAAAGAAGAAAAATCAGAAAGGAATGGGGAGGGAAGACAGAAAACATTCAAACCAGTGCTGGAGAGGTGATGTATATAGGTGATGGCATCTGCACTAAAGCTGAGCAGAGGGTAACACACAGGGCAGGTGGTGTGAGGGCCTGAGCCCTGGGCTGGCCTGGAAAGTGCTCCAAGGATGAGGGTGGGCCCACAGCACGGGGAAGGGGGAAGGAGAGGGGGACTGGAGGCTGACGCTGACAAGCTGGGAAGATAATTCTCTCAGCAGCAGGCATGGGGTGTTTTCTGTGTGACCCTCTCCCATACACACACACACTTGCTTCCTTTCCCATCCCAGGCTGCCTTTGCTCTCATTCAGACCTTTGGTCTTCCTGCCCTCCTCTGTTGAGGTTGCAGACTCCAGATACTTCTAGAGAATGACAAGCCCCAGAAGTGGCCATAAGGGTTGACAACGTGACATGGTTCGGAAAAACACTGGAGCTCTGGGCTTCATCTATAAAAATTTTAAAGCTGGGTCGTGGAATTGTTTGGACATTGTAGTGTAAGTTTTCATTCCTGCTTTGGGGAAAAAAACAGGGCTTTTCATCTATCACAGAATCTATCTTTCACAGCTGTATTCCCTTTTTTTTTCCCAATGGGAAGTGGGGAGTTGGGTAGCAGTAGGTTCTTAGGAACCCCTATTCTTGCCTCTCACTGGGAAGAAACCCTATGACGACAGTGTGGGAAAACCTGTAGCTATAGCTTATCCTTCTGTCCACACAAAAGGACACTTTCCAGAGAAAAAACCTGCAAATGCACTAAACATGGAATAACTTCTCCCATCAAAGAGCCATATTGGAGAGAAACCATGTTTCTATAAAGGTAAGCTGAGATTTCATTTTATTGAATAACAAAAATACCACACAGGACAAAAAAAAAACCTCTCCTTTCTTCACAAAGAACAGAGGACTAAAATAAAAAACTCAGGACTTTATGCCTGCAAAGTGGCACTCTACTGCTCGAGCCGTATCACCAGCCCCTTTACCATTTTGATTTTCAGTGTGGATCTGTCAAGGAGAATGCCTATGCCCCTGTAGGTACAGACACTTTTGTTCCCACATTTCCAGGTGCCACGGGTATTGGGGCTCATTATAAATGGTAATCATTTCCAACCTGAGTGGCCTGGGCCAGAACCCATTGCTTTTCTAATGAGAAAAGAGTCTGGTCTAATAGAAACAGAATATCCTTTCATGTCAGTTGAAAGATTTGAATCACAGAGATAAAGGCTTGAATGTATTGGTCAGGTGCATCAGTATAGCTACCCAGATCTTTTTTTAATTTCCCTTAGATCTGATAACTGGAAGGGGACATAGACTCACCCTCTTCCTACATTGGCTGTTGAAGGGGGAAGCACATGTTAAGGAGTTCTAAATATTAGGGTGGCTTAGAAGGCAGGGCAGAGGGTGGAGCAGTAGGGGTGAGGGCCTTGTCACTGATAAGAGGCTTTTCTGGTCCTCCTTCCCCACGTCTATCCTGTGGCTTACAAAGAATGGCCAGTGTTTGAGTATCTAGATAGCAATTGTGGAGCCAATCTCGGTGGTCTCAGAGATGAAAGAAAATTTGTATAAGGGACCTCAGTTTACTTTTTTTTCTTTTACAGAAAAGGTCTACTTGGAGAATGGTATTGCAATTTAAGGAACCCTGTGAAGGCCACTTCTCTTGGTCACCTAAGGTGTACTGAGGCCAGGCCTCAGTACAAAACTTTTAACATTTCCTTTCAATGTTTTAATAGACAGCCAGAAGACTGCAAAGGGGCAGATCCATCTAGAAAAGTGACAACAATAAACTGGGTCAGTTCCCTTCTTGTCAGTGTCCTGACTGGGAATGACCTTACCAACAAGTCCAGGCATCCCTGTCTCATGACTTCCCCCCATCTGTGGTCAGGACTGGGGAAAGTGAACTGGTTTGGTTAGACCAACACAGTGAGAAGAGAAAACAAAACAAAACAAAACTCTAGGATCCTGCCTTTTATCTAACAGCCTTTAATAAAGGCTACCTTGCTAACAAAGGAATGCATCATCTGTAAATTTAGAGAAGGGCGTTCAGAGGACATCCCAGGGCAATAACAGTACCATAAGGGACGACTAGTGTTAATATTTGGAGGGAAAATTTATGCTGAGGCCAAAAGCATAGGAAATTTTAAATGAGAAGTTTAGACCACAGTAACATCCATTTTGCTACTTCTGGAATTGTAACCTTGAGATAACAATTAGCTTATGAGGGCTGGGTCAGTCAGGCCCAAGGCATAAGGTGGGGCAGGGAACTGGGCTTGAGCAAAGCACCATTGCCCCTCCCATGCCCAGAATGAGCGATCCCATTCTGCAGGCTGTCGCCCTTCCCCCCTTCCTGTGTACACATGCCTGCGTGCGTTTATTTTTCCTCTCATCCATTTTGGGGAAGTGGTGGTGGGCAGCAGCCATCACTATGTGTGGCTGGTGGCCTAGGATGTGTTGAGTCCTCTCTGTGGATTCTCTTAGCTATGGCAGGTGTTCCTGCTGTGCCCAGGAGCCAGCATCCCTGTGCATGAGCCACCAGTTTGCTTTCCCTCCTCCCCTTGTAGGGGCAGAGTTAGGGCGTGAGCGTGGCAGCCGCAGTTTTTTGTAAGCGGTTTGCCTTGCCAAGAGGGCTAGTAAACTAGTTGGAATAACTTAAGTCATAATGTATCATGTTACAAGGTTTGCATGGGAAGCCAGGATCCCAGTAAGCTCTAGGAGGGGAAGACAGATAAAGGACAAGGCAGGACCAGGGAGGGTGCAGAATGGGTGTATTTTCCCAACTCACTGAAGGAGGCCCACAGCTGTTTAGAACTGCTTGGGAAAGAGGAAGGAGAGGCTGAGGGTTGGGGGAAAAGAGAGTTTCCAGGCTCAACGGATGAGGGATTATTGATCATCCCTGCTGTCCAGGTCAATCCTGCCCAAAGGCAGTACTGGAGCACTGGAATCAAGAGGTGACCTCCACCCTCAAGCCATGGTAACCATGAAGGAAGCATGAGAGATCTGATTATCTATTTGACACGGACATGGCTGGAGGGGTCCAAGATTTAGCCACCTTTGGAGCATCAGGGCAGGTTGGGAAGTTGCATCTCCACCCTTTGGGTGACACTGTGGAGTGCCCCAGCCAGAACACCTTTTGTGGCTTTAAGACAAACTGTCCTTTCCACCGGCTGTTTTCGGACCTCCCGTTATGCTGGTCAGATCTTGAAAGAGAGAGTTAGCGTTTAAGGAGAGGAAAAAAGAAAAAGCCTTGGTGCATTGAAGTTGGATTCTGCCCAGGTAGCATTGGCAGTATGGTATAATCCCCCACCTGGCCTCCGAGTTTCCTCAGATTGCCTGCCATTCAGCTGTGGTGGGCTTGGAGCTTTTCCTCAGTTTCCCAAGGGAGAAATACTCCTTAACAAGACAGAGAGAGAGAGAGAGAGAAGGTCAACCTGAGAGTTCCACCATAGCTAGGCCATGGTGGGGGGGTTTTCTCCTGGAAAACAGACTCCACTGGAGTGCCGGACACTCACGGTCACATTCCCAGGCAGCCTTTCCCAGTTTGGCACAACCTATACTGACCTTGGTTCAGAAGAGATTGGGTCCCTTCGTGCGTCTCCAAAATGTTACGTGCCAGTGTTGAGGGTCCTTGCCTTCACAGGCTAGAGAACTGGCTCGTGAGGCAGCTGAATAATGAGCCAAAGCTGGTGTATGAACCAGAATAAATCCTAATAAGTAGGATTTATTAGAGAGAAAGGAAAGGCTACAGTTAGGGAACTGCAGTGGAGCCTGGAAGCCGGTGGCTTACTGCACAGGTGAAGGCTGGGGTTTTTATGGACGTTTTAACTCTGGTTTGGAGGGTTTTCTCATTGGCCTTGCATTTCAAGGGCTTTCTTGGGTGAACTGGTTTGGTTTGCACCTTTACTGGGGGAAGGGAACAATCTTGAGAGCATTTTGCTCATCAGCCCTGTGGCAGATCTGTATCTCTCCTTTAAGATGCAGGAATGCAGGCCTCCATCTCCTCAGGATATAGAAATGGTATTGCCCTCCATGGGGGATGGGATACTCACTCATCTGCCTTAGGTCTCTAGACCCAACAGCCCTGAGGCGCCAAAGGCGGCTAAATCCAGACCCCTCCAGCCATGTCTGCAGCAAACAGACAATCAGATCTCTTATACTTCCTTCATGGCTTCCATGACCCGAGAGTGGAGGTCACCGCTTGCTTCCTGTGCTCCAGTACTGCCCTTGGGCAGGATCAACCTGGGCAGCAGTGGTGACCAATAATCCCTCACACGTTGAGCCTAAAAACTCTCTTTTCCCCCAATCTTCAGCCTCTCCTTCCCCTTTCCCAGGTAGTTCAGGATGAGTGTCCCCCTCCCCTCTTTGTTCTAAACAGCAATGGGCTTCCTTCTTCAGGGAGTTTGGTAAAAATCCCTGCAGACACCAGAAAATGCTAGTCTCTAATTTAGGCTTAACTGTTTTTGCCAAGCATCTGGTTAAACTGGTTAAACAGGTTCTGCAGCCTGCCCTCAGAGAGAAGAAAAAAAAAAAAAAAACAATTAAAAGGCAAAGACCTCACAATCTTCTCCTGTTTTTGCCCATTACCAGAGCAAAAGCCTTCAGACTCTCC
This sequence comes from Castor canadensis, assembly GCF_047511655.1. NCBI lineage: Eukaryota > Metazoa > Chordata > Mammalia > Rodentia > Castoridae > Castor > Castor canadensis. The sequence continues at coordinate 170,360,992 of NC_133389.1, read as the reverse complement.
CTCTCTTTTCATAGAAAATATATGCCTCACAGGATATATAGGGGGACAGAAGTCTACTTCATCAGGAGTCCCCATCCACACCTCTGCAGGGGTCCTCCCTCTGGCCATGCATGCCCTCTTGGTTACTTTGATAGAGTTATTTTTAAATTACAAGCCTTCAGCCTGTAGAGGAGAGCCAGGTACCTGGGTCACAGGGCAAACAGGCAAGTCAAAATAGATAAGAGATTGGTCAAAGGTCATTTCAGTGGGGTGGCTGTACCCAAAACGACTAAAAATTCTCCACGACCTTAGCCACAGGTGGTAGTGGCAAGAGCAAGGGAGAGATGGATGCCCTCTCCCACTAGAATTTCTTCTTCTCTGGGGAAGCATAGATAAAAGGAGAAACCTCTGTTAAAGTGACCAATTTTCCCTTGTTTCCCTTTTTTAGATGGGGAATCAAGCCTCAATGATCCAGGAAGGATCCCCCCTTGCCTGCTTATTAAAACATTGGAAAGATCTTGATCCAGAAAGTCTTCAGCAAAAGTGACTCAAGTTTTACTGCATGCTGGCTTGGCCACAGTGCCCTCTGGGAAATGAGGAAAGATGGCCAGAAGGAGGGAGCATTAATTATAGTATCATTCTTCAATAAGATATGTTCTGTAAAAAGGAGGGAAAGTGGACCAAAGTTCCATATATTCAACTGTTCTTTTTCCTAAGAGACCACCCAGAATGGCTAAACAAATGCAGTCTAGATGCCCAGACCATGGTAACCCTTTGAAAAAAGATGGAGCATCTCTTGAATCTGATGCTACCTCACACACCAGACATCGTCCCACAGGACTCTATCCCCTTTAGTTAATTCCTGGAGGGAATAGGGCTCACATTCCTTTTAGAGTGAGTGAACTTAAAGAAATAAAAAAGGATTTAGGAAATTACACAGAAAACCCAGATCAGTACATCCAGGCATTTAGAGAAGTCAGTGAGCTGGAAAGATGTAATGCTATTGCTATCTCAGACCCTTACTGCTCTGGAGAAACAGTGGGTACTAGATCAGGCAGTCACAGCTGGAGACAATTATCATCTAGATAAAAGTGGCCCTACAGGCTGTCTCAGAGTGGGCCCTTGCAGGAGGAGGAGGGGGAGGGAGAAGAAAGACAAAGACACAGGATACCTAAAAGGGAACCTCGATTCCCAGTTCCAGGAGATCAGGCAGTACCTAGGTATGACCCTAAATGGGACCCTGAAAATGACAAAGATGAATGGAGCCATAACCATTTTATCCACTGCATTCTTGAGGGTCTAAGGAGAGCCAAGGTAAAACCTCTTAATTACTCCCAAGTCACAGCTGTACAGCAAGGACCCTCAGATATCCCAGTAGCTTTCCTACATAGAACAGAGTCACAGGAAGAGGAATCATCCTAAAAGATAAATTTCTAACACAGTTGGCACCAGATATCCGTAAAAAGCTTCAGAAACTGGTGGCTGAAGACAGCAGAGCTCTAGACCAATTGGTCCATGTAGCCATGTCCATATACTATAATAGGGACTCAGAAAAAGAAAAAAAGGACCTGGAAAAGAAAAAGAGAAAGGATAAACGTTAGGAGGCTGTGATCACAGCACTCAGAGAGGCTTCTCCAGGGCAAAGTCCAAACCCAAGGACGTGCTTTCAGGCCATTTTTGGAGAGAGTGCCCCCAGAGAAACCTACCTCCGGGACCCTGCCCCATTTGTCAGGAAAACATTGGAAGGCACACTGTCCCCGGTTCCCAGGGGAACTGAGCCCAGAACCTCCTACCCAATGACAGGTCCTGGGGCCTCCCATACAGGCTCCTGTGATCACAGTAAAAGCAGGGGAGCTCCGGGTGATATTTACTATCAAAAAGCACAAGGTCACCCTCCTTATCGATACTGGAGCCAGCATCTCAGCTATTCCCTTCTCTCCCGGACCCAGGTCCTCCAAGAAAATTACTATTTGGGGCATATCAGGCCAGCCTCTAGAACGTTATTTCACTCAGCCTTTAGCCTGCTCCTGGGGAGATTTCCATTTCTGTCACTCCTTTTTAATTGTCCTCTGCTATGGTGAGACCTTCTATCTAAATTGGGGGTGCATCTCCTTTTACCCCCAGGAGAGTACTTTTGCTTGCCCCTAATAGAGGAACAAGTAGACCCCATGGTGTGGATGGATGGACATACTGTGGGATGGGCACGAACAGCTATCCCAGTCCTAATTCATCTCAAGGACCCCCTCCTGGTTTCCCCATCAAAAGCAATATCCTTTAAAGCCAGAAGTTAAGGAGAGGCTAATTCCCATAATCAAAGACTTAAAGAGACAAGGACTGCTAATAGAATGCTCCAGCCCATATAATACTCCTATTCTCGGAGTCAGGAAGGGACCTAACAAATGGAAGCTAGTCTAGGATCTCTGCCTGATCAATGAAGCAGTACTGCCTCTCCAACCCGTAGTTCCAAATCCCTATAGGCTTTTAGCCCAAATACTTCCAGGTACTGCTTACTACTCTGTCCTGGACTTAAAGGATGCCTTCTTTTGCATTCCCTTACACCCTGAAAGTTAACCCATCTTTGCCTTTGAGGACCCCACAAGAAAGTCTGGACAGGTCACTTGGACTGTCCTTCTCCAGGGAATCAGAGACAGCCCCCATCTCTTTGGGTTAGCTCTAACCCAAGACTTGGCAGAATGGCAATACCCACAAGCTACTCTGCTACAATACGTAGATGACCTCCTGCTCTGTGCACCAACTGAGCTTGTCATTTCAAGAGCCACTGAATCTTTACTAAACTTCTTAGCAGATAGAAGATATAAAATCTCTAAAAAAAAGCAGAGAGAGGACATAAAATCTCTAAAGAAAGAGATTGACTGTGTCAGTCTAGAGTTACATTTTTAGGTCTTGCCCTGGAGAAAGAATTGAGGTCTCTAGGAGAAGACAGAATCTGTCCAATCCTGACGTTTCCTCTACCTAAAACTCTAAAGCAATTGAGGGCTTTTTTGGGGGGGGTCAGAGGATACTGTAGAATTTGGATCCTGGGATATGCAGACCTAGTCAGGCCCTTATATCAAATCCTTAAGGCAGCACAAAAGGATACCCAACCCTTCCAAAATCTCCACTAAAGGACTCCTGGGTTTGCTATGAGAGACTGACAGCCGTTCACCTGCCAGCAATGGGTCCTGTTGAATTTCACTCAGGGTCCCTTCCCTTCAGGCCAGGTAACTTCTCCTATGCCATGGTTCCTCTTACAGGGGTCCCACAGAAGAACCAGCCTACTATGTCTTACTCTTGGCTTGTGTTCATTTCTCAGACAAAACTTTGGATGTTTAACGTTTCTGTCCCAGACAGCTATAATACCGGTTTGTCATTTGTCAATGAAAGACCTGGGGCTTACATCCCAAAAAGACATTTTTGACTTCATCACCCTTAAAGGGGACTATCATCTGACAACCAGCTGGTGCTGTACGAATAACTCTAAGAGCCCCACTTTTATGGGTTCCCATGTACTTAGGGCTAGTGCTTGTAATGGGAGCCTTGTCTCCGAGCTGACCAAGTCCTCAAACTTCACTGGTACATACTCTTATTGCATACTTACTACTGGCCATCACAAATGTATCTTAACAAAATATATGACAAGATTAGAAAAATCTTGCCTTTCTACCCCCTGTGCCTCCATCTTTTACCAGCAGCCTTAATGTCTCTGACTACTTGTTTCCAGGAGACACTTCCCAGGCACAGGCTAACAACACCCAAGGTATTTTATGCATTGAGAAAGGATATCTGTTTGTAGGAAGGTCATGGAAAAAGAACTGGGTATGGGGGCTGCCATGTCAATACCCAAACCATACTCAAGGAAATTGGGCAATTGCCCAACTGATACCTAATCCTAAACATATCTCGTTTTGGAGTAATACTATAATACAACAAACTGAATTTTCCCAATGAACAAGAACTGCTTCCCATAGGGATAAAAGGGAGGTTACTCTAATAGTTTTAGGGATAACTGCATTAATTGCAGCCATGGCTGGAATCAGCTATGGGGTGATTGCCAATCGTGTAACTGCAAAAAACCTAACTAAAGTAGTAGAGGACACCTCAGCCCAGGTAGGCCTTGCCATTAAGGACATGCAAAGGTCTTTGTTATCCTTTGCCTGTATGGTCATGGGCCATCACCTGGCCCTAGATTTTCTTTTGGCTAAACAAGGAGGGGTATGTGCCATCGCCAATACTTCCTGTTGCACATATATAAACACTTCAGGCATTGTAGAGCAAAGTGCAGAGTACATTCTCCAACAGACTAAGTGGCTCCGGAAGCAATCTCTTGAAACTCAGGTTTCTATACAGGTATAGGACCAAATAAAATCCTGGCTCCCCTCCAGGACTTGATTCCTACCCTTTCTGGGGCCTATAGTTGCCATTATTCTCTTGCTTGTGTTTGGGCCTTGCATTTTAAGCTTACTTGTCAAGTTTGTTTCTTCTCGCCTAGAGTCCATCAAACTACAAATGCCTCTGATGGAGATGAAAACAACCTACTATCGCGGTCCCCTCTAACTCCTCTCTCATGGTCAGCCCTGATGCTGCGGGCCCCTTCATCGTCCCATCAGCAGGAAACAGTTACTGTTACTGAACAAACTTTGTCGTTCTTATCCCTAACAGCAGTTAGAGCGGCCATTGAGAGGGGGGATTGAAGGACAGACTGCAGGAGATCCCAAAATGTGGTAAGTCATCAAGGAGACACCTCTCCTTCCCAGGAAACTTCTGTCTGCACCTGAGAGACATCTCTGCCCTCAGGCAATACTCAAAAAGCTGTAAAACCCAATCCCCAACCCACGGGACCACCGGTTTCAGGGTTCCCCTGCATTCCCCACTATGAAGTCTTTCTCTTCTCTACAAATAAAATCTTTCCGACCTCTGCTGTTGGAGTCTGCCTGTGCTTTCATTCTCAGAGCAGGCTCAAGAACGCTGAGCACCTGAAATTCCTGCGTGTGTCATCTGTGCATCAATAGAACTGTGAGCAAGGTCACATCCCTGCATCGTCATTTTTGTTTTATAAAAATTTTACTTCCCTCAGTAGTTCTGAATGCAGATTCTGAAATGGACAGGCCCTTGTAGCCCGCATGTGTGCATGTTGGCTGGTTGAAACAGAATCAGACTGCTTTTTCCTTACCAGATTACCAAATGTATCTTATTACTTGAGTCAAGCTATGCAGCCCGCTGTTTTCACATGGTATAAGAAACGGTTAAGGTCTGTATCTTACTTATGACCTAAAGGCTCATGAGTTGAAGGACTGGTCCCCAAGTGATTATGCTACTGGGAGGAAGTAGACTCTTTAGGGGGTGGGGCCTAGTAAAAGGAAGTTAGGTCACTGTGGGCATGCCCTTGAAGACCCCGACTCTTCCCTTTGCTTCCTTATCACCAGGAGGTAAACAACTATGCTTTATCACACACTCCCCAATCACTCAAGAACAATGAGCCCAAGAGAACTTTCCCTCAGGTTGATTTTCCCAGGTATTTGTCACAGTGATGGAAAGCTAACACAATCTTTCCATGACAATATCTGCCTTATGCTAAAATCAAATACGTATTTGGTGAGGTAGAAATATTAAGCAGCCAGTTTTAAAAGAGTAACCTGAACAAAGTTAACGAAGAGAATTAAGATACTATTCATTCATGCAAAAAACACAAATAAACAAAACTTAAACTTCTAGATGCTTACATAAAATACCTTGACTGGACTAGCTACAGAATTACATGAAGACATTTTATGAAAGCATGTTAGTATCAAGTTACATACGCCTATTTTGTCAGAACCACTGACTGGCCAGTGCAGGGTTGTTGAAATACAATAGCATAATAAAACTTTCTCCCACAACCACAGGATTAAAAGTTGGCACATTCAGACAACTTATTGCTGCCACATTGCTTCTACCCCACAAATTTTAAAACTGAATTTATTTACAATCTCTTTCATGAGCACTAACTTGAAGATGCCGACAGCAGAGCTTCTGTAGAGTCAAAAACTAAAGGAAGGAATGGAAGGGAGGACTCAGTAAGGATCAGGGTGAAGTCAGAATATAAGAAAGCTTATAAAAAAGAATTTACAAAATCAAAACTTTCCTCTCAGGGCTGTGGGTGTAGTTAAGAGGCAGAGCTCCTGCTTAGCAAGTGCGAGGCCTTGAGTTCAACCCCCAGCACCACTACCACCATCCATGGATGGATTGCTAGGCCAGGAAGGAAAATCCTCACTCCTTTTTCAACAACTAATTCAAGAATGTCAATTAGTCTGTTGTGGTGGTGTGCACCTGTAATCCTAGTACTCAGGAGGCTGAGGCAGGAGGACCTTGAGTTTGAAGCCAGCCTGGGTTGTGATAGCTACTCTATCACCAAAAAAATAAAAAGAATGTTAAAGTTTGACTTTTATAGGGATTTTTTTTTTTGAAAAAAATGAACTGAAGTCTTAGTATCAAAAACTTTTTTAGATATCTTTATTCGTCAAACTTCATTATCAAGTTACAAATAAATAGTCCATACCATGTAGCTATGGAACTTCTTTATGATATACACTTTCTCTGGCAGAAAACAGCAATAACCAAAATTACACTGGAAATGAACTCACAGTAAATACCACATGTAGAAAGGATGCATGACATTTCAGTGTGGTGCCTATGTACACTGTTTAAAAGTTGATATCCCTTTAAAACATCACAGATGTACATAATTTTCTTATAAAAGGAACCCACACATTTTTTCAAAACAAAGTTTAAAAGTTGTATCACAGAGACTAGCTGTTTAAAAACAGTAAAATCTTGGGTATTTTAGTAGTGAAGTTATTTTTAAACACTGCCTTAGAGCTCATGGATACCAATTCCACTACTTAAAAACAAAAGTAGTGTTTAGAAAGTAGATACCACTTTCAGTTTTGTTCTACTGTCAGTAAAAACTTTTTAAGTTTAAGCTAAAAATCAAAATAAACAGCAGGGCTGAGGAGTGGTATGGGGCAAGGGGCCATGAAGCCACATGCTATAAAACTGTTGAACTCAAACATGAAAGGTTTAAAGATCCCTCAGATAGCTTATATCCAGAAGACAATTGTTCTCAGGAACCACTCTTTTTGGATTCGTACTATTTTCATAGATGCATATGAGATTTGAGAATATACTTTGAAATTCCTTAGCACTTTCCTCCTTCAGTATCACCTGGTTAAACCAGTGTTTCTTATAAAATAAGAAACTTGTTGGATGGGTTTTTTTCTTACTGACCAATTTTTTCTTCTTGAAAGAGTAGTATTATAAGACATAGTATTTCAAGTCTCTAAAGGTAGTTCAGGTTAGAGAGTAGCGTGTTTGAAAGAGGATTTTTTAATTTAATTTCATATATTTGACACCTTCCATCTGATATCTTAATCATGAGGAAATAAATGAACTTGATATAGATTAAATAAATGAACATTAGATGTTTCCTAAGAGAAACTTTTCTTCTGAATCACTAAGAATCTACCTATTCATCTGACAGTATTTCAAGTCACATTAACTAGCATCTCTTTTAAAACATTAAAGCTTTTGCTCTAAATACAACTTTCAAAAAGCATTTGAACACAATTATTATTGTAACGACAAACATCAGACACGACTTCTCCTCACCCACCCTGTATTGATTGTAGGCAACAGCACTCTCAACATGGAGAAGCCCGTTTATTTTCTTCCTGCTTTGCTTCTTGGCAGCTTTCCCAAATGTTATTAAAACTTCAGCTATGACAAAGAAAAGGCATCCAGAGCACAAGTACACACGTCTACAAGAAAAGCTGATAAAAACAGAACATCCTATTACTGTACCTCCAGGAATGTGGCTTGTAAGGTGAACAAAACTCCAGGGTCCCGGTCTCTCTCACCACTCCCCCAATCTATGTTCATTCTCTTTCTTTTTAATGCTTAAAGTAGCTCAGAATCAAGATAATAACCAGTCTAGCATGAAAAATGTGATGGCTGTGACTTTTTAAATCCTAATTTTAGCATATCTTCACTGATGCAGTACTAACTCCTAATCCAGAAATAACAACAGGCAAGCAATATATATAAAAAAGCCTGTACATCATACAAGCAATGTTTGTTGGATCACAATTTTTACATTGACAGGAAAATCTATAAATCGCCTTATCTCATTATAAAGTTACATTCTCTTATATTTTAGTGAGAATGCTATTACCAGAAACATTCTAAATTATTTCTAGTATTTTTCTAGAAAAAAAAGGTGCTCTTTTAAAATAAGCTACCACAACTCAGTGTCTCTGTCTCTGCTCTCTCTCACACACAATGAGTGCAAACTACAAAAAACAAAAATGAATTTTAAAATGAGATACAGGATTAAATACCTAGAATAAAAGTAGATTTTTGGGACTAATTTGCTGTGACTAATGTGTTCATAAATCTAGACAACTAAATTTCTACACGTTGTTTTTGTTTTTTAAAATTCTACCCATTCAGAATTGCTCACATTTAGTTTTGGATACTTCCCTGGTTTCAACTAAGTAGAAAACACTGAAGTTATGACAGGAAGCTGCTATCGACTAAATGTCAGCGGTGCTGCACTTCCTGTGTTAACTATCTTCCCTTACTACCAAGACCATATCCCTCTCCTGCCCCATTTTATTCCATGCAGTGCCAACCAAACTACATTTTTCTAATAAAAAATAAATATACAAAGAAGACACTGTCAGGCATATATTCACAAGGTCTCAATTTCTTAAACTTAAGTATGGATATATTTATTTCTCTCAAATGCATACAAGACAATAATTACACAGCCAACAACAAATCTTTTGTTCAACAATGATTTGATTCATAAGCATTAAAATTTACATAATTTCACATCCATACCCTTGGATTTTTAAATACATTAAGTAAAAAAGCCCCAAATAACCAATTTTTATATTTCCCATTTATCCCTCTATACATCCAAACTTTAAAAAGTTACAAACTGAACACTATACAGAACATATAAATCATGTTTAAAAACTCGAGGTTTTAAAATCACTGCTTCCTCAATGACTCAGAAAAATGCTGCTACTGACAAGTCCAGTCATAGGTTGGAATGTAAATTGGAGAAAAGAAAAGAAAAAAAGAGACAGACACAAGTTTGCTGTCTTAACATTTTACTAATCCTGTCAGTTAAAAATGGTGATGTGGTGAGAAGCAACAGCTTAGGTTTAATATGAGGAATGGAGTTTGCCTCATAGTCTGAGACATGCATTTCAAGTATTTCCTATTTGATCTGAGCTCACTGTAGCAAACTGATGCCAAAGGGAACAATTATTTTCTCCCATACATCCGCTCAATGTCCGCCTGGTAATGTGTTTTCAGCTCTTTGCGTTTCAACTTGAAGGCATCTGTCACCAGACCAGTTTCAGGGGTCCACGGTTCAGGGCTCAAACGAATTTTTACTGGAATTTCAAACTTTTCCAGGCTTGCTGGGATGATGGGGGAAAAAAAAAAGTAAAGACATTAAATATGTGCAATTAAAGTTCTTATCAAATAGCATGTAATACTCACCAAAATGCACAAACAAAAATGACCCATGAATCTCTAACCAGTATAATTCTAAAATATACTAGTATACATTTAAAAAAAAGGAGTAAGAACTTTAACAGTAAAAACATTTATTAAAAACCTATCAATAGGAGAACAAGTTAAATAAGTTATGATGCCGGTATAAAATGGAATATAACTCCATCATTAAAATGAGTTAGGTTTATATACATATCCAAAGCACGAAAAAGGCAAATTGTAACACAAGCCGGATAAACTTCCATAGATTTGTTTACCGAAGATGTAAATTGTGCACTTCTAAGAGCTAGGATCCAGGAGAAAGGAAAAGGAGAATTTTACTTTAAAGAGAAGTTATTTCAGAAGTTAAAAATAAAGTTCAAAAGAACCTCACTTGTCAATGAACCAGGGGCAGAATGTTTCCTTACTACAGGGTTCCTAACACACTCTAATACCCAGCAGACTCCTAACATCAGAAGAATGGAGGCAGGAAGGCAGGGATGCAAAGAATCACAGATAAAGAATCACTTAGTAAAGCTTACTTTTAAACATTAATCCAAAAAAATATTAAAAACAATTACTATGTGTAAAGTGCTTCACTAAACATTCTTAGAAAAATGTAAAGATGAAATAGCTTCCACACTCATGCAATCTAACAGAGGAAGCAAGCAAGTAAGCATCTCATTATCACTATATAAAAAAGAACTGTGCGAGAGGAACGGGCTAATCTGATTAAAGTATAACATATTCAGGACGAAATTAACGCAGTGAAACAACATCCTTTGAGCAATGAATGACCCTTAAAAAAACGAAGGAAAGGAAGGTAAAATAGGTCCTATTCAAGAGTGGGTAAGAGTGGGTGAATGGAGAGGAGGAAGAAGGGCAAATATGATCAGTGAACTTTATACACTTGTATGAAAACAACAAAATATGTTGAAATTGCTTTAAGTATGGGGAAGAGGGACAAGGGAAAATGATGGTGGAGGTGAACCGAATCATGATACACTGTAAGCATATGTAAATGTCACAATGAAACCCCCCTGTACAATTAATATATGCCAATAAAAATATTTTTTAAAAGACAAAAAAATGTGGTAAGGTGGAGTGATACCAATGAGATGACAATACGAAAATCCACTTCTATCTCTCCCATAGGGACATGGACTGAATAATAAATGGACCTATTTACTGTCGCGGTGAGAAATCCAGAAGTGTGTTAAGAAGTTCCTGTACTCCAGGCAAGCATAAAACCAACCACATCAAAGTCTAGTGAGAAAATGTGACATTCACTTGCCAGAACCCCTCCCTCCTTTCAGAACAGTGTAGAGGACTAGGGGAAAAAATCCAACTCTTGACTTCTTCCTAGAGAGGAAAAAGAACAGAACTCACACCCAACGTTCTGGCTTTTTCAGCATGACAGAGGAACTGTTATTCTATCTTGCTTGTATGAAGCGAAGTGAAGTGCTCGCAGGAACAGGGTGCCAGGTTGGGGGCTTTCAGGAACAAAGGCAATCAACATGTAGAAAAGGCTGCAGTATCACAGCCAGACGCAATGGGGAGCTCCTGAGTGAAAAACAGCAGCCCACTTCAATTAAGATTACACCCACAAACCCAGAAGGTATCTATATCCCTAGTAAGGATCTGAGATGGCTCCAGAATCTCTAATAGGGTTAATTAGAGAAAGCCTTCCTAGCACAAAACCAGACTACAAGACTGAAAAAAGTAGCTAATTTCAAATCCAAATTTGCAAGAAAAATGGCCTATTACAAAAAGATCAAATTAAATACCCATGAACCAACCCCAAAGAAGCAAGCATGAATTAGCAGACACGGAATTCAAAATAACTTCATCAAAATGCTCTGTGTAGCCACGTGTGGTGGCTCATGCCTGCAACCCCAGCTCCTCAGGAGGGAGATAAAGGGAGGGGAGGACCACAGTTCAGGATAAGATAGGGCAAAGAAGTTTGCAAAACCCCATCTCAAAAAAAGAAAGGTATGGTGGGACACACCTATAATCCCAGCCAGGTGGAAGGATGATGGTCCGAGGCTGGCCCTGAGCAAAACCAGGAGACCTTATCAGAAAAAAATAATGAAAACACACACACAAGGGCTAGGAACATGGTTCAGGTAGAACATTTGACTAGTGAGTGTGAGACCACATTCTGCCCCAGTACTGCCAAAAGAAAAAAAAAAAATGCTCAGTGAATTGACAGAGCAGAAAGAGACAATTAAAAGCCAGAAAACAATGCATGAACAAAATGAGAATAGAGAGATTAAAAAAGCAAAACAACAACAAGAAAGAATCTACAAAGAAGAACCCAAAAGAACAATTCTGGACCTGAAGGACAGACTCAATGAGTCGAAAATTTCACTAGAGGAATCAGCATCAGACTTGAAAATTAGAAAACTCAAACACAGGATTTTTTAAATTACTGAGGCAGAGAAACAAAGAAAAAAAATTCAAGACAACCTGTGGAACCTATGGAACACCACAAGTAGAAAAACGGTTATAAGAGCCACAGAAAGAGAGAAGGGGACAGAGCTCCTGTTTGAAGAAATAACAGGGTTGGGGGTATACTTCACATGGGAGAGTGCTTGTCTAGGATGAACGAGGCCCTCAGTTCAATCTCCAGTACCACCCAAGGGGAAAAAAGCCAAAAGAAATAATGATCCCAACCATCCTACATCTGAAGAAAGACATGGACACAACAACTTCAAGAGGATTAAAGAACTCCACTAGGATAACTCTAAAGGGAACTATACTAAGACATGTTATAACCAAGCTGCCAAAAGCCACAAAGCTCTTCAGTGTGAAGGGAAAAAGAAGTGACTCATCATGTACAAGGGAAGGCCCACTAGACTACCAAATAAAGTAAGCAAAATCAATGTATTTAGCCACGTATGGTGACACACACTTGTAGAACCAGCAAGCTGGGAGGCCAAGGCAGGAGTATCACATAGTAGTCCATGAGTTCAAGACTACTCTGGGCAACACAGTGAGTCCCTAACTCCAAAGGAAATAAAAAAAAAAAAAATCCTAATACATCTCAGCAGAAAGTTGCAGGCTAGAAAGGAGTGTGGTGACATATTCACAGTCCTTCGAGAGTAAAGCTGCCCATCAAGAACACATGGTAAACCTGCACTTAAAAATCAAGATGTTAAGACTTCCCAGAAAACAAAGTCTGAAGAATCATCACAACTAGATCTGCCCTTTAAAATATGAGGGCAAAAGGGTGATAACATAAAATCACACGAAAACCTAAAACTCCCTGGTAAATATAAATATCCAGACAAACACAGAATTAGGAAGTAAAGTAATCTAGATGTGTGAATCACTGGTAAATCTGACATAGGATTTAATAAAAAACAAAAATATAAAAATTATTATTATTTTGTGTAAATGGACACACAATAAAAAGATCACTAGTGTTATCAGTAACATTAAGGGGGTGAGCAGGGACACAAAGTAGTTTTACAGAGACTGAGGTTAAGCTGATATCAACTGTAAACAGACTGCTGTAAGTTCAACATGGATTATGTAATTATAGTGGTAATACAAATTCACTGTATTAAGAAATATTTTCATAAAGAAAACACCTATATAGAATATACACAAAGAGAAGTGAGAAGAGCATCAAAACATGTCACTATAAAAAAATCAACAAAAGGTGGCAAAGGAGGAAAAATTACAAGACATACAGAAAACAACAAAATGGTAGTAGGTCTGTCCATTTTAAGTAATTACCTTAAATCTAAATAGACTAAATGCACAACAAGAAAAAAAATCCAACTGTGTGTTATCTACAAAGAAACTCACTTGAGATTTAAGGACAACAACACATAGGCTAAAAGTGACAGGATGTAAAGAGGAACCTGAAAAGAGAAGGGGCAGCCATACTTCATCAAACAAAATAGATTTTAAGACATAAACTGTCATTAGAGCCAAGGGACACCATATAGCAATAAGAGGATCCATTCTCAAAGGAAAGTACAACAATTGTGCATTCTCTAACACAGACCACAGGTTACATAACAAAGTCTTAACAAACATCTTCTCCGACCATAATAGAATGAAACTAGAAATCACAAGAAGGAAAAATATATAAACACATGGAAATGAAAAGGAAGACGATTTCAAATCAACATCCTAACTTTACACCTCAAAGAAGCACAAAAAGAACAAGCTAAGCCCCAAATCAGCAGAAGGAAATAATAAAGACTAAGGCAGAGATAAATGAAAGGTAACAGAAAAACAATTTTTAAAAAACCAACTAAACCAATGGTTGATTTTTTTTTTTCAGATCAACAAACTGAAAAACTCTTATTTACACCAAAACAGAGAAGACTCAGATAACTAAGATTACAAATGAAAATCAGTCAGCACTGGCAGCTCACATATATAATCCAGCTACTCAGGAGGCAGAGATCAGGATTGTTGTTTAAGACCAGCTCGGGCAAAAAATTGGTGAAACCCCGTCTTAACCAATAGCTGGGTGCAACAGTGTGTGCCTGTCACTCCAGCTGCTGCGGGAAGCATAAATAGGAGGATCACAATCCAGGCCAACTCAGGTAAAAGGCAAGAAGACCCTATCTTAAAAATTACCAGAGCAGAAAGAGCTGGAGGCACGGCTCAAGTAGTACAGAACCTGCCTAGCAAGTTCAAAGCCCTGAGTTCAAAACACAGTCCACCAAACACCAACAAAATAGATGAAAATCAAAATGGTAAAATGAGACCTGCTGAAACTATTTCAGAAGTCAGGGGAGGGGGATAAAGGAGAATGATAGAGGGGATGAATTCAACTATGATATATTTTAAGTACTTTGGTAAATGTCACAATGTACCCCCAAGTATAACAATAATAAAAAAAATTAATTTGGATAACCTAAAAGAAACATAGACTCCTTGAAACACGCAACCTACCAACACTAGTCATAAAGAAATAAGAAATCTGAACAGACCCATAACAAGATATTGAAGCAATAATCAAAAATTTTGTAACAAAGAAAAGCCCAGGACCAGAGAACTTCTGTGTTGTAAGAAAAAATAGTTTATTTTAATGATCAGTCAAGTACAGATACAGAATAACATCCTGGAGAGAGGCATATGAAAGTGAAAGGAAGTTACTGTACAGACCCTCTCCTCTCCTCTCCTTAAGTGGAGGACCACTTAAGTTTTTCTTGAATTTCAAACTCCTTAGCACTGCACTCATTTGAATCAAAATTATCTTTTTACGTATATACTGACACTATCTAAATCCATGCTTTAGGAAAATAAACACAGCACAACCACATGACCAGTTGGAGAAAGAGGGGTCTAACAGCTGTATTTTTTCCTCATGTTCTTATGAATATATAAGCAAATATTTCATTTCTCCATTTTTAGTCCATATCAATCATAACGTATTAATAATAGTTATCTTTATATCACAGTATTTAAGTTATACACTATCAAAGGAAAAGAGTAAAAATCATTACATACAAGGAGTCTGCATTCTTTTATGGGGAAAAAGTTAGTGTATTTTCAGTTCTAAGCAGGATAATTGTATCTTATTAGACAGAAGTATGATCTTGAGATTATCTTTACTTGGAAATCATGCTTTAAGGAGATCTGTATGACTGCCCTTTCACAAGGGGTGGATTGTGGTTGTCATTTTTATGTGTCAACTGGCCTATACTAGAGTCCACCAGTTATTCAATTAAGCACTAATCTAGGATTTGGTGTGAAGGTATTCTGTGTATTCCAAATAATCACAGTGAAGGAACTTAGAGCAGAATGGAGATTTTCCCAAACAAGAAACTCTGCCTATCAAAAGGGACTTTCACAGTGGAGAGTCCAGTTCATTCTTTCTAACAGTTTGTCCTACAGATTTTCAGACTTTACCTAACTAGTCCCCACAATCACATAAGGGAATTTCTTGTAATCTCTTAGTAAGTACATAACCTAAAGATTTTCTGCTTGAGAATGAAGCTGTTCTCATTTTTGTATCATACAGAAAAATCAAACTCAAAATGGATTAAAAACATAAATATAAGAGAGAAGTCCTTGGGAGGTGGATTAGGCAATGGCTTCTTAGATATGGTAACAACAGCAAGAGAAGAAAAAAGGTAAGGTGTACTTAAATAAAATCCAAAACTTCTGTGCTTCAAAGAAGGCCATCAGGAATGCACAAAATGGGAGACTATTTGGAAATATGCCTGATCACAGACTTGTATTTACAGTATATAAAAAGAACTCATGCTCCAGCACTTGGAAGACTGAGGCAGGAGAACTGCGAGTTCAAGCCCAGCTTGAACAACATAGTGAGACCCTGTCTCAAAAAACAAAAAAAAAGTGAACTCATACAATTCAGTACTAAAAAAACAAACAGCATCATTTAAAAGAGGGCAAAGGATCTGAATAAACATTTTTCAAAGAAAACATACAAGGGCCAATACCCACTTTAAAAAATAAAAGTTCAATCAACATCATTAGCCACCAGAGAAATGCCAATCAAACTACAAGATACACATGGTGGCTAGAGTCAAAATGACAGAAATAACAAGTGCTGAAGAAGATGTGGGGAAATCAAAACTTTCATATATCAGGGGTTAGAATGTAAAATTGGCTGTTCTGGAAAATACTGAAAAAATACTATTTTGGAAAAAATGGTCTGGCTATTTTTCAAAACAGTTTAGATAAAAGTTAACCTAAGGCCCATTAATTCCACTCATAACTACCTAGTCAAAAGGAATAAATACATGTCCACATAAAAGCTTGAACATGAATGTATACAGCAGCATTACAACACCAAAAGAGGAACAATGTCAAAACAAATGCCTTTGATTGATGAATGGATAAGCAAAATGTGGCATGTAACTATATAATGAAATATTATTTGGTAATAAAAGAATAAAATATTGACACATGCTTCAACATAGATGAAGTGTGAAAATATTCTAAGTAAAAGAAATTAGCCATAAACCACATATTATATAATTCTATTTGTGCAAAATCTCCAGAATAGGCAACTCTATAGTGACAGAACATCAACTAGTGGTTGCTGAGGAACAGAGGGTTTGGAGGGTAAGGGAGAATGATTGCTAATGAGTACGAAGGTCCCTTGGGTAGTGATGACAATGTAAAATTGACTGTGCTGATGATGGTACAACTTGGTAAATATCCTAAAAACCATTTAATTATACATATTAAGTGAGTTCACTGTATGGTACGTTAATATCTCAATAAAGCTGTGAAAATAAATAATCAAACATTGTATTAGTTTTTAACGCTTCAATATTCTATGTTACATAGTACTGATTCAGATTTTTAACAAATATCCATTAATTAATTAAGTCAATTTAGCATCAGCCCAAGGTATTGGCTTATATACTCCAAAACATAATTACAGTTGATATTAAGGGCTACAATAATGACTCCATTTAAATGCAAATTTACATTTTTCATAATATTATATAAACATATCCAACTAGAATAAAATGCATGTTTATATTATACTCAATGCTTAACTCAAAAGATATAGCTGCTTTATTAAACCAAAAATATAAACTAGTCTTCAACCAGGAGTAAAAGAGAGCATAGAACATACTAGTACAGCAAGCCCAGAAAACAGACTAAAAGGACAAAAATATTCAAGAAACATGTACATCAGTTTTGTGGGAACAGCTGGTCTGTGTGTCCTGAAGAAGGGCCTAAATGGGAGGCTCATGAGCACATTCTTCCATCTACTAATAATAGAGGCACTTTCTGAGCAGGAAATGATGCCTCCTAATCCTTGTGACAGGTAAAGCAGATGTAACAACTCTCTTCCCATATCCGTTCTTAGAATCAGTTTTAACAAAACACTCACCGGAAATAGCAGCTTCAGAAAGCAATTTAAGGACCTCGTTTTCCATTTCACTACTGTTACACAGCTCTTCCCAAGTCCCTTTAAGTCCTTTCTTTTGAGCTAGTTCTGTTAGTTCCTTTTGATTTGGCACAACAAATCCAATGACATAAGAATGATAACTGAAATATATGAAGGATAACTTAGCTAAAAAACAAAATAGTATACCATATTAACTAAAGTTACTAAACTAACCTTGACATTTTGTAACTAACTCTTTAGCATTTAAAAAAAAACCCATGTGCCATACTTGGTACTGGCATACTTACCTCACACAGCAGCCAGTGTTACTGCTGAATCACAATACATTTCAGGGTTTTAGCACTGTTTATTGCTAAATACATGTCAGTTTGTCATTTACTGATAAAAACAAGTATAACTATTGTAATAGTGACATGTACACATTTTTAAAAGAAAATTACAAACATTAAAATATTCATCTTTAAAAAATCAGTAATTCATGGCAACAAGATTACCAAAAATAAATATAAATTTGATTTATATTAGATGTAAAGAAATGTGGCAGTACATCAAAATAGTGATTACGTTCATTTTCTTTTGTTATCATGAGACTGTAGACAGAAGAACTCTGAATATGCCCAGAGGCAGATCCTACCTTGAAGGCTATAAAACAGTAACCTGAAAAAATAGGACAAACCCTAGTTATCACATTCCAGATCTGTGGCACTGCTAAAACAAAACAACAACAAAAAAAAAACAACAACACTAAAGGCTAATTAAAAGGCAGAATCATTTATAAACCAATGTATAGGCTGCTCAATGGTAAAGACTGTGCATGTATTCCAGAATCCAAAGAACTCCAAAATCTGAGATACTTCTTGCCCCAAGCATTTCAGATAAGGGGTATTCAACTGAAGTTCTTGTATAACTCGGGCTGCAGCCCAAATTCTACTGTGAAATTGATTTTTCTAAAACCTAATTTTATTTTCCCATAATAATATGGGAATTATGTCAATCTCTATAGACAGGTTCCTAGACTTCCCCATAAAACACAAAATCATTATTAATGAATAGTGACCACATATACTACTGCAATGCAAAATGTAATCAGCATTCTAATCTGAGCTTCAAGTGGGCCCCTCGTACCGCTGCCCAGAGTCCTAAACAGGCTCAAGCTGAAGGTAAGAGGGTAAGAAGAGAACAGTGAACTGCTCACTGACACTTCTTTACTCCTCCTTTCCTCTAGACTGGTTCTCTGAAGCTTCCCTGTGCCAAGTGACAGGTACTCAGGAGTACCAAAGCAGCTGGGAGAAGGATTTTTTCTTATGTAACTCTCTACCACATAGGACACTACAGAAAGATGTAAAACAGCGAACAGAAACAGAAGAAGAAGGGAAATATCAGAAAGATGAGCTAATGGCTGTAGGGAGAAGGAAGCCATTCTTAGAAATCACAGAGAAGGAAGAAGAGTTCTTAGAATAATTTCACAGAGGCCCAAATAGGTTGGAAATGTTTATGGCATACCCAGTGTTTTAAGTACAAGCAACGTGAATTCCACTTTCTTACCTGTTTGCATATGCACAAATGTTATCTATCAGAGGGAGATTCTTCAAAGCTGCCTCTACTTTCCCAAGAGAAACATATTCTCCTGCCTGTAGTTTTACAAGATCCTTTTTTCGATCTATGCAAAACAAGCAAAAGCAGGGAGGGAGAAACACAGAGAATATTAATAACATCTTTAATGCATATAAAAGTATTTATATGTTCTCTAAGAGACAGGGTCTCATTATATAGGCTCAGAGTGTCTTCAAGCTCACAATCCTTCTGTCTCAGCCTCCCATATGCTGGGATATAGTTGTGCACAAGGCTAGAAACATCTTTTTAAAAGAAAAACAATTTAAGGGAAGGCATCACTGGGCTTCAGCTATATACTTCTGAACAGGTATGTTGCTGGTATGCATTGATACCATGTAGGTGAGGAAGATGCAGGTTACCATTAAGAAGCTCACAATCTATCTGGAGAGAAGCGTGACACAGAAAACACAGCTACTTTAACACAATACACTAGTGCTAAGTGTTGAGATTCTCCACACTGGTGAAATGGCTCAAGTGGTAAAGCGCCTGCTTAAGCCCTGAGTTCAAACCCCAGTACCATCAAAAAAAAAAAAAAAAAAAAAAAAGTCACTAGGCATCAGTGGCTCACGCCTAGCTACTCAGGAGGACTGTGGTTCAAGGCCAACCCAGACAAATAGTTTGAGACACTCTATCTCAAAAATACCTATCACAAAAAGGGGCTGGTAGAGTGGTTCAAGTGGTAAAGCAACTGTGTAGCAAGCAGGAGGCCCCGAGTTCAAACCCAGTATTACCAAAAACAAACAAACAAGACTCTCTAACCTCTACATTTTGGGGAAAAAAATTCCTACAAGTACAGCCTGAGCTAAATTTTAGGGAAAAGTGACAGGTAACCAAGTGGAACAATGCTGGCAACAGCCAGAAGTGTGTCAGCTTCCAAGGCATCTAGTTAGCATGACGACACTAAAGCTGCCATTAACTGAAAAAGACACTGAGAGCCACCACCAAAGGTATTTTTCACCTGGTAATAGTCCCAGTGCTTGAGCTAGCAGTCTTTCCTGTTTTCCTGGGCAAGGAAACAGAACAAGACATCCCTACCCACTAACCTATATATGTCATAGAATTCACAAAACAATTGCTCCCTATATAAGCAGGAAAGAATGACTATGGCTATTTCATAGTAATTAAAAATACCACTGCTGCTGAACAGCTTTTGAGATCTCATAATATGTAGAGCCTTATAATGCCTGAGTCCCCATTATATATTCCAAGGATGATACAGCAGTCTCTAAACACATGGTATCTCTTGCATAAAACCACCAGAGAAATGTTTACTTTCAAGAAAAGATTCAATAGCTCACCAATAATCTTCAAACAACCATCAGGGTCAAACTCTCCGATATCTCCAGTACACAGCCACCTCTGCCCATTTTCATCTTCAAAGAAATCAGCTTTTGTTTTTGCTTCATTTTTGTAGTATCCCATTGTCACATTTTGGCCACCAATAAGAATTTCACCTCGGGGATGTGGTTTATCGGTATTAAAGTACCCACCTAATAAACACAGAATAATTTAGAGCTAATTCACTATCTTTATTCCTACGTTTATCACATGAAAATCCAGAAATTTCAATTTGAGTTTCCCAAAGGAAACAAGGCAGCCACTATGGTTGAAAAAAGTGTATCAAAAACGAAGTGTAAAAGTTCACTTGCTTAACCATAAGCATTTATAACTTTCATGATACTGCAATTCTTACTTTATGTAATACATATGCAAAATAAAAACAATTCTATTTCTTCAGAATTATTTTTGAAACACGCAAAATAAGTACACCTGTGTAGTTTCAGAGAAAATATAGGTTTTTTAATGAAAATGAGCACTTGGTGATTTTATACTCTAAACTAAGAAAGGAAATAAATCAAACACATTTCTAATTTTAAAGTTTAATCTTACATAATAATTAATGCTGTGTGGTTAAAAAAAAAAAGATTATTACCTTCCTCCCAGTTCTTTAATTTGATTTCACAGCAAACTAATGGTGCTCCCACTCTACCAGTATTGTAGTCCCACACTAAGATGCAAAAGGAAGAAAATATATTTGAGAACAGTAGTCAATAAAGTGCTTCATTCTTCTAAATTATTTTAAATGATGATTCATCACAAAGCTTACATACCCCCAGAGAATCATTAAAAATAGAAGTTGCAAACCGCAAACCAGAGGCGGTGTGACCTGCTCTGGCATACTGCTTAGTCCACAGTTTATTTATGTGGTGCTGGACAATGAACCCAGGGTCTTGTGTACCCTAGGCAAAATCTCTTACCACTGAGCTACATCCCCAACCACCACAGTGTTTTATGTTTTTTTCTTCTTTAAAAACAAAACAAAACAAAAACCTGAATTAGTGCCATTTAAAAAAAATCAAGAAATTTTTCATGTAAGTTTGGAAGCTACAGCAACTGACAAGTCCCTGTTAGATGGAAGCACATCTGCTCTAGCTTCCCCAGAATCCTTACTCATCACATTTTCTTACATCAGGGCCCACTTCACTCATTTCAGTGGCCATCCACTTTCTAAGTTTGTAGCCCTACCTTAAAGGATGATGTGACACAACCGCTTACACCTATTCTACTTTTTTATTAAGCCTCACAGCACTGCAGTACCAACCTTCCCAATCTTCCCCCATGTACCACTACCTCAAAGTGAGGCTGCTGTAGTCTCCTCATATCGGCTTCTGCTATCATACCCTATTGAAAATTCATACAGTTATAGCTCAGAGCCAAGCTAGAGAGTAAGGCCGATAGCTACCAACGTCTAGGAAAAGAACCCCCACAATTAATGAATTATGTTTCCTCTTCAAAGATCTTTCAAATCAAAGGCTAATATTTAACAGTTTAATCAACTTGCTGATTAATCATACTATCAGTTTGAATCTTAAAAATAAGAAATTAAGAATCTGTAGAAGATAGAAACCATGTATGCATGCATTTATGATTGCTTATTTATTTCCAGTACATAGGATTTATAAGTACCTTCCAAAAACGTACAAAATACAGAGAACATACTAAAAAAGCAGGAAGATAAAATTAATAATGCAAAATAAACCTGACATAAGAATGATATACAGAAGCACTTGAGATATAACCAGGGGAAAATGTTCAGTGTATCTATCAGTATCTACAAAATACACAGTAGTACTGGGAAGCAAAACAACTCTCTTCTATGAAAGGGATACCTGGGGCACAACAAAATTAACCTGGAAACCACTGGTTAGGTAGTGGCTCCCACCCCCACCCCACCATGATAAATTCTTGGCAATTATATTGTAGAGACCTGAATCTAGTTTTTCTCCATACTTATGTACACCCATAAACATTTCTGAATCTGAGTCTTCATACCTAAATAACTAGAAAAAATCTTTATTTTTTCTACATAAAACAAAATATCATAACTGATATGAGAAAATAAATGTATACAATGTTTGTAACTAAAGCATCTTTTCCAGTTTTTAATATTACATCACAGTTTAACATGGAAAACTCTTCTAGATGAATACTGACTGTTGATGTACATTACACGTTCTATAAATCAACTGTCAATAATCACAGAAACTGGAATTTTCCACTATTCTGCCACTCTTCTCCGATATATTTTAGACAATAACTCAGGCAAAATGCCCAGAGCTGTGTCCAGCCTGATGAACACTCAGAGGACATGTCAAGGACAACACTAACCTTCTGTAATTGTTCCAGCTCCAGTTGACTCAGTGAGTCCATATCCTTGACCAACAGGACAGCAAAAACAGATATTCATGAATCTCTGTGTGGCTGCAGACAGCGGAGCACCACCACACAATAAAAGACGGGTATTTCCACCTAGCAAGCTTCGAACTTTCCGGAAAACAAAGCTAAAAAAAAATTAATCAGAATCATAGAATTTTCAAGGTGAGTGGGATTTTCCAAATCTTAAAACTAATCACATTTTTGTTACATGAGATTTTGAGATTAAGTTTGTCAAAACACGTGACCCACTACTTAAATCTTTCAGTAGTTCAACCGGGTAAAGATATGATTTCCTCTTAAGAACATTTCAAGTAATATTTGAATATTTTAAGTAAATTAAAATTGTCAGATTTAGTTAATAGCAATAAAATCCCTTGTTTATGACCCAAGAACTTATTTTATAAAATAAACACATACTATATATATACATATATATACATACCATAATATATGCAATATATATATATACTATATATTTTGTTAATACTGAAAATCTTATATCTTTATAAAATTTATTAAAACAAATGAATTTTTTGCTTTAGCTTATTTCATCAGAAATATACACATATTTGTATAGAGTAATCTAACTTTACCTGTCACACAGTGGGGTACTTTTCCCTTTTGAAATCTGTTCCATTTTATAATTATAGGCAAGAATAAACAGATTCCGCTGAAAACTACTCATTTCATTCACTTTATTCATGACATTCTTGTAGATCCGATCCATGATTTCCTAGATATATAAAAATGATTTTATTAATTATATCAGCTGCCTTATGTATTTAAATCTTAATATCTGATATTTCTACCAATATCAAAGCATTTTAAAAGACACATTCTATGAGGACCAGAGTTTTTAAATAGAGCCACAATCAGTTTAAAAATGACATTTCTGCAAAAATAATTTTAATAGCAAAAATATATCATTACTGTGATTTATACTTTAATGAAAAAATATTTATCCCCTTACAAGTTAAGTTATATGAATTTCTAAGTGAACTACAAATTTAAAAGTAGGACACTACACTTCAGAAATTGTAATTATACTTAAAGAAATTTCAAGACAACCATCCATTTACACTTGACTTTGGAATACCTATCTAACCATCTGAATGTGAGCATTCAACCGTCTGACAATAATTCCCAACATCTTGAGACACAAGCAGAAATTAAACTCCATATGAAGAAGAGTGGGAAAACCACTGCTGTCCCATTTCCATTATTGTATCCCAGGTGCCCTTCTTTTTTCATATTATATTAGGATGCACAGTGCTTCTGTCTTTCTTTCTCTCTTTTTTTTGGTTGCCTAGGCCAGACTTTTTCTAAGGACACAGGAGGTAATTATACAACTGGTACAGAAGGAAGTAATCTCAAACCTTCCCTTTTATGGGCTTCAAGTATCTCAGAAATCAACAAAATATCATGAAAACGATTTTAAGAAGCTGTTTAGAGAAAGGAGCTAATAATATAAGATATAAGCTGAAATTAAGTTGAGTGTTCAATGTAAGAAAATATAAAGCAAAATAAATCTCATACAGCTATGGAAATATTGATAACCCTACATAAGCCGCCTTGTCAACTGTGGGTGGTGATACTTTAGAACTCAACATTAAAAGGTCAATTCTTACCGGAACAGCTGCCATCAGTGTTGGTTTCAACATGGATGTATCCCCTTTGCTTCCTTTTTTTATTTTTGAAGACTAAAATAGAAAAAGTGATCCATATAAACTGATTCTGATTTTTAAAACTCATGGAATTCTTAGGGCACAAAGGCATATTGTCAATTCTCATTTTAATGTACTTACATTCTAAAAAATACAAGGTGAAGAGCTTACTTTTAAATGATCAACTATCATCCTTATAATATACTGTCATACTGACAGGAAGAAAAATGTTAAGAATAATTCTTTTAGTATTTCAAGTGGAAGACGTTTAATTTACCTGATCCGCTAAAGTCTGTGGTGAAGAGTAGCCAATGCGGCATCCATGAGAAAGACAAACAAGCTCAGCACTCAACTCTAGAACGTGGGCCAGGGGCAGGTAGCCAATGTATACATCTTCCTCACTGAAAGAAAACAGATGGAAGAGGCAAAAGTGAATCATCTTAAGTGAAATTAGCCAGGTTCAGAAAGCTGAAGGCTGCACGTTCTCTCTTGTACGTGGACTATAGGCCCAATACAAATATAGCAATATTATGAAAAACAGGCCATGCTAATGACCAGGAATGAGGGGAGGGGGGATAAAGGAGAACGATGGAGGGAATGAATTCAACTATGATATACTGTAAGAACTTCTGCAAATGTCACAATGTAGCCCAGTACAACAAAAAGAAAAAAAGTAAATAAAACTGAAAAAAGCAGCAGCAGCAAAGATGAGGTGTGCTCTCCGCCTAAAGTGACTATAATATGAGCAAGCTTAAAAGTTCATGAAAGGGCCCTGGGGCATCAACTTGGGCTTCCTGCTGATAGGATATAGAAAGGCACAGACAAGGAGACAAAAACACTGGTAATGTTTAGAAAAAAGAACCTTAGCTAAAACTGAGGAGGTGGGGCACTCACCAATGAGTGCTGTAGAAGCAAAGAGCTAACGGAAAAAAAAAAAAAAAAAAGAGAGATGTGGGGGAAGGGTTTGAAGGACAGAAGAAATCATCAAGAAGATGGTCTCTGAACCCACAGGTGTCTGCCAGGACTTTTATAAAAAAGAGACACCTGTGCTGGGATTTTGATTAAATTATTAATAATAAATTATATTGTAATATATAATATAAATATACACACACAGGTAAATTTTTCAAGAACTGACCCAATCCCAACTTCAATCCTACATTAACTATCTCTGTATGTGCAATTTCTGAGTATAAAAGTACCAAAATCATCCAACCACTGCCCCAAATTTCATCACAATACTGATTCCATCCCTGGAAGTTTCCCCGATAATCCCCCAAACTCCATCTGGGTTCCTCCATAGTATTCTCTATTCCTTCATATCCACTCCTCCCCACCACCACTGGAATCTGCCTTTAAAACCTAAATCTGAGACTATGGATACATAACCTGTTCACTTGAACTGGATTTATATATAAAATTACTTTATGTGTAAGGCAATAATACCAAATAATTAAATAATTAAAGGAATTTACAACTATAAAGTCAGTTAATCGACTTTTTTTTGGTACTGGGGTTTTAACTCAGGGCTTCAGTTTGCTAGGCAGGCACTCTACCATTTGAGCCACTCTGCCACCCCTGTTCTGTGCTGGGTATTTTCGAGATAGAGTCCCCACAACTATTTGCCCAAAGCTGGCTTTGAACTGTGATCCTCCTGATCTCTGCCTCCTAAGTAGCTAGGAATTAGAGACATAAGCCACTAGTGCCTGGCCAGACTTACGTTTTTGAAAAAGTAAATACCCCTAAACTATTTTAAACCTCACAATTATTACTACTTTGTAATTAATTTTAACATTCTTTTTTATTTTAAAGAAGTGTCCACTGTAAACAGACTCTGAAGGGAGTAATTAAACCATATACTACTAAAATGACACTAATAAAGTTAATATTGTAACAACAGGCATTAACATTGAACTAGTCTGTTATTTCACTAGACATACCCCAGTTTTGGAATCCTTCTCGCCATTCCTGTTATACCAGCAATGATGTTACTGTGTGAGATCATGACTCCCTTTGGAAGTCCTGTAGATCCGCTTGTGTACATGATTACTGCAATATCTGAGGGCAGTGGTTTGCTATGAGGTTTGCTTTCTGTATTAAAGAAAAGAAAAAATATATACATTTCTGAGAAATTCAGCCACATCATCAATTTTTTTCATAATCATTTCATAATAAAACTCAAACAAAATACTCATACAGTGGTGGACATGAAAGCAATATAAATCCTATTGGAACAAACAGATAAGCACATAATGTATTAGGAGCTATGAAGAAAAATAAAGACAATGTGACAAGATGATAGTAGCAGATAGTAGATGCTACTACTGAGATGGAGAAGTTAGGGAAAGCCTCTCTGAAGAGTAATTTTACCAAAGACTTGAATAAAATGAAGAAGGGGGCCACAAAAGTCCTGTAATTGGGAGGAGAATATTCCAAATGTAAGTAAATAAGCCAAGTTCAAAGATCCTAAGTTATGAATATGTTTGGCATATGTAAAAACATCAAGGAGGCCGGGTGCAGTGGCTTAAGTCTGTAATCCTAGCTACTCAGGAGGCAGAGATCAGGAGGATGGCAATCTGAGGCCAGCTTGGACAAAAAGTGCACAAGACCCATTGCCTTGTGGCACACACCTGTCATCCCAACTATGCTAGAAAGTACACAGAGAAGGTCTGCAATCCAGGCCAGCCTGTGCAAAAAGCAAGACCTTATCTCATAAATAATGCAAAAAGCCTGGTGGCATGGCTCAAGTGCTTGCCTAGCAAACATGAAGTCTCGAGTCCTGAGTTCAACCCCAAGTACCACAAAAAAAAAAAAAAAAACAAGGAATATGGAGAGTCTAGAGTGAAAAAGAGAAGAGTAACAGGAAATGATGATGAAGTAGCAGCCACGATTACATTTTCATGATCTCAAAGACCATGCCTTGGATTTTATTACTCTGGGATGGAAAGCAAGGTTGTTTTGAACAGAGGCATGTCACCAACTGTGACAAGGATAACTTTGCCTGATGTATGGCTACCTAAGCTAACTTTAGAAAGAGAGGATAGGAATTAGAGAAGCAAAAAGCTATTCTAGTAATTCAACTAAAAATTTAAAAAGGCTTAGACTAGTGTACCTAGAAACTTGCTAAAAGATGTCTCTGTTTCACAATGCTAACATTCTCTTGTTACTCTCAGAGTCTTGGAATACAAGATAGTGTCACCCACTGGCAGTCACAACACTACAAGCTGAAGGTCAGCAGCCAAAATGCTGCAGATGTGGGACAGCAGAAAGACAAAGAAAAGTCACCATTGGTCTGCTTGAAGCAACTACCCTACATGTGGACTGCTAAGAAAAAAGTTTTTAAATCTGTTTCCAAGAAAATACAGCTTTTCTCTCCTCCCCATCCAGAGAGACTTCTTGAAAATGGACAATACCACGTGTCTTCTTCCTTCCCCTGTGACTAGTCCTCAATGACCTTTAGGGCCACCTTTGCCTCCTCTACAGAGTTACCATGAAATCCTAACTTCTGGGATTCAGGAACAGACATGCTCATGCCACTGCCCATTAGATATCAACATTTGAAAATGTCCTACCATCAACTAAAATTCAACATGCTCGAAATTAATGCCATACACTTACACCAGCAACGTCAGCATAACCTGTACCTAAGCAGAGCGAGCATCTACATCTAATTAATTAACTTCTAAGTTTCTAACTACACAGGAAATATAGTCAAGCATCCCAGAAGCTTTTGTAACATCCCCAAACACTTATATACTGTCTAACATCTTATGACGCTTATCTGACAGTCATAACTTCTAGGTTCATCAGGCCTAGATATGCTAGTTGGAGGATAAGAAGTTTTCTCCTCTAGAAAGGCAAATAGATGGAGGACGGAAAGTAAAAGGAGGTGTTTAACCACTCTGTTGATACGGTAATTCACATGAGTAAATCTAACGGCATTACCTGTAAAGCTAACTTTAAACTCTCCAAAGCGATCAAAAAAAGTGAATGATGTAAAAGCAGTATAATTTCGAACAAACACTACTTTTAATAAATTAATGCTGATACTTTTCTTTAGGCCTTTCTTTAATTTAAAGGCCTAAATATACCTAAATATTTAAGAATATTCCTAGAAGAATGTACTTCCAACTGACAGTTAGAAAACTGATACGTCATTTGATCTAACTGCAGGATCAAATCCTGGAATAACTCTGGAGAACATGGTGAATGGAGAATGCTGATAAGGAAGGAGGAAAATGTGACATACCCATGGTGGCCTTTGCTCCTAGGGCCTGCACTGCAGCCATGGTGTGTACAATGACACCCTTGGGGAACTCAGACCACGTTGGTGGCTTCCCATCCACTGTGATGATGTGTCGCAGACGTGGGACCAAAGAAACTATGTCCTGGAGAGACACAAACACTCTTCATGCTCCTCCTCCTTCAAACAGTCCAGATGACAAGGATAATTCATCACATTCGGTACCTTATTAAAGTAATTTCTTGCCTCAAAACATCAAGAGGACAGGAAGCACTGGCATAAAGAGCAAATGTTGGTCCTTTTTTTTGCGAGGGAAAAATACTGGTCTGAGTTTAGCTTGCTACTTCATAGCAATAGACATACTGGGGCTACTTCCTGTTCTTTCGTAAAACTCTTATCAACAAAGTTAATGCTTTACAAAATGGACACATTAACCTAGATCACCCAAACTACAGGAAGCCTAAAAACCCTCATGGTTTTAAGAGACTAAACAGAACATAAAGAGAGAGTGAAGGGAATTCACTTGTAAACTTACAATTAAAAAAAAAAAAAAAAAAAAGGAAAAGGAGGAAGAAGAGGAGGAGGAAGAAGGAGAAAAAGAATGCCTCAGATATTATGTTTAGAGGAACTTACCTAGAAGTTAAGAAATACTTTTTTCCTATATTTTCATGAAATGTCCCCCATTTTAGCATTTAAGATATTCTGCAAAATCATCATTATGCAGTGATTCAGATATAAGTAAATTACTACTTTAAAACATAGTCATTCAAAATTATTAATTTATTTAAAATAATGTAGAAAATAGTTGAGCACAGAAAAAACTTGTAATCCCTTCAATTTAGACACAGGCATATTAACAATGTGTAAAGTTGGTCTATCTCAGTATGAATATATATGAAATCCACTTTTTGTGTCTAAAGACAAAGAATAAACTATGATTATCCCTACAAGCTTGCAAAGATATTAGAGATTTGAAAGATCCTAAAAGAACCAAGGATCAGTAATAAGGCTCATCACAGTATAAATTCTAAAGCATCAGGCACTTGTAATCCTCACCTTCAACTTTGATTGTAAGAGTTCTTTACTAGTAATGATGCTGGTCACCTCTGTTTCATTCAGTCCATGAACAATGGCTGGACCACCTAGGGTAGCATATAATGTGACAACTACAAGGAAAAGAGGAGTAAGTCATATACTCAACACTTCAGGAACTACTCAGGTAAAACATGAACAACACCTCAACATGCAAAAATGCATGTGAATCATAAAGGAGCATTCTCAATACTAAATCATTATAGATACAGTCTATAAGGTATTGTGGTTTGTTAAATGATTTTAATACACTACTCTAGATTACACCAGCTCACCCTCCCTAAGTTTCTCAAGATTTCCAGTTAAGATGAAAATTAAAAAATTCTTATTTTGTTTCGCCTACAGATGTTCTCTGAAACTGATACAATGGAAAGAAATTACAACTTATTTCTAAAATTTCCAAATCTTAATTGTTCACTACTTGGTACTAAAATGTGAAAAAGAATATAAACAGTAAGACAAAACACTGAATGTTAGAATTAAATTATTATCTATCAAGAAAATAGCATAAACAAGTGATAGCACTGCTTATTCTAAAGGAGAAAAATCTAAATGTCAAAACTATATAATAGCTATAAATAATAGCATCAATTTTTATTTACTTTCTGCTAAACTGAAAAAGGTTAGACATAAAATGACTTTGAAAATGTAATTCTTTTAAAGCTTCTCAAAAGAAACATAAGTTAAATCCAAACCTGTGAAAATAAAAAAGCAAAGCTTATTTTTCCCCCAGCAGAGAACATGAATGCAGTCCCCACTATCACAAGCTATACAGTCCAATTTCCCACATCTGGGGAAATCAGCAGGGATCAGCACATCCGGAGTGCAATGAATGAGCCTCACTCCGGGAAAACCATCTTCGTGATCATTGTATCTCCCCTGCCAGGTAAGTATAAAGTTTATTTTTAAAAGTTGAGGAATTAACCACATGAAATCTGGTGACAGTATCTTTTCCATTTTATCTGAAGAATGAGACAACATCTCTACACTTTCAGTGACATTTTGGCACCAAGACCTCTGAACTAAGCTTCTATCTCACAGGCTGAACCATCACAATTGCCACTCAAATAACCAGAACACCACCATCTTGTAACCTAGTACTTTGAAGTTCTCCCAGGTTCTAGCAGGGAACCTGTTTATAGGTCACCTGTTCATACTGACAAACTGATACTGACAAAATGACAGTAACTTCAAAATGAAACTGAGAGTTGGTAGCAAGTGTAGACAGAGTTCAACAAATCCCAGAAGTCCCTATTAGTAGGTTCACATCCCCTTACTACATTTGGCTGGTATAATTTGTTCCACAAATAGTTTCTTTTCCAAAACAGACCAAAAACTGCAAGGCCTAACCAAGAGTTCTCCACTAATTGAATGCAAGGTGAAAATTAGTATCAGAATGTGTAATATCAGAATTGTTTAAGAAAGTATCATCTCTCCCAAATGACATTAAGTCCACTCTTCCAGAAGATAAGGAAGCCCACATACGCTGAAAGTTATACATAAAGCACGCCTGCGCAGCAATCATCCACTCAGCCCTGGTCTCACAGAAGATGGCAATGTTGGTCTTTGGTTTCTGGCCCAACATCTGTAAGCCATTGCCAAAATTAAAGGCTCGAACGAAGACATCTTCATAAGAGAGCCAATTATAGTTTCCAAGAATAACCTGATAAAATAAAACATAAAAAATACAAATACCTTTTAATACAACCGAAGTATTAATTTCTAGAAAGTAATCAGAATGTGCCCCAAACTTTATAATAAACCAGAAAGTTACATATGCGTAACGTTTTTCCCAATAAATGCTAGAAAATAAGTTTCAAGTGAAAAGTCTATTTTAAAAATTAGTTTTGTGATATTTCTATGACAACTTAACTCTTGTACTAAATCTTTAAAATAGGGGGCTTTATTTTTGGTTTTTAAAAATATTCAGAGTTTAGCCAAGCATGGTGAAACATGCCTATAATTCCAGCACTTGGGAGGCTGAGACAGAAGGATCCGGAGTTTGAGGCTGATTTAGTGGGAGAGATAATCAGCAAGAGGGACAGAAGGAAGGGAGGGAAGGAAGGGAGGGAAGGGAAGGAGGGAGGGATGAGTTCAGAGTTTGATAGGTTCTAAAAAGTCAACTGTCTGGCCAAATTTATAATTAATTATAAATTTTCTTTACTTAAATGATTTAAGGGTTGACTTAAAATTTAGTCTGGTACTAAGCACTACTGATGCCAAAATTTCACCTTCCCTCTACTTAGGAATTTCTAGATTTCAGTACAAGACGGCATACTATTATTTATAAATAAAAATTGGCCCTACTACCCAAGCTCATAAAAATATTTATGGCTATCCAAAGTCCCATGTAAAGACTTAAATGCTCACTGGTAATCCCACAGTATTAACATTTTCTTTGTGTTTATCAGCAGGGAAGGTAACATCAAGTTTGCATTAGTAATAACCTCCTTTTAAAGCTGTTAACATTTTCATATTTAGGAATTTTCTTCAACTTAAATGGAACCATACATTTTCTATTACATTTAAAAAATATATAGTTCTCAAATACAGCTGTGTCGTTAGTATGTCTCAAACACCTTGAAATCATCTGACCAGAGCCTGATGTGGTAGTGAACACCTGTAATTCCAGAACAAAGGAAAGTAAAGCAGGAGAGTCCTGAGTTTGAAGCCAGTCTGGGCTATATAGTGAGACCCTACCTTAAAAAACAAGTAAACAAATAAGTCAATCACCTGACCATATTCATTTCTGAAAATGCAAACAACATTCCACAGATTGTTAGAAGAGGTTGAGTATAAAAATGGAGAAAGATAAATGCTGCCCTCTAGTGTCATAATCAATAAGAGGTTTAAGAAATAAATTTTTATTTGGATGGATAACGCAACACTAGATAACACTTATTTAATGGTTGTGGTCCCAAACTCTCACCTTGATCTGCACCCCCACAAAATACTCGGCACTGGGAGCCCCAATTACTTCAAAAGGAGCTCTGTGGGGATGAGAATACAGGTGAGAATTTGGCCAAAGTGTGCAGGAACTGGATTTCAATTATTAAGAACTGTATACTTCAAAGATCAGAATGAGATACCATCAACATTCTAGAAGCTAAATGATAGGCTTTATAAATTTCAAAACATATACATGTTCTAAAAAAGCATTCGATATCTATTCCAAATATGTAACTGTCATGATGATGTCATCATGTGGTAAAGAAATCAAATCACAGCTTTAATTCAAGTGTAAGGTTTCCTCAGATGTAGAAAACAAAACAGAAGATAAAATCTGAATTTCATTAATGCTTTAAACTACCAGGTCTTCTAGTAATTATCTTTCTCATGAAGATTACATTTTGAGGGCCCTATTCATCACATAATTTTATCTGACTCATACTGCATACTACTAAAATTTCTAATCCTAACTTTTCCCTATGGTCAGTTCAACCTAAGATTAAACTCATTAATTTAGTCTCTGCCCATATAATTAAACACTGCTACAGATAAACACCCAACCTTATTAAATCCAGCACCACAGATTTCACCATCCCACAATCTTATGATACTTCTCTAGTATATTCATTTTCTCATCCTGTGAAGTTGCTTTAAAACCTCCCCTCACTTAAATACCCTCTCTTCTCCAGTTCTAGGTGATCATCTTGCCTCATACTTCATTGAGGGTAAGAGATTAAACAGGAACTCCCTTATTTTCCTACCATGAAGTTTAATAACCTACATACATTTGCACTCATATTCTGTAGTTCACAAGATTGAGAGTCCCTGACAAAAGTCAGACTCCCAAGGACTTTACTTCAAAAAGTTTCCTAGGTTTACATCTCCAGTTCTGACCATCTGTATATCCTGTCTTTACCTGATTGTTCAACAAAGATGTCTAACAGACACATTGAACTTAGTAAGCTCCAAATGAAGTCACTTCCCCATTTCACAGACATATTCTGTCTTTCCAGTAGCATTGAGTCCAGAAACTTTACCCTGGCTTAGCAAGTCCTAAGAGACTAGAATCTGAAAGCCTCTCTCTTCTCTGGCTCACTTCCTGTAAATACCACCTCATTCTTTCTTCTCCTCAGGCAGGATAAACTAGAGCAAGACAACTTAAGAAGACCCTATTAGGGTCTAAATACCTTCAGTTGTGTGCCCTAAGCACTTTACTCACTCATTAACTCACTTGCTCCTGTTTCAGAGCTGCTACTCTGACCCACTGCCCAGAAAGTTCTTTACACATCTTTAAAAAACTGGTTCCTTTGTGTTCAGGTCTCAGCTTAACCTTAACCTGTTCAGACAGGCTTTCCTTGACTATCATCAGTTGGTTTCATTTCTTTATACTAGTTGTACCTGTTAACTTACTTAACATCTCTCTTCTGCCCGAGCAAACATAAGACCCACAAGAAGAGTAACCACTATGCCTCGTTCATTATTGCTAGAGGCACTTAGGAATAACTTTTTGAATATGTGGAACAGATAATATAATTAAGCACAAATTCAACTCACTTTAGCATGAAGAAATCTTCTCATCCCTTTCCCTAGTTCTAGCACTGTCAGTTTTTTAAAAACTGGTTTTAAAAAAAGTAGAAATAAGCTGGGTGCTGGTGGCTCATGCCTGTAATCCTAGTTACTCAGGAGGCAGAGATTAGGAGGACTGCAGTTCGAAGCCAGCCTGGGCAAACAGTTCACAAGATCCTATCTCGAAAAAACAGGTTCTGTGTCCTGACAGTGCCATTATTTGAATGAATATCTCCCAGTCTCAACAGTTTCCTTCTGATAAATGTAGGGAGGAAGTAATGAAGATTCCTAAGATCACTTTCCTCCCTCACACCTAATTGTACTTTTATCCTATGACAGGTGTGACACACACGTGTAAATATCAGTGTTATCATCCAGACTGCCCAGAATACAGGAACTTAGTCCTTCAATTTTTTTCAGAATATTAAAAATTAGATGCTTTTGATAATTTTCTTACCTCAAAAGCAAATTATAAAAATAAAATGCTGATGACAGAACAATTATAAAAGTGCATAAATAACCATACAGGATTCTAAATAAGGCAGTCTGATAAAGGTCAAGTTTCACATAGCTGAGTTAAATCTCTTTAAGTACTAGGACTTGTTTCTATTTAAAATAGAACATTTTCCTGTCTTTGTCAATAAACTGCCCCTAGCTCCATTTAAGCTTTCTCTCTGCACTTTGTTTATAAGGAACTAAATCAGACTCCTGGGTTTTTGGCTTGTGCAATTTGGTACATGATGTCCTTTAGCAAATAGGAAGTATGGAGAAGAACAAGTGTGGAAGGGATGCCAGGAGGAGAGTGACACAAGAGCCAAACCACAGATCCTGGCCAAAGCCTCATTACTTTTATTTAAGTTATGATGTAAATGCGCTACCAAGCCAGAAAGTCAGTATTATACACAAGCAAACAGAGTGAAAATGTGACTCTGGAGGAAGAGGCAACACAAAGGTGGCGTTGACAGAGAGAAAAAGAAAGCTGAGTCAACTCACAAGGACAAAAATGAGCATTTCGATTACCTTACAAGGTATGTATCAGTGAAACCTGTAGGCTCTATGATTACAGAATTCCTCTTACTCTAATATGTGTAAAACATGTACAAAAGATTAAAAGTATTTCTGATAGCTTAAAAAAGACATGGACCAGTTTTGTGCTCTTTTCTCTGATACTTCAGTTCTTTGCAATTGTGTTCTGTTTTAGGCACACACACTTTTTTTGGGGGGGGGGTAGAGTTGAACTCGACCTTGCACTTGATAGGTAAGCACACTAGCCATAGCTGCAGCCCTTTTTGCTCTATTTTGTTTTCTGGATAGGGTCTCACACTTTTGCCCATGCAGCCTCAAACTTCAATCAATCCACCTACCTCCACCTCCCAGGTAGCTGGGATTACAGGTGTGCACCACCTGCTTAACCCTTGTACACATGCATTTTAAAGTTGCTCTGAAATCCAATCACTTCCTGTTCTTCCATTTCATCAAGACACTGTTGCAATCAATTTGCTGCTGGGAAGGGTGGAATCAGGTGATACTAAGACAGATTCCAGTTGCTTTACTGTGCTATGGTTTTATAAAATTAAATGAAATTTGAAAGAATGAGATAGTAGTCCTAAAAAAGCTTGACAAGCCTCAAAAACATGGCAGCTTCTGCTCCATGTATCTCAGTTTATGCCACCCTGAGTCTCATCTTGGTGAAGCTGGTGGCCACTCTATCTTGGGCATAATTAGAGAAGAATCCTCACCACTGCCTTGTCTTCTGCTCACTGTCCCTAGGAATTCAAAAAGACTGTTAGAATAAAATGGAAACAAAGTTTTGAATTTAATTACCATGAAGGGGCTGGGGGCACAGGTCAGTATCTGAGCACTTGCCTAGTGCGTGCAAAGCCCTGGGTTTCACTCCAATACAAATCAAATCAATCACTAATTTGAAATAAGGTTTGCATAGCTTTGTTTCAAAGCATTCTTACACCCAAAAGTGTTACCTCTGAAAGCTGAAAGGAAACTTTTAGATATTGCTACATCATTAGCATTCTCTCCCAATTAAAGCTTATCTTCAAATATGGTGACTATCTTAATGAAGATTCTTCATCAAAACTGTCTTCTGACTTCCCTAATGTGCCTGATCAGTTGGTAGGCATTAAGATATGCCACCTAATACCCTATCATGAAAGATGCTGTTACTGCTACAATATAGTGGGTATAAATAAGAAACCAAGCAGGATGGGGTGGGAGCCTGGCTTGTTTAAAGTGCAGCTGACACCCATGCTCCCACTTGCAAACCACTGCCACAGTTCCCATACCAGCAGCAAGGCAGGCTTTCTTCTCCAGGAAGGCTAATAGAAAATGCCAGATTCATTTGTTCCACACAAAACTTTAAAATTAACTCCTTTCCAATAACATAATTCTAGACAAGAAAAATAGAATGCTTTTGTCAGAGTATGTATAGGGCTTCTGAACAAAGTTTGATGAACCAAAATGCCAATTTAATGGCAAATATTAATAGTAGGTAGATCTTCTGCCACATGGAACCTCAAAATTCTCCTAAACTGAATAAAACCTCATAATAATGTACTAAAGACAGAAAACGGTGCTGGCTAAAAATGGTCTCTCCTTCTCACTTTTTTCCTAGTATATAAACTTCATGCTTTGTGGAATATTGAATAAATACAAAGGTTCCAAGGTCAAGAGAGACAGGAAACGGCCACATGTGCTTAGGTAAGTAGGCAGGCAGACAAAAGCATGCAAGTACATGCACAATAAAAACTTCCCCTGTATCCCATCCTATCTCCTGTGTCCACCATATTAACTGACCACACTTAGAGAACAACAATGACAGCTCTAGATATTTATTTTGTCTTGATTACAATCATATGTAAATTAAGAACTTTCTCACTGGGAACATGTCTCAAGCAGCACAGCACCCACCTAGTGGGCATGAAGCTCTCAATTCAAACCCCAGCACCATCAATCAATTAATCAATAAAGGTTTCAAGTTCACTATACAAGCTTTTCTCCTTTCTACAAAATTGTGAACTAGTCTGCTGCCAGCCACATAAAACACATATTATATGTAGGGGAAAATGGAGAAAAATTAAGCTTCCTATAAAATAGGCATTCTGTCATATACACGTATATATATATGCTTAAAGTATAAAAGAGAACAATCTTTAAATTCAAATGGAATATGAGATCCAAACAGAAAAGTGAATTAATTTTCAAACATGAAAAGGCAGAAGAATAGAAAATTTTAGGATATAAAAACATAGGGTGGCTGGGTGAGTGGCTCACATCTGTAATCCTAGCTACTCTGGAGGCAGAGATCGGAAGGATATCAGTTTGAGGCAATAAAAATGTGGGCATGGTGGCATGTGATTGTCATAAATAGGAAGATTGCCATCCAAGCCAGCTAGGGCATAAAAGCAAAACCCTACTCAAAAAAATATCTAAAGCAAAAAGGGGTGGGGAGGTCTCATGCACCAGAGCAAAGCAGGAGGGAGGATACAAGAACCTAGTAACTTGCTGGGTTTCCTGATAGGCCTACCTCGGGCAGTGCCCCCAGGTTCCCCAGGTCTCCCAGTGTCTCTAGGCCCTCCAATGCCTCCAGGGCCCCTAATTCCTCCATACATACTAGTTCCTCCAAGCCCCCCAGTCCCTCCAGGGCCCCCAGCTCCCACAGGCCTCCTACTGCCTCCAGGACCCCAGGTCCCCTCAGCCCCTCTAGTCCCTCCAGGCTCTTCAGGTTTCCTGTGGAGGGTGATGCAGCAGCACCAGCTGGAAGCACTGTTTGAGAGGACCAAGTATCTAACCTACCAGGACCGCATGGCTCTGGTGGAAAGGCTGAAGCTGCAGGAGCACCAAGTGCAGGGGTGGTTCAAGAACCGCTGGGCTAAAATCTCTCAGCAGCGTCCCCAGAAAAAGCTACAATCCTCTGATGCGCAGGGCCAGGAAGTCAGCCACAGAGCTCAAGCTGGGCACCCCAACCCCAGAGTCAGTCCCTCTATCTCCACTCCAGCCAATGCACATTCCTTGTTCCCTGGAGACCCACGTTTGGGCTATCTCCCTCCATCCAGTACCTTGGATACATTCCCACTAGAGGAATCCCCCTTCTCCAGCTTGGGTCAGGCCTGAAGGGTTCCTGGGCGTAGCACCCACAATAGCATCCCAGAAGCCCCACCTGGCGCCCCAGTCGCAGCCCCACCTGGAGCCTGGCCTCAGAACTCTAATGCTTCAGACTTCTCACTAAACACTGGGTTATTACCTGAGCTCTTCTCACCCCTAGACCCTGACATGGAACAATTCATATCTACCATGACATCTGGGCACCAAGACAGAGGTGGCATTGCGGACAAGGATAACTCAGGCCCAGGACATTTCTAAACCTTTTTTTCATTGCTGGGGAATCGAACCTAGGACCTCATGAGTGCAAGCTCCATCACCCAGTCCCAGGTTTCTGAATCTACAGATCTGCCTTCAGGACACTATAAATCCCACGGAGTCCAGCAGGCCCTCACCCTGGGTCTCCCCACCTTGCTGGATGTTATCATTTGTTGTTTTCCCTATGCAGACACTAACTGTCCCCACTTTGTCAACTGGGCCACATGGGAGCATTCCAGTGGGTTGTGGAGCTGCACCTGGGTGCTAGGATTATAGGTGTATGCTGACACACCTGGCAAAACTTTCAACTGTTTTTGGATCCAGGGCCTTGGATATGCCAAGGCAGGCCTCTACTACTGGGCCACCCCAGGGCTAGGGGGCTCTTATAACTTTGTACCCTAAGAAGTTTTCTTAGAGAGGGTTAGGAGGTGCTAGGGATGGAACCCAGGACCTCCCACATGATAGGCAAGCACTCCACCACAGAGTTTCCCCCACCCCTTTTCTTGTTTCAGTGTCATATCCCTCATGTTTGAGATGTGGACATTCACAGGGGAATTGAGAAGTCTTGTTTGGTATCTTTTTTAAATTTTTTCTCAGAATCAGATTTTGTATAAATTGATGCTTTTTAATATGAAATTGTTTTGGCAATTAGTATATTATAGCTATGTTCTGTGACTTATTCTTTTTTACTGAATAAATTTTTTTTGAGGAGAAAAAAAGGGAGTGTGGGGGGTGTGACTGAAGTGGTAGAATGTCTACTTAAACAAGCACAAAGCCATGAGTTCAAACCCCAGGAACAATCTCCACCCCCACCAAAAAAAGAAAAGTTGATAAAAATAAAGCTCTTAAAACATCTTGGCTCATAAGAAATACTAATGTTGGAGATAAGCGTTATCTCTATATTACAGATGAAGAGACTGAGACAAGTTTGTTAAATAACTCTTCCAAGATCACAGAACTAGGAAGTGACAAAGCCAAGATTCAAGCCTACACTTGGGGTCTGAAATACAGGTTCAAAATTAACCACAATGTTTCTATGTCTCTAAGGAGAGCTTTTTCTGTCTTTCAAATCAACAATGGAAGGTTAGTGGTAAAAAGAAAACTTTGTAAACCATCTAACTGCCATAAGCAAAGAATCAAGACATTAAGCACTCACTGCAACTTGCATGAAAATCAGATACAGCAGGCCATATCCCAAGACCTGATGCCATCATCAGCACCCACGGAACAGGGTTTCCTAACTCAAATTACCCAGGATGTTCTTTCCCAAGCCCTAGAAGACATCCAGATTCAGAAGAGCCCCATAGCAGAGAACGTTGCCAATGCCTTTCTGAAAACTCAGGACAAATCAGTCAGATGAGTATAAAGAGAGGACAGCACAGTCTAGCCCCCTTCAGATACTCTCTCCTGCAACATCAGCAAATTCCAGCTGCGTTTGCCCCTTGCCTCCATTTCTACATGTACAGAGGGAATTCAAAGGTAATAAAAGACCATCTTACCTTTTTAAAAATTTTTCCATTTGGTTGTACTTCATCTTCCTCATTTAAAATTTCACGTGTTCCCAAGAGTCTTTTGTCCTTAAATTTGTTTTTTGCATACATAAAAACTTTATCTAGTGTATCACATCCAGGGTACAATACTGAGGCCAAGCCATCCAAACTATTAACAGATCTGTATGCAGAGTCAGGTTTTGAATTTACAGGCTTTGCTTTAATTTGGTTTGATTTCTCTTGTCTTGTCTCAAATAAAAAGTAAAATGGAATGTATGTTAAAATAGTATAAAGTGTTATTATAAAATGTATGAAATATAAAAGAATGGGGTTGATGGTCTGTTTTAGCTTCATGGTAGATGGTTTTGAAGATACGTGGTTATTCATAAGTATTCAAAAAGTAGAATTAGCAGATTTCAACAAGAATCTAGAAGGAAAAAACAAACAAACATCATTTTAAAAAATTCTTCATATTAGTTAGGCAAATGAAGATTTTTTTTTTCCCAGTCAGGAAGGAGTTAGTATATAGGCCCCTACAATGTCTTAATGTTTCTAAGAGACTAGTTTATATCATATCTATTAACAACAGGATTGCACAAAAAAGTTTCCACAACATACTATAACACGTGGCCTTTCCAACCTAGCCCTAAGCATCCATGCACACTTCCAGTGGTAAAGAGGAAACAAGCCAAGAGAGGGGGTGGGGGGAGGCGGGTAGGTGGGGAGGGAGGGAAAAAGAGAGAGAAACAGAGACAGAGACAGACAGACCAAAAATTCATCCATTTCCTTTTCTTTAGTGTCCCACTACATTAAAGATGACAAGTACTTTGCATATATGCCACACTCTCCTATTTCATGACTCTAGTAGGAACCATTACTAAATAATAACTGTATTCTGCCCCAGTAAGCCCCAATCCCACTCTAGGCAGTAGCAAGTACTTGCAAGCTGGCAAACATGAAAAATTTATTTTTCGTAGTGGATCGAGACATGTCAATTTAGGCAGGTAAAATTGTGAAGCAAGGCAGAAATTATGCTCATTCTGTGTACATTGTACTCAGATTTTCTGAAGCTTTATGTATTAGATACTGTTCTAAGTACTGGGAACGAAACAGTGAATAAAGCAGCCTAAGTCTCCCTGCTCTCATGGAATCCACACATTCACTGAGAAAGGTGGACATGAAAATGTGCCTGTAATGTATTTAGATATACACATATGCCCGCTTAGAGGTGTAAATGCTGTAAGGAAAAATAAACCAAGGTGAGGGAAATACATGGTGACTGGGATGTTCTAGTACATGGGTGGCTGGGGAAGCTTCACTGGCAAATAGTACCTGAAGAGACTTATAAGGAAGTGTAATATATGCCTATGTTCTGGGGGAAGACAAGCACTCTAGGCAGAGGAAATAGATATTGTGTGGCATGTTACCCTAGACACCTCCAAATTCAGGACTATGATTTTGCCCAAGGGGAAAGTGGCTGGTATTTTTCATCTCCCACCCCTGAGCTCCATGTTGCAAAACTTTTCAAGTGTGGCAAAGAAAGCCAAGGAATCCCTTCCTTCACCCAGGGAAACAGCTCTACCCTAGGCAAGCAGGCCAAGAATGGTGAGCCAGATTACCTTTGCTCTGTTCACTTTTTAAGGCAGAGGTTCCATGCAAGAAGAGAAGCTCCAAATGGAGATGAGTAACTACATCTATAATATCACACACCACTCAGAGACTTAACTACAAGGGTTCTGAACAGACCAAAGAAGCAGGCCATAAGGACGCAGAACTCTCTAACAACTTCTACAAAATGGAGATGCTTATACCTAAATGGTACTGTCAAAAACTACAAAGAAAAAAATTTTTAAATAACTTTTTAAAAAAACTAGACTTTGGTGGTGAGCAATTACAACGAGTCTGATGACTATGATAGCATCAAGTGAAAGAGTAAACCAATCAGAAATTTAGCAGAGAATCAAGGACAGAGCTACCTAAGAACACTCCTAGATTCCTAACAAACCTAAAGGACTGTCCTCTGGCACAACTTGTACAAAAAGCATTTTAACTGGACACACTGCAGAACAATTTATGGTCAAGAGCTTTGTCCAAAACACCTCACAATCAGTGAAGAATAACTGCTGGGTGTGATACCAATAGACAGACTAGGCACAAACTTTACAAGGAAAACAGTTTTGATAAACTACTATTACCCCTTGAGGAGGGCAGTTTAGGGTGATGGTGTGTGAGCCCAAGGGCCTAGATGTCAAACTTAATAAATATCAAAGCAGCTATTATAAGTATGTTCAAGAAAACTAAAAGCAACCACACTTTAACACATTAGAAATTCAACTCTCTTATGAAATAAGGAACGTCTCCAAATTTGCTCATGCATGGCTAGTGAGAAGCCAGACTCCCAACTGAGCGCCAAGTTCTCTACCACTCTTTGACAGTGTATTATGCAATATTCTGAAGACCAGTCCAGATAATAAGGATTTTTGTCATAAAAGTCATGGAGAGCCACTGAAAAGTTTTTGTAAAGAAAAAAAAAATGGAACAATGAAAATAAATCGTCCTGTTACTTCTAGGACATCAGAGTCACAAAGAATAAATGTACCCTAATAACTCCCAAAGGATATTTCTAACTAAGTAATTCCCTCTGAAACTTAATTTTGCATGTTGGCGTTTTGAATGTCATAGTTTTAAAAATTATTGTCATACACAATATGATCATGTGTATAGAAAACCCCAAGGAACTCACTAAAAAGTTATTAGAGTACAGAGTTAAGCAAGGTTGTATGATACAAGTCTGTGATAGTACAATACAATAATACAGTGTGTATTTGATCTTCATTCCTGGTACAGCGCTCCTAAAACCCTTAGAATTTTTCAGTGAGTAAAGTAAGGGTCTTTTGTTGTTTATAAGCCCCTTTCAACCATGCCTGAAATTTTATTAATGAAGTGACTCTTGGTGGATGGGGACTGGCTGCCAAAGAAGCCAGCTACATAATTAAAGAAATGGAACTTTCAGGTCTACCCTCTGACCTCTGGGGAGGGGAGCGAGGTTACAGATTGAGCTAATCACCAATGGCCAATGATTTAATAAATTGTGTGTTGCAGCACTTCCATAAAAACCCTGGAGGGTGGTGCACCCCAAATGCACAGGGTCAGAAGCTCCTGGTGGGTCTGCACTCAAAACCTTTCCATATCTCAATCTATGTACCCTTCATCTAGATATTCATCTGTATCCTTTGTAATATCCCTTATAATAAACTAGTAATAACAAAGTGCTTTCTCGAATTCACTATGGTAAATTGTCAAACTTAAAAGA
This sequence comes from Castor canadensis, assembly GCF_047511655.1. NCBI lineage: Eukaryota > Metazoa > Chordata > Mammalia > Rodentia > Castoridae > Castor > Castor canadensis. Next base: position 170,317,587 of record NC_133389.1, on the reverse strand, counting down.
GAGGGTTATAGAAAACCTCCAATTTACAACCATGTCAGACAGAAGTACGTAATTAGCAGCTAAAGAGGGAAGGGCACAGTCTCGTGGGACTGAGCCCTTAGCCTGTACAATTGCTGTTAGGATCTGGGTAGTTGCTGTTAGAACTGAACTAAATTGTACACAGTTGATTTTCAGAGAACTGGACAATTACTGCTTTCAGTATCTGGTAAGACTCTTGCTACCCATATTTCCCAATTTTTTCTTGTCAATTCTTATAGATGTATTCCACTACATAAATTTTAAAGATTTCACATTTCTGTATGATGAAACAATTTTAAAAAAGAAAACAAGGCCAAGCACTGGTGGCTCATGCCTATAATCATAGCTACTTGGGAGGCAATTCACAAGGATCGCAGTTTGAAGCCAGACTAGGCAAATCATTCACAACACCCTATCTTGAAAATACGCAACAACAAAAATAGCTGGTGGAATGACTCAAGTGGTAGAGTGCCTGCCTAGCAGGCCTGGAGTTCAAACCCCAGTACCACCATAAACAAACAAACAAAAAAGTAAGAAAACAAGACTCAAAAAAGAGTTAACACCGGCAAAATATGCAAAGACTGCCTATATAATTTTAAAAGTTAAGCAACACAAGGAGAACTGAGCAAAAAATATGTATGGAGATGACAAAAAGGAGTAAGGGTAGGTGTCTAATACGTAATGATAATGTTAGGGAGGGAGGGAGGGAGGGAGGAAGACCATGGGAGGTGATGGTCTTAGCAGAATGCTTAAACTGAGATTATAGAGGGTATGAGCTAAGGTGAATGTGGAGGTCTAGGTTATGACCATAAAGGGGGGGGGAGTTCCTCCTAGCCCCTGATCTCTGAAGTATGTGGTCAATTAAGGTCAGGCTAATGAGAACTGAAAGACTGTGATATTGAAATTGCAAATTTTCATGATAGGATACTACTAAGGTTACACAAAGCCTTGTGTTACAAGTATTTAAATATTTGGTGAAGTGGGTGCAGGAGTAGATGACTATTACAAGAAGAATAGTGAGTGGTACAGTCTGAAGGCAAGGTTTAAAAAGATATAGCAGTATTGTTTCTGTAGCAAAAAAAACAAAACTGGAAAATGACCTATAGCTCAGTTAATCAAAGAATAGCTTTAGAACTAGGGATCCCAAGATGGCGACTGGAGGGAGGAAGCAGAAAGCATGATTCCTGAAGTAAAATCTTGGAGAGACACTGAAGATACACCTTGCAGGAAAACCACCAAAAAGAGGTAAAACTCTGACTCCTCCACACCCCCAGCCCGTATCCCCACTCCACAGTAAACGGAGAAACCAGGAGGCTCCCGCACCACCAGACGCCAGCTCCTACCAGCTCGAGAGACGCAGACCACCAGGTGAGCTATGCAGCATGTGGTACTCCCACAAACAACCCTGGGCCAGATCAGCACAGCCCCCTGGACAGAATGACCTCCACCCAGCGAAAAAAGAGAAAAAAACAAACTGAATAATAAACAACAAAAACAACAAAAAGACAGGTAGCAAAGAGGGCGGGGCACTGAGCTCTGAAGAGTGGGGGAGGGGCAATCCCTCAAGAACTGTAAATAAACAAGCTGGCCTGAGAATGCAGGAGTGGTGGTCCCCACCCAGCAACCTTGGAGCCGGAAAGCTTGTAAAAGTGTCCAGGTGGGTTCCACTGGAGGGCGGGGAAAGGGCACTTCCCACGAGGTGGCCAGAGAAGGTGGGGGTAGCACCACCTCCCCTAGTGTGCTTGCAGAAGGGAAGGCTTTAACAGCAGCCGTTGTGCCCAGCAGAATTCTAAATACACATAGCCTGTGGGGCTCCGTGAGTGTTAAGCTCATTCCTGAGATCTGCAAACAATGAAACCTCCAGCAACAGCTGGCTGACAGCAGCAGGTAGGTGAGCCACAGCCTCAGACAGACATTCACAAATCTGTCTCCAGATTCTTTTTTTTTTCTTCTTTTTTTCTCTTCCTTTGATGAGACAACAACAGAACTAAAACTGGAAGCTGAAGGACTAGCTAAAACTACTGCATTTGAACTTGGGATTTTTGTTTGGTTTTGTTTTTTTGTTTTTTGTTTTTTCTGTTTGTTTTGATTTTTGGTTTTTTTCCCTTTGATGAGACAACAACCGAACTACTTCTGAGACACTATCTCCAGGATTGGAGGCTGAGGGCCTAACACCAAAATTATTAAGACTGAACCTTTACTGCATTTGAACTTGGGGTTTTTTTTCTTTTTTAATCCTCTCTCTGGCTCTCTAATGCCTGTTTAGCTTACCATTGATTAGTACACTATCTCTCCCTGTTTATTTCTTCGGCACTGGTTTTTTTTTTGTTGTTTGTTTGTTTAATTGTTTGTTTTACTCTTTTTCTTTACCTTCTTTACTTTCCCTCTGCTCTCACCCTTCCATTCTAGATATCACCATTGTTATTATTACAAGCTAGACAATACTGAATTACACACAGTACAGGGACAGTAACAATAGCAAGGGCAATGACAGGAAGATGGAAAAAAGAGGGAAACCAGTTTCCCCCGAGTAATAAATTAGTACAGGAACCAGAGGGAAATGAAGGAAACAGATACTCAGATCCAGACTCCAACAAAATGAAGATAAACTACGCCAAAGAACACAATGAAGCCTACAAAAATAATCTAAAAGAAGAAATACTACAGGTACTCAATGAGAATTTTATAGAGATGATACTGGATAGGGTCAACCAAACTGTACAGGAGACACTCAGGAAATTCCAAGAAAACAAAAATAGAGAATTTGAAAAAGCACAAGAAGAAATAAAAGAAACCATAGAAGTACTGTATAAACGCCAAAGTGAAACACAGAACATGATTAATTAAGAGATAAATGAACTCAGGATGAAAACAGACAATATTAAAGAGGAAATGACTCAGGATATGGAAAGGCTCAGAAAAAAGAACGAAATAGAAATGCAAAACAAAACGGAAGGCCAATCCAGCACAATAGAACAAGCAGAAGACAGAATCTCAGAATTCAAAGATGAAATGGTAATTAAAGGAAAAACCGAAGAACTATTAAACAACTCAAGACCTATGAAAAGAAAATGCAAGAACTCACTGACTCCATCAAAAGACCAAACCTGAGAATCATGGGCATTGAAGAAGGAGAAGAGGTGCAAGCAAAGGGAATATGTAATATATTCAACAAAATAATTACAGAAAATTTCCCAAATCTAGAGAACTCTATGCCCGTACAGGTGCAAGAGGCCTCCAGATCACCAAACAGAACTAACAAAAATAGAACCACCCCACAGCATATTATCATTAAAACAAGTACAGAAACTCGAGAAAGAATATTGAAGGCTGTAAGAGAGAAAAAACAAATAACATACAAAGGTAAACCCATCAAAATCATAGCAGACTTCTCAACAGAAACATTAAAAGCAAGAAGAGCTTGGGGCGAGGTCTTCTGGGCACTGAATGAAAATAACTTCAACCCCAGGATACTCTACCCAGCAAAACTATCATTCAAAATAGATGGAGCTATAAAAGTCTTCCTTCATAAGCAGAAACTAAAACAATATGTGACCACAAAGCCACCACTACAAAGGATTCTTCAAGGGATTCTGCACACAGAAAGTGAAACCCAACATAACCATGAAAGGGCAGGCAGCACCAAACTACAGGACAAGAAAAAGCAAGAAAGTAGAGAGTAACCTCAACTTAGGTACACACAATCAAACCTTCAAACAACTAAGACAATAAACGACAGGAATTACCACGTACCTATCAGTACTAACAATTAATGTTAGCGGACTTAATTCACCCATCAAAAGGCACTGTTTGAAAAAATGGATTAAAAAGGAAGATCCAACAATTTGTTGCTTACAGGAGACCCATCTCACCGACAGAAATAAGCATAGGCTTAGGATGAAAGGCTGGAAGATTTATCAAACCAATGGCCCCCCAAAAACAGGCAGGAGTAGCAATACTTATCTCTGACAAAGTAGACTTCAAACCTACCTTGATCAAATGAGATAAAGAAGGACATTCAATATTAATAAAAGGGGAAATAGACCAAAAGGAAGTAACAATTATCAACCTATATGCACCCAATGTCAACTCACCCAATTTCATCAAACATACCCTGAAGAACCTAAAAGCATATATTAACTCCAACACAGTCGTCTTGGGAGACTTTAACACCCTACTATCATCAACAGGTAGGTAATCCAAACAAAAAAATCAATACAGAAATCCTAGATCTAAAATATACCATAGATCAAATGGACCTAATTGATGTCTACAGAACATTTCATCCAACTTCTACACAATATACATTCTTCTCAGCAACCCATGGAACCTTCTCCAAAATAGATCATATCCTAGGGCACAAAGCAAGCCTCAGCAAATACAAGAAAATAGAAATTATAGCATGCATTCTATCTGATCACAATGCAATAAAACTAGAACTCAACAACCAAAGTAAAGACAAAAAACATGCAAACAGCTGGAAAATGAGTAATTCATTGCTTAATGGACAATGGGTCATTGATGGAATAAAAGAGGAAATTAAAAAGTTCCTGGAAGTCAATGAAAATGAAAATACAACCTACCGGAACCAATGGGACACAGCAAAGGCAGTCCTGAGAGGAAAGCTTATAGCCATGAGTGCATATATTAAAAAAACTGAAAGATCTCAAATCAATGACCTAATGATACATCTCAAACTCCTAGAAAAACAAGAACAAGCAAATCCCAAAACAAGTAGGAGGAGAGAAATAATAAAAATAAGAGCTGAAATCAACGAAATAGAAACCAAAAAAACCATACAAAGAATTAATGAAATAAAAAATTGGTTCTTTGAAAAATAAACAAGATCAAGAGACCCCTGGCAAACCTGACCAAAATGAGGAGAGAAAAGACCCAAATTAGTAAAATCATGAATGCAAAAGGGGAGATAACAACAAACACCATCGAAGTCTAGGAAATCATCAGAGACTACTTTGAGAATCTATATTCAAATAAATTAAAAAATCTTAAAGAAATAGACAGATTTCTAGATACTTATGATCATCCAAAACTGAACCAAGAGGACATTAATCACCTGAATAGATCTATAATACAAAATGAAATTGAAACAGCAATCAAGAGTCCCCCTAAAAAGAAAAGTCCAGGACCTGATGGATTCTCTGCTGAATTCTATCAGACCTTTAAAGAAGAACTGATACCAACCCTCCTTAAACTGTTCCATGAAATAGAAAGGGAAGGAAAACTGCCTAACACATTTTAGGAAGCCAGTATTACACTTATCCCAAAACCAGGCAAAGACACCTCCAAAAAGGAGAACTATAGGCCAATCTCCTTAATGAACATTGATGCAAAAATCCTCAATAAAATAAATGGCAAACCGAATTCAACAACACATCAAAAAGATCATTTACCACGACCAAGTAGGCTTCATCCCAGGGATGCAGGGGTGGTTCAACATACGAAAATCAATAAACATAATAAACCACATTAACAGAAGCAAAGACAAAAACCACTTGATCATCTCAATAGATGCAGAAAAAGCCTTTGATAAGATCCAACACCAATTCATGATAAAAGCTCTAAGAAAACTAGGAATAGAAGGAAAGTACCTCAACATTATAAAAGCTATATATGACAAACCTACAGCAAGCATTATACTTAACGGTGAAAAACTGAAACCATTCCCTTTAAAATCAGGAACAAGACAAGGATGCCCACTATCTCCACTCCTATTCAACATAGTACTGGAATTCCAAGCCAGAGCAATTAGGCAAGAAGAAGGAATAAAAGGAATACAAAAAGGTAAAGAAACTGTCAAAATATCTCTATTTGCAGAAAATATGATCCTATACCTTAAAGACCCAAAAAACTCTACTCAAAAACTCCTAGACACCATCAACAGCTATAGCAAGTTAGCAGGATATAAAATCAACATAGAAAAATCATTAGCATTTCTATACACTAATAATGAACAAACAGAGAAAGAATATATGAAAACAATTCCATTTACAATAGCCTCAAAAAAAAAAATCAAATACCTAGGTGTAAACTTAACAAAGGATGTGAATGACCTCTACAAGAAAAACTATAAACCTCTGAAGAAAGAGACTGAGGAAGACTATAGAAAGTGGAGAGATCTCCCATGCTCATGGATTGGTAGAATCAACATAGTAAAAATGTCGATACTCCCAAAAGTAATCTACATGTTTAATGCAATTCCCATCAAAATTCCAATGACATTCATTAAAGAGATTGAAAAATCTACTGTTAAATTTATATGGAAACACAAGAGGCCACGAATAGCCAAGGCAATACTCAGTCAAAAGAACAATGCAGGAGGTATCACGATACCTGACTTCAAACTATATTACAAAGCAATAACAATAAAAACAACATGGTACTGGCACAAAAACAGACATGAAGACCAGTGGAACAGAATAGAGGACCCAGATATGAAGCCACACAACTATAACCAACTTGTCTTTGACAAAGGAGCTAAAAATATACAATGGAGAAATAGCAGCCTCTTCAAAAAAACTGCTGGGAAAACTGGTTAGCAGTCTGCAAAAATCTGAAACTAGACCCATGCTTATCACCCTATACCAATATTAACTCAAAATGGATCAAGGATTTTAATATCAGACCCCAAACTCTAAAGTTGGTACAGGAAAGAGTAAGAAATACTTTGGAACTAATAGGTATAGGTAAGAACTTTCTCAATGGAACCGCAGCAGTTCGGCAACTAAGAGATAGCATAGATAAATGGGACCTCACAAAACTAAAAAGCTTCTACTCAACAAAAGAAATGGTCTCTAAACTGAAGAGCGCACCCACAGAGTGGGAGAAAATATCTGCCAGCTACACATCAGACAAAGAACTGATAACCAGAATATATAGGGAACTCAAAAAACTAAATTCCCCAAAATTAATGAACCAATAAAGAAATGGGCAAGTGAACTAAACAGAACTTTCTCAAAAGAAGAAATTCAAATGGCGAAAATGCATGAAAAAATGCTCACCATCCCTAGCAATAAAGGAAATGCAAATTAAAACCACACTAAGATTCCACCTCATCCCTGTTAGAATAGCCATCATCAGCAACACCACTAACAACAGGTGTTGGTGAGGATGCGGGGGGAAAAAGGAACCCTCTTACACTGCTGGTGGAAATGTAAACCAGTACAACCACTCTGGAAAAAAATTTGGAGGCTCCTTAAAAATCTAAACATTGATCTACCATATGATCCAGTAATACCACTCTTGGGGATATACCCAAAAGAATGCGACTCAGGTTACTCCAGAGGCACCTGCACACCCATGTTTATTGCGGCACTATTCACAACAGCCAAGTTATGGAAACAGTCAAGATGCCCCACTACTGATGAATGGATTAAGAAAAATGTGGTATTTATACACAATGGAATTTTATGCAGCCATGAAGAAGAATGAAGTGTTATCATTCACAGGTAAATGGATGGAATTGGAGAACATTATTCTGAGTGAAGTAAGCCTGGCTCAAAAGACCAAAAATCGTATGTTCTCCCTCATTAGATCACGGGCAAACAAAACAAGGGGATTGGACTTTGATCATATGATAAAGTGAGAGCACACAAGGAAGTATGAGGATAGGTAAGACACCTAAAAAATTAGATAGCATTTGTTGCCCTCAACACAGAGAAACTAAAGCAGATACTTTAAAGCAACTGAGGCCAATAGGAGAAGGGGACCAGGAACTAGAGAAAAGGTTAGTTCAAGAAGAATTAACTTAGAAGGTAACACACATGCACAGGAAATCAAAGCGAGTCAACTCCCTGTATAGCTAGCCTTATCTCAACTAGCAAAACCCCTTGGTCCTTCCTATTATTGCTTATACTCTCTCTTCAACAAAATTAGAGATAAGGGCAAAATAGTTTTTGCCGGTTAGTGAGGGGATGAGGGGGAGAGGGAGGGGGTGAGGGGAAGGGGGGAGAAATGACCCAAACATTGTATGTACTTATGAATTAAAAAAAAAAAGAATACATCCATACACTGGATTATTATCACCCATTTAAAACAAGTTATATGTACAGTAGGCCTTCTACAACCACAGTTCTACATCCACAGATTAAACCAACCATGGGTTGAAGATATTGTCAAAATTTTTAAATTGTATCTGTACTTTGTACAGACTTTTTCTTGTCATTCTTCAAACAGTAAAAGTTTAACAATTATTATTTACATCACATCTACATTGTATTAAGTATTACAAGTCATTCAGAAATGATTTAAGCTACAGAGGAGGATGTGTGTAGGTTATATGCAAATATGCCATTGTAAGAGACTTGAGCATCTTTGGATTTTGGTGTTCATAAGTATAATGAAACCAATTCCCTACAAATACTGAAAGAAGACTGTCCATGCACTGACCTAGAAGAAATTCTGTACCTTGCTAATTCTAGTGTTCATCTATAAAAATCACTCAAATGATACACTTCCAGAGTATATGTGAAGTTGATGCTAAAATAAAGTTTTAGGTTGCGACTAAGGAATATTATTTATTAGTATTATAGTCACACAAGCTATATTAACTATTTTTGAAAATGTACTGCAAATTCTCATATGAAAAGCTTCCAGTAGAGATGCATATGTTTAGTGACCAAAAAATAGGGATTGAGAAGGATTACAAGCTTCTGTGTATTAAAAGGTTCTACCTGCTAAGGCCTGGTTGCAGCTACCAAAAAGGAAGACATTTCAAGATCAAGAAAGATGCAGCATAGCACCTCAGTCCAAAATGGTAGGCTTGTGAAATTAACCTCCATAAAGACTGGGCAAAGGAAATTTGCAAATGTTCACAGAAGAGAAGAGGTCAATAAAGCCATTAAATTCACAGTATACAGCAAGCAGTTATTTTATTCCCCCCATACCTCACTCCCATTACAATAAAAGGACCTGAGAGCTCAACTTCCAAAGCAGGGAGAAAACCAAACACTGCAAAATGTTCCTACAAACTTAAAAGGCAGCAGAGGAAAGGTACACTGCAAGTCAATTTAAGTCATTAGAACATCAAGACATGATAACGTCTGGACTAGATAAAGTTTCAAGTGACAATTAGGAAGACAGGCATTTTAAACACATATACATTCCAATCTCAGCTCTGTCACCAGTTGCTATGAGATCTTAACATGGCCACAAAGTCTTACTCTGCTTACCATTTATATCAATGAAATTCAGGCACTGTATATATCAATTTTAAGAATATATACCTACTGATATCTAGAGATCCCAAAACAGACTTAGTAGTACTGACAGCCACCAAACAATAAAGATTTAAGTGACCTAAGCAATTAATCTCTGCCTTCTATAAAAAGTAGTTGGGGGATGGGGTTAGGGGAAAGAGTTCCCTTGATTAAAAAAAAAAAATAACACTCAACGAGATTTCCACTATTCATTTCAAAAATTCTAAGAAGCTCCAATCAGATCAGACAGTCCCCATCATGAGTAAATGAATAGATACAAGAAAGGAAAAGGAAAAAAAAACCTTTAATTCCTTTTCAGTTTTGAACCATGTGAATGTACTATCATGACAACAATAAATACTTTTCTAACATACAGTAGAAAGACAATACAAGTGGTCCATGAGAATGTGCTGGTTTGGTGGACTGGTCCAAGATGGGATAGGCTCAGACCTGGGTTAACTTTCCAGTTAGGGAGACCTAACTGTAAATTAGTTCAAGTTAAGGAGAACCACCTGCTTGCCCTCACACATACATCAGATTTAATGCACTGGGAAAATTCTGATTTCATATGTTCATCTGACCTCTTGCATCTGTCCATACAGCTGAAAGCACAAGAGTCAAATAATGTCTCTTGAAAGGAAAACAGATGTTTTTCTAATAAGTAAACATGTGAAGCCTAAGGCCCACAAACAAAAGCAGCTAAGTGGCCTTTTTACACACAGAATATCCCTTTGCCACACCTTAGTGTTAACAGATTTAACAAATTTAACTGGTGCCTTGTATTTTATATGGTAACCTATTTCTATCCCCAGTCCTAGACAGTGTTACAATTAATGAGGGTGACTAACTACCCTGGTTTGTGAGAGAGTGGATGGCAGGGTCTCCCAGAACACAGAACCTTCAGTACTAATAAAACCAAGGAACGTCCCAGGCAACAGGGATAAGCTGGTGATGCAACAATTAATCATTTCATGAAGTCAGCTAACTTACTGTGGCCTTGCCTCTACCACTGATTAAGTTTGGTCTTTTTTAATTAAATAACTTTCCTGTACCTTATGTCCCCATCTGCCATAACTTATCTAATGCACTAAATCAAAATAAGGATAAAATGTATGTGAAATGCAGTAGATATGTCTGTAATCAAGTTACTTTGGAGGCAAAGATTGTGAGGATTGTAGTTCAAGGCTAGCCTTGGGCAAATAATTTGCAAGACCCTATCTCAAAAAAGTCCATCTCAAAAAAAGGGCTGACGGAACGGCTGAAGCAGTAAGAGCACCTGCCTAGCAAGCATGCGGTCCTGAGTTCAAAATCCAGTGCTGCCAACAACAAAGAACATTGTGAAAACATATATAACCATGAAATAAGTTACCTCTATCATTATAGCACCTTCATTTGTATTCCCAAAGGGTAAGTAGCTATGTATAAGGTTTAAAGATACAAATACTTTCTTTTAGTCAATGTTTAGTCTTATATTTTATTCATATAATATTAATCACTTTTTCATTTTTCCTTTTAAAATTCTTTAGTGTTTTCTTTTCCCATAAATTTTTAATTATTTTACCAATAATAAAGCTTTTCCTTAACATGTTTCAAAATCAAAGCTACTACATAAGAGAAATAGTTGTCTTCCTTCTCCTCTTCTCCATTCTGTGATGTACTATTTTCTGGCCTCTCCAGTTTTAAGTGTTCAAAAAGTAGACGACATTTTTTAAAAAGACAATACAGGGAAAAAATCCACCTCAAATAGTTACAAGAACTATGTGTTCCAACTCTAAGAAACCTTTTCCTGTTAAACCAAACTTCTTGTCCCCATCTCCTTCCACACTTGTAATCACTTTCACATACAAGTGAAAATATTCTGAATAATTTCCCTAGTGCAGGTCTATACACACAATTAACACTTTCTGCTACCAACTGAATGGACCTGGCTCAAGTGGTAGAGCATTAAGGCCTTGCAAGCATTAAGGCCTTGAAGTTCAAACCTCAGTACACTCCCCCCCAAAAAATGCTATAAATTATCTTTACTATTTCAATTTCATTGTAAATCTAAAATGTTGATGCATTCTTAGCTATGAATTCAAAGTTTGTAACTCCCATAACCCACTAACACTAAAAGACATTTGTAGAGTAATATGCTATGTTCCAATATATTCACTTAGCCATTTCAAAGCACTCTTCATGAGACACTTGCATACGCATGTTTATTGCAGCACTATTCACAATAGCCAAGTTATGGAATCAGCCTAGGTGCTCACCAACAGATGAATGGACAAAGAAAATATGGTATATATTCACTACAGATCATTATTCAATGAAAATTATGTCATTTGCAAGAAAATGGATGGAACTGGAAAATCATCACGTTAAGCAAAATAAGCCAGACTCAGGAAGACAAAACCCATGTCCTCTCTCCTAATGTGGAATCTACATGAAAAAAAAGAACATAAAAAGGGGACTACGGGGGGTAGGAAAGAGAGGGTGTGTAGGGAGAATATGATCAAAATACTTTAGATGCAAGTATGAAAACATCAAATTGAAACGTACTTAAAAATTTTGCAAGAAAAGTTAAAAAAAGGGGAGAGGGAGGATAAGAAAGAGTAATAGAGAAGATGAATATGATTAAACTATATTAGATGCATAAATGGAAATATCACAATGAAACATCTCACTTTGTACAATATACACTACTAAAAATACTTTTTTGAAAAAAAAAAAAAGAAAAGCACTTTTCTTTGGCCATGTATGTCCCTCAAAGAGAAGTAAGCAAGGGATGTCAAACATAAAGTGAAGGCACATCAATGGGCAAAGTATCATCCTTTTTCCATCATACCTGCTTCCTAAAAAGATTGTAATCTTCAATATGCACAGAAAATGTTTGAAGGCCACACTTCTTATTGCTAAGGGGTAATTCCTAGCAAAGGAACCACAGGAACTTTTGCTTATACACTTCTATATTACCGACAGTTTTTTTTTTTAATAATAAACACATTATCTGTGCCATTTCTTTTTAAAATCATCTGAAAATGTAAAGATTAGTAAATTTCAACTGATGTGAACTAAGATTTTGAAATGATCTTTTGAAACAGAACATAAACGTCAATGATCATGATGCTTACGTATAAAACATTCACTGCTTTTGTATCCTTGAAGCACTCTATCAATACATGCTACTCCTTAATACAGTCTTAACCACTTTTATTTTCACTTCATAGAATGCTAAAAAACTTCAGGTCACTTCATCCTTAAATTCTTTCCCCAAACTTCACAAACTGTAATTCACTTCAGAAGCCACCATAAGGTATATGTGTGTTTGGGGGGGGGGGGAGGCGGGGGAACTGTGATAAATTTTTATGCCCTATGACAACTGTAATTGAGAACCCTTTGCAAGTCAACAAAAAACCCAATGCTGTTTTCCTAACCTTGAATTGTAGAATTTGTTATACTGTTATTAGAAATTTTCAGAACATTTAACACAAATTTAAAATAATTATCACATGTTGAAATGGCAACACCAATCTAATTAGCGATGATAAACTTTGTAAAATAAAGACACTACAGAGTTCAAATACCTTGTATAGATATTTAATGATGTCCAAACTGAGTGAGGAAAGAAGGTAGAAAACACTGCTAAACATCATGATTTAAGGCTCAATAGGTTGGGATGGAATTAAACTAAGCATTAAACTACTTTCTCAAAACTTTCACAATTTTACAACACAAAATAAAAAGAATTTCAAAATTCTTCATGTCAGTTTAGCTATAATTGATTTTAACCTATATTTTATGCTTAGAAATACTTCATAATGAAAAATTTATTACCGGTTAGCAATGGTGGGGGATATTAGTGCCTTCAAGATATGCTCTTTTGAATCAATACCTGTCCAAACACACACAGGAAGATGAGTATTAGTGATATGTTTATTAATCAAAGCCAAATATGAACTTTCTCTGGAATTTTTTTCTTTTCGCAGGTACTAGGGTTTGAACTCCGAGCCTACACCTTGAACCACTCCACCAGCCCTCTTTTCTGATGGGTTTTTTCAAGGTAGGTCTCGCAAACTATTTGCCCAGGCTGACTTCAAACTGTAATCCTCCTGATCTCTGCCTCCTAAGTAGCAAAGATTACAGGCGTGAGCCACTGGCGCCTGGCCCTGAAATAAAAGCAAAATATCTTCTAAAACTCACAGGAAATTTTCTGTAACGATTTTCTGAGACACCACTATTACACTAGCAAATGACAATTTAGTATATAATCCTTATCCAAAAAAAAGTATACTCACTACACACCAATTAGAACAGTCAAACTCCAAAATACTAACACCATCAAATGCTGGCAAAGATGAGGAGAAAACAGGAATTCTCATTCATTGCTGGTGGGAATACAAAATGATACAGCCACTACGGAATAGAGGTAGGCAATGTCTTGTGAAACTAAACATATCCTTAACATGTGTGATCCAGCAATCATGCTCCTTGGTATGTCCCCAAAGAAGTAAACACATGTTCACAAAAAAAGCCTGCACGTAAATGTTTACAACAGCTTATTTACAAGTATCCAAACTTGGAAGCAACCAAGATGTCCTTCAACACATCCAAACAATCCAATATGATTGAACGCTTAAAAGAAGGGAACTTTACAATTCATAAAGCCATGAAAAGACATGGGAGAAACTTAAATGCATATTACTAAGGGGAAGAAGACAATCTGAAAAGGTTACATACTGTATGACTTTAACTACCTGACACTGAGGCAAAGGCAAACCTATGGCAACCATAAAAGGATCAGTGGCTGCCAGAGGCTGGGGTTAAGGAGGGATGAACAGGAGGGATGAACAAGAGGGACACCAAAGAGGAAAATCATCAGTGAAAATACTGTGGATAACTGGGAACTCTCTGTACCTTCTCTCAGTTTTGCTGTGAACCTAAAGTTGCTCTAAAAAATAAAGTCTATTAAAAATGAAGTATATCCAAAACGACAAAACGATAGTGTAAAGATTGAGTCTATTTACTCATTAGGATGATGGTAAAGAATAAGATTATACATGGTGATATATCTATAAAACACATTATCAATGATTTTCTCAATTACCCACAGAGCAAATAGGTTAGCTATCATCAACGTAGTCATTAAAAAATTTTTAACATCAGCCTCAATTCACAGAGCTATTAAGTAGAGCTAAAAGCTAAGTATTCTAAATCAAAATTTCACATATCACACTGCCTTATGATTAATTTCCTCACTTCCTGCAAGGCAAGAGATATACAAGGGAAAGAAAAAGTAGGCCTAAAATCACATATATCTAGGTTCAAATTCCTGCTCTATTTCTTAGTAGCTATGACTCTAGACAAGTTCATCTATCCATCCAGGAGGGAAAACATCCTATAAATTTTCTTGCTATTTTTTGTGCCAGTTTCCTCATATATAAATGAGAACATCACCATACTAAAAAAGAAAATTCACATGCATATTTGCAGTATTTCTATAAATAAAAAAGACAAATGACAGAAGCAGGCTGTGTATATCAACAAAAATTCACAGAAAAAAATCCGTATGTCCAGTAATTATGGAAAAAACGTTCAGCCTCAATAGTTATCAAGAAAATGCAAATTAAAGCACTATTAATTCACCCATGAGATTTTTTTTTAATGAAAATTACAAATGTTGACAAGGACACAGGAAACAGGGTAACTCTTGATACTTTTGGGGAACTAACCAATCGGAAGGCAATTTGGCAGCATCTAGCAAAAACTGAAGATGGAAGTTCCTATGACTTAACTAATCCCTCTTAAGAAACTTGCCTAGAGAAAGTTAGACACATTGGTACTTACTTTGGCCTACTTTGTTTTGTTAATTAAATGGTCTGTTTTAACAGTCCTAGTATTTGACTGTATTTAAATGAGAAAAAAATGTTCAGAATTTCTTCAGCAAGTATTTACTAAATGCCTACTCAGCTCCAGACCCAATGCCTCTCATTCTGACAATAAGATCACAATACACTCAAAAAGGTCCGAGTCTGCTATAAAGCCTGACAAGTTGTTTTAATATGGCAAGTACTATTAGAGAAGTACAAAGACTTACAAAAACAGGAGGCAAATGCAATCTTTTGTCTACGAGAGAGAAGAGTTCAAAGAGGTCACTATGAGCTGAGTGGATGCATGTATTTTTGTCCAAGAACAATAACCACAGGCAGTAATAATAGTATTTGCAGAAAGCACAGAGGTATACAAGCAAGAAGGAAATTAGAGAAAACTCTAAGCACTTATACTAGGCTGAATAAATGATCTCAAAGGTATCAGGCAGTTTCTAGTCCCTGGAACCTACAAAGGTTACCTTATTTGAAAGATCTTCACATTTGTGATTAAGAATTATATGGCAGGAAGATGATCCTGGATTATCCAGTAAGCCCTAAATACCATCAAAGTATCCTTAAAAGAAAGCAGCAGAGATTTGACACACAGAGAAGACAATGTGAGGATGGAGCAGACAGCTTTGTTGAAGATACTGGCCTGTAAGAGGGATACTAGTAGAAAATGCCAGCAGCCACCAGAAAGTAGAAGAGGCAAAGGACAGATCCTTCCCTAGAGCCTCCAGAGGGAGCAAAGCTCTGCTGAGGTGATTTCAACCCACTGCTAGTGATTTGAACTTCTGGCCTACATTAACTGAAAGCAAATACATTCCTTTTATTTTAAGCCACCAAATTTGTAGTGATTCATTGCAGCAGCCCTAGGAAGCAAATGCAGATATTCTCTGCCACTGCAAATGTATGCTGTGCTGAGTGGCTGAAATAGCAGCCAAGTCTCTGGAGAATCCTAATTTTCATGCAAGAGAATGACAAAATCGTATCTCTGTTCCACAGTGTTAAACCTGGTGGCAATATGACAACTAATTAGTGGCAAAAGAAACTAGAAACCAGGAAACCATTTCAGAACTAAAAATCTAGACAGAAGATAAAGTTCCAAATCACCATGTGTAAGGTAAGCATGTGTAAGGCCCTGGGTTCAAGCCCTAGCACTGCTTTAAAAAAAAAAAAAAAAAAACACTGGGCGCTGGTGGCTCACACCTATAATCCTAGCTACTCAGGAGGCAGAGATCAGGAAGATCGCAATTCAATGCCAGCCTGAGCAAATATTTCTGTACACCCTATCCTGAAAAAACCCAACATAAAAAAGGACTGGTAGAGTGGTTCAAGGTGTAGGCCTGAGTTCAAACCCCAACACCACAAAAAGAAAAAAAAAAAAAGGGAGAAATCAGGACCTCAACGGAAGTAAATAATGTGGGAAATTTCAAATATGTGTAGGTAATTCTCAATGGAGGAAAGGCTATTATACTGTGAAATAAGATTAGGATGCTATGTAGGAATAAAAGTTAAAAAAAAAAACTTGGAAATTAATAATAGCAGCTGAAATTAAAAAGTCAATACAAGTTTATAAGAAAAGGAGAATGAGAATATCTCCCAGAAAAGGCAAAAGCAAAGAAGTAGAGATCAAAGAATTTGAATCCAAGTGCCACTACAAGGAGCTCTACAAAGACAGAAAAAAGAGAATGCAAGGCACAAATTACTGAAGCAGTCTCTAATACTGGAGCTGAACTCAGGACCTGGAACTTGCTAAGCCAGAGTTCTACCACTTGAGCCACTCTGTCAGCCCATTTTGCATTAGTTATTTTTGAGACAGGGTCTTACTTTATGCCCAGCCAGCCTAGTCTGTGACCCTCCTATGTACATTTCCTCACACTGCTGGGATGACAGATGTGCACCCCACAACCAGGCACTGGGGTCTTGCAAACTGTTTGCCTGGGTTGGCCTAGAACAGCAATCTTCCCAATCTCTGCCTCCTAAGTAGCCAGGATTACAGACTTGAGCCACCACGCCCAGGAAGGGAAATTTAATTCCCCATCAACTGCAAACAGACTACAGAATAAAGAAATTTTCCAAATTTTTGGAAAGTAACAACTCCATTTCCACAAACACACTCTCCTAAGAAATTACATTAAAAAGTCCCTCAACCACAAACATATACTCCTTTGATGAAAAGTTTTCAAGACAATTTTTTAAGACAGAATTGATGTGAAGTTTACGTTTTTAAGAGCAAGTATATAATGCCGATTCCAAAATTAACATATCATACATGACAACCTCTCTAGTGAGGATCAGGAGGGAAAAAAAAAATAACAGCACACCTAATCCAGCAGAGTTAAAAAATAGTAATAATTAATCATATTCAAGCACGGTTTGTTTACAAGTACAAAGCTGCTTCACCACTAGGACTCCATTATTGTCCTTCTCCTGTATTAATAGGGTAAGTGGGAAGGGAAATCCTAGTTGCATTTTTTTAAGTATTTAAGAAAAGTATATATAATTACTAACTTTAAAAGAAACTTCTTACTCAGAAGCAAAAGAAAACTTAACTTTTTTAAAAGAACTATATCAGAAATCCACAGGAAACATCACACACAAAAGCAGTTTCCACTAAAGTAAGGAATTAAGACAAGGAGACCCACTACAATCGTAAGTACTGCACACTGCAAGAAGACTCTAGCCCTGTGTTGTCTAATGCAGCACCCACTAGCCACAGTGCTACCCAGTACTTGAAACATAGCAAACTGAGATATGCTCTAAGTGTAAAATACACATGGAATTCCAAAGACTTAATATGAAAAAAGATTATAAAGTTTCTCACTAGCAATTCTTACATTAACTATATATTTAAATAATATTTTAGACATAGGCACCAAATAAAATATTAAATAAAATTAATTTTGTCTGTTTCCCTTTACCTTATTTAAAATACCAAGTAAAAATATAAAATTACATGTATGGCTCACAACTATGGCTGTATCTCTTCTAGACAGTGCTTCAGTATACCCAATACAATGACAAGAAAAAGAAAAGCAGCATGAATATTGGAAAAGGACAAAGATCATCATCACTGAGTGCAGACTGGCTGTCTGACAAGAAAATTCAAAACAATCACCTCAACCTATCCAACCAGAGGGAGAATTCACTAATATATCTAGACACTAGGCAAACAGTAAAAATCCATAGTTTTTCTTTATAGAATAACCAGTTAGAAAATGACAGGGAAAAAGATCAAACTCACAATAACAAAAGCAACTTTATAACACTTCATGTAATATATGAAGTATGTTAGGGATGAGGTGTGGTTCAGTGACAGAACTCCTGTCTAGCAAGGCAAAGAGAGAGGGAGAGAGGGAGAGAGGGAGAGAGGGAGAGAGGGAGGGAGGGAGGGAGGGAGGGAGGGAGGGAGGGAGGCAGGGAAAGATGAAAGGAGGAAGGGAGGGAAGGAAAGAGAGAGTAAAATGTTACTATGACAGACACTAAAAAAAACCCTGAATATTTAGAAAGATAGACTTCATCCTATGTAGAAAGCACAAACATAATTGTCAAAATTAAACTATAAATCAATCAAAATTATAGGATTTTTCTTACTTGCTTGTTTTATATATTTACTTAATATATTTTTATGCAGAAAAAAATGCTAAGATTAACTAGTAAAAATTCAGAGAAAGATGCATTTTGTTCTAGTAGAAACCAAAATAAACACTAATTATTCTGGTACAGAATTTTAAAACAGTCCCACAGTCATGGGACTTTTGAGCTAAGAAAAGTGGCATTTGAGATCAGTAGATAAAAAGTTATTCATTATGTTGCACGGGGTCAAACGTCAGAACTGAGTTGATAGATGAATGAAGTCCTGGAAGGATGGGGATCAGATTCCTGAAGAAAGCAACCAGCCTAGTAATACCTCTCTTCTCAGCTCCATGTCCCCCAAAATAGAAAAAGGACTTATTACTGATATTTTTTTCTGACTCTAAAACAATTTCCAATGATATCAACTGCAGCTTGCAGAGCCCATACTACCTGGCCTGGGACTCCATTATGGTGGGAAGCATTGGTTCTGTGTGAATTATATGGTGTCACTTGGCACCCATGTCCATGTCAGCAGACGACAGCAAACATGGATGTCCACAGGTATCCAGTAAGGCTTGTATCAAAAATATAAATGTGCAGGCCCAGTATATTTTTCTCTCCAGAACTTGGAATTGGGATACAGAACTAAAAAGAAATAAAAGTAAAGGAGACTTGTCAAGCAAACTCATGCATAGTAACTATGGAAGGAGATAGAAATGAAAGTGTCACAGATAGAATGAGATAGGTTTTTTAAGTACAGAATCTGACCAAATGTACTTTAGAATAGCTGCTTGAATTAACATAAAAAACCAGTAGGGGTTCCACTTATCTGTTCACTACAACAGCTCAAGTGAAGAATGAAGATATGCAGAATTTAAGACAGGACGACTTCAAGACTTCTCTGAGGCAAAATTAATAGGACCTGTCTGGTAGGATGAAGAGTAAGAGCTTTGAAGATTAATGTCAACATTTCCAGCCTGAGGAATCTGTGGCCTGTGATGGAAATGAGGAACACAGGAGGAAGAGCAAGCATATATATGCTACATAAGTACGGGACTGGATTTTTTTTTCTTTTTTTTTTTTTTTTGGTAGTACTGGGGTTTGAACTCAGGGCCAGCATTTTCTGTTTACTAGCCAAGAATTCTACCAATTTGAGCCACACGTCCAACCCTTTTTGCTTTAGGCTATTTTTCAGCTAGGGTCTCACATATTTGTCCAAGGCCTGGCCTCCTACCTTCAGCCTCCCACTCAGCTGGGAATACAGACACTGGATTGCCTGCCTTGTTGTTTGAAATGGGGTCTTGCTAGCTTTTTGCCCAATCTGGCCTCAAACCACAACTCCCTCAACCTCCCTCTCCCAAGTAGCTAAGATTACAAGCTTGAGCTACCATGCCCCGCTAGGGTAGGGTATTAAGGTTGTGAGAAAAAACAGAAAAGATAAGTCAGTATCCTATCACAAATATAGGGCTGGAACTCCAGATAGAGCTAAATATGTAGATTTTAGAGTTATCACTGACTATTTCACAGATCATAGAACTTTTCAGAAGTATTATTTTCAGTTATAAAAGGACTAAGAACAAACACTAAAAGAGCCAGCAAAGAAAGGTAGAAGAACCACAGAAGACCCTAGACATCAAAGGCAAGTGTGTAGGAGTGTCAAAGGCTATAAGTGATAATGATTAAGTACAGCAAACAGTTTGACCTGGGCTGAAAAAACCCACCACTTTCTTGCCTTCATTACATATAACTCAACCAAGGCAGCTATTCAAACAACATATTTATCAACAATAAGTCTATTGCTTCAGAATAGAAATAATAAATGTATACTGGCCATTTTGATTGCTGGCTTTCCAATTTTTTTCTGGAATTTTGCTTAAATCTTCAAATCTCAAATCTTACAAATGCTTACTTGGCATCTCATGTCCATTACCATGCTAGACACTCAATATGAGTACCTCCTATTTGCTGGGCAGTATGTGCAGCAGAGAGTAAAACACAAATAACCCCTGCCCTAATTGGGCTTGCTTTCTAATGGAGATAAAGTGAACAAATCTACTCTCCTTTACAGAACCCAAAAGAAACGTATTATATCCTTGACTTATCTAAAAACAACAGCACATCATACAATCAGTACTTCATAGTTACATGAAATTAATAAAAAAAAAAAAACCTAGAATTAGTCACCTATAGGTAGCATGCCTATTCTCTGACATCATATAACAGAAATAAACCTAATTACCTTAAACACCCATCTGGTCAGCTCCCAGTGATCTGTGTGTAAATTATACGTGTATCAAGGGCAATTCCTTCATGTGAATTCATGTCTGGATGATGTCCCATCCATGGGATTTCTACCATGTAATCTTTCAATACAGGATACTGTCTCAGAATGTGACTTTCATAAAGTAACTCAAATATTACACATGGCAGTTTTAGTATGTCTACTCTTGTCCAAACAAACTGCAGGGACCAGCTCTCTAATTCAATATGCTTGGATTCACTGCCTAGCACAAACTAACCCAAGCTCTTCAGCCTCACTCAGTTCATCTCTACAGTTGTTCTCCCAAACTAATACACATCCCTGTATCACAAAAGCTCCCTTTGTAAAACCTGGTGGCATTTGAAACAAGTACCTGAAACGTCCCCTAAAGGGTAGGTGTCTCTCTCTCTCTCTGTCTCTCTCTGTCTGTCTGTCTTCTAGCCATCTAGAGGTGAGCTCTGTTCCACCATGTATTCCCCACAGCCCAGAAACAATGGAGGCAAGTGATCACGGACTGAAACCTCTAAAACTATAAGCCAAAATCGATCTTTCCTCCTTTAAGTTAATTTTTCTCAGGTATTTTTTCACAGAGACAGAAACCTAACCTGTAATACTGTGTACATACACTATTTTTCTAACATAGTAGAAACATTGTAAGTCATGCACAAAATACAGAAATTTAATACAGAGAGAATTTCTAACATTTCTTCTAGTACATCAAGTACCCTGCAAGAAAGACAACATTCCTATCTTAAAAGAAATTTGCAATGGTCACAAAGCAAGATGAGGTAGCGCCACATGTGGGGATTTAAGTAAGTCACAGTGTGGCTCCAATGCTCAAGTTCTTCCTCACTCCTCTCTGCCATTCCAATCATTTTTTTTTTTTGGTGGGGGGAGGTGGGACTGTTTGAACTCAGGGCTTTGTGCTTGCAAAACAGGTGCTCTACTGCTTGAGCCACACCTCCAGTTATTATGCTATTGTTATTTTGGAAATGGGGTCTCAAGAACTATTTGCCCAGGCAGGTCTCAAACCTCCTGATCTCAGTCTCCCAAGTAGCTAGGATTACAGGAGTTAGTCACCAGCACCCAGCTACACTCCATCTCTCTTGTACTTGGGGTGTTCTGATCTCCCTCTCTGACCTCCAACCTCACCCCAGCAATCATTACCTCCCACAGCTCTTCAAGACACAGTTGGATAGAACAGGCAAGTTTTCTTTTCATGCCTCAGAAAGTAATATGCAAACTAACATTTTTAATTTCTTAGCAAAGTGCGTAACAGCTTGAGCAGGCATAATTGTACCTAAGTCTCAAAACCATACTGTGATCACAGTCTTATTCCACCAGCTCTTTTACTCAATCCTCCTATCTCATCTAGATCCCAGATCCACTCCTGGCCAAATCTCTATTGTTGATCACAGCAGCCCAATCCCTTCCTTCTTATATTCTCTCAATTCCTGGAGACCACATGGTTCTTTTGCTGTCATCGTGGAGTGATTTTCCTTTACAACTAGTCAGCTCTTCCTCATGTTCCTCAATAGATTCCTCTCCCAACCCTCTTCTCCCAATCTCTCCCACCCATTTCTACTGCCAACACCTTTGGGAAGGGAAACTTTCATGATTTCTTACCAGCACTACTTAAAAGTAGGCCGTTATTCCTCTATTTCACTCCCCCAAGTCAATCTCCCCCAAAAAGTTATCTGCTATTTAATTATCAGTAATTTAAAATTATATAGGTATAGGGAAAATATTTTATAGCCTTAAAGTCATAATTACCTCATGTTCAAGAATCTATTGAGGGCTGGGCATCTAGCCCAGTGACAGAATACATGCCTAGAATATCCACTGTCCAAACTCCAGCTCAGATATCACTTCTTTATGAAGTCTTTTAACATCCTGTGGTTATCCATCCTTCCTCTAAGAACTCAAACACTTTGAATACTCCTCTATATTAGTACTTTTCACTATGGATTCTATGTTTACTGTTTTAGTCTCTACTTCAAAGAGGTGACATTCTAATGATTCATCTTTAGAAAATACTGAATCTATATAGTCAATAGATTTTTGTTGATTTGATAGACTATTTTTTGGGGGTAGGGGGTGCTTAATGACTTGAGACAGGCTCTTACAAGGTAGCCCAGGCTGACCTCAAACTTGCCATCCTCCTGCTTCTTCCTCTGGAGTGCTAGGATTCCAGGCGTCAGCTACCACACTTGGCTTGATGAATTAATTTTTAAGTGGGGGAAAACAAAAAGAAACGTCACAGAAAACAAGAGTAAGTAAGGAATTGTATGTCTCTGCTTCTGAAACAACTCAAAGTGGGGTAGGAAGGTAAAGAATCTGGCCAGTTAGTCTCTTAATTATCAGTTCAGCGAAACAACCACTCATTAGTTGGGGAACGCAGCAATCACCATGGCTATCTAGATTCCTAGATATGATCACTTCTATGTTATAATGTGGTATAATTAATCGCCCTCAATACTGCAGGCATTTATTTCTAAAGTCACCACATAAAAGTTAACTTCAGATAAGGAAGAATTTGCAGAATTTTTTCCTAACATTTTCTAGAACCAGATGTAAAGGAATATAGAATAAAGAATAAATCAGTCAGTGAAAAGTCAATATATGTGTGTGGGGGGGGTGGATATATATATGTGTGTATGTATATATGTGTATTATAGTTTATATATATATTACATATATATAAAATATGTACATGGGCAGCAGTGAGGTTTGAACTCAGAGCCTCACACTTGCGGGGCAGGTGCTCTATCATTTGAGTCACTCCATTAGTCATTTTTGCATTGGGTATTTTCAAGATGGGGTCTAATCAACTATTTGCCTGGACTGGCTTCAAACCATGCTCCTCCTGATCTCTGCCTCTTAAGTAGCTATGATTATAGGTCACTGGCACCCAGCAAGCCAACCTGTATTTTATTGAGTTAAAATCCAGATCTCAACTGATACTATGTAGATGAACTCCCTATTATCCCCATCTGAACCGTAACTAATGAATATGAGAGGCTCCTCCCCTCATCCCAACACTCTCTAAGGCTTCCCCAACTTCCACCCTGGTAACTGGGGTCTTCAAGGTTTTTTACTCAAAGGAAAATCCCACTCCCTCTCTTCCCAACTCTTCACAGTACCCGTGATGGGGCAACAGGAACTCTGAGGGGCACTGTTTTCTGAGTTAGTTCAGGGACAGCTAGCAGAAGCTCTTACAGCACAAATGCTAACTGGTGCATTTACAAGCATTTAGTACACACCAGGCACTGCTAGTCACTATGAATACACTGTCTTTACCATTAGCAAGTTATATGTAACAGAGGCAAATCAAAATCTAAAATTTTATTCTTTCCAATTGTGCCTCTCCATTCAAATTTTCATGCAAATGAAAATTCTGTATCCTTCAATTCTATGGTTTTTTTTTGCTTTTTAAGTGAAAATTTTAAATCTAGAAATTTTCTGGCCTTCAAATACTTCCTTAAGATATAGCTAATGAGTAAAAGTATGGCAATTATTTAAATTAGACCTAGACTGAGACTGATTAAATAAATACTCAGGTTGCTAAGAAAAAAAAAAAATTGGTGGTACTGTAGTTTCAAACTTAGGGCCTACCACTTGAGCCACACCCCAGCCCGTTTTGCTTTAGTTATTTTTCAGATAGTATCTTTTGCTTTTTGCCCAAGCCAGCCTCAAACCATGTTCCTGCTACCTAAGCCTCCCACAAAGCTGGGATTACAGATATACCCCACCATGCCCAACTTGTTTTTCAGATAGGGTCTCATTAACTTTTTGCATGAGCTGGCCTTGAACCACAATCCTATCTCTGCCTTCCAAGCAGTTGGGATTTCAGATTTGAGCAACCATGCCCAATCTAAGAAATTTTGTAAATTATACCAAATGCTAATAGTATGAAAAATCTTTCTCCTGGCTTTCAATATGTAAATGAACATACAGGTGCAATGTACGTTCGCAAGCTTCACATTGTGGAGGGCACAAAAATAAGCACCACCACTCTAGAAAGCAACTCTGTAATTTTTATTAACAGCACTAAAATTTTTCATAGCTTTTGACTAAACATTTCATTTCTGGACATTAAAAAAAAAGATGATTTGAAAGCTTCTACTCCAGCTACTTATAACAGGGTTAAAAAAAGGAAATAAGCAAAAATCCAGTAACTGATAAATGGTCAAACGCAATATAACACGAACATTTACTAAATTATTATACAGTTAATAACATGGGAATTGCTCACAATATGATAAATGAGGAAAAGCAGATTAAATATATCTATCAGCATACATACAAATACACATTGAGACTGAAAACATCAAAATATTAGCAGTGACTGTATCTGAAATGTAGAATTAACACTGGTTTTTATTTCATGTTTGTATGTATTCTTCTAAACTTTTTCACTGAAAAAAAAAAAAGGTATAATGAAGAAAATCTTTAAACAAATATATAGCCAGCAGCAGGTGGTTCACACCTTTAATCCTATCTACTTAGAAGGCAGCAATCAGGAAGTTCGTGGTTCGAGGCCATCCCAGGCAAATAGTTAGAGAGACCCTATCTCAAAAAAACCCAACACAAAAAAGGGCTGGTGAAGTGGCTGAAGTGGTAGTGATTTCTACAACTTTATAGGGAAACAGTACTAAAATCCTAAAAACTCAGGTCAGTTTATGATTTTTTTAAACAAAAAACTACACAGAACCTGGAGAATAAAGACATTAAAACACTTCATTTCAAAACACACAACTACAGGATTATAAAGTATTATGTAATATAACTGAGAAGTTTCCCATTGGCCTTAATTCATGCAGTGAGCAAAAATACCAAAGCCAAGACAGTAAATTATAATTAGAAATATCATAAGTGTGTATAGATACTTTAATACTGCTACGATAACTTTGGTAAATTTGAACATACCTAATCATACAATTCAAACCACAAGAAAAATTAACTGCTTTCATATTTTATAATATAAAATTTAAGCTTTTGGTAGCAACTGAGGACCAAAGCAGCAAACCAGCCTGATATAGTTATTGCTAGTTAGCTGGCCCAGAACCTCCATTTCCCTAATTTTCCCCTCTACTCTCAACAGATGGCCTGTAAGAGGAGAAAGCACTTTATTTTTACTTCTACCTTCCATCGCTTGCTGTGACCTGCTTACTTTTGTGTCCAGTTTCATCTCAGACAGCCTCCATAAACTCCTGTCCCTCTAGACTTGTGGATTTTCTCCAATGCCAAGTCTCCACCTCATTCCAAACTGCTTCAAGCCTCAGCCTAGTAAGCTGCCTACTGACCCTGATCTCCCTACCACTGTCCACCTTCACCTGGATGGGTTCAATGCCACTTCCTCAAAGAAGCCTCCCAAATGACTTAGTCTGATACCCCACACTCAGCACCCTAAATTTTGCCTTCACAGTACCTATTGCACTGTGTACTTAATGCCCATCTTCCCGTTCTATGTGCCAAGGAAGGACAATTATCTGTCATACATTCCTTCTCTGGCACAGCACCTGGCAGGAATAGACATCATGTGACTGGACAATGTGGGCATGGACAGATGGACAAAACCATGCATTACAGATGTTGAGATTAGTGGTAGAGTGCCTTCCTAGCAAGCTTGAGACCCTGAGTTCAAACCACAAAACCACCAAAAATAGTAACTAGCAATCCTAGCTCTCAGGAGATAGAGGCAGAGGATCCCCAAGTGTCAGGCCAACCTGGGCTAAACAGCAAGTTCAGGGCTAGCTTGAGCTACACAGTGAGACCCTATCTCAAAAAAAAAAAAAAAAAAAGGTCAAGTGTATTACTGGATGGATGTGTGGCTCAAGGAGCAGAGCATTTGTCTACAAAGCACAAGGCCCAGAGTTCAAAAACCTAGTACCAGGGGATAAAAAGTACTGGGGATATAGCTCAGTGGTAGAGTGCTTGCCTAGACTGCCCAAGGCCCTGGGTTCAATTCCCAGCACTGGAAAGAAAAAAAAAAGAATGATTTAAGTTACAGTCTTTAATACAATGTTTTAATTTTCTTTTTATAAAAGTTATATAACTCTCTTAGCACTAGTATATATTTTATAAACTTCGGCACTTTGGTAATCCTAAATTTTGAAGCTTTCCTTTGTGAACATTTGACCTACTTAAGTTTTTCCAAGGAATTTATACCTTTATATACAGTAAATACTATGTTCACCAAGAACAAAGAAGGAAAGAGAAACAACACCAAGCAGCAGTATTCCCTACTGACAATGACCCAAACTGGACAAGTAAAAGCACAGGCATGAAAAACCAATATTCTACACCTGTGATACCAATGAAACAAGATTTCTACCACTGGAGAACTAATTCAATCCTTAAAAGTGAACAAGTACAATTACAACGGGCTCTGTATTATCCTATGACCCCATATGCACTGCATCTGCTCGCCCACCCACTTTGGACACCATCTCCTTTCGAGCCTCACTTGCCCTGGGTATTTTGGCCCCAAAGATGACTGATCCAGGAGGATTCTCTGGCATCCGTGTCCTAGATGAAGATGTCCTGAGCACAACTATTCTAAAGCTCTAAAACAAGACCCACCTCTCCCTGCATTCAGTGCATTCTCTACTCCTACACTCAAAGCTGCCAGCTAGAGAGTCTGCCAACCAGGATCAACATCACACGTGTATGGACCAGTCTTAGTTGAGGCCTCCATGGACAATGCCTAGCAGCCCAAGTGACAATTACTTCATGTGTCTTTCACATAGCTCTTACCGAATTCTATAAAGCTCTAAGTCCAGAACTTTACCTCTCCCTTCACTCCCCAGTCTAGCCTCACCACCTAGAAAATCCCTCCCCTAGCTCTGAGGAGATCCTTGCTGTCACACTTCACATTTTTAGAACTAATACATAAATTTCTTAAAAACAACTCTCCATTCCACTTCAATAAGCAGTGCTCCTCCACGGTAGTTCCACCTGTCGTCTTTCCAGATTAGATGGAAGCCAAGTCTACCATTTCTAGAACCCTGCTCAAAACTTCAAGCATCCAGTAAAATTCCCTTTCCCTTATTCTCCACAGGTCCCATCTGCTACCAAGTGATGATTCTAGTTCCTTTCATCCATCCTTCCTGCCCAGGCTCACTGCAGCTTCTACAGTTCAGGTCCTTCCTCTTGTCACCTGGCAGATTCAACTGTCTCCTTAACTCGGCCCTCATCAGTAGACCCTGCATCCATGCTGCCAGTGAAGCACTGCCACTCCTTAATAGCACAGATTTCACCATGTCAACCCCTACTCAACAACTAATTCCCTCCTCATCATCCAACAGAAAAAAAGACAGGGAAGAATTCCAAACTTCTCTGTCAAGCATTTAAGGCCCTCCACAACTTCAAGGCAACTTTCAACTACCCCTCCCACACTCCACACTTTAATCAATTGTTTGCCTCTCTGTCTCCCTCACCTGCCTTCTCTAAATTTGTTCACTTTGCCTGTTAGCACTTCCTAAAATGTCCTTTCTTCTGCAGACATCGAAAAAACAATGCCTTGGGTTTTTTGTTTGTTTTTTTTTTTGGGGGGGGGGAGTTTAAACAGGGTCTCATTATGTAACCCAGGCTGGCCTCAAATTCACATTCTTCCTGCCTCAGCCTCCCAAGTGCTAGGAGGCCATCACACACAGCCAAATTCTAATAATTTCCTAACATCAAAATTGATTAGGCAGTCTCTTGATACCCAAACCTCCCCTGGGCACCTCAGCCTGATCTTCTCCACCTGTTCATTGATTCCTCAGGGCACTCTACGGATACTCTCTTAGGGCATCCATTTTTCCTATGTAATTAATTACTTCTGAATTTATGTATCTCAAAATGGAATGCTGGTAAGCTCTTGAAATCAGAGTGAGGATCTGCCTCATCTTTGGCTCCATTTATTTATTGGCACTGCCTCTGAGATAAATGGTTTCTGAGAATCTTATTTATTGAGATGTCCCATGCAAATACTCCAGTGATTTCCATGTAGTAAACACATAAAATATGTACAAAGCAACTGAACATGGTGGCACACAAGACTTACATGGACTACACATCAAGACACTGTCTCAAAAAAATTATTAAAGATAAATTTAAAAATAAAAAACAAAAGGGCAACAATAGTGATTTATGTAAAGGAATGTTAAAGAAGAATGTATCTTGAAGTGTTTATGTTCATGTACCAGAAGAAAATTCTTAAATTCTCTCAATGTTATTGCTATTTCTTATGTCTTCTCCACTGTAAAAAAAAACTAGAGTTTTATTTAGGGCAATAACTATGTATAATTAAGATAGATATAAACATTGTTCCTATATGTCATCATAGCCTATCTTAATATATAATCATGCCTTCGTAAGTCAATGTGAACTTAAGCCAAAGGATCATGCTGGAACCAGAGTCATGAACCTAACTGAATGGGATGAAACCCACCACAAATTCAGGCAAGTCACCTACACTCCCCTGTTGCTTCAGTTTCCTCATCTATAAAATAATGATGGAAGAATCTATCTTAGAAGACTAAGAAGAAAATACGAATAGTACCTAATTACAGGATACTGAAAATGTGTTAGCTATTACCTTTATCCCAAAGACCACTAGTTTAGAAAAAGAAAAACTCTGTATTAGAAGAACACAAATCCAATTACTTTCTGCATCAAATAGGGGGCAAAAGTTGACCAGGACAGGACAGGGGGAAAAAAAAAAAAAGGCAGCTTTTCACCTCTTGAGCAATCAGTGTTAAGAGCGTAAGAAAAAAATTCATTTTTCTATCAGTGTTATTCCATACTGTCCAAACATCTTCGATGTATACATAGCTGTGCATGTACGCGCACACACACGCGCGCGCACACACACACACACACACACACACACACACGCACACACCAGGTCCAAATTCAAAGTAAAACATTCTATTTCTTGGCTCCCAGTTCACCTGGTAGAACTCCAGTTCATCTTGAACTAGCTTGCCTCCACTGCAAAATCTCCTCTTTCCTCCCCTGCTCTGTGCCCACTTGGCACCATTTCTGTATTTCCTAACAGCTTCCACTGCTGTTAGCTACACTGATTATACCCTGTAATAATGCTCTTATGTCTCTTCTGTTATACCTTAACGTTTGTTCATATACTTTCTCTCGTGAATCTAAAGCTCTTTGAAAACAAAAATCATCTCTCCATCACGTCCAAATTCCCATGGTCCCTTGCAAGACAGGCACTACATGGATATATGAATGAAAGAATGTATGTCCTTCTATACCATTATAACTGTAACTATTCACAAACAAGTAGATGGTTGTATTTGGAAGTCATTTATCCAAAAAGGTTAGTTATTTATGATCTTCAATTCTAAAGAAATGATTGAGCCCAATGAATTATCCTTCAAAATGGAAACATTAGTGCTATACAAGTAAACATATTCCAGTAATAACTGATGCTAAAGCTTGAACTAAAAAGAGTAACGAAGGCACTTCAAATGTTAGGAAGACGGAAACAGTGTGAAACTTTTTCTTTAGAAACCAAAAATAATCACGTAGGGAAGGAATCACAAGACTTATAACTTACACCTTCTTTTTTCAGAAAAGAGAAACTACAATCGAATGGCAGCTCAAAGTACATATGACCCTACTGAGGTAGATGAAATCAAGACTAAACCACCAATTACATCAACCTCACACAATGCTTCTGTGGTGTGGCTTTCTGAAAGATTGAGTCATGAGTCAACTAAAATTGGACTGATTTTTAAGAATTTAACCATTTAAATTTAAGGAATTTCAAGGAATGTGCTTAGGATTCCATGATAAAGAACTGGCTGATTTAGATAGGATCAATTACACACCTCTCTTCTACAGCTACACAAGAGAGGTCCCTCCCAGCTAAGGCACAGGCCTCACTCAAGCTCCTCTCCTGTCATGAATGTTGCACAAAGACCCCCTTCTAATCTATATTCAACCTCCTCTCAAATGAGCCTTCCCTTCAACACTTTAAGCATGCTGAAATCAAAACCCTTCAAAATAGTTTCCTATATACTCATTGTCCCTATTTTCCTCACCTCCTATTTGTTTCCCGAAGGTCATGAATGATCTCCATGACGCTAAATGCAATGGATGGTTCTCAAGTCTCCTCTAATAGTAGCATTCCACAGTACTGACTGCCGTCCCATGTAGGGACATCTGCTTCTGGCTGGCCTCTAACTTTCCTGGCCACTTGTGTGATGGTATAATCTTAACTGACAACTTGATTGGATTAAGGAACTCCTGAGAGATTAGTAAACCACACCTCTGAGTATTTCTCTGCAAATATTTCCAGAGACAAACAGATCAGGAAGGCTCTGGCCTAATCTCCCCATGAATTCATAATATAATGTCATTATTGAAAGGTGGTAAAAGTAGGAGGTGGCATCTTTGGAAGGAAGTAGTTCATTGGGGGTGTGGCGGTGGGGCTGTGTCTTGCCCTCACCTCTTTGTGTATTCCCCCCTCTCTGCTTCGTTGCCACCATAATGTGAACTTTTCTTCTCTTGCCATGCCCTCCCTGCCATGATAGACTAATATCTCTGAAATCTTGAGCCGAAGTAAATCCTTCCTCTCTTACGTTGTTTCTGTCACAAAAGTAATAATACACCGCCTCTCCTATTTCCTTTGCAAGATCCCCCTCCTCTACCCCGCCCCATCCCAGGCCTCCTTTTGGTATTCTGCAGGCCCTCCATTCACAATCTCAGTGTTTGAGATACTATCTCTATTTTGAAGGCTCCAAAATAGTAAACATCCAACCCACTTCTGAGTACTAAACAAAGCAACTCAACAGAAGGCAGTTCCAACTGAACATTTTCAAAACCAAAGTTATGCTCTACCCATATTCAAAACCTAGCTCTCTGCAGTAAGCCCCCCGTCAGTGACTAGAATATGCACTACCCTCAGTCACATGAGTCTGAAACCTAATAGTCACTCAACACCTCCTCTTTCTACCTCATATACTATTTATCACCATGCTATGAACAACTTTACATCTAAAATCTCCACTATTTCTGTGCATCATACCAAGGTTTTTAAAAAATCAAATGAGCTAACATATGCAGCATTTTGAAAAAGAAAAACACTTAAATTTGAGTATTAGTATTCATTAAAAAGAAATCTCGAAAGCACGGACTGCATCATGTTTATATTTGTTTTCATTCCACATGGTACATACACCTAAGGACAGTGTTTCGAAGCTGGCATTCAGTAAATATAATGTCATGAACTGTTAGCATTGTCTTCACACATGTTCCACTGAAATATTTATGTATTTAACAGTTTATACTTCCCAATTCATGCTATGGTTTGTGGGTTTTTGCTTTTTTGTTGTTGTTGTTTTTGTCTCCTAAGAGCGGAAAATTTTAATTTTCTTGGTGAAGTGTAAACTACAATGGATACTTTTGATAATTATGATACTGCTTACCTAAAATTAGAAAAGCCTGTCCCCTTTAGCTTAGCTTTCCTGGAAGGGGGGAAAAAAACTAAATCCTTTTGGGGAGCAGTGCTGGCTCTTAGGCAGGCACTCTACCAGTTGAGACCTACCTCTAGCCCTTTTTTGCTTTATTTTTCAAATATGGTCTTGCATTTTTGCCTGGGATGGGCCTGAGACCTTGATATTCAATCCTACCTCTACACTCCCAAGTAGGTGGAAGCACAGGTGTGAACCACCAAGCCTGCCTAATCCAGATCTCATATAAAAGATTCTTACTTCGAAACTGTTTGGGGGGGTGGGGAGTGTTAAGAAGTACTACTACAGGAAAATTTAAGCTTTCAGTACCCCAAGGACTTTGTGTTTGCAAAGCAGGTGCTCTATCCCCTGAGCCACCCCTCCAGTCCTTTTTTTTTTTTTTTTTTTTTTTTGTGGTACTGGGGTTTGAACTCATAGCCTCATGCTTGCTAGGCAGGTGCTCTACCACATGAGCCACTCCTCCAGCCCTAACAGAATGACTTGAAAAAGTTTCCTACCTCGTTTATGTGTCTTTCAATGTGAGCTGGAAGGACAATCTGGATGAGAATAGAAACTGAAATGAAAAGAATTATCCTTGCTCAAAAGTTCTCAAACTCTTTATGTTACGCACATTTAATCACAGCTCAGAATGCAAGATTGTTGTCTAGTAACATCTCACATTATCGATTCAAAAAAGGTCTCTAAATTTCCGTCTAAATCATAATCTTCATTCACTCAATATCTTTCCTTTATTGCATGTTCTGTGTAACTTGTAATCCCACATTTATCTGCCCAATCAATTGCTTGAAGACTGTTTCCTGAGTCAGGGCACAGATCACACCAATTCTGTCACCGTTGTGTTCCCAGCACTCAATAAGGTGTCTGGCATATAACCGCAGTCAAATGGCCAATTAACTGAATGAAGAATAAGCTAGTCATTTTCCCGCCCTCCTTCCCTTCAAGGAGGAGATTTTAGACTCACTTGAACTTTGTCACTCAACCCAATGTCTTACAAATCTAGTAACTGAGCCCCCCAAAACCCCAAAGAAGGTGACTTGTCACCTTAACCTTTAGGTCCAACGGGTCACTCTGCCCTATTGTCAACAATACCACCATCCCACAGAACCAGAATCTTTAAAAGATCTACACAAAAAATACACACCAGAGTGACCAGATTAGCTTCCTCATCCCTACATGTGAGAACTGCACAGGAAAATGCCAGAAAACAAAAGAATAAAGTTTGTGCAACACACTGAGCGGTCCCAACACCTCCTCCCTGTAATGGCCCTCTAACACTTTCCACAAGCAACTCAGCAGCACCCCTCAACAACTCTGGGAACCAATGTGAGGATACAAAATAGGCTGCAATGATTGTGAGGGACAGCATCATCAAACTACAGCTCTCCCGGGTACCCATATCAAAACCCACCTTGGAAACTATTCTGCCAGCCAAGGTGGGGGCTGCGTAGGACAGCGGTCAGATGTAAATGCTCTGGATTTAGGCAGGCCTATCCGAACCCCAGCTTCTCCTCTCACAAACTGAGATCTGGAGCAAGTTCGCCTGTCCACAGTGCAGTTTCTCTAGCTTTAAAATGGGGATCCCACCATCCTGAAAAGTCGTCAACAGTGCGAAAATACGGCGCCATCAAGGTCTCGGTGCATGACATGCAATAAATGCTTGATAAATGTCAGCTACTTGTCATTCTATTCAGCTATAATCACTTTCACAAAGCCTAGTCCCTCTCTGGCTTCCATATAATTTTCAAGACGTTGTTCTGCCCTTCCTATTTCGGAGGGGCCCTCCATACAATAGCTTCAAGTACAGGACCGTCCAGACAAACCAGTTCCATCTGTTTGCCTCGGGGTTCGCATCTGGGAAACGGGTCCGCTGGTGGTGAACCCTCCCTCAACGTCCAATCCCATGACACACCAGTGCGCGATTAAAAAGCGCTTGCAGAAAAGTAAACCCACAGCTCTCACCCCAAACGTCGGGTGTCCATCCCAGCCCCACCACCACCACTACCACCACCACCACCACCGGAGCGTGCAGCACGCACAGCACAGCCGAGGGCGACCCAGCCCCCCTCCCGCCCGGGTTCTCCGAAATCCCCGGGCTCGGGTGCCTCCCACGGCCACTGCACCATCCCATGGGAGCGGGCGACCCCGCCCCCGCCCCTTCCCCGCAGCACGGCCAGGGAGCCGGTGCATCACCCTCGGTCCCGGGCCCCCGCGCCCGCGCCCCCGCCTGCGGCTCCCGGCTCCCCTGCGCCCTTCGGCCAAGGCCCCGCAGGCGGCTCCCGGCCGCCGCCCACCCGGCCCGCCGCGCCGCATCTCCCCACCGCAGCCGCCGCCTGCGCGCACACCCGCGAGCCGCATTCCCCCGCGACGTGCGGCAGCGGGACCCCGGGCCGGCGGCGTCCCCCGCACTCCGAGGCGCCTGTCTCTCGGGCCCACGTGGAGGCCGCGCCCGCCGACCGACCCCCTCGGCCCCCCACAACAGGCGCTGCACTCACTCGCCGCGGTTCCTCCGGCCTCGGGCCCACGCAGGCCTGGTGGCGCCCGGGAACATTCACACCCCGCGCCGCCCCCTAGGGACCCTCGCGCCGCCACCGCCGCACCGTGAGGGGACGCCCGTCCGCTGTCCGGTCAGCCGTCTCCCCGTCCCAGCCCGGACCGCGGCGACAACCGCTGCGTCGCTCCCCGGCGCCGGCAGAGAAGCGTCTGTTGAGCCGAAGCCCGGGACGCGCACCCCCGGCCGGCGCTCGTTGCTTAGGCAGAGAGGCCGCCGCCCATTGGCCCGCGGGCGGTGGCGCGTGCAGGGCTGGGCCTATCGAATGCCGGCCGGGGAGCGAGGCGCTGGCGGCGCGGGGCGGGGCGGGGTTACTACGGGTCATTGCGCGGAGCCGCAGACAACCGGACCTGGCCGCAGGGCCGTGGGGCGGGGATGGAGTCGGCGGGCGGCGAGGGGGCGGCGAGGGGGCGGCGAGGGGGCGGCGAGGGGGCGGCGGGACCGTGGCGGACGAGGGAGGGCAGGGAAGGGAAGGGAGCGGGGTGACGTGGGAGGAAGAGGGTGAGCAGGAGCGCCGTCCCGCCCCGCCGTCCCCGAAAAAGGACCACAGACGCGCCCTTGCTGCCCTAACGCGCAATTCTTACTACGGAGCCTGGAGTAGCTTGCGCGTTCTTGCTCGTCCCTCCCTGCGCTAGATTCGCTATCCTGTCTTTGCACAAATTAATGGCACATCGTGCAAGAGAAAGGACGTTTGGAAGTGCCTGAGCGGGAAGAGGCTCAAAAGCTCAAAGCCTGTGTTTTTATTGCCCTCGTGTGGGTTTTTTTAACCCAGCATGTGACCTGGGATTTTTCACACACCCCCTTCCTAAATGCTCCCACAACGAGAGTTTGCTATTGGTTTTCAAGAGCTCCAAGTTATTTTTTGAATGTTCTTAGGAACCGAAAAGGGTGTGTGTTTGGACTTGGCCATTGTGTCTCGTTTGGGACACTCCACGAGGAAAAGAGCGTCCCCTGGAGACCCCCACCGGCAAGCAAAACGCAGGGGGCTAAGACGGGAACTCAGCGTGCGAGAGAAGACCCGCCAACCGAGGGGCGCGGGACCGGCCGTGTCCCCTCCGCCCACCGACCCAGGAATTGCTTGTGGGTCCGCGCCCCCTCCGCCACCGACCGAGGAATTGCTTGTGGGTCCGCGAGCTGCCCTCGAAGTGGGTGAAAGGTCGCCTTGCTGAGCCAGCCTCAGCTAAAGCAGGAGCTCACTTCCCGAGAGAGCCCCAGGCCAGGGCGGCCAGGAAGACACCTGACTCACCAACCTGTCCTCCACAGGAAGAATGCCATCTGTCCCAACGCCGCCAAAGGAAGCAATGGGAAGCAGCCTCTGCTCTGCAGAGATGCATGCCATAGGAACGGTCCCAGAACGGTTCCAGAGCCACCAGAAACCCTAGAGAACTTGCAGAAGTGGAAACGTCTGCAGGAGGAAGACCCGCTGACCTCCAGGAACAGCTTTCTTCATCAGCTCTCTATTATGGAATATAGGGTCATGGGCACATGTTTAAATTTGAAAGAAAATATTCTGTGGAATTAAAATGCTGAATTCTCATCTTCTTTGCTGTTTAACACTGAACCTAAACAGAAATGTATTTCTACTCTCCAGGGTTTGTTTGGGGTTTGTTGTTTTGTTTTGTTTCTTTAACCAGGCAGTTGGGTTTTTTGTTTTTTGTTTTTTTTTTAAGGAAGGTTTTCAGTATTTCTCACAGCTTTTGAGAGTTATGGAATTTGGCTCCCTTTTTCTTCTTTTTATAAAAGTTCAATTCAAAAAGTGTTACAGTCAACTGAATGAAAACATCTATAGAAGCAAGGCAACCCCTTTTATCATTTCGTTGTTTCTCCCAATTATAGGGACAGTGAGGGGGGAGTTCTTTGTAATAGGTAGGGATAACTAGTGATCTGTTTCGTGTGAAGGGTTACAGAAATCATCTGTGACTGTATCATAAAACACTATGTGAAGCTGAGCCCTGGTGGCTCACACCTGTAATCCTAGCTACTCAAGTAGCAGAAATCAGGAAGAAGGTTCCAAGTCAGCCTGAGCAAATAGTGACACCCTATCTCAAAAAACCCAACATAAAACAAGGCTGATGGAGTGGCTCAATGGTAGAGTGCCTGCCTGGCAAGCATGAAGCCCTGAGTTCCAATCCCAGTACAAAAGAAAAAACTAAATAAAATTCTTTGTGAAAAGCTAGCATTTCCCATTTAAATACATTACACAGATCAGCTGATAATAAATTTTTAACAGAAACTTTTTTATTCTTTTACCTCCAAAGGTTTGGGTGTGTTAAGGCGACAAACAATATTGTTTGTTTGAATTAAGATGGCTCTGAATTCAAGGATCAGAACACACAACACAAAAACAACTTTAAAATGTCATTTGTAGCCCAGCGCTGGTGGCTCACACCTGTAATCCGAGCTGCTCAGGAGGCAGAGATCAGGAGGATTGTGCTTTGAAGCCAGCCAGGGCAAATAGTTCATAAGACCCTATCTTGAAAAAAACCCAACACAAAAAAAAAAAAAAATGCTAGTGGAGTGGCTCAAAGTGCAGGCCCTGAGTTGAAACCCCAGGACCACACCAAAAAAAAAAAAAAAAGGAAACACACAGTAGGATCCAGCCAGAGAAGAGAAGTGTGTGCCCTAAATGCTGTTTGTGTTAAAGAGGATCATGTTTCTCAGAAGCCTCACAAGAGACTGCTGTGCAGATTGCATGGGTGGCACAGCCATAACCTAGCTGCAAGGGAGGCTGGGAAAGTGCCAGCAGAAAGCAATGAATGT
Organism: Castor canadensis; assembly: GCF_047511655.1. NCBI lineage: Eukaryota > Metazoa > Chordata > Mammalia > Rodentia > Castoridae > Castor > Castor canadensis. Next base: position 170,279,872 of record NC_133389.1, on the reverse strand, counting down.
GGGAAAGCCTAGCCAGCAACATCTGCCACAGACATCACCTGAAATTGTCCATTTCTGACTAACAGTTGCTTAAACAATGAAACAACAAAACTCATTATCTTCCTTAGTAAACTGTCCATAGGCAGTGCCAGGGTTATTTCAAAAGCTCATAGGTCACCAAGGTCCTTGCTCCTTCCATCTCTTTGCCATTCTTAGTTTCCCTGTTATCTCTGTCTTCATGGTTATAAGACCTGCATGGCTGCAAGCATTATCTTTTATAGAACACATCCAAAGCCAGAAGGAAAAGGTGACTTCTCCTCACAAGTCACTATGTGCTTATTGAGGAGCTGAATCTTTCCAAAATGCACTGAACCCATTTCCCCTAAACCAGTCACTGGCAAATGAAATTACTCTAATAAGCTTAGCTCAATCATAGATCTACAATGGCTGGGGACTGGTTTTTAAAGTATCTACCACTTTCTTTTTTTGATGGGACTGGAGTTTGAACTCAGGACTTCATGCTTACAAAGCAGAGAGTCTACTGCTTAAGCCACACCACCAGTCCATTTTTGTTCTGGTTATTTCTAAGTAGGGTCTCATGAACTACTTGTGCAGGCTGCCTTCAAAACCTGATCCTCCCTATCTCAGCTTCCCAATTAGCAAGGATTACAGGCATGAGCCACCAACACCTGGCATCTGCCACATTTTGAAGGACAGGGCCCCACTCCAACAGAACATCATCCCCAAGCTGGCCCCTTAAGTGATCTTTTAAGAGCACTTGTCAGTGATGCAATTTAGGGTAGGACCCATAGACTCCATAGTCACATGGCCATTATTGCTCCTCTCCCATAAAGTAGGTCCTTGATCCCAGCCTGATGCTATGCAGGACTCTATAATGCAAAGCAGACACTTGGCCCTGGAATTGTGGTGCTGGCAAGGCTCAATGGGCAGAAACAGCACATTCAGATCCAGGTCATATAAACTGCCCCAGTAAGAAGGACTCCCTGCTGCAGGTGGAGGGAGAGCCCTGAAGTGGAGGCTCACACATCAGCACACAATACACGTAAGCAGCCAACACTGTCAATGACGGTTGAGGATAATTTGAATGTGTTCCACTTTAATGATTAAAAACTGACCAGCCTCCTTTTAATAACTCTTTAAGTTCATGAAATATTTTAAATCCCATTTTAAAACTTTTTATTTTCCAAGCTGGAAATCCTTTTTTCTTACAGCTCATTTCCAAATGATCTATTTTCTATCCCTGTAGTCATTTTCTTGCTCTTTTCTCTCTCTTCATCATTTGGAGGACAAAACAGAACCCCTAAATTTCAACAAAGACCTGAAAATAGTAAAATATATTGTAAGCATCTATTCCCAGACCTTATACATCAGAATTCCATTAAAATAGCCTAAAATTAACTTTTTAAAGGAACAACATGTGCATTTTTCTTTCTGGCTCATTTTGATTGATGATAATTGCTAGCAAAGACAGCGAGCACTTTTATAGCTCCAAAAGTCACTTCAAATCTATAAGTGAATATATGAGCTACTACATAAACAGTCTTTTATCTTCTCTGTGATTTATCAATTAATTTGAATGTCCTTTCCATCTTTTTTTTGTGTGTGTGGTACTGGGGTTTGATCCTTTCTATCATATATGTGAAGAACCCTGCACTCATGAACTTATAACAAACTCTCCAAAATAGTTGGTTATTCTATTATTTTAAAGATTTTCTGTAATATGCACTTAATATATTTGATTAAAAGAAAATCTAGATGTATCTAAATTAAATCTGTCTGCATGTAACTAAGAATGCAAAATAATAGTGACTGGAAAGTACAGGGTTTTTATTCCACATAAAAGAAGTCTTGGCCAGGCACCAGTAGCTCATGCCTGTAATCCTAGCTACTTGGGAGGCTAGGTCAGGAGGACCAAGACTCCAAGCCAGCCCAGGCAAATGGTTCTTGAGACTCCATCTCCAAAATAACCATGTTGCTCAAGCCTTAGAGTGTGCCTGCTTTACAAGCATGAAACCCAGGATTCAAACCCCAGCCCCAGCAAAACAAAACAAAAAAATCTCATAGTTGTTAGTCCAGGCCAGCATAGCAACTCCATGAAATCATCAGTAACTCAAGATGCCTCTCTGCCTTTCTGTTTTGTTATTTTCCATGCATAACATCCATACTCAAAATCATAAAGTAAATGCTGGAGTGCCAGCTCTAACATCTGCATCAGAAAAGTAGAGGAGAATACAAAAAGGATACAACTCCCAGTAGTTCCTTTATAGAGTGTTCTACACACCTCATCTTAGATCTCAGTGATCCATGTCATCACACACTAGGAAACTGGAGCATACAATGTCTTAGAAGCACCTATTGCCGTCTCAAATCAAAGTCTATTCCTAGTCATGAAGGAGAAACTGTTCATCGAATAATCAGTCAACAGTCTCTGTTGACCTATGTGAAGGTGGGGCAGCTGAAAGCAGAACCAGCATGTTGGGCACTGAAATACTTCCCTTAACTCCACAATATTCAAGTTCTTCCTTAGAACTTGTTTGTTTCTCCCTTTGATTAAGAGATTTATAAACACAGAGAGCAACTTTTCTACATTTTTCTAATAAACAGCCCTGGTATACATGTGAAATAAAGGAATCCCCAGAGTGTTCTGTTCTCCAGAATCACCTGCATTCATTCCTTCTGGAGTTCCCCCTGCACATACTGCTCACCCTTCTATCATTCTTGCTATTTTTCTTTAGATATGCGAGAATTTCTCTGTATTATAACAGTATTTGGAAGCCAAGCCTGGAGTCAATGCACTAGCCAACTGAACATTAATTCAACAAATATTTAAGTGCCAGCAGATGACAAGGACTGTGCTAGACACTGCGGATATGTCAACTCACTGAGCCCAAAAAGTTTCTGACTCCTAAAGGGTCGTCAGACACTTGCATAGGATAACTGGGAGAAAGGAGCCGTAGAGAAAATTTTGGACAGAGTGGTCAAGATAGCTCTGAGAGGTGACATTTAAACTGTAATGAGAAACTGGCTGATATTTATGGCAGGAATAAATGTTGCTCTAGCCTTAGAGAGCCTCTCCCAGAAACTAGGAACTAACTCTTGGGATCCTGTGGACTTGATCTGGTATTTTTAGGAATCCTGCCCAATTTTCAGAATCCATACACATAACACAGAATACATTCTGTCATCTAAAGGACCATTAGATCTTGAAATGTAAGGCACTGAAATCAAATGCCAAGTGCTCTGTGAACAAAATGACTTCTCCCAATCTGTTTTGTTTATACTGATGGTTTATCAGTTAGGCCTCTTCAGGATACAAGAAACAGAAATGCAAATTAAACTTGCTGAAGCAAATGGAATTTATTAGCTTATAAAATTAAAGGGCCCAGGAGTATATCAGCCTTCGGGGTCATCTTGATAGAGGGCTCAAGAGATAGCAGAATGAAGGATGCCTTCATTGCTCAGTCTGCTGCCTTGGTGTTGGTGTTTGCTCTGTCCTCAGGTTTCCATGGCAGCAAGATGGAAAGCAGCATTCCAGACTCCTATCCCATTGGAAATCCAAAGTCTCTTCCCAAAAATCTAATTTCCTTTTGTGGCGTTATGTGCCCCTCCTTACCAAGTCATGTGTCCTGGACATTATAATTGTCCAGGCCTGACTCACTCACTTCGCTGGGATCCTAGGGTGGAGTTTGACAGTCCACACCCCCAAAACACTAAGGAAATGTCATTAAGGAAGTGGTATACATTTCTCTTGAGGAACTTGGAGTGCAGGTACTAGCAGACAGGTGAAGAGAGAAAAAAATAACAGATGGCCACAAGCTTGGTACTTTTGGGGCTGTATGATGGTCAGTTGTATTTCTCCTTCTCTAATTCCATGATGAGTTATTTAAGAATACGGAGTGTGTTGCCTTCATTTTCTTATCCCCAAGGTCTAACCCATGCCATAGTAGATAAAATGCCTTGGCCAAGTCAGTCCATACACATGTATGTACAGTATTCATACATATTTGGAGATTTGGTACATATACCAATGTTAATGTTGACAGTACTTTTAAATCTGTTTTATATCAAATTCTTTCTTAAAAGCTTAACTGAAAGACTATCCGCCTATATCATGACTTCAAGTATTTCTTCTGTGGTATTTATCATTCTTCCCTTAATGAATTTATTCCCATTTTTTCTTAATCATATATTTCAGTTCATATGTGATTGTCAGTGTCCTAAGTCTTTTTTTTTTTTTTTTTGTGACAGGGTCTCACTATGTAACCCAGGCTGGCCTCAAATTCACAATCCTCTTGCCTCAGCCTTTCAAGTGCTAAGATTACAGGCTTGCACCACCATGCCTGGTCCATGTCATAGTCATCTAGTCTCTGGTACTCAAACTATACTGTATGGGACATCAGTGTCAACATCATCTGGCACTTGTGAGAAGTGCAGAATCCCAGACCCCGCTCCAGGCGCATTTGAGTCAGATCTGCATTTTAACAAGCTATCCCGTTGATTCATAGACACATAAAAGTTTTAGAATCTCTGGCCAGCTGCTTTGGATCAGTATCACTCACTGGAGACACACTAGGAATACACACATGGCAGCCAGAGAAAACAGATGAAGTGAATTTTAGTAATATATTTTGTACAACCCAATATATCCAAAATATTATCATTTCAACTTGTAGCCAATTAAAAAAAATTATTACTGAGACACTTTGGGGGGGGTATCTTTTAAACTCAGTGTTTATTTTATACTTACAGCACACCTCAAGTGGACCAGCCATGATCAAGTGCTCAGTAGTCACCTACAGCTGGTGGCTACTGTACCCATCAGCTCTGTACCATTCATGAATGGAAACAGCAGACCGTGTCTGTCTCACTCACTGCTGTAACCCAGTGCTCAGCACAAGGTCTACCCTGAAACAGGCAGGCAATAAGCATTTGCTTAATTAATACATTTGAAGAGAATGATATTTAAAACATTTTATAGCACTGACAATACACAGAAGTCATTTTAGGTTTTTCTCTTTTGTTCCTTTCAATTTTTAATTTTTGCGTTTGCATTTTTCCTACCATTATGCAATCTAGAATACCCTTTGCAATCCAGAAAAAAAAATTTTTTTGAGGCAAGGACTCTGTATTTCCCAGGCTGTCCTCAAAGTCACAATCCTTCTGTCTCAGTCTTCCAAGTGCTGAAAATACATGCGTGTGCCACCATGCCTGGCTTATGCATTCTATATTTTTTGTGCCACCATGCCTGGCTTGTGCATTTTATATTTTGTATGTTTTACATTTTTTCTGGGTGATCTTTAATCCATACACTCTCCTCTTCTTTAGGTCGTCATGCCTTGCTTCAGTGTTCAAACTTGGACTAACTATGAAGTCAAAGCCTTAACTGCCAGTTCAGTGAGGAGTACCTTGTTTACCTCACTGAGGTACAAAGCAACTTTTGATAAAACTTGGGAACATCTAATGGTGGCTTTATTTGCTTTGTTGCTCAGAACATGCTCCGTGGAGCAGCGACAGCAGCTTCACAGGGAAGTTTGCTAGAAATGCAGACTCTCAGGCCCTTACCCACATCTAATGAATGAGAAGCTGCACACAGCAAGATTTTAACAAGGTGACTTTTGTCTGCACATTCAAGTTTGAGAAGCACTGACTTCGCCTTATTGTCAGCTCCCCTCTACTGCCAAATGTAGCTGTACTTGCTGCTTACATGGAAAGCCAGGCAGAGAGAAGAAAACAACTGCTGGAGACAGATATAGGATCTCTGTATGGTGGAACACTAAACAGGGCATAAATGGAGCTTCCCATAGAAGGAGGAAAAGCTGGAGCAAGGACAATAGGAGGACAGACCTGAAGTTCATCCTATTTGCTGCTCCAAAAAGCAAGAGGTCTTTCCATACTCCTAGCATCAGGCCTAAGTTGAAAACAAACTAACAAAGTACGTAAATGTCTTGAAGAATCCAGTTCCTCCCTAAGTAGCCCCTAGCCTTTTTATAAACAATATTCTCCATTGTCCCTATACACACTTCAAGTGAGTGGCAATGACAAACACAAGGTTAGAACCTGCCTGGAATCTTCCTTTTATAGCAGTGGTGTCAATTTAAGAAAATCAAAGTAATTTACCACATACTGGTTTTAACTACAAAATCTCAAATTCTCATCTACCCACTTTTCCATCAGCTACTTTTAGCGAGCGCAGAAAGAAGAAAGCCACCAAATGGACAATTAGTGATAATTTGTTGGTTTTGATGAGACACCCCAATATAGCCCTTGCTATTACCTCTATTGAAGCAGCTCTGAAAAGTGATAATTTCCCTCAGTACTTAAGGATATATTTTCCAGAAGGAACAATGTGACAAATGCACTCCCACAGGGGGTAAAGAACCCAATACCTAACATTTGAAAGCTTTATTTTAATATATACACTCAATTCAAGCTAGAAGATCATATATAAAAGATTGTTTCCAGCATGGAGAGCTGTAGAATTGTCTGTCCAGGAACCCTTCCATCTCCCCATTTTTCTATTCAAATCTACCCCTTCACTTTTGGGAAGAGCTCTTACCTATTCTGTGTGTTTCTGGAAGAAGTACATGTCATAAAACCTTGTGACCATACAGGCCACAGAAGTGAATACAAGACCCAGATTACTGATGGGAAGAGCCCTTTCCCCCTGGTCACAAACATTGGTTCAGAGAGTCATCACATGATATCAGAAGGACCAATCAAAGTCCATCTCTGACATTTTACATCTGTATCTTGAGAAAGATCCAGATTTGGAATCATGTATACCTGAAATTTACTGAGTTCCAATCAACCTTCTCTCAGAAGCCTTTGGACCAACACACACAGAGTGGAGCCAGGGAAGAGATGAGGGGGGAGATCCCCAAATGCAATATTGAGGTCAGCATCTACCCCTATTCTTTCCAGTAAAATGAGATAATATTTGTGTGTGTGTGTGTGTGTATGTATGTGTGTGTGTGTTTGCTTAAGCTAGTTTTCACTCATTCACACCTCAAACCTCCTGACATACAAACAAGAAACTAGAAAAAAGGCTTGAAAAATAAAATTGATTGAAGCTTAAGAAGATAGCTTGCTACTATTGTGAAATTGCAGTTGGGTTTGCTAAACCAACACTGAGGCGCTATGCTAGTTCCTGAACGTGCTTTGCGTGTATTCTATCATCCCATCGCTGTAAAGCAGGAATCATATTTCAAGGACTTCTTTTTCTTCTTCCCCTAGGACAGACAAGCTCAGGTTTCCAAGTGAAGACAGCGAAAGAGACATGCATAGTAGAATTTTGTTTTACTCAGATCTCACTGAATCACTGATAACTACCCCATGAAGCATTTTCCTATTTTACAGAAGAAAACAATTAATCCTTGTTACATACCTTCTTGAGATTCTGAAATTAGTGGAAGGTAGAACCTGGACATACACCCATAGACCCAGGTCTATCTGGTTCCCTAAAGCTCACGATTTTCTCTATGGCACGGCATTACTTTCCAGAGCACAAGGCAAGAGCGGGCATAGCTCAGTGGTAGAGCATTTGATTGCAGAGCACAAGGCAGTATTGTCAGTCATCTTGGTGCCATATTACATACTGCGACAAGGCCAATATGCTTAAATACTTTGGAAGTGTATTCAGCATTCTATAAACCTCAGGGTGAAGAGCAGGTTAGATAAGTAATCTTAAGATTAAGCCTGAATTAAATGAAAATCCAAAATAGAAAGAAAATGCAATCCTGGTCCTCCCTTACCCCCTGAATATTGACTACTGGGAGAGGAAAAACTAAGAAAGAGGAGGAACACAAGGCATAAAAAAGAAAAAAGAGAAGGATAAAGAGAGGGAATTTTTGTCAGATTAAAAAGAACTCAAAACAAAAGTCATCTTTCAAAGACCATCTATCCCAGGTTATGAAATTAACATATAGGGAGGGAAAAAGGTAACTAACTTGATTTGTCAAAATAAATAAATAAATAAATAAAAATGGTGATTAAAAAAATATTGAGTTTAAACATCAATTAGGAATAGAAAAAATTGGAGTCCCATTCTTGCAACTCACACAACCATCCTACCAGCCTTGGAAGCTCAGAAGCAGGTTAGAAAAATTGGAAACTCATGAGGTTTACTTTTGACAGGGTTCAGAGTGCCACACCCATACAAATGTTCCATACCCACCTGGCCCAGTTTTCCCTGTTCAGCTTTCTGTATAAGGATTTCTTGCCCCCTCTCTACTCTTGCCCATCCTGTATCTTATTACTTAAAGAGGTATTTTTTTGCTTTCAGAACTTAATCTTTTAGGGGTTTTGTTTGGCTGATTGGTCTGGGGGTTTTAAGACGTGGTCTCATTATATAGCCCAAGCTGGCCTCCAACTCATGATTCCTCTGCCCCAACCTCCAGGGTGTTTGGGATTACAGGTGTTTACTACCACATCCAGCTCTTAATCTTTTAGTCATATAACACTGGCATGGAAAAGCTCCTAAAATATATAGCTACTTTACACATATAAATGCATGCATAGAGAAAGAACTAAAAATAGGTACCAATAATGAAAAGAGGTGGGAATAGTGAGAAGAGACAGTGAAATGAGGGCAAATTTTCACCTTTTGTTCCATGTATTTCTGTATTTTTAAATAAGTTACGTTAAGCACATGCTCTTATGTTAGTTATAAAATTTTTTAATGAGTTGGGAAAAGCATAAGAAAAATTAAATGTTAGCTCACCCTACCCTTCCTAAGAGGTCTTTTTAGAGAGGATTCCTAAATACCTAGAGGACTGTAAAAGAAAGGTCAATTTCAGGTATCTCTAGGTTTGAATGACAGAGTGAGAGGGATGTATATTTTTGTTTTTGCTGTAGTGGGGTTGGAACTCAGGGCCTACACCTTGAACCACCACACCAGCCTTTTTCTGTGATGGGTATTTTTAAGATAGGATCTTGCAAACTCTTTCCCTGGGCTGGCTTCAAATCAATATCCTCCTAATTTCTGTCTCCTGGGTAACTAGGATTACAGGTGTGAGCCACCAGGCTTCAGTGCCATTAACTCTTGAGAAAGGGGAAAATGGTAATATAGATGTGAGCAGAACCTACTTTTTTACAGTCACCAGTCCCCAACAGCCACCACTTGAAACAACTTCTCTTCCTACCTGTGTCTATATTGAGTTATAAAGTTTTAAAGGATACTAGTTGGAAGACATGGTGAGCTCTGGAAGGGAAGGATCAAGGAAAAATCTGTAGAGTTCTCTGCTTTTTTCTGTAATATTTCAATTTCTACAAGAACAGTGTATTTATGTTTTTCTTAGTAATTAAAAGTCAATGTAAAGCAAAATAATTTGAGAGAAATGTCTTTTTGGAAAGTGTGAATGGAATGTTGAGTAGGTATGCTCCATCTAAGTAGGCCATAGTCAAAGCACTTTGAGACTCACACCTTCCTCCAATGAACACTTCTCTGCTGCACTACCTGCCCAGAGGGTCGAGAACCTTATGCCCAGAAGGTGACATGATTTGGATGGAAGGAAACACACCCTGTTGCATAATCACATACTTTCTGTATTCACATTTTTCTCTAAATTTGTTGGCTATTCTGATTTCTGTGATTCTTTTTTTGCATTTATTTACAAGTGGTAGAGACCCAATCTAAATGCCCTTATTTGAATAGAATTTATTTATTTATTTATTCTTTTATTTATTTATCTGATTGGAAAATCAAAACAAAAGAGGGTTAGCATATACAGACTTGAATTCTGTATCTAACATTATCACAGCAATGTGTTTTTTGCATCTCGGCTCTTTCTTGCTTTACATGAGCTTCATTCTCAAATCTTCTTTCAAAAATAACAACTAGTTGCTACAACTTTAGAGTCTTAGGGAGCCCTTAAAGCCTTACTGTCATTGTTGGGGGGGGTTGTCAATCAACACTTTCTGATTTAGATTAAAAAGGAATGATTTTGTAGACAGACATCCTTTAATCAACATGTCTTTTATCCCCTTCTATTTATCAAACTTGTGTTTGACCCAGTCCACCCTCATCATAATTAGCCTAGTGAGACTAGAATGCAAGAAAATCAAGATTAAGTCAGTGTGACAGGAGTAGAGTAGAGCCATCCAGAGGCTGGTCAAGGGGGGTGGAGGGGCTACAGAGGAGAAGTTTCCAAATCAGCTCAGGACAGTCAGAACATGCTTCTAAGAAAGATGATATTTGAGCTAAGTCTCTAAGTACATGTCAGAGCTGGGTAGAGAGGTGGAAGTTGAGGGAGAGAACGAACATTCTAGGTGGAGAGAACAGTATGTGTCCAAGCCATAGACAAGATGTGTCATGGATTGTTTTGAAAAATATGAATATACCAGAATAACTGTAACTCAGGTTGTGCGTAGGAAAATGGCCAAGAACGTGAATGGACTTGTTAGCCAGTCAAAGCTGGAGGTTTGACATTTACCTTGTGAGCAAGCATTAGCCTCTCAATGCTTTTAGGCACAAGACAAATAGAAAACTCTGACCAAATTTAGTTTTGTTTGTTTAGTCACTCCTAAAGAATTGGTTGAAGACAACTCAGACCAGAGATAAACACAGTCTACTGAAATGGTCTGGGCAGGGTTTTTTGTTTGCTTATTGTTAGGGGAAGTACAGGAGAGTTTGAATTCAGGGTTTTGTACTTGCTAGGAAGGCACACCACTACTTGAGCCACACCCCCAGCCCTTTTTTGCTTCTTAGTTTTTTTTTAGATAGGGTCTTACATACTTGCCAGGGGCTGTCGTTAGACTGTGATCCATCTACCTATGTCCTCCCACACAGCCAGGACCACAGGGGCATACTATCATGCCCATGGTTAAGATGGAGTATTGCTGACTTTTTACCAGGGCTGGCCTTGAACCATGATCCTACTGATCTCTGCCTCCCAAGTAGCTAGCCACGGTTCCCAGCCTTGAGCAGGGTTTGAAGGAAGGAATTAAACAAAGTGGAAAAGAGGAAGTGGATTAGCAACATTCAGTAGATAGAATAGGCAGGAGAGAAAAACTAAGAAGGGTAATATGGTTTGAATCTTAATGTCCCCCTAAGGCCCATATGTTAAGGACATGGGAGTATATGTTGCTATTGGAAGGTGATGAATTATTTAGGAGGTGGGGTCTACTGGAGAGAAGCTTAGTCATATAAGTGACCTTATAGGTCACTTAAAGGGAATATTGGGACTCTGGCCCCTCCTGTCTCTCTTTCTTTGCTCCCTGGCCACAGTAAGGTAAATAGCCTTCCTCTGTCATGTGCTCTTATTCTCAAGATGTATTGTGTCAACAGAGGCTCAGAGCAACCAGGCCAAGTGACTAAGGTTTGAAGCCTCTGGAACTGTGAGCAAAAATAAACTGTTCCTCCTTTTTAGTTATTTATCTCAGGTGTTCTATTACAGTGACTGAAAGCTGACTTTCATTCACAGAGGGTGAATGAAAAGAAGATAGAGGAAATGGGGGGGGTGCAGCAGTGGGGAGGCTAGCGATAGTTCTCAGGTTTCTGGTTTTGGTGACTGGTGGGTTGATGTCATACAAATGGTAACTAAAGTTTCAGAAGAAGATGGTGGATATGGTTGGAGGCACCCAACCATAATGGATATCATGGCCCAAGTTCAAAACTAGAGATGTGGCTGTCATCAGGGAACAGGGTCACTGGTGTTGTGGCTGTGGGTGGATTCTGTCAAGAACAGGACCCTTGGTATTGCCAGCATTAGAATCCAGTGGATAAAGAGGAGACAGAAAGAAGATGAAAATAAATGGCCAGATTTGAAAGGGATACTGAGGACAACCACCTCACCAGGCAGGGCACATTCTCTTCTTTATGGTCATTTGCAGTTTTCTTTTGAAAACTGCCTCGTTCCCTCCCTGCTTGGCCCTTCTCTCCTAAAGCTACAGAGCAGAGCATGGGGATAAGAAAAGGCTTTGCAAAAGCATGCAAAGTTGCCACAACTCCAGCAGAATGGTTGTCTTTGGTATTTTAACCTGATTTACCTTTTTTTTCTCCTGTGTGTTGTTAACAGGTGCTTTTTGCTCACTTCTGCATACTTAGCTGTCTTCCAGATAAATTAAGTCATAAACAATGAGGCATTACATTGGCACTTTTAAGGGAAACCTCTTCTGTAAATAATCAGCTGGACTTCTTAAGCAAACTCTGCTCAATTTCCATCTGAACCAGGAAATATCCTTATGTCTATTAACATAGACAATGAATGGACACTGAGACACACACGCACACAGACACCCCCACATGCACACCACACATGTCCTTTGGGTTATGCTGGTAAGTCATGGACAACCAGAAATTCATGTATGGACTGTGTGTCACTGGGGAAAGATGAACCTGAATGCAATCCTAGCTCTGACGTTAGTGTCTACTGGACCACAAGCCTTTCTCTGAGTCTTAGTTTTCTTAGTGTCAAGGGGAGAAAATAATCTTACTTCATATACTGTATGAAGACGAAATGAGACACTCTGTGTGTGTAGAGCCTCAGGTTCATGTGAAAAGAACAGAATGAGGATGAAACTTTTTTCCTTTTTCTTTTATTGTGGTAAAACAATCCATGTCATTTTAAGTGTACAACTCATTGGCATCAATTACACGCAATGTTGTGCAATTGTCATGATTGTCTTCCATCACCATGGAAGAAACTCTCTACCCATGAAGCAATTACCTCTCACTCATCCTAACTGCATGACTCTGTTAACTTCTCATCTATATTCTGTCTCTAGGAATTGTACCATTCTATATATTTCATATAAGTGAAATCACACAATCCTTTTGCATCTCATGTATTTCATTTAGCATAACATTTTCAAAGTTTATCCATGTTTTAGCATGTTTCAGTACTTCATTCCTTTCCATGACTGAGTAATGCTCCATTGTGTGGATAGACCATCTTTAGCTCATTCATTTCATCTGTGGGAGACACTTGAGTTGTTTTCATCTTTTTAATGCTGTGAGTGATGCTGCAATGAAGCCTGGTGCACGTGCATCTGCTTTAGCCCCTGTTTTCAGGTCTTGGGGAGTCCACACCCAGGAGTAGACTAGCCAAGTCATATGGGAATTTTCTTAAAGCTTTTTGCGAAACCACTCAACTGTGTTGCACAGCACTGTCCCACTTAGATTTCCACCAGCAATGTAGGAGGATTCCAACTTATCCAATGTCACATCTTTACCAACCTGCTTTTTCCCAATATTCTGATTATGGCCATCCCAGCAAAAATGAAGTTTACCTTATTGCGGTTTATTTGGCTTTCAATGATCTCTGTCGATGTAAGAAAATGGTTTAGGTAATTAAATCCAACCAATAGTCCATCTACATTTAATTTCATAATGCTTAGATAGTATTTGAAAGTGGCTGTGCTACACAAACCAAGGATTATTATCTGGATTTTTAAAATCCATTGAAAATAATAAAACCCTGTGTACATATCTTGATCAAAAGAGGCTTGAAGCTGGTCCCTCACAAGATGATTCCCTGAGCCTGACCCATGTAGCTAATTAATATACAATGTCCCCAGACCAACTCACAAAGGTGGGACTCCTGCTCCCAGGTTGTTTTCTGGTTTATCATTTCCTCCGTGTGTAAAGGTAATTAGGTGTTTGATTTCAGGAGACTTAATGGCCTTCACTGAAAATTGATAAAAAATGATAGCAGCCGGGCACTAGTGGCTCACGCCTGTAATCCTAGCTACTCAGGGGGCAGAGATTAAGAAGATAGAAGTTCCAAGCCAGCCCAGGCAAATAGTTCATGAGACCCTATCTCGAAAATATTCAACACAAAAAAGGGCAGTGGAGTGGTTCAAGGTAAGACCTGAGTTCAAATCCAATACCACCAAAAAAAAAAAAAGACAGCAATATTAACAATGGGCACTGGTAGACAGAAGAAGTGATGCTAAACTTGAACCTCTAAGAGTTGCAAAAATGGCAAGGATCCGAGCACCACCATTAAACTATAAGCTTTTGTTGCTGGATGGTCAACTGGCCTGATGTGACACCTAGGAAGGAAGGATCTGATCTACTGCAGCAACTTTCATACTCAAGAGGCCTCTTTAATAGGCATTATTAACATTCCTATTTTACATATGATAAAAGGGTTATGAGAAATCAGGTAAGCTGACCAAATGCCTGAACGTGGATGGAGTCTGTTCCACTTCTGTCCTGCCTTCTTGGAAGATGCTGGGTGTGGCTGAGCAGAGTAGGTGCTATCAGAGCAACCATCTTCATTTCCTGGGGCTGCCATAGCTACAATTCCTTCCTTCCTTCTTTCCTTCCTTCCTTCCTTCCTTCCTTCCTTCTTTCTTTGATAGCACTAGAGTTTGAACTCAGGACCTCCCACTTTATAGGCAGGTGCTCTACACTTGAACCACACTCCTACTCTTTTTGCATAGTTATTTTTCAGATCAGGCCTCACTCTTTGGCCCTAGGCCAGCTTTGAACCATCATCCTCCTACCTCTGCCTCCAACCGGACGTCTTAAATAACAGAAACTTAGTGTCTCAGCACTGGAGGTTACAAGTTCAAACTCAAGGCTACAGCAGGGTTGGCTCCTTTTGAGGAATGTAAGGGAGAATCTGTGTCATGTCCTCTCTCCTAGCCTGTGGTAGCCTCAGGTGTTTCCTGGCTTCTAGATGTTGTGCTCCCTGTGTGCTCACATAGTCTCCACTTTATAGCTGTCTCTGAATTCAAATTTCCCCATTTTTCAAGGACACTGGTCATGTTGGATTAGGACATGCCGATGAACCTCCTCATTTGAACTTGATCTGTGAAGACCCTATTTATCTCCAAATAAGGTCACGTTCTGAAGTACAGCAAGTCAGGACTCCAACATATCTTTTTTTGGGGGGACAGGGTTAGGGGGGTGGGGGAATACAACTCAATCCATAACAGTGACTTAACATTGAGTCATCATACCTCCCCATGGACTTGCATTCCTGTCTTCACATAACTTCATATGAACAGTCTAAAGGACCTTAGAATGTACTTTAAGTTAAAAAAATAATAATTTATGAGTTTCTAATGGGAAGCCTGCCCTGTATTCCCTCAGCTACTTTAAAACCCTGCCACATACTCTGGGACATCTGTTATTTCAATCTTTTCCAATTCTGAAGAAGTCTTAAGCAGCTCACATTCACAGTGCCTCTGGGCCTGCTTAACTTTCTGCATTGGTTCAAAAAGAAGGTCCTCTTCATTTTCAAATTGTTTCAAAGTTTATTTTTGGAATAAAATTTCCATTTCCTATGAATTCACAAAGTTTAGTGTATCTGGAAAAGATGCGTTTGGCTTCTGAAACATATATTTTGGAACACAGACATTCATTTACAAAAAAAAAAGATTTGAGGTCTCAATTCTATTGGTAAGAAAATAGGACAATCTTGTACTACAATATTTTTTATCAGCTTTCTGTTTCTGTTCTTTTGGTACCGGGGACTTAATTATTATTTTCGTAAGATGTTGCCAGGTCTTTGATTTTTATCCTGAAGGTCTCTAATCAGATCTTGGGGCAAGAACTTAGAGAAGGAATGGTGGAGGACTGAGAAGTCAGGGATGAGGGACCTGGGGGTGACATGTTCCAAGTCCTTCACTCCTTCAGGGATGAAGGATTTATTTCACCAGCTGCTAGGAATGATTAGCCAAAGCTCTCAAATGTTCATCCTTTTTAGGAATTCCTAGGCTGAATCAAGCTGCCATGGCACAGAGCCACACCCAAGGTCACCATCTCTCCCAGGACAGCCTCAGCCACCAAGTGAGACCTGTCTCAAAACAAAACAAAACAAAAGCACCTGGTCTGGTCTATGAGAACATCATCAAGGCTGAGCTCTTTGCTCTCATATATGACAGCTCTGGGGAGCATCCCAGCTTCAGGGCTCTGTGTGGCATCTGCAGCCCACCTTCTCCGCCCAGTCCATTTCTGTTCCCTCACCCCATCCCAGATGTTGATCTGAAAGGCATTCCTTGGCTGATGGAGTGCCTCAAGTAGTAAGAGCACATGCCTAGCAAGTGTGAGTTCCTGAGTTCAAACCCCAGTACCACCAAAAAAAAAAAGAAAAAAGAAAAAAGAGAGGCATCTCTTAACAATGTACTGAACGGTAATCTCAGTGAAGATTTCTGGGGACTCGAACCTGTGCCAGGACTCTACACATGGAGACTCCAAGAGGAAGAGCCAACCATGAGGATAAAAATGGGGCAGGTTCCAGGCTATGGCCACAGTGTGGCTGAAACCAGAGTTTTGGATAAGGTCCAAACTCCTGAGATTCCATATGCCAGGTCCAGACACCCACCCCTAAACACCAAATAAAGAGTCATGGTGAAGGCAGAGAAAAGAGATTTATTACATGGCTTAGAACATGCCATGGGAAGAGGCAGAGTAAGCACTCAGCTCATTCTCAGCCATCTTCAGGGTACAGACATAAGCTATAGTCTAAGTAGACAAAAGAACTGGGGGTAGGGGACAAAAGTATGTGTAGTTATATAGTCCCAGTCACAAGTGTGTTCTGGTTGACCATTATCTCAGTCCAGGGGTTCCCACAGGGATTCCAAAGAAGATGATATCAGTGTCATCACTTGAGGGGAGCAATCTCGTTCCCATGAGATGATTACTTCTGCTCCAGGGTGCAGCCTCATCACTATAGGCAATTGTCCTCATTTGGAGGGGTGGTCTGTTCTGCACTTTCCACTGTTCCTTATGGGAACTTTTAGTCCCTTGTCATAAAGATGCTATCGGTTCTGTCCTTTCGGAAATGCAAAGTGATTTCAAAGTGACTGTAAGAGAATGTCTTAGAGCAGAGACAGATACAAAATGGAGGCAGGGATGCTAAGCTTCTCTTGTTTTAAGTTAATTTGTGTGCCCAAGAAGGAGTCAGTGCTTTTCCCAAAAGCAGTTTGAGCACTTCTTACAAGGTTACAGGAAAGACTTGAGAGGGCATGGTTGGGATAACAGTTAAATCTGACCAGAGGCAATGACAAGAATCCTGCTCTGTGTGTGTGTGTGTGTGTGTGTGTGTGTGTGTGTGTGTGATACATACAGGGTAGGGTATTATGGTAGACTCTCCTGGATTCTACTGGATATGTTATATCCTCTTTTGTCCTTGCTTTAGTTTGGGTCTCTCCAACAGCACATCCAGGATTCGAGTGCAGGTAGCTTAGTTGGGAAGTATTTCTGGTGGCAGGCATGAGAAAAAGGGGAGACAAGAAAGGAATAAATGCCAATAAAAAGATATATCCATCATTCCTGTGGGTTAAGAGGTTTGCTTCCACTGGGCCCTCTTAAGAAGTGTTCAGAATGTCTCCCAGATCAGTCCCCCACAGGATAGGAGTCCAGAACAATCACCTACTCACTCCTCTCCTGAGGGAGAGGAACCCTGCAGGGGCTGCCCCCGAAGGCTGAGCTCCCTTCAGGGACAGGTTTATGGTGAAAATAAACAGCACAATCATCTGTTTCATATGGGCTAGTCTGAGCTCACCTCAGTTGTGGCTGAAATCAAAGGCATGGAGAGCTGTGATACCAGCCGCACAAACCTGATGTAGCCATAAAGGACCATAGGCCCTGGGAAAAGCAGTCACATGTTTTTAAAAAGGTACATTGTGGTGAATCACTGTTGAGCTGTTATTGCAATTTAAAATGCCAATAAGGAAGTTTTGCTTTCAATTCTTTTGACTCAGTGATAAGCCATATTTGCTGGATTTTTTTTGCGGTGGGAGGGGTTTGAACTCAGGGCTTGCAAAGCAGGCACTTTACCGCTTGAGCCACACCTCCAATCCATTTTGCTCTGATTATTTTGGAGATAGGGGGATCATCTCTCGAACTACTTGCCTGGACTGGCCTTCAACTGTGATCCTCCTGATCTCAGCCTCCCAAGTAGCTAGGAACACAGGTGTGACCCCTGGGTGCCCAGAATGTTTGGTAGATTTAAAAAAATAATAATAATGGATGGCTTACATTTTAGTCACTTTAGGAGGTAAATAAATATCACCTCTTTCTTCCATTGAGGAATTCTGAAGCTGGCAGAGTGGCTAAAGTGGTAGAGCGCCTGCCTAGCAAGGGTGAGGTCCTGAGTTCAAACCCCAGTACCACCAAAAAAAAAAAAAAAAAAGAATTCTGAAGCAGCTGAAATGTAAGACACAGGAAAGTGATAGATGGAGATAAAAGTGACAGCTGATTGAAGAATGTAGATGCACAGCTGTGCTCAAAGGACAGGGCTGGGTACCATTCTGAGCCCACACCTCAGTCTGAACTATGGGACAGGGCACCCGAGCAGACACACCTGTTCTGATAGTTGCAACCTTATTGCCATCAAATGGATTCCTTTCACCCAATGAACAAACAGGCACTGTTAGGTCTGGGATTCTCACCGTCTACCAGTCAGTTAACTGACTTCTAAAGCAGACATATTATAGTAATGACAGTTCCTGCAAGGGAACAGCGGGGCAAGGTGAAAGAAGATTTTGCCCAACAGTTGTGAAAAGGATTGCAATCCCAGGAACACTGCATATCCCGAGTCCCTCCTGCAGCTCGTTCTGTTAATGACATTCTACTACGCTTGCATCAATTGCTTTGACAACCAACAGTAGTGTAGTCTTCTGTAAGACCTGTTCCCCAACTAGGCTGTAAGTTCAGGAAGGGGCAGCATCTACTTCCTTGTGTAGTACTCAGAAAAAGACTCCAGGTTGGGCTGAGGAAGCCTAAGTTCTCCAACTTGTCCCCAGGAAAATGCAATTCTGATTGCATGGACTTTTAAATCCATTCTAAGTCTAAATATTAGTTTTGGAATTACTTACTAAATCAAATTGAATAGACATGATGTAACAGATGGGTTTAAGTACTACCTAATAATGACAATAAAACTTGATGTTTAGTAACACGATGCAGTGGATGCAGGACAGAGAGAAGCCCATGAAATAAGCTCTGGCTTTGCAAAGGACAGACCCAGTTTACAGCCTAATTCTGTTGCTTTCTACCCTGAGAAATTTCCTTACTCTCTCTATGCATTCATTTTGCTGGAGTAAAACCATAATTCCTATCTTGGAGATTTGTTGTAAAGAATTTATAACATGCTGGGCACTGGTGGCTCATGCCTATAATCCTAGCTGAGATCAGGAGGATCATGGTTCAAGGCCAACTTGGGCAAATAGTCTGTGAGACCCTAGCTCCAAAATAACTA
The DNA here is from genome assembly GCF_047511655.1 of Castor canadensis. Lineage (NCBI taxonomy): Eukaryota > Metazoa > Chordata > Mammalia > Rodentia > Castoridae > Castor > Castor canadensis. Next base: position 170,260,718 of record NC_133389.1, on the reverse strand, counting down.
GAGTGAAATGGACTAGAGGTGTTGCTCAAGTGGTAGAGCATCCGCTTTGCAGGTGAAAAGCCCTGAGTTCAAGCCCCAGTACCACCACCAAAAAAAAATAAATAAATCATAATATAATATAAATCAAATGAATAATGTAGTGCCTACTAGGTGTTCAATAAATGGAAGTGATTGACATTGTTAGCTAAGAAGAGGATCTGAAAACACCATTCAGTGATACTTGGTTTGAAAAACAGGAGCTTCTCAAAGGATTATCTTTGAATAGCTAATTAACAATTGTGACAATTCCCAAGTATTTCTAGGTAAAAGTGGGTGGAGTTAGTTACATGACTATAAAGGAAAGCTCTTGCAGTCAAGTGCAGTACTGAAATCCCAGTACTCCCGCTGAGGCAGGAAGATGGAGGCCAGTCCTGCACTGGAGACTAGAGAGAAAGAGAAAGAGGAGAGAAGAAAGAAAAGCTATTGTCAGGCCTGCCTATTAACGAGGAAAATTACTCAAAGATTGTCCAGGCTGGTTCCATCACCTCTGAGCATATTGGCTCTGTTTGGCTCCTTCAACCAGGCCAAATATATTCACTCACTCAGTCCTAAGAGAAGAGTTTGGAGGCACATGATTATTCATCAAATAAACAAATGAATGGATGAAATAATACAAATGATAGTTGAGTGAATTTCATTGACAATGGAGCACAAACATGGACTTGCTCTATGGAAATGGCTAGAGACAACAGGCAACTATTATTATTATTATTATTATTATTATATTATTGGCAGTACTGGGGCTTGAACTCATGCTTGCTAGGTAGGCACTCTCCTGCTTGAGCCACACCTCCAGCCCCTAACAGGCAACTCTTAAGGACACAGATCCTAGAATAGTCAAACAAGTTGCCAACATCTACGTAGATATTTTCTACATCCTGGGGCAATGGGAAAGAAAAGAATATCCAGAGGAAGGACGTCATGTGTGCCCATCTACGCCCATTAACCCAACTCCTGTCATCAGGGTACAGCAGGGATTTCCTCCCTGCCCAAGAGATAAGCCTCATTTCCCAGAAAAAGCTTTAGGTGGTTGATTTAAGATTGTTCACATGGTCCATCCCCTTGGCCACAGAGACTTCAGTCATTGATCAGAAGCAATGACTTCCAAGGTTTGGGAAGGAGCTAGAGAGCGGGAAGCGTAAAATGAGTATGTGAGGTCTGAGAACACTGCCACCATTTTGCCACCTAGCACTTCTGGAGAGGGGCAGAGGGCGGTGAGATGCCCTAAGGAACCAGAAGATAATATCCTTTCTCATTGAGATGGGTTGACCTGTGAGCTCAGACCTTGTCTCATTGAGATGGGTTGACCTGTGAGCTCAGACCTTGTCTGAAGGCTGTATATCTTGGAGCCTTTAATTATATGAGCCAATAAATTCCCTTCATTGTCTAAATTCAAGGTGTTTTCTGTCACTCACAGAAAGTCCTAATTAATGCAATGAATCCCCTTTCTGCTATGTCTGGATGGAGTGGTGCCAATTTTCTGACTTGGAAATAAAATCCAACTGAAGTCAGTGTTCGAGAATATCATAAATGTGAGGTTATAACCTAGGAAACGAATTCCTAAAGTATTTTCAAAAACCTTGCTCAGAATAGGCAGAAGTTCTAACCTAAATAGTTTTCTATAAAACCCTTCAGAAATTTTTAAGTTAGAATAGCTTATTACTCAATAAATACTGCTTAACGAATCACTGGAAAATGTGGTACTCATGGTATTTCACAGTCTTTTACAGTACGTTGGAATCTAGAGACATTGGATTTATCTGAGATATTAAAAATGTACATTTCAAATAACAACATTTAATTCTTGGAATCCAAAAGGAGACTTTATAAGTGACCAGAAACAGAGTCTTTGATCTCAAAAATTAAATTTTACCTTAAAAGGTACAGAAGAAAATGACTTCCAGAGCTGAGGATTAAAGAGTACAAACATGAATGTTTAGGAGAGGAATATAAAACAGATATTTTTATGAAGATGCATCTTTTAAGACCCACCATGAAGATGCCGAATATAAAAATGTTGCATTTAAACATTGGAGGGAAGATAGCTAAAGAGGTTCTTTAGCTTGTTTGATTTCATTTGGTTCAGATATTAAGTCTATATCTGATCATGGTCAAATGGCCAAGGTTTGCCAACCATGAGGAACATAAACAAATTTAGCCGACCTGAAACAAATTCACGTTATTTCTTACTGTGTTTTAGTCAGATAACATAGATTCAATTCATAGTTTTCTTCTAAGAAGAGAGCCTTTGAAGTTGAATAGGGTTTAAAAAGTGTACGGGAAGTTAAATTAGAAAGAAATAGAAAATAAAGAGCTATTTCTGGGCTGTTAGGTGCCATGATTTTTTTTTTTGTGTGTGTAGGGGAGACAGGGTCTTGCTATATAGCCAAGCCTGGCCTCTAACTCACGATCCTCCTGCCTCAGCCTTCCAAGTGCTGGGATTATAGGTATATGCCACCACACCCCTCATTTCCTCATCCTTTTAAATAGTTTGCTAAACTCTTCTTAAATTACCTATTTTAATAGCTTCATCTGTTTTGACACAGGTATATAGAAGTGCTGGGATTACAGGTGTATGCCACCACAACCAGCATGAAATACCCCATTCTTCATCAAGGTGTTATGGAGAGTTGTTAAAGTTTCTCTCCAGAAATAAAAATAATTCACCCACACGACTGGAAGGAACTAAGGTTAATGCAGGAAAGGACTGAGAAATACACTGGTTCTCAGCTCTGTGGCACTTATCATTTCACTGCTTATTGCTGCATTTAAATTTACCTAAAGAGACGCTCATTTACATAACTGGGACACCCTCTCAGCCAAGATGGCGGCAGCAAAGAAATGCAAACCACACGTGGTTTCGTGGTTTGGGAAAGTATTGCTTCTTTTTAATTTTTACGGTTGGTTGTTGTAGAGCATTTGCGTTTGGCCTGTGGAAGTATTCTTCCCATACTCCATGGAATGCAGGCATGGAGGTTTGGGGATGGTGGGTAAGTTTGCACCGGAAGCTTCAGGGAAAATGTAGAAACTTAAAATTCCTGGCTTTGGGAGTTCAGATTCTCCTTATGGGACCGAAATTACTGCATGGCAAAAGTAATCTGGCCAAAGGGCAAAGGGCAGACTGCCTAGGCAATCCTAGGTCCGGTATCAGGGTCTACATTACTGCCAGCTGCTTCCAGAAGAATGCATGGCTTACTCTGCAGGGGATTGTGCTTTGGGGCACTGGTGGCTGAGCAGTGAAAACTGGGGTTGTTGACACAAGCAGCAGCCTCAGAAAATGTGAGGCCCGGCAGTGGGAACAATCAGATCCTCCAGGCTCTGTTGGCAAGTTTGGAAGCAGAGCTGGCCTGACTGGACTAGGGAATCCTGGGTGTTCTTGAGAGAAAGCAGACTTCTGCATATCTAGGCAAGTAGGGCCCCAGTGATTAGCTTCATATTAAAAGGAGATGTGACCTTATCTGAACCTTAAACATGACAGAGCAGGCCACGCTAATTAAAATGCTATCATCTATGATTTCAGCAGGTGCTGGATCTCCTACAGCTCTCATTATGTGGGATTTATAAATGGCTTCCTTCAATACAACTGGCCCTTCTATGTTGGTGGCCAGACTACAGTGGAATGCAGTTGGCCTTCAGCTACCTGTAGACTTGGTCCAATTTAATATAGCTTACATTTGTCTGTTTTTAATACTGAAAAAGATATGTCTTATCTCTTATATCTTCATGTGTCTGTCTCCTTAGTATTTTAAGCAAATAAGTTGTAAATTTAAGTTTTTTTATTACATTTTCATTAGCATATTAGGTGAACAGGGTGAGGGAGTCATTGTGACATTTACATATGTACTTATGATATATCTTAATTAGATTTACTTCCTCCATCATCCTCCCTCATCCCCCTTCCCCATTCTTAGAACAGTTTCAACAGGTTTCATTGTTCTATTTTCAAACATGTGTACACAGTACATTGACCATATTCACCCTCCTCCACCCTCTCCATTTACCTTTCCCCCACCCGTTGATCCCTACCCCCACAGGACCTGTTTTGGATTCCTGCCCTTCATCTCTTCAAGTGGATATTGATTACTGAAGGGGGGTTGCCCTGGTATTCCACACATGTACATTTCGTACTTTAATTACTTACTCTTTCTCTGTCACCCTGCTCCCTTACTATTCAGCAATTTTCAGAGCATTTTGTTATGGCATCTTCGTGCACAGATGCAATGTATTTTGATATTATTCACTCCCTAAAATTCTCAAGTTTATGATTTTTGATCAGATGAAACAAACTCTAAAAGACAAAACCAGTTCACTTTCTGCTTCTTTCAATTAACTCACTTAACTTCTTATTTACTTACTTTGGAACTCTCCTTGGATAGAAACTTTCAGAGATGTCTCCCAACAGAATAAAAATATATATGAATTAGAAAAGTCAGTAGTATGTACATATTCTAATCACTGTGAGTAAAAATATGATAAAAGCAGAACTCAAACTTCATCAATGCACTATATTAATAGAAAAATTCATGTAACTAGCTAACTTACACAGCAGCATAATAACTAACTTAAAATTATTTCATTTAATAACTTCAATTCATTATCACAGCTCTCCTACATCTGTTATTCTGTAAGTTACTCTCATTTCAATTAGGAATATATTTGAAAAATTTTAAAGATTCTTACTTATTAAATGAATACTTTTAGTTAATACTTCTGGTAAAATTGTTTTACACAATTCTTATTTCTACTTCCAAAATAATACTTCGCCTGATCCCCTTAGATGATCCAAATGATAGATTCTATTTTAAATGGTATTTGGGCCTTTTTTTTTTTTTTTTTTTTTGCAGTACTGGGGTTTGAACTCAGGGCCTCACACTTGCTAGGCAGGCACTCTATCACTTGAGCCACTCTGCCAGTCTATTTGGACTTTTTTGTTATAACTGAAGACTTTTTTTTTCTGATTTCTGGTAGTAGTCAAGCTACTATTTTCTTGAAAGAATTAAGTGACGCGTTTGGTTTCACAGAATTGAGTTCTTGCAGTAACAGCAATATAATTGAACTCCGTCAATATCAATGATAGTTTATACCCAATTTATAAAAAATATAACCAATTGTCCCAAGGGCTCTCTAGCTGAGTTCTTCCTGGTTTTGTACAGAGCATAACAATGTTGGGTTAGGAAGATATATAGACATATAACAAAAAGATGCAAGCCCCTCAGCAAAACACACAAGTCATGCTTAGTGCTTTCTGAGCCAAGCTCACAGCAGGAATGAGTGAGTGAAAAGGACTGAGTGCCCAGGAAACTTCACTTTCTCCAGCAACTGGGACTGAAGTCATACAAACCCAATCAGAACCTCCTGTTAGATGGTAGCAAGAGAGATGTAATCCACTCATTCATCACATGTGTACTAAAATCCCATAATGCACAGGCACTGTGTAATTTCTTGCCAGTGCCACTTGTGTTCAAACAGAGTTACTGTCTTTGTGACCTTAAGGCACAGAAGGGGCAAATAGAGAAGGATAAGGACAGAAAGTTAAGAATGCATTTAGACTGGGGGTCAGGGGAGGCTGCCTGGAAGAGGTGACTTTTCAGCTGGGATGGAATGAGACAACATTCCAAGGAGATTGGAAAATAAGGCAAAAGCAGAAGCCTGTGTTTCTTTGTCATACTTACACCTTTCATCTCATCCCTCAGGGTTCTGCTTAAGGACCTGCCCTCTTCCCTCTCCCTTCATCCTCTTAGCTCCACTGGAAAATGAAAGGGCAAAGCAATTACATGTACAAAATGAGTCACAACTTTTAGCTTGAAGAGAATAAGGTTAAGAACCTCTGTGAACTTCACTCAACCTGAAAAAGTAAGACTGCTGAATAAGGCTGCAGAAAAAAGCAGACCAATTTTCCCATGCCAGAACAAATGAAGGCAAATGACCCCACACGTAAGGTGGTGACTGTGATGGCACCCACGTCACCATGGTTTCTCTGGCCTTCTTGCTTTCTCCTGTTTCTCTGCGTGAGACGTATTGAAACTCACTTTGGACTGGCTTTGCAATTGAGGGAGTTCTGTGTTGAGCTGTGGGAAGTATTTAATTGCCATTGATTGATTATTCATTGACCCATAAAAGAGAAAGATCTAATTAATATGCAATTTTCATTTGGTTTAAGCTGGCATTTGTTTTAACGAGGCTCGGTCTTTTCTTCAATAAGCAACCTGACGGCTTTTTCACCCTTGAACTTGAGGAGGGGATGGATTCCAACTTATATAACTAACCAAAGAAGCAAAGAGACTTGGCAGAAATACCAAGATTAAGGCAACAAGCCCCATTCCAAGGGAACAGAAACGTCAGATGACTGGGTTGTAGAGGGGGCTCGTTTGTTTGCTTGGTTTGGTTTTGGTTTTGTTTTGCTTTTGACCCTGTTCATTCAACAGTCCTTGTTTCTTTCTACTGGAGGAGGATAGGCAATTTTGGTAAAGACTTCATTAAAGTGCCTGTCGGGATAGTCTTGTGGAAAGTGAAATGACACTAAGCATGAAAACTAATTATATAGATAAAGCCAAAGTACTAGAGTTGAAATTTGTCAGTTCACTTGATGAGAGAGAAGTTACCTAGAAAAGTCCAAAGGCATGTAGGTGTTAAGAATTATCAGTGACCCCGTTGCGCCATTAACAATGCAATAATTCCACAAGAAAAGGCTAATTGTACACACTTTGAGACCACTTCCTCTTCCGAGCAAAAAAAATGAATTGTTTTGCTAAACAGAGAGGACTGATCACAGGACTCTCACTTATTCACTTAAGGAAAGTTAGTGATTTAAGATACAGAAGATTAATGTTCAACCTCAAAGACAAGTTGAAAGATTGAGTCAGGAGATAGATATTGATGTCATTATTTGTGCTTTTGGAGTTGAAGCATTTTAACACCAATCCATATCAGTAATAAATCAATATAGACTTGTAAAACAAGAATGTCTTCAAAGAACAAGAGAAGTGGAAGAATCACTAACAGAGGTGCCAGCTGCACGATGGATTAACAAGAGGTGAAGAGGAGCCTCAGGAGAGCACCCGGCTGAAAAGCAGTGGATGGAACAGCATGACAAAGGTGCATGAGGAGTAGCTGGGCCATAAAAGAGGAGAGCTTGGGAAGTTGCCCAGATAAAAGCCCTGGAGATGGACAGCAGTATTGTCCAGGTAAAATTTGGGGAATTACACAGGCCCCCGGGCACTGGAAGCTTCTGCACTCAGAGAAGGTAAAGGTGGACTTTTCCTGCCAAAACTTTTCTCCTATCCATCCTTACCTCCCTCCAGCACCCTGGCTAAAACTGGCCCATTATCAGGAACTTGGAAGCAAATATTACGAACATTTGAGCAGAAACACTACCATAAAAAGACAGCAAATTCAAAAGGAATAAATGTCTGACAAAATACAGACGGGCAAAAAGAAGATTTTTATGATAAATTATAACATCCTCAGAAACTTTGAAAGAATATCATTAAAAAGAAATAACTACATAGCTTGGAAATTTTAAGTGCAATAGATAAGTATCAGTGGAAGGATTGAACAGTTGGGTGGAATCGGCCCAAGAGGGAATGAAAATCCAATTTGCAAGGGACTTTAAATTCTATTGAGTCTTCGAATTCAAGGATGTGGTATTATTTACATCTATTATTGAGGGTGGGATGGGTGGGAGGGGTGGGGGATTGAGATGGGGGAGGTGGCCCAAACAATGTGTACACATGTGAGTAAATAAAAAAAAATTACATCTATTATGTTTTTCAAGTAAATTGTGCAGAGTTCTTTTTTAAATGAGCTTTCAAAAGTAAACCCAGTGTCACAAAAGGGTTAACGTCCTTTAACCTACTGTTGAAACTTGGTAAGTTATATTTGCCAAAATGGCAGAGAGAGAGAGAGAGAGAGAGAGAGAGAGAGAGAGAGAGAGGGAGGGAGGAGGAAGGAAGGAAGGAAGGAAGGAAAAACATGATTCTAGTTCTCCTTTTTGAAGTCCCCTGGGACCTTCTAGGCCATGGTATGCTAGGCCAGCAATCTACCTCTGAGCTATACCCTCAGCCCTTGCCTTAATCTTGTTCCTGCCCATCTATTCGCCCTGCTGTGTTCAATTTTTGTCACCTCTACAGTAGCCCCCTGCCACATGTTAGAGTCCACTGCAAGTCAATGATTTCTATTAATAAATTCAAACTTTTCTTGAAAAAAAGCAACTTTTCTTGAGCAAGAGCATCTACTGGATGGTGACCACAGCTGGTACTTCATGAATGTCATATGGGTGATAGAGTGAAAGCCCTCCATGTTGTGTAGGCCATCTCAGAGCCTGGTAATAGCTGACATGGATTGATAAATTCCTATGTGTTGGGCACCTCAGGTGGTCCCCTCAAGGTCCCCAAACTCTGTCTGAGTTCCATTTTCACATATGGAAATCTATCCTTGTAGCAGAACAAAGATTACAGCACAGCTCCCTGACTCTAGAGCCCTCACTCTAGGCTCTTCCACCGTATTGCTCAGTTTTGTAACCAACCATTCCCAGCTGGTGATGGTGTTTGCATTTCGTCTTCTATTTTCCATCAGCTTCAGGACTGGCCTGCAAGGTTTCTCTCAGAGCTAGTAGAACACTAGTCATGGAAATGGAGAGCCATTGGTATTATGAAAGTCACAGTATTGGTTTCTGGAAAATTCCACATATTCCACATCTTCCACTGGGAAGTCAGGTTCTGGAAACATTTCATCAGACCAATAGCTAAAGTTAGGGTAGAGGTCTCACTAACAAAACCTTGGAAATAAAGTGCAAATTAAATCACAATTCATAGATGTGAATAGTCTTTCTCTTGGGTGGGTGGGTGGGTGGTCTGTAGCTGTGACCAACTGCTGTGGTTTGTCCCCTAAAGTTAGGTCCTTAAGAAGACAGCAAGAGATGGAGTGGGACCTCAAAGAGGTGGAGACAAAGGGAAGTTTTTGAATCAACTGGAGGCATGCCCTCACAGGGATTGAGGGTCTCCAGTCCCTTTTTGGCTCCCTATTTTCATATATGATTTCTTTTTCCCACCATTGTCATCCACCATGAGATGATGTAACCCTGGAGAGCCGTCACCAGAGCCTGTACCACACTGTTTGGACTTTTACCCTGCAAAACTGTAAGCTGAGTACGTTTCTTTTCTTTATAAAGTTAGCCTGCCTGAGGTTAGTTGGTTGTAGAAATGAAAGACCAGTACACTGACATATTGTCATCCCTCATATTTTTCCTATGTATGAGCAATCACGGTAATTACAACGACAATGACACTACATTTTTATTCACTGCCTTTCATCTCAGGTGTGTAAACTATGTTAGTAGCATCAACTAATTAATCATGAGAACATATCTTTGAAGTTACTTCAATGGGTAATTTTATTACCCTTTTTATGAACTGAGAAACTGCAACAGAAGTCTAGACAAATTAGAAACAAAATCAAGACTCCTAAATGTTTTCTTTCATGCTTGCAGGCAATCTGTTCTCCTGTGGATTCATATTTGGAACATTCAAGTCTTGGAGCATATTTTATTATATTAGCATTTATATACTGTAAAAAATTTTGGTAACACAATAGATTTATTAGGATTAAAAAGTTAAAGCCAATTCTGCTTCAGATACTATTTCTAACTTTTTCTAATACTCTATCCTCAAGTTTTGATTTTATCTTGATTGATAAAATGAATCAATCAAATGAATTGGGGTTTGAACTCAGGATCTCATACTTGCTCGACAGGTACTCTCACCACTTGAGCCACTCCATCAACCCCTTTTCTGTGATGTGGTTTTTTGAGATAGGTCTCAAGAACTATTTGCCTGGGGTTGGCTTTGAACCATGATCCTCCTGAGCTCTGCTTCCTGAGAAGCTAGGATTACAGTCATGAGCCACTGGCACCCAGCAGTTTTTTCTTTTTGTTTTTATTCCTTTTTTTTTTTTGTAGGACTTTTTTTTTTTTCTTTTGTGTCTACAATAGGGTCTAGTTATGGAGCCCAGACTAGCCTCAAAACTTGTTATGTAACCTAGGCTGTCCTTGAACTCACAGTCCTTCCGTGTTATTTTCAAGTGCTGGGATTGCAGGCATGCACCATCTTGCCCAGTAGCACTTTATTTCTTTTTAGAGCATGTTTAAATTTACAGCAAAATTGAGAAGACGATACAGATTCCCCATATGCTCCCTGTCCCCTCACCACCTTCCCCGCCATCAGCAACCTCCCCCAGACTGATACATTGCACATGGTACTAGTTCATATGTCACTTCATTATCCAGAGTCCATAGTTTGCATTGTGGTTAATTCTAGTATGTTCTATGAGCTTGTGCAAATGTTCAACAAGATGTCTAACAGCATGGGCCACCCTCATAACTAGGAGAGAGTATTTTTACTGTCCTAAAAATCCTCTCTGCTCTGCCTATTCATGGCTCGCTTCTAATCCCTGGCAACCATGATTTTGTCATTATCTCCATAGTTGGATCTTTTCCAGGATGTCATGTAGGTGGAAGCATACAGTACGTAGTCTTTCCAGATTGGCTGCTTTCACTTGTGACATGCAGTTAAACTTCCTCCATTTCCTCACTCCTTTCTTTTTGACAGTAGATAGTAGTCCTTTGTCTTGGTGCACCAGTTTAGTCACTAAAGTCCATTTCCTTTTCAATGGGCACAGAACCTCTGTAACTATTCATAGATGATTAGGAGTAAGAGAGGAAACAAAGTTCAAGAAAAAACTATTTAAGGGACTTTGAGCTGAGCCAAAGGAAAAATGACTTCCTCCTTGAGCAAGGATCCCCCTCCCTCCCTCCCTCCCTCTGCAAAATGATAAGGCTAGTGAGATGACTTGGGATGGGTGCTCCTTCTGAGCTGGGCGACCAAAGATCTTATCTCCTTTTGTTTCTTCTTTGATATCCGCTTAATGGTTTACAAGAAAGTCATGGAACCAGGTTTCAGTAGCTCACGCCTGTAATCCTAGCTACTTGGGAGGCTGAGATAGGGAGGATCATGGTTTGAGGCCAGCCTGGGCAAATAGTTCCAGAGACCACATCTCCAAAATAACTAGAGCAAAATGGACTGGAGGTGTTGCTCAAGTGGCAGAGCACCTACTTAGCAAGTGCAAAGTTCTGCGTTCAAACTCCAGTTTGAAAAAAAAAAAAAAGAATGTCCTAGTTCATACATGTCAGCAAAATACTTTGCTGACATGTATGTTTATTTGAATAGCCCACAAAAACAAATACTTGTTCTGTGGTCTGTGGCTTATTTCACTTTATTTCCATTTATTTATCTCTCCTCTTTTCCTCCTTACTCAAGGATTTCCAACAGGGAGTCCAACAAACTTCAAGATTCTTCTTGTGCTTAAACTGTTCCTTGATGATACTAAATATTTTCGAATAGGCCTTTGCTTGTGAATTGGTAGAGAGGTCAAAATAGACTACTTTCTGCCACGGCTGTCATCACTAACTTTGCTATGCTGCAGACTCAGGTTTCTGCCAAGGGTATTCTTACAAATGCCACTACCAAATCTCCAGCTTTTGGACCTTGATTACCTGCCTCACTCATGGAAGCACTCTTCCATGACTCTCTAATAGTAATTCAATTTTTTCCCAAAGAGAATTATGTAAGCAATGTCTTCATAATTAATCCAGCATACAAAATTGTGAAGGACTCAACCAAAATCTTAGAGATTTGTACAATTCCAGCACCAGATCTTGTTTTGATTCCTCTCAATAATTCATCTGGGGTACAAAAATATTCCACCTAGACTGTCAATTACCCCAAGATCTGCTTGTCACGCCCTTTAAAATATATGTTATATTTTAGAGCAATTTTAGGTTCATAATAATACTGAGTGGGAAGTCCTGTATGGCCCACTCCCTTTTGGTAGTTTGAGCCAGTTTCATTGGATTTCTTTCACTTATTCCCAACAAAATCTTAGCTAATACTGAAATTTAGATGGCTTGATGATATTGATTATTGGATCTTTGAATGTTGTCATCATGATAGTGAAAAATGAAACATTGCCACTTCTGATTGGCAAGGTCTTTGGAAAGTAAAAATTTACCCACACCAATTCCATTAATAGTTAAGCAGGATTCCCTTCCCCTTGCCAGCTGTCAACCATTTTCCCCAGGATCTCTGCTTTAATGGCCCTGCCTTGCTGGGCTCTGCGTTCTCTTATTTCACCCTGCATCACTAGGTGTTCTCAATTCCTGCTGTTTCTCTGTTCCCTCCCCAAGTGTGCTAGAATTTCTGGTTTCTTTGAAGTGACCTTTTGAAAGAGTATTGTGAAAGTCTACATGGAACACACATAGCTAACATTCTAAATACAGCTGACACAGGCTGCTAGTTGAGTTAAGTGAAATTAATGTTAAAATAATGTCCACCTCAATAAACATTATTTACCTTCCATTTCTTAGTATTAAGTAACAATAACCATGTAGATCATTCTTTGTTAATTATATACAAATTTTCTGGTATATCTAAAAGTGATTTGAAATCTTTACAGTGATGTTTCTGCTGACTTTTACAAATGACCTAATTGTTTAAAAAACATTATAATATATTAAGCAGGTTTATGGTCTATGTAAGCCAGGGGGGAGGGCAGACGGGCTTTGGGTTTCACTTTTTAATCTATTTTAGGATCACATTACCTAGCTAGGAGAACCAACTATCTCCATCATAAAACCTCCCAGCTGTTGAATTGCCCTGAGCCACCCCACAGGACAATTTGGATTAGAAAATGAAAAAGAATTGCATGTCCAATCAAGATGGCAGGGAGAAATTTGAGGGCAAGTAAATGACTGTTTGTGGAAGGCAGTGCCCTTTCAAATCAGATAAATCTGCTTTTTGTTCAAGTGAACTTTCTTCTAAAACAGTAGGTCCATTTAGTTCCTGAAACCAAAAAAAAAAAAAGCAGAAGAGTTTATAGCTTATGTTTTTATTTATTTTTTTATTATGTTGTTGTACTGGGGAGCTTATTTTTTTTAATTGCATTATGGAATCAGGGGAAAGCAGTGCACGTTTCTCCTTTCAGGAAAGCTGCAACATATACTGCTGTAGACTTCCCTGTCCTCCCCAGCCTTCTACCCCCTCGCCCCCCATGTCATATCACACGTGCTTTGAGGAGGGGAAAAAGACTTAGCCCTCCTCCCCTTTGTTCTTCCAGTACAAAGTCAAGGGCAGTGCTGGCAGCTGCTGGCAGCCTCTGTCTGCCAGGGCCGAGCTTCTCCATGTGGTGGGCAGGCCCTAGCCCAATGGCTCTCCCAAGAGAGGTGGGACTTGTCTTTCTGTTCATGCTAGAGCAGGCTAGAATTTCCATTCAGCCTACGAACGCAGTTTACAGTGATTTATCTGAGGACAGTGACACCTTGTAATCGTTAACATTTTAATTTTTTTCAAAGCAGTTCTATATGAATTTACATTGCTTTTGCCTCTTAAAGATTTTTTCCTGATTATAAATATAATATATATTAAATAGCATTGTGAAAAAACTTAGAGAAACAAAGAAGAAAATAAAAATTACCTTTATATTATACCTATATAGAAATAACCATTGACCTTTAGGTTTTTTGTTTTTTGGGTTTTGTTTTGGTTTTTGTTTTTTTTTCAGGGCCTCACATTTGCTATACAGTTACTCTACCATTTGAGAAATTCTGCCAGCCCTTTTTTATGTTGGTTTCTTTCTTTTTTTTTTCTTTCAAGATAGGGTCTCTTGAACTATTTGCAGGACTGGCCTCAAACAGAGATCCTCCTGATTGCTGCCTCTCGAGTAGCTAGAATTATAGGCATGCGCCACCAGTGCCTGGCTTAGTTTTTTGTTTTTTATTTTGGTAGCTCTTTCTTTTATTTATTTTGCCTCTTAGGTCTCCCACCTTTTATCTGCGAAAGGGCATTTTGAAGCAGGTAGGTCAGGAATTACCATGTTAGTTCCATAACATGTGTAAAAGCCCACAGCAAACTAGTATCAGAGCCCACCTTGGTCTCTCTGTGACTATAGAAAGACACTCCCAGTGTCCCTCCTTTGTAAGTCACCTTTGCTGTACCACTGCCTCTGGTGCCAGAGCAATGATCCTCAAAGTATCAACTTTCTTTTTCTCAGTGATTATGGTTACAGTTGCTCTCCATTATTTGCAGATTCTACACTTGCAAATTCATCTGCTCACTAAAATTTATTGTTGACTCTTTGTTTTAATTCCCTATGCTTTCCCAGTTATTCCTAGATATGTACAGGACAGTGAGCTCGAGAGGATTATGGTTCAAAGCCAGTCCTAGCAAAATGTTCCTGGGAGTCCATCTCAACCAATAGCAGGATGCGGTGACACATGCCTGTCATCCCAGCTGCACAGGAGGCATGACAAATAGGAGGATTGCATGCCCAGGCCAGTCTAGGATAAATGTGAGACCCTCTTTAAGAAAAAAGGGCTGCAAATGGCTCAAGTGGTAGAGCATCTACCTCGTAAAGCACAAGACCCTAAGTTCAAAAGCCAGTATGTCAAAAAAATTTTAAAAATAGTAAAATGGCCCCAAGTGTAGTGCTGAAGCACTGTCAGGGGTTCCTGAACACACGAAGGAAATAATGGTTCAAGTGGAGAAAACATGTGTTAGACACAGGTTGCTCCAGGGCTAGGCTACAGCGCCATTGGCTGTGAGTTCACACACAACACGAGGTTTTGGAATGTTCTGTTGAAAGTGTGACCAGAGGCTTGCAGGGACCTATCTGGGCACTACCCCTGGGAGCAATGGTTTGGTATTTACTGATTCCGTGTTTACAGTGACCTTGTGGGATGTAACTACCATGAAGAACCAGAATCGCCTGTGTAATTGTTGGTTATTGCCCCTAATAGTAAGTGGTGTGGCCTCTCAGAGAATTCAGCTTCTGCAAGAGGGTTTGGCCCCTTGCTCACACTTCTTACTGCTCTGGGAGCTATCATAGACGCCTTGCTACTCACCACCCTGGCACCCTAACGAGGACTTCTGTTCCCTTTTCCCCCATAGCAATGAATCATTGGTCCAGCCCCTGACACCTGCTATGTCAAGCTCTCCTGTTATCACATGCCTGGTTCCCAGGGAAACATCAGGAGAGCCTGAGTACAAGTCAGGGCAGGCTCGTTTCTAGTTTCACCTGGGGAATGTTTGTCAAGAGTCCGAGGCCTGGCCCCCAGCCCTCCCTGCATCATGTGCTTCTCAGGAGGTGTAGGGTAACCACCCCAAGAGAATTTCTGCCATCCTGCTTTGACACCCCAAGGCTTTTACGAAGTTTTACAGAGTAGGCCTCAATGCTTAGCACTGTTGTCTGAGAGAAAAATGTTTCACCCCTCGTGACCTACTGCAAAGGACAAATGCACATAACTTACGCAGAACTCGTGGTTCAGTACAGTGAACTTCAGTAAGTCAGAACATCCTTAAAGAAATTTTAGTTTCAAAAGGACAAACTCACTTGATAAAATGTCTAATGAAAGGGGGAGAATTTTCACAGGCACAGTTTTGGTTGTTGTTTTGGGGTTTTCGGGAAATCCTAGAGCTTATTTTTTTTTTCAGAGAAATTCTAAACGAGACTGTGGCAGTCATCTGACATATTATGCAGTAGTTCAATTGATTATAAACAGATGTTTTGTTCTTTATTTAATGTGACTTGCAGTTTCATGATAAGGAGAGTTACAGTGCTAACCAAAGTAGCCATCCTGGGGAAAGAATTCCTCATTCAATTAATCTAGGAAAATAACATGAAAATAGGCCATTTTCCTTTCAATATGTGCATTTAAGATACATAAAATTTATACCTTTATTGTTAACTGTCTGCACAAAAATGCAGAATGAAAAAAATGTGAAAATCAAAAAAGTAGGAAAACCAAATTATCAGAGTTGACAGAGCCAAGAAAATGTAGTTCAAATGAGGAATTCCTAAAGATCTGCCAATAAATATTGATATCGATCTCAACTATAATAAGAAATATGCAAATGAAAGCCACACAGAGATGCTGGCTTTGTGTTTTTTAGTCCGTAGATTAACAGAAGCCCATGACTCTGGTAGCATGCAAGGCTGGAGAAAACAGGCCTCTAGGCACAGCTAGTAGGGATGCAACAGAGTAATTGGACAACCTAATGAAATTACAGCTGCATTTTATATCTGCCCCAGAGATCCCAGCTCTTGGAATGTGCTACACATATGTACCAGAAACCAGAAGAAGAAAATGTGTATTTGATGTTATTCATTGTAGCCTTGCACAAAAAACAATGACTAAAACCCGTGGGTCTGGTAGGGAAATGGTGGATCTAACTGGTAACTCTGCAAACCATGATACCATCCAGCTGTAAACAAAAAATAAGTGGTATGCATGAGTGAATATTGAAAACATTTCATGTGAAAGAAACCAGTCTCAAGGAAGCATGTAATCACACCATTTTTGTGAAATGTCCAGAATAATAATCTCCAGAGACAAAAAAGCAGATTAGAGGTTGCCTTGGGCAAAGAGGTGGCAACACAGTGCTGGGTTGTGAGGGTGATGGCTGGCAGTTCAGGGTTTCTGTCGGAGGTAATGCAAAGGTAATAACATTGATCGTGGTGATGGATGCTCAACTTGGTGGATGTAGCTGAAGTCATCAAATTGTACACTTCAAAAGGGTGAATGTGAATTATAGTGTGTGAATTATTTCTCAATAAAACTGTCTTTAAAACAAGAGTGTGGGCCTTCTCTGTACTCATAGAAAGGTCCCCAGGTTATGCTAAATAGAGGCACAAAATGCCAAGCAAATTATTATGCAATCCTTTAAGTAGAAAAGAGGGAAAATAAAAATGCATCCTCTCATGTACCTAAAGAAATACTGGGAAATTAATTTAAGACACACTAAATTAATGAAGGTGTTCACCTGGAATGGAGGGCTTAGACAGAGCCCAAGTGTCCAGGTATGGTTGTAATTCTTGGATATAGATATTAATTTATTGTGATTGGTTTAGGTAATGTACACACTTAACACCATATTTCAATCTTGGGACAATATTTTCAATTATCCAGACATATAACAAACAATTTTTCCAGGGAGATAGCTTGATCAAATTGCCCTGACCTTGTAACCTGTTTGGATTCATCGAAATGCTGATTAACGTCACGGTCAGGAATGTGCAAAGAAACATGATCGATGAGTTGATGAACTGGTTTCATGGAACACACGTCCCTGAGCCCTGAAGAATGTGTCATTCAGCTTCTGTTCTTATTACTCAACTTGTGTCTAGAAGCCTCTCACCTATGTCACAGCATAGGTTGTGACAACACAGGTTGTCACTCACATACCTGCTGCTGGGACCAGGAAGGGCAATGAAGGCACTTGACTCAGAGTGAACTCACTTGTACATTGTGCTTTGAAGAGGAAGCCACAGCTGTTGAGTTCTGCCTCCTGCCACCCTTATGAAAAAGTTACGATCATAGGTTTCAAAATATTAGTACAAACTCAGCTTTCCAACCACTTCGAACCCATCTCCACACTAGCGACAGATCAAAACCTGGCACGGCAGACTGTCATGTGTGACAGCTGGTGGGAGGACCGCACCGCCTCCGACATGGAAAGGAATCGTGGTTAACGTGGCACACTGCTCTTGAACTGTGTCCTGGAGGCTCGTTTTTCAGCGTGTTTCCTGGATGTTTTGTTGGGTTCTCTGTCTGTAAAAACACTAACATCATTGTCAAAGCATGTCACTCCTCTTAGGCTATAACTCTGCAAATTGTCCACTTACTCCACTGTACTAAGATCAGAGAAGAATGAATTCAGAAGAAATTTGTAATAAAAATGGTGGGAAACCCTGTTAAATTGGTGAAGAAAAACAGACAAAAGACACATTTTTTTCCCAAGACAAATTATAACAGTAATGACATCCTTTATTTAAAAAAACACTTAAGTGCCAGCAAATTAAACTGATGAAATCAGTCCTCAGATAAACATTACTGTAGTCTACTTAAGTCCTAGGGGATAGTGGTGCGTAAAACAAAGTCACCCTTGTTATGTTTTATTTGTCCATTCTATTTTATCCAAACTTTACTGAGGGTCTGAGAAAAATGCGCCATACTTAAGAAAAGGGAAAATCAGCATTCATTTCTGCCTTTGTGTCTTCTGTATATATATATCCAAAATGCTTTCCTGCCTATGTTCACCTCAAGTTCATAATTTTGTTCATAATCTGAGTTTTACAAAATAATTTACGGTAAGACATTTCAGACAAGCTCAACATGGAAAAATATTAATGAAGAACATTGCAAAAACAGTGTGTATAATACATGGTTACTTTTTAAAGTATGGTTTTTATTATGCTTTGGGAAAAAAAAAGCTAGAGGGATGCTCACATTTGTAATCCTAGCTTACTTGGGAGGCTGAGATTGGGAGGATCACAGTTTGAGGCTAGCCTGGGCAAGTAGTCCATGAGACCCCCCCATCTCCAAAATAACCAGAGCAAAATGGACTGGAGGTATGGCTCAAGTGGTAGAGCACCTGCTTTGTAAGCATGAAGTCCCAAGTTCAAACTCAAGTCCCACAAAAGAACAAAACTAGAAGAAAAATAAATATCAAACAGTGATTTCCTTTGAGGGGTAAAGATTATTTCAACTTCTTACTTCATTTTTTTAATTTTTATATTTTCCATACTGGGGTTTAAATGCAGGGCCTCACACTTGCAGGTGTATTCACATTTTTTATACTTAACATAATTATCCCTAAGTCTCAAGAAGTAATAAAATGTTATTTCTTTTTTAAACAATCTGCATTGGGACTGCAGCAATTTTTAATTTGTCTGCTGAAACCTTGAATACAATACTTTCACAAGCACTTCTCATGGTAGCCGTGAGTCAGACATCAGCTTGATCTGCAAGGAAACCCTGGACATGGTGGTGCCCCTGAGGGTATGGACCCCACTCCAACTTGGCCAAGGAAGCCCTACTTCCTCCATGGTGCCAGGTGCCTCCCACAAGATACCATTTTAGAAAATAGGTAAGAAGTCTAAGAAGCAGAGGGGAGGATGTTAGCTGTTAGATACAGACATCCAGCAAGTCAGAAGACAGTCTAGAGATTTGATACAAATGGTCTTTTTTTAAATAGGTGTATATTGGAGACATTCCAAGATGGAAGCTAGAGGTAGGAAGCAGAAAGCGAGCCTCCTATAGTGAAATCTTGGAGAGACGCTGGAGACACACTTTGCAAGCATAATCACTGAGAAAAGGCATAACTTTGACCCCTCCACACCTCAAGCCGGCACAGAGAATCTCCACTTCACGTTAAACAGAGAAACGAGGAGGGCCCCCGGGCCACCAGTGGCCGGCACCCACTGGGAAGACACGGACCAGGTGAGCTTCACAGTACCGCGGTTCCCCCACAGACAAGCCTGGGCCAGAGCAGCATAGCCCCCTGTACAGACTGACCTCCACCCAGGGAAAAAAAGAGAAACTGAGTAATAAGCAATAAGAGCAATTAAGACATGCTGGAAAGAGGGTGGGGCACCCTGAGCGCTGAAGATTGGGGGAAGGGAATCCTTCCTGGGGCTGTAAATAAACAAGCCAGGAGGGCGGGAGAGCCTCTGGCAGGAGCAGGGCATGCGCCCAGCAACCAGGAGCGGGAAAACTTGTGAGAGTGGCAGAGGGAGAAAAACTCCACAGGAGAGGAGGGAAGACCCACTTCCCACTGAACTGTAAACAAACATGGCAGCCAGCAGGAGCAGCAGCACCACCCAGTAATCAGGAGCAGGAAAGCTTGTGAAAGTGGTGGTGGGAGGAAAACTGCACAGGAGAGGGGGGAAGACCCACCTCCCACACAAACTGTAAATAAACACCCAGGCCTGAAAACACAGGTGCAGTGTTCCCAGTGCTTGGAAAGGGGAAAGCTTGTAGCAGAGGCTCCCGCACAGGAGAACTCTGAACAAACAAAGACTGCGGGACCAGGTGAGTGCAAAGCTCACCCCAGAGATCTGCATAAACAATGCCTCCAGCAACAGCAGGCTGACAGCAGCAGGCAGGCAAGCCACAGTTGCAGATACCACTCTCAGAACTGCCTCCAGACGCTTTTTTTTCTTTTTCTCCCTACCTTTGATGAGAGAACAACCGAATTACACCTGCAAGCCGAAAAACTTACTGAAATTGTATTGCATTTGAACTGGGGACACTTGGTGGGGCTTTTGTGTGTGTGTGTGTGTGTGTGTGTGTGAGTGAGTGTGTAGTTTTGTTCTACTTTATGCATCCCCTTTGATGAGACAACTACAGAACAACATCTGAGGCACCAACTCCAGGACTGGAGATTGAGACGGACACCCAAATTATTAAGACTGAAACTGCATTGCATATAAACTTGGAAATTTTTTGTTTTTTGTTTTTTGTTTTTTTTAATTTTCTATTTTCCATTTTATTTTAATTCATTTTTATATAGAGATATTTCTTTCATTTACTTATTTTTTATTTTTTTATCTTTGATTTTCAATCCTCTCTCTGTCTCTCTAATGTCTGTTCAGCTTACTGTTGATTAGTACACTAACACTCCCTGTTTATACCTTTGAAACTCCCTTGTCTGATACCTTGTTCTGCTTTCTCCCTCTTGTCTGTATAATTGTTTTCCCCTTTTCTTTAACTTCTTGCTTTCCATCTCAGCTCACCCTTCCATTCTAAATATTACCATTGTTATTATTACAAGCTAGAAAATACTTAATTGCACACAGTACTGGGACAGTAACAACACCAACGACAATGACGGGAAGACAGAAAAAACAGGGAAACCAGTTTCCCCACAGCAAAAAATTAGTACAGGAACCAGAGGGGAATAAAGAGAACAGAAACTCAGACCCAGACTCCAACAAAATGAAGATAAACTATGCGAAAGGACCCAATGAAGCCCACAAGAATAATTTAAAAGAAGACATACTACAAGTACTCAATGAGAATTTTATAGAGATGATACTGGATAGGGTCAACCAAAATGTACAGGAGACACTCAAGAACTTCCAAGACAACAAAAATAGAGAATTTGAAAAAGCAAAAGAAGAAATAAAGGAAACCATAGAAGCACTGTATAAACACCAAAGTGAAAGAGAGAACACAATGAATAAACGGATAAATGAACTCAGGACAAAAATAGACAACATTAAAGAGGAAAACTGCCAGGATATGGAAAACCTCAGAAAAAAGAACGAAACAGAACTGCAAAACAAAACGGAAGGCCAATCCAGCAGAATAGAACAAACAGAAGACAGAATCTCAGAACTTGAAGATGAAATGGTAATTAAAGGAAAAACCGAAGAACTGTTAATTAAACAACTCAAGACCTGTGAAAAGAAAATGCAAGAACTCACTGACTCCATCAAAAGACCAAGCTTGAGAATCATGGGCATCGAAGAAGGAGAAGAGGTGCAAGCGAAGGGAATGCATAATATATTCAACAAAATAATAACAGAAAATTTCCCAAATCTAGAGAAAGATATTCCCATACAGATGCAAGAGGCCTCCAGGACACCAAACAGACCAGATCAAAATAGAACTACTCCACGACATATCATCATTAAAACAACAAGTTCAGAAACTAAGGAAAGAATATTGAAGGCTGTAAGAGAGAAAAAACGAGTAACATACAAAGGTAAACCCGTCAAAATCACAGCAGACTTCTCAACAGAAACATTAAAAGCAAGAAGAGTGTGGGGTGAGATCTTCCGGGCACTGAATGAAAACAACTTCAACCCCAGGATACTCTACCCAGCAAAGCTATCATTCAAAATAGATGGAGCAATAAAAGTCTTCCATGATAAGCAGAAACTAAAACAATATGTGACCACAAAGCCACCATTACAAAAGATTCTTCAAGGGATTCTGCACACAGAAAGTGAAACCCAACATAACCATGAAAGGGCAGGCAACACCAAACCACAGGAAAAGAAAAAGCAAGACAGTAGAGAGTAACATCAAGTTAGGTACACACAATCAAACCTTCAAACAACTAAGACAACTAAATGGCAGGAATCACCACATACCTATCAGTACTAACGCTTAATGTTAATGGACTTAATTCACCCATCAAAAGACACCTTTTGACAAAATGGATTAAAAAAGAAGATCCAACAATTTGTTGCATACAGGAGACTCATCTCACCAACAGAAATAAGCATATGCTTAGGATGAAAGGCTGGAAGAAGATTTACCAAGCCAATGGCCCCCGAAAACAGGCAGGAGTAGCAATACTTATCTCTGACAAAGTAGACTTCAAACCTACATTGATCAAACGAGATAAAGAAGGACATTCCATACTAATAAAAGGGGAAATAGACCAAAAGGAAATAATAATCATCAATCTGTATGCACCCAATGTCAATGCACCCAATTTCATCAAACATATCCTGAAAGACCTAAAAGCATATATAAACGCCAACACAGTGGTTGTGGGAGACTTTAACACCCCATTATCATCAATAGATAGGTCATCCAAGCAAAAAATCAATAAAGAAATCCAAGATCTAAAATATGCAATAGATCAAGTGGACCTAGTAGATGTCTACAGAACATTTCATCCAACCTCTACACAATATACATTCTTCTCAGCAGCCCATGGAACCCTCTCCAAAATAGATCATATCCTAGGGCACAAAGCAAGCCTCAGCAAATATAAGAAAATAGAAATAATACTGTGCATACTATCTGACCACAATGCAGTAAAAGTAGAACTCAACAACAAAAGTAAAGACAAAAAACATGCAAACAGCTGGAAACTAAATAACTCATTACTTAATGAAGAATGGATCATCGATGAAATAAAAGAGGAAATTAAAAAGTTCCTGGAAGTGAATAAAAATGAAAACACAACCTACCGGAACCTATGGGGCACAGCTAAGGCAGTCTTGAGAGGAAAGTTTATAGCCATGAGTGCATATATTAAAAAGATTGAAAGATCCCAAATCAATGACCTCATGATACATCTCAAACTCCTAGAAAAACAAGAACAAGCAAATCCCAAAACAAGTAGGAAGAGAGAAATAATAAAAATAAGAGCTGAAATCAACGAAATAGAAACCAAAAAAACCATACAAAGAATTAATGAAACAAAAAGTTGGTTCTTTGAAAAAATAAACAAGATCGACAGACCCCTGGCAAACCTGACTAAAATGAGGAGAGAAAAAACCCAAATAAGTAGAATTAGGAATGCAAAAGGGGAGATAACAACAAACACCATGGAAGTCCAGGAAATCATCAGAGACTACTTTGAGAACCTATATTCAAATAAATTTGAAAATTTAAAAGAAATGGACAGATTCCTAGATACAGATGATCATCCAAAACTGAACCAAGAGGAAATTAATCACCTGAATAGACCTATAACACAAAATGAAATTGAAGCAGCAATCAAGAGTCTCCCCAAAAAGAAAAGTCCAGGACCTGATGGATTCTCTGCTGAATTTCATCAGTCCTTTAAAGAACTGATACCAACCCTCCTTAAACTGTTCCACGAACTAGAAAGGGAAGGAAAACTGCCAAACACATTTTAGGAAGCCAGTGTTACACTTATCCCAAAACCAGGCAAAGACACCTCCAAAAAAGGAGAACTATAGGCCAATCTCCTTAATGAACATTGATGCAAAAATCCTCAACAAAATAATGGCAAACCGAATTCAGCAACACATCAAAAAGATTAATCACCACGACCAAGTAGGCTTCATCCCAGGGATGCAGGGGTGGTTCAACATACGAAAATCAATAAACGTAATAAACCACATTAACAGAAGCAAAGACAAAAACCACTTGATCATCTCAATAGATGCAGAAAAAGCCTTTGATAAGATCCAACATCATTTCATGATAAAAGCTCTAAGAAAACTAGGAATAGAAGGAAAGTTCCTCAACATTATAAAAGCTATATATGACAAACCTACAGTCAGCATTATACTTAATGGAGAAAAATTAAAACCATTCCCTCTAAAATCAGGAACCAGACAAGGATGCCCACTATCTCCACTCCTATTCAACATAGTACTGGAATTCCTAGCCAGAGCAATTAGGCAAGAAGAAAGAATAAAAGGAATACAAATAGGTAAAGAAACTGTCAAAATATCCCTATTTGCAGAAAATATGATCCTATACCTTAAAGACCCAAAAAGCTCTACTCAGAAGCTTCTAGACA
Organism: Castor canadensis; assembly: GCF_047511655.1. Classification (NCBI taxonomy): domain Eukaryota; kingdom Metazoa; phylum Chordata; class Mammalia; order Rodentia; family Castoridae; genus Castor; species Castor canadensis. Next base: position 170,236,554 of record NC_133389.1, on the reverse strand, counting down.
TCATCAATAGCTATAACAAGGTAGCAGGATATAAAATCAACATAGAAAAATCATTAGCATTTCTATACACTAACAATGAGAAAATGGAAAAAGAATGTATGAAAACAATTCCGTTTACAAAAGCCTCAAAAAAAACCAAATACCTAGGTGTAAACCTAACAAAAGATGTGAAAGACCTCTACAAGGAAAACTATACACTTCTGAAGAAAGAGATTGAGGAAGACTATAGAAAGTGGAGAGATCTCCCATGCTCATGGATTGGTAGAATCAACATAGTAAAAATGTCAATACTCCCAAAAGTAATCTACATGTTTAATGCAATTCCCATCAAAATTCCAATGACATTCATTAAAGAGATTGAAAAATCTACTGTTAAATTTATATGGAAACACAAAAGGCCATGAATAGCCAAGGCAATACTCAGTCAAAAGAACAATGCAGGAGGTATCACAATACCTGACTTCAAACTATATTACAAAGCAATAACGATAAAAACAGCATGGTACTGGCACAAAAACAGACATGAAGACCAGTGGAACAGAATAGAGGACCCAGATATGAAGCCACACAACTATAACCAACTTATCTTTGACAAAGGAGCTAAAAATATACGATGGAGAAATAGCAGCCTCTTCAACAAAAACTGCTGGGAAAACTGGTTAGCAGTCTGCAAAAAACTGAAACTAGATCCATGTATATCACCCTATACCGAGATTAACTCAAAATGGATCAAGGATCTTAATATCAGACCCCAAACTCTAAAGTTGATACAGGAAAGAGTAGGAAATACTCTGGAGTTAGTAGGTATAGGTAAGAACTTTCTCAATGAAACCCCAGCAGCACAGCAACTAAGAGATAGCATAGATAAATGGGACCTCATAAAGCTAAAAAGCTTCTGTTCATCAAAAGAAATGGTCTCTAAACTGAAGAGAACACCCACAGAGTGGGAGAAAATATTTGCCAGCTATACATCAGACAAAGGACTGATAACCAGAATATATAGGGAACTTAAAAAACTAAATTCTCCCAAAACTAATGAACCAATAAAGAAATGGGCAAGTGAACTAAACAGAACTTTCTCAAAAGAAGAAGTTCAAATGGCAGAAAACACATGAAAAAATGCTCACCATCTCTAGCAATAAAGGAAATGCAAATTAAAACCACGCTAAGATTCCACCTCACCCCTGTTAGAATAGCCATCATCAGCAACACCACCAATAACAGGTGTTAGCGAGGATGCGGGGAAAAAGGAACCCTCTTACACTGTTGGTGGGAATGTAGACTAGTACAACCACTCTGGAAAAAAATTTGGAGGCTACTTAAAAAGCTAAACATTGATCTACCATTTGATCCAGCAATACCACTCTTGGGGATATACCCAAAAGACTGTGACACAGGTTACTCCAGAGGCACCTGCACATCCATGTTTATTGCGGCACTATTCACAATAGCCAAGTTATGGAAACAGCCAGGATGCCCCACCACTGACGAATGGATTAAGAAAATGTGGTATCTACACACAATGGAATTTTACGCAGCCATGAAGAAGAACGAAATGTTATCATTCGCTGGTAAATGGATGGAATTGGAGAACATCATTCTGAGTGAGGTTAGCCTGGCCCAAAAGACCAAAAATCGTATGTTCTCCCTCATATGTGGACATTAGATCAAGGGTAAACACAACAAGGGGATTGGACTTTGAGCACATGACAAAAGCGAGAGCACACAAGGGAGGGGTGAGGATAGGTAAGACACCTATAAAATTAGCTAGCATTTGTTGCCCTCAACGCAGAGAAACTAAAGCAGATACCTTAAAAGCAACTGAGGCCAATAGGAAAAGGGGAACAGGTACTAGAGAAAAGGTTAGTTCAAGAAGAATTAACCTAGAAGGTAACACACATGCACAGGAAATCAATGTGAGTCAACTCCCTGTATAGCTATCCTTATCTCAACCAGCAAAAACCCTTGTTCCTTCCTATTATTGCTTATACTCTCTCTACAACAAAATTAGAAATAAGGGCAAAATAGTTTCTGCTGGGTATTGGGGGGGGCAGAGGGAGGGGGCGGACTGGGTAGTAAGGGAGGGGGTGGGGGCAGGGGGGAGAAATGACCCAAGCATTGTATGCACATATGAATAATAAAAGAAAAAGGAAATAAATAAATAAATAAATAAATAGGTGTATATTAAATTGTACATAGTAAGGGGTTTCGTCGTGTCATTTCCATCTATTCGTATAATGTACTTAGATTACATTCATCCCCTCTGTTATTCTTTCTTATTCCCCCTCCTTTTTCTCCTTTTTACAGATAGTCTTAATACAAGGCAGAATTCTATTTTTTCCTTAAAATGGGTAGTCATGCATAAAGTAAATTACATAGCTAGACATAGCACCATGGGTGATTGATTTCTTATCATTATTTCTAAAGAATAGTCTCAATAAATCAATTTACTTGCGTTCTGATATTCAAATAAGGTAGCTGGCAGTTGGCCAATTCTCAAAATAAAAGCCACCAGGAAGTGTGAGAGCTGTTTCTCAGGAGTTCCACTTCTATTTGCATAATGCAACAGTGCTCCTTAGAGTTTTCTAGATGCATTTTATACCACCAATCAACTTTGTATTCCAAGCAATCAACTCCCACTAGAAATACCTAGTTGCTTTCTTAGGTAAAAGAAAATAATTTTTCCAAACATAGCTTTTAAAATATCAGTCATTCGAACTTTGTTATCTTGGTTAATGTACTTATTCTACATTAATTTAACTTTTAGGATTCTAGAAAAGTATGTCTTTAAAAGAAAGAGTTTTTTAAGAGAAATTTTACTAAAATTAAGGGCTCTTAGTTAATGCAGTTAAGTGTCTTCAAGAAAGTAATCACAGGGCTGGGGATGTAGCTCAATGGTAGAGCACTTGCCTACCACGTGTAAGGTCATGGGTCTGATCCCCAACACTGGGGGAAAAAAAAAATCACAAAATTGCATGCAGTTAATTACATATAAGAGCTACAAAAAATGTCCTCCCTAATAAGAACTTAATCATTTGGTAGAGTGTCATGATTTCCAAAATGACATATGCAATGCCAGGCAATAAAATGAGTTAACATTTTAATGAATTAGTCCTTAACCACTTTAGGCAAAGGACCATGATTACCTGAATTTGGAAATGGGAACCCCTGAAGTGCATGGCAGAAAAGAATTTTTCTATGGACAATTTGCCAACAACTTCAAGAGGGAGGTAGACGTGAAGCTGTATGGGTAATGTGCACAGCTTTCACTTCCAGAACCTGATAAAATAGCTCCCTTTATGGTACTGGCTGCAGTTGAACGTGAAAGGCTGTCATGAGTCCTTGAGCCTAGAATGAATGCCCTCCATCCTTCTGACTCCCAAATCCCACCTCACATCTGAGGATCCTGGTATTGGGATTCAGACTGTGCCCCATGAGCCCAGTTAGAAACCTGCACTATGGAACCAAGTGGCTTCCTGCTGAGGTCTTCTCCTACCAGCTAGCAGGTCATTTCTGAAAGGAGCTGAACTGTCAAGTTAGGACACTCTGATCCAGTGAGTTGCAGGGGCCTCAGGTACACCTTCAGAGTTGTTGCTTATCTCAGAGCTCCCATGAGCAGGAGGTTCAAGCAGAGGTGGCAGCAATGTGAGTCACCCGCCAACTCTGTTGACTCACCTCTTAGTATACCCACTCAAGGACATTTGCTTGGCAAAAAATAGACTGGGATTTCTATGGGATGCAGAAGAACACCAATATACTCCATTCTTTAAATGTCGTCTAGAAAACTGGATAAAAAGAAAGAGGAATTTTGCTTACGTCTAAGTGCCACATGAAAAAGGAAGTTTGTTTTAGTCACTAGAGTTTAAATGAGTCATTAAATCATCCTCTTGCTGAGTTTAAGCCTTCTTATCTTTGAGACTAACAATTACTCTAAAGCAAATAAATGGCAGTGATAAAGTTATCATTGAATGGCTACAGCATTAAAAAAAAAAAAAAACAAGGCCAAGAACTGCTGGCTTTAAAACTTTCCAATTATTCCTTTCAAAGGGAGTATTACCACATTTCTCTGTGAAGGCAGATGGCATTATGTTTAGAAGGAATTGAGACTTCATGGGGAGCCTATGCCTCTTGGAGCCAAAGAAGATAAGCTGTAGGGAAGATTATTGGAGGGTCGGGAGGGAGCTTGTGGGAAAAATGGTGACTCTTTCACTGGAGGTAGCATTGACTTGGGCAAATGGCATCAGCATTTATTGGCTGCAGGTTCAGAGATCCTGGCAGCAGTCACAAAAATCCATCCTAACAAGATTAAACATTCTTAAAAACAACCTCTGATGCGTGGACCCTAGGCATCTTTCCCCTAATCTTAGGGATAGGTCCTGCCTGGGGGGAAAGGGGTCCTGTTTTTCAATCTTTGCCATGTAGGAAAACACGTTCCCTAATCACAGAAAGCCAGAGTTTGTGCCACATTCACAGCAGATTTCACAATGGGAGGACAGGGGGCATGGCTCAAGTGGTACAGTGTTTGCCTAGCAAGTGCAAGGCCCTAAGTTCAAACCCTAGTGTTGGGGGAAAAAAAGAGAGAGAGAGAGAGAGAGAGAGAGAGCAGATTTCAGAGGTTGAAATTCATCTGCAGTGTTCTGCAGATGCAGCAGGGGTAGAAGGAGGTTCCCTGGGGCCTGGTTATGTCTGGGTTTTGCAGGAGCAGCCCCTCATCTCTAGCTCAGCAGAGATGCCCACAGCCCAGGGTGATAGCCCACTGCAAGGAGCCAAGGTCACCTCCTGCGTAGCTGTTGGCTACCTAAGGCCAGGGCCTAGGTCAGTTTACTCCACTCTTGGATGCTCAACCCCCAGCACAGTGCCTGGCACAGCAGTACTCCATAAATATTTCTTGGGTGACGAACAAATAAATGTCAGCTCTTGGGCAAGCATGGAGCAATTTCTGAGGCGTCTGATTCAGGATTTATGCTGCCTTTTTCAGGATGTCACTTGATCTTTTAGGGTCACCTTCTGTGGGATAAATGAGGGGAATGAATTCTTCCCCAGAGCAATCTCAGGCATGAAGAGGTAACCCATGGCCCTCTATGGGTATTTTAGCCTGCCAAACGCCGTGCCTTCCTGTTCCTGGGATTGTCTACAGTTCCAAGAAACATCTATATGGCAGGGATCATGCTTTCACTGTCGTTTCATTCATGGTACAAAAGAAAAGTTTCCAGGACCTTACCCTTACACTGAGAACTTTGAGGCCAGAGGGGACATTTCTTGGGAAGGGGAAGGCTCTCTAGAGTCATTGTGGACAGGCAATTTATCATTACAAGTGTTTGTCAAAGAGTGCCAGAATTTGCCCATTATACATAACCCAGAAAACACAAACATACATACACACACAAAGGCACACACACAGTCTACTGGGTATCAAAGAGCAGCTGAAAATGTCTTTTCATATTTTTCAGAACTATAAGTATCCTTTTGATCTAAACTCAAAGCAAAGCTCTATTTGCACTAAAATATTTGTTTTAGTAACAATACATTCAGACAGATATAGGATCAAAGAATACTATAGGATCAAAAAATACAACAATGGGATTTTGTTGAAGCAATGAGGGTTCATCCAGCTAAAGTATGAGTGTGATAGCAAATTCATCAATCAGAGAGCATTTCCCTTTCCCTATGGACCAGGTAACACTGGGGACAAGTGTGATAAAGTCTGAGTTAAGCAAGGTTGCCTTTTAATTTCTAGTGCAGGTGCCTTGAACTTGAACTAATTGTGGATTGCTTGGAGGTATCACTGACCATCCAGTGGGTGAAGAGGGGGTCCTGACAGCCCAGGAGGCAAGGATGCTCCTAAGTCCTACATGCAAGAAGCGATGACTGCTCATTTTAGTGTGTGCTAACACAGCTCAATATCAGAGGGAAAGTTAAAAGGAGAAGAAAGGGGAGAACATGAATGCAAGAAGAAGCAAAAGAAACAACAAAAAGTGCTTAGAATAGGAAGGGAGTTTACTGGGGAGGGAAGGAAAGGCCTATGAAGGAAAGCTTCAGCAGCTGAGGTAAGAGTACTTCAAAGAAAGAGTATGACCTGAAAAGGGAGCTCTCAGAAGCGCTGGATTTGGTGTTAGTTTCGTTGTGACGGAGGCTGCAGCCTGAGTCCCGAGATTGGATCAGATAAGGGAACAAAGGAAACACGCAATCTGTACTTGAGTGTGAGTCAGAGCACTGCTCTAGATGGACAGCAAAGGTCAAATTCATGCAAAGACGCAAAGGACCTCAGAGACCTAGATGCAAAGACAGATACAGATGCCCTGGATCCTCTGCCACCTGGCTCTGGGTCAGCTCTGGGAGGAGCCAGAGCCAAACCAATTTAGATACTGAGCCAACCTCCCTCAGGACAGGTTCTGCCATGGAATTGTGGATATGATGGAAATGTGATTATGAGGGTTACTGAGGCGAGCGAGAAACATGGGGACCTCCAGCAAATAGCTCCTGGCAAGCATCAGAGAGGCAAAACAATGCTAAGGCAGAGACTTGTGACTTCCCGTTCCTGCTCTACCCCTGGCCAGCTGTGTGAGCTTGAACAGTTCACCTAACCTCTCCAAGCCTCCCCCATTCAGGTTCCTTCTCAGCCAGTGAGCAGTGGAATGACCATCCTTGTTGTTTCTAGCCAATATTCATTCTGAGTGGTCAGTGCTCATACATATTTCTATTAAGTATTTTGCATATACCCTGGAGGTAATTATGTTCACCTCCTGCGGTTATTTTAAGGACTACAAATGATATACATAAACATGCTATGGATTACCCAATATGCAGTAGGCACTTAAACAAATAGAAGTCTTTACTACTGTTTTGTCAAAATAGTTACCAATATTGCTTACTATTATGGACTGAATTGCCCCCCTTTCCACAAACAAATGACTGCTGAATCCCTAACCCCCGATTTGACTGTATTTGGAGAATAGGGTCTTTAAGGAGGCAATTAAAGTTAAATAAGGTTATAAAGGTTGGGCCCTAACCTGACAGAACAGTGTCCTTATAAAGAAGAGACTCGATGTCAGGCGTGATGATGCACACCTGTCATACCTTCATTTTGAACCCGAGGCAGAAGGATTGTGAGTGTGATTGTTTGGTTGAGGCCAGTCTAGGGTACATAGTGAGACTCTGTCAAAGAAGAAGGAGGAGGAGAAAGGGAAAGAAGAAACACTAGAAAGTTCTCTCTATATATCCTCCATGCACAGAAGCAAAAGCTATGACCACGTGAGTACACAGTGAGAAGGTGGCCATTTGTAGACTAGGAATAGAGCCTCCCCAGAAACAAAATCTGCTAGTACCATGCTCGTGGACTTTCCAGCCTCCAAGACTATGAGGAAATAAATCTGTCATTTAAGTCACCCAGTCTATGGAATTTCCTTATGTCAGCCCAAGCTGACAAAGACATTGACTGACTCCTTCACATTTGTAGATCAAATATGGACTCCATATAGATGTTGCTGATGAAATAATCAACTATTTTGGGCCCCACAATTGAGAACTGGAAACATTCTGGATGAGATTTTATTTTATTGTGCCTAATTCTGTAGGGAATTTGGGTGGATCAAAAAGTATGGATTGAGCCTCACGATAACATGTAATCCATATGGTGTCCTCCTTTCTCCTGGGGACCGACACCATGGTCTTGCACTGGGTTGAAAGTCTTGTCTTGTTTTTGTGAGATTCAAAATAGCGTGTCACAACAAGGGGATTGGACTATGATCACATGATAAAGCGAGAGCACACAAGGGAGGTATAAGGATAGGTAAGACACCTAAAAAACTAGATAGCATTTGTTGCCCTCAATGCAGAGAAACAAAAGCAGATACTTTAAAGCAACTGAGGCCAATAGGAGAAGGGGACCAGGAACTAGAGAAAAGGTTAGTTCAAGAAGAATTAACCTAGAAGGTAACACACATGCACAGGAAATCAATGTGAGTCAACTCCCTGTGTAGCTATCCTTATCTCAACCAGCAAAAACCCTTGTTCCTTCCTATTATTGCTTATACTGTCTCTTCAACAAAATTAGAAGTAAGGGCAAAATAGTTTCTGCTGGGTATCGAGGGGGTGGGGGGGAAAAGGAGGGGGTGCGGAGGGTGGTAAGGGAGGGGGTGTGGGCAGGGGGGAGAAATGACCCAGGCATTGTATGTACATATGAATAATAAAAAAAATTTTTTAAAATAGCGTGTCAGATATACTTATATATAGACTATCTCTAGACACTTGCACAAGAAACATAACATAACTGCATTCATGGGAGAGTTGATGATAAGGATGGAATTTTTCCCCAATATTTCTGTACTTTATAGTCTAAGAGAAGTGTTTCTATACGTCACAAAAAGTATGATTTTGCCAGTTATGGTGGTAAATGCCTATAATCCCACTGTTTGGAAGGTGGAGGCTGGAAGTTCTTGAGTTTGAGGCCAGCCTGTGTTATACAGTGAGACTCTGTCTCAAACAAAAACAAAGCAAAACAATAAGCAAAAACCCCCTATTTTATAGTATTTCTTTTTGATAATTCTTGGATTTTGCCATGTCCAGAAATAACATTTTATTGAAGAGGGAAATAAAGAGAAAAAGGAGGGTTTCCCAAAAATGACACAGCAGTTTTTATCATGGGTTCACATTTTGGGATTCTTAAGCACAGCAGAGAATCTTTTTGGAAGAGCAAGGGATTTAGAAAGAAGAGGAACACAGCTGCCTATTTGTGCCAAGGATGACTGCTTTCCTGCCACTCCAAAAGCTCACTGCCCCGCCAATCCTTGAGATGTCTTCATGCCACCTTCATCGACTTGACGTGTCTGTCCAAATGTTCATTCCATTTTTGCATTTGCCTGTCTCCAGGGAACCTTGTGCTGCATCCCATATTCCCTGCTCCAAGACAGCTCTAGACTGGGAAAAGGAGAGGTACTGGAACTAATTAGAAAATTCCCCATCAAAGTCAAGGTCCAGCTCTGCGGCAAGTAGGTCTGTCGAGGGAGGTTGACAGGTTTCTTTGCAGGAAAGGAACAAGGGCTTGGAAACTCCTCTCTTGAGACATCAAGTCATTGTTTGGCCTTGGTCCTAACGGTTGTCAGAAAAGATCTGGGATGAATTAAGTGACTCCAGAAGGAAATCGTGAAAATTAGGAAATTATTTCTAATCAGCTGCCACTGTTAAACACTTGGCAAAACTTTCCACGGGTGCCAAGTTGCAACGTGCGCAGTTGGTGGCACACAGTGTCCCGGTTCTGAGTTCCTGGGCAGAGGCCGGGTTTTGTTCTGTGCAATTCAGCCCGAATGAGGCAAGCGGACTGTCCTACTTATAAAGAGGAGGGGAACGGCCTGGGCCTGAGCAAAGACAAAGAACAGCTCTAGCCAAGGAAGCGCTGCATTTGCCCCATTTCGGTTTAAATAATAATGTCCCTGTTCAGAAATATTCGTGAGGAAATTCTGCATCTGTCTTTAATTTGAACATATAAACTAATCCTGGGGACCAGAGAACAACAGAGCAGCATACATCCAAATATCAGCTATAAGGAAAGGTTTCCGAGGTTAATTTCAGGTGCCTTGTTTTTTAGTAAGGAAAATAGGAACTTTCATTTTTATGGAATGTGAGACAGGATGAAACTGAAATTAAAATATGGTATACTTCATTCATTTGGAATAAATTATGCTAATTTAATTTCTTAAAAATAATCTGATTAGAGCTGAAGGTATGGGTCAAGCAGTAGCACCTGCCTAGCAAGTGCAAGGCCCCGAGTACAAACTCCAGTACCCACAAAAAAATCATGTGACTAGAGATACTAAAGAAATACAGTTTGAGGGGTTTTGCCTTTGAATATATCCAGTTAGTAGATTTTGTTTCCTTTTAATGATAGACAAGTGAGAGTAGATTATTTGTAAGTTAAAATGTTTTCTTTTAAGTTCTAAAACAAATGTGTTATACATGATTTAAGCAAGGTCAAGAAAATATAGTTTCTTTATTTTCCTGTGAAGTGATTTGCTTTTCCTCAAGTCAAGGGTAGATTTGGGGGAGGGGGTACAGGTGGAGTGTATTGGTCTACTCCAGCTTCGTAACAAAGAATCACAGAATGAGGCTTAAATGACAGCTGTTTATTTCTTGTACTTCTACAGGTGAAAGTCCAAAATCAAGGTGTCTCACCCTGTCTTGCAGATGGTTGCCTTCCCACTGAGTCCTCACAGCATCTTTTCTCTGTGGGCGCCTCCCTGGGATCTTTTCGTGTCCTAAATTTCCTCTTCTTATAAGGACGGCAGTCAAAATGGATAAAGGCCAGCCCTGAAGACTTCATCTTAACCTAATCACCTCTTTCCACACCCTGTCTCTAAACACAGTCATATTCTGAAGTACTGGATGCTATAATTTCAATATATGGATTTTGGAGGTTCACAATTGACCTACAATCAAACTTCAGTACAGTTTTTGTTCTAATTCCATCACTGAAACAGTCCTTTCAGACAAACCATTGTCCCTTAAGGCTTCCCCACCTTGTTTCCTTCTGTCCCTCCCCAAAATAGTAACTGAGTTGTGGGGTGCGTGTGTTGCACAGGATGCTGGGGTGGGTGATGGTCCTCACTGATCTGCTGACTTACATTGATCTCTGCCAAAGACCTGACTGGGATGTGCCTGATTGTGTCTTGGCTTTGGGGATGGTCCTTTGGTTCCTCTAGTTGGCATCTGTGGTGCTGGTGTCCCTGATCTTAAGAGCCCTGCCTGTGATGACCCCAGGTCTCAGCTGGTCCACTGCACAATGAGAAGGTCCACACTCTCTCTCTCTCAGGCATTCAGGGACGTCTCATTCCCCTACTTGGAGGCTTTGAGGTACCAGGAGCTCTGCCTCAGCTTCTCTCTGTACCTCCTAGCTTCTCTCTGTACCTATCCACCATGCCTCAAATCTACAAGCCTATCGCTGTGTTCTCCCAGGGCCTGAGATGCTGCTCATACTATAATCACAGAGGCAGGTCCCTAGCCCCGCTATCCTCAGGCTTCTCTCTCTCTCTCTCTCTCTCTCTCTCTCTCCCTCTCCCTCTCTGTCTCTCTCTCTCTCTCTCTCACACACACACACAGTTGTCCTCAGGGAGCAACAGTTGAGAACTCTTGCTATCACTTTTCTGCTTTCTGTTTCCTTCCTTAATGCACTGGTAAGAAGAGCTGGGTTCGCTTCCTTCCTTCATTATATCCTCCTAGCCATCAGGGTGAAAGGGCTGCTTTTTTATTTGTAAGGAAGCAGCTCTGACATCTGAGCTTTGTTCTTTTCTATACCTCCATCACCAGGAGAACTTGTTATCTTCATCTTACCTCATGCTCTCTCAAGTCTAAAGTCGAGCTGATTGTGCTGCTGCTTCCAGATGGAGTCCTGTAATTTAAGAGCTACACCTGAGAAGCAATTCTTGATGTACTGAATATTTGCTTTTTTCTTAAATTCCTGAACTGTACTATTTCGGTGAGTGAGAAGCCTATAGGGAAAAATACAGCTTATGGAATTCAGAACTGTACTGAAACACATTTCTAAATTCGATCTGCCTTACACTTGTTTACAAACTTCATGTGTATAACTCCTTTGTCGCAATTATTTTTTGGGGGCGGAGGTGGGCAGCTGGGGATCAAACCCAGGGCTGAGCATGGTAAGCACGTGCTCTACCACTGAGCCACACCCCCAGGCCAGGGACCAGGATTTTGAGCTCTGACTGCTGCCTTTTACTATCACACTCCAACTTTAAAGCAAGCTACAGTGTGACCTTGGACAGGCCACTTGGATCTTCGAAGCCTCAATCCTCATCTGTCAGCTAAGGAAAATGATATCATACCTGTGAGCTTCTGTGGGGACAATGGCAATTCGCGTTGTGAAGCGCAGACTCCTAAGCAGTATCCAAGCTATTACTCTCAGAACCAGTTTTCCATGGGTTCTGCTCCCCAGGAAAGTTGAGACGATGCAAACTCCAGTGACCTCAGAATGGCTGTCCGGGGAGAAGCAGCGCTCTGGAGGGGTAGGTGCTGGCATTCTTGTTTCCTCAGACAGCTCAGCCCAGCGCGTGTACCGGAAGAACCCCTGGAGGTAAACTGGAGAAGGGAATCTAAACAAGGAGCAGGAGTGCAGCACTGTGAGGACAGATGCCCTTGGGCGGGGACAGAATGTGCAGCGTCATTGTGAAAGGTCCTGGGGTTGTGACTCACATGCATGTACCTGACTCAGGCCAAAGGTGAGTGAGAGGAACCTGCCTGGTCCAAGGAGGAAAGAAATCCATGAAGAAATGTCACCTCTTCGGAGACACCTCAGGCCCCTGTGGAAGGGAGTCACCTGGTGCTGGAATAGTTCCAATTTTACTGAGACCTGAGGTCAGAATCTCCTGCCACAGGGCTGTCTCAGAGCACTGACTGCTAGGACTGGAATTGTGCAACCCTTTTCTTAATCTTTTGAGGAACTGACAATTTTCTTTAATGCGAGCACCATTTTGTGTTCCCATCAGCAGCAGGTAAGCCTTACTATTTCCCCCACATCCCAGCTAGCACTTAATATTTCACGCCTTTGTTATCAAAGTCATCCTCTCAGGTGCAAGTGCTGGCTCACTGTGGTTTGGTTTTGCATTTCCCTGATGGCTAACAATTGTCAGGCATCTTTTCATGTATTTCACTTGACCTTAGCTAAAAGGTGGAAAAACTATGTCCTGTGTTTAGTGACCATTTGTGTGACTTTTGGAAAAATGTCTATTCAAGTCCCTTGCCAATTTTTCATTTGGGCTGTCTTTTTATTACTGAGCTGTAAGAAGTCTTTGTATGTTCTAATACTAATCCTTTGTCAAATATGTAATTTGCAGAAAAAGTTCTCCCATCCTGTGGGTGGGTTTTCATGTTTTTGATGGTCTTTGCAGCTGGACCTTTTGTCTTTTGGCTGCTCTACCTCTTTTCAACTCCAGTAAAAAGTGTTAGACTTTGAGTCTCATTCAAAAATGTAAGACTTTTTGATATGGAAGGAAACTTTAGAAATAATCTAATACAATTCCCCCAGGCTTCTGGTTCTTCTTCCAAGGAACAGAAAAAGTAAGTCATCCTTTCAACAGCAAGTAGTGGCAGCATGAAAATTAGTATGCTGTCAATCAGGTTTCTTTGGTTACAAATACGAGGAAAAACACCATAAATTTAGTCACTTCAGTACAAAAGACAGAACAGTAACAACCAACATACGATACAAAACAGTATTTATTTAGTATTGATTAGGGAAAGGACCAGAGAAGGTAGTTACTGGGCAGATAATCACAGTGATGGGCCAGGATAGAGGGGAAGCAAGGAGGAGAAAACATGCACTGGGCTGAGGGAGAGGCAAGACTCAAGTAAAGGCAGGAGGGATGGGGACCCAGCACCCCTTGGGGGAGAGAAGACTTAAAGCAGGAGGACAGTAGAAGTTCAGGAAGGGACTGGGAAAAATAGGCTCTTGATCAGCAGCAGGATGAGGGCCACCACAGCGGGTTAAAGTCTTACTGAAGTTGAGAGTCTGGTGCCACAGGAGGGTTAGAGACCAGTGAGTCTTGTGACTCCAGTGGAGGTCAATGGCTTTTTAATCAGAAAAAAAGAAACAAAGCACTGCAGTTTTTATCAGCCTTCCCATGAGGTAGCAGTGTGTTTTATAAGCCCTAGACTATGTGGACCATGGTGGCATCTCCCAGCCAGGAATTCCAGTGCTCCTTCCAAAACAAAAGTGGAACAGCTGGAGGGCCCCTGAGGTGTCTTGGTGTTGTCCTATGACTCTGATTATATTCATACATGGATAATTCCTTAGAAGCAATATGTGTTCAACCAGAACACCACCCTTCCCTTCCCCCTCTTTCAGAATCTTCCCCCTCTAGGACCAGCATCTGTCAGAGGGTGTGGAAGCTGTGTTCTTATTTGAGATCTTCAACAAGCATTCGGTAAAACTAAGGGAAGGTTCTTTCTTATCCTGCCCAACCATGAAAGTGAAGAGTCAGAACCCTGACTGTCATGACCCTGGAGCATGTCAAGAAAAGAGATGTTTAAGTTAACAAAAGCCAGGGCATTTATATCAGATTGAAAAGAGGAAGGTTGGAACCAATGAGCAAAATGAAGGTTAGAGAATGTCACAGAAAACAAATCACTAACAGCAAGAAAGAAGAAAATAAAACCAGCAAAAGAACAAATGATCCTGTCTCTGAATAGTGTGAATATTTACGTGAGCCAAGAGAGCAAGAGAAAATCAGAAAATCATCCCAAGATCGAGAGACATTTGGTTAATTGATGGTGGTCAATACCTGCTTCCTGTTAGTTCAGTCATGAAAATGAAACATGAAAAATTATATTTTTTTAAATGAGATCTTTATCTAGGCAGGGAGACTCATAATCAGTGGCTTTTAAACATTTTAACCCTGACTCATGAGAATAAATACACTTTATATAAAAAATCTGGTACACACATACACACATGTGCTCATAATCACAGATACACACACTCACACACACACTCACAGTCACGCACACGTACTCACACACATCACCTTCATTTCAAGGAATGCACTCTGCCATTTTCCTTCTAGACTACTTCATTTTACTCTATTTCTTATTTATTAAACACCAGTAGAGCAAGAGGGAATGGTGGGGTGAGCCTAATCAGTGTACAATGTAATCATATCCAGAAATGTCTCAGTGAACCCCTGAACAACTAATATATGCTAATAAAAATGCTTTAGAAAATAAATACCATTAGAGAGCCTCTAAGATGATTTCATGATTCATTAGCAGGTGGCAGTTCAAAGCTTTTAATTAATTAATTACTTTTTGAGCCAGGGTCTCACTATGTAGCCTAGGCTGTCCTTGAACTCAAGATTGTCCTGCCTTAGCTTCCTGAGTGCTACCATTACAGCCATGAGTCTCCAGCACCTGGCTTGAAAAATATTCATCGAGTGGCCTAATATGCAATGTCCTAATTACTGAGGCCACACCTGCCACCACTGTGTTGAGAAATCTCATCCTGGATTACAATGGAAGCTTTATTTAGCTCAGAGCTACAACCCAAGTTCCTGGACTGCAAACTAGACTCGCCAGCTATGCTTCCAGTGGCTTTCTTCCATCTCTTGGGGGTTGTGGTTCCTGTCGCTCCTCCAGATTTCCTGGGAAACCACCACTCTTAGCAAAGCAAGACATAGGATAACTGCTCCCCTCACTCATCTTCCTTGTGTTGCTGCACTAAAGGTACCAGCTTAGGACCTGCCTCTACTTGAAGTCCAAGCCTGGCTCTGCTCTACCATCTTGGCTCCCTTTTGGTTCCACAGGCTGACCATGGCACTTTTGCTCAGAAATGGGTGTATAGCACCACCATCTTGCACAGGTGGTGCTGTAACCCTTACCCTTGGGCCTCTGTCTATGCAGACCTGCAGGAGCCTCTCAGTCTTAGAGTTGCTGACCATCCCCTGAGCAGGACTGTGTGAGGACAGCCACACAGATATGGAGGTGCTGTGTTTGGAGACAGCTATTCAGTGGGGGGTCTCCATCCAAATTTCAATGCAGGGCAATGAGCCCAGGTTTCCCTCTGACTCAGGGCCCCACTCTGTTTCCTCAGAACATCTTCCCCAGCAGTTTCCGTGTGGCATTGTCCCTCCCTCCTGATGCTGGTGATGGTTGGGATGCTGGGCTAAAGGTGTGGTATCTATTGGAGCCCCCAAAAGACTCTTCGCAGGCCCTGGGCCAAAGAGGTAAACCCTCTGAAACAGATAGGGACCTGGGTCTGACATAGTGGTCAGATTTAGAAGTGCTCTGTAAAATTCATCCACAATTAAAATCGTTTTTCCCAAGCAGGCTGGGCCATGGCTTAAGTGGTAGAGTACAATCTACCAGGTGTGAGTCCCTTAGTTCAAACCCTTGTACCACAAGTAAAGTCATTTTTCCTTACAATGACAGGTGTAGGCTTCTTGCACACTATTGAACTGTCAGCAAAAGTAAGAGGCTCTGGTAATACACACATAAGGGACAGGCTAGTGTTCTTCATATGCTACCATCTACGAGGCAGGCACTTAGAACACTTGTTGGTTCCATGTAGGAAAATTTAAGCCCATTAGCGAGGCTTACTGTACTAAAAAGAATCTTAGTGTTAAGGACTCTAGAGCTAATCTAATAGACTGCAGTTGCTCTTTGCATTTGATTTTTGGGGCTAGGTGGCAATGTGCATGGTTAGAAATAACCGAATATCTGACTGTAGTGCTTAAGTAAATAGGGGTGTATTTTTCTTTCACAGCGAGGGATTGGAAGGTAAGACACTGCTAGCCCTGGTTTAGCAGCTCAGTGAGGTAAACACTGTTCTCTCTGGTTCTCTTGGCTTTTCCCTCATGGTTTTAAGGTGGCTTCTGCCATTCTTACCATCACATCTGCATTCCAGGTAGAATAAGAGGGAAGGTGGCCACCTGCTACATCAGTCCCTCATTAAAGGAAATCAAAACTCATCCAAATGGCCCAGAAGAGAATTTCCTTAAGATCTAAGGATCTCACTGGGTCATCTGTCCACCACTAAGCAAAAATGAGGTGTGGTAGGAAGATAGAAAGTAGAGGATGAATACTAATTAGGCAGTCAGGAGTGATGGCCAGATTTCTTCAATCAGGGTCCATTCATGCTTGCTTAAAAATCTTCAGGGCAAAGAGACAGACTGTTCCATGTTTGGCAGCTCTAGAAAGATGTTTTTGTTTTCAATCAGAATCAGCCTCCCTCTGGTGAGGATAGGTAAGACACCTAAAAAACTAGCTAGCATTTGTTGCCCTTAACGCAGAGAAACTAAAGCAGATACCTTAAAGCAACTGAGGCCAATAGGAAAAGGGGACCAGGAACTAGAGAAAAGGTTAGATCAAAAAGAATTAACCTAGAAGGTAACACCCACACACAGGAAATCAATGTGAGTCAATGCCCTGTATAGCTATCCTTATCTCAACCAGCAAAACCCCTTGTTCCTTCCTATTATTGCTTATACTCTCTCTACAACAAAATTAGAGATAAGGGCAAAATAGTTTCTGCTGGGTATTGAGGGGGGGAGCGGGAGGGGGCGGAGTGGGTGGTAAGGGAGGGGGTGGGGGCAGGGGGGAGAAATGAACCAAGCCTTGTATGCACATATGAATAATAAAAGAAAAATGAAAAAAAAAAAAAAAAAAGAATCAGCCTCCCTCTGACTTTTCCCTGTGGTTGCTGGTTCTGCCCTGTGGGGCTATGCAGATAAGTTTGTTTACTTCTTGGTGACAGACATACAAATATTTGAAGACAGCTGTCACCACTCCTTTAACTCTTCCCTTATCTCCAGGAAGTATCTCTAGTTGAGTCCTCATGTGACATGACTTCCAGTGTCTCACCTTTGGCTTTGGTCACCTCTGGGTATTTCAGTTTGTCTGGGTATTTCTGTTTGTCAGTGTTTCTATTAGACTTCACTGACCCCCAAACACACCTGAAACAGGTGGTATGGCAATAAGCCAGAGAAGTCAGATAATTACCTCCATTGTTCTGGGTTTTCACTAAGTAGTTCAAGTTTGCATTACCATCTATGCACTTCTTACTGGTGACTCAGCCAATGAAAGAATGTAAACCTTTTCCACCCCTTCAACTTCCTTTGGCAATGTATTTTATGTTGTTAGACTTATATTTCTAATTTACTACGTCATTTTTCAGATTTTTTTTTTCAGTTCTGGGGTTTGAACTCAGGGCCTCATGCTTGCTAGGCAGGTGCCCTACCACCTGAGTCAATCTGCCAGCTCTGTTTTGTGTTGAGTATTTTTGAGATAAGGTCTTGTGAACTATTTGCTCAGGGCAGTCTTTGAACCACAATCCTGATCTCTGCCTCTTGAGTAGCTAGGATTATAGGCATGAGCACCACGGCACCTGGCCTATTTTTCAGACTTTAATTCTGTTATCCAAGGTATGAGTTAGTCTTTCCAGTTTGGCACCATCTGCAAACGTGACAGATTTGTGCTCCTTGCAGCTCCACGTAAGCCCTCAGGGTGGTCTTCCAGCCTGCCCCGTAGTGACCTCATCTCCAAAGTGAAGCTGATTACCCCCAAGTCCTCCACACCTGACAAATTCAGCTCATAATCAATTGCCTCACACTATAGTTTTGGGGCACTGTGAGATCCTCTTCAATCACTTTGCAAAAATTCGATCGAGAGAAGGAGTCTCCTAACCAAAAGGTTTACAGACCGGCTGAACTTTGTGTGGGGCAACATTTTTCCCAACGAGTCCATACTTGCTCTTAGACAACACTAATTCCCTTCTTTGTTCTTTAAATTAACTCAGACACCAGGCACCAGTGAGTTTGTGAGACCCCCCATCTCCAAAATAACCAGAACAAAATGGACTGGAGGTATGGCTCAAGCAGTAGAGTGCCTGCTTTGCCTGTGTGAAGCCCTGAGTTCAAACCCCAGTCCTACCCCCACCAAAACATTAACGCAGACATAGTCTGGTCTCAAACTTTCTATGGTCAGAATGCTCTTCTAACACTGGATACTGGAAATCAAGCATAAAATTTGGAGCCGAATCAAGCTGAACTTGAACAAAGCAACTGTTACGAAATGGCACATTAAACAGAACTTAGCACCAAAGCTGACATTAGGTGATCTTGGAAAAATCTCTTAAGTGACTCACAAAGCATAGCATGCATGGTGGGCCAGGTACACCCTTATGCTGGGACCCTTATGTCAATGCTCGAGAATGACTGGGTTATGGAAAAGTTGAAAAGAAAGTTGTCACTAAACAGTAAAAACATTTTATTAACTCCATCTCTAGAACTGAATGAGGGAAGGGTGAACAATTCCAAAGTATTCCTGCACGTCGATAAAGTATAATTTGGGGGAGGGGAGGTTTGAACTCAGAACCTTGTGCTTAGCACTCTACCACTTGAGCCACATTCTCAGTCCTTTATGCTTTTAGTGCTTTTCAGATAGGGTCTCGAGCTTTTGCCCAGGCTAGTCTTAAGCTGTGATCCTCCTGACTCTGCCTCCCAAGTAGCTGGGATCACAGCCATGCAGCACCATGTTCAGTTTAATTTGTGTTGTTTTAATACAAACCTTTTATAATCCTCATACATATCAGTAGTTTTTTGTTGTTGGTAGTATGAGGATTGGTAGTTGTTATCTGTGAAAATTATCTAGCACAAGGTCTGATACCTTGGAGGTATCACTAGATTTGAATATAAATATTTCTATATTAAATATAGAGAGAACATATACAGAATTATTTCAAAGGTTGAAAAAAAGATTGGAACCACTGATATCTTATTTTTCCAAAGCAACCTCTTCCCTTCCATGACCTTCGGAACTGGTCCTGTAAGCTAGTCCTTATAATTAGTTCCTATAATAATGAAATTGTAGAGTGGAAAGGCTGGCTTTGTTTGAAAGTGGCAGGTTCCATGATTGGTTTCATTATTTATCAGTTGTGTGACCTTGGGCAAGTTAATGTAGCATTTTCTTTTTTTGTTGTTATTGTTTTGGCAGTATTGGAGTTTGAACTCAGGGTCTCACGTTTGCTCAGCAGGTGCTTTACTACTTAAGCTACTCTGCAAGCTCTAATGTAACATTTTTAAAACTATCTTCCCATCTTCAGAAAAGGATATTAATAATTACTTCAACAATTTAAGTCACAGAATAGATTCAAGTCATAGTTTAGGAAAAGACAGTTTATTCCAAAATGAATTATAAAGCAAAATTATTTCATCCGAACTGGAAGTATTTCCTTAAATCACATTAGGCAGCAATTTAAAATGAGTTACATATTTAATTTTTAAAAATAATGAAATGGCTGGAGGTGTGGCTCAAGCAGTAAGCATCTGCCTAACAAACTCAAGACCATGAGTTCAAACCCTGATACCGCCCCTTCCCCTGCCCTGCAGGAAAAATGAAATGTGGCTGGGTGCCATGGCTCACCCCTGTCATCAACAATACTTGGGATGCTGAGATCAAGAAAATTGTGGTTCCAGGCCAGCCCAGGCAAAAAAAGTTTCCAAAACCCCATCTCAACGGAAAAAATCTGAGCACAGTGGCACACGCTTGTCATCCCAGCCTAAAATAGGAGGATCATGGTCCAAGCCAGTCTGGGCAAAAAGCAAAATCCCATCTCCAAAATAACCAAAGCAAAAATAGCTGTGAGGCTTGGCTCAAGTTTTATAGTGCCTGCTTCACAAGAGCTAAAACCCTGAGTTCAAGACCCAGTACCTCCAAAATAATAATAATAATGTTTGGTGTTAGCATTTTTTTCTCTTGACTCTGAGTATATTAGTTTCCTATCATAACAAAGTACCAAAAAGTGGGTGCCTTCAAACCACAGAAATTTGTCCCATTACTATCTGGAGGCCGGAAATCTGAAACCAAGTTGTCAACAAGGCCTGAATCTCTCTGACGGCTGTAGGGGAGAATCTCCCCTCTTCTCTTCTAGCTTCTGGTGTTTGCCCATAATTCCTGGTCTTCCTTTTAAATGTATCATTGCAGCCACATGGCTCTCTCGTCTTTGGGTGTCTTCATATCTTCATCATCTCTCTGTGTGTATCTGTCCCTATATCCAAATTTTCTCCTTTTATAAAAAGGGGATACCATCATATTGGTTTGGGACTCAACTTGAATGACTCATTTTACATGAACTACTTCTGTAAAGACCCTGTTACCAAGTAAGGTCGCATTCTGAGGTACTGGGAGTTAGGACTTTTATATATGTTTCTTGGGGGACACAATTCAACTCATAAAACAGGGCTTTAGCAAAGAATTATGGGGCCATACTGAACTGTCTGAGCAAAAGAAATGGTCAGAGAGTCTAGCCTTGGTCTGGGTAAGGCTCATGCAGAAAGGGAAGATGGCAAGGAAGGATGGTCCACGCACACGTCCATCACAAGTACATTTGCAGAGGTCAGAAGCACATAGAGGATGCTGAAGGCCTTAAAGTCCTGCCATTTTTTTTAACACTTGAATGTTTAAGCAAGCCTCAAGTGCCCCCTGCATTTCACTATGACTCTTATAGATCACAGTAACAAGATAAACACTGTACTCTCTCAATTCCAAGTCACAGCACAGCTTAACACTGATTCCTAGCAAGGGTATCTCCTAAGAAGCAACAGAAGTGTATCACCTGTAACAGTTTGGCACGTAATGTGCAGGTATGCCAACACTCAATCGATACTATTTTCTTCCTTTCCATTGACTGTCAACTTCCCCCAAATTAATTTTATTAGACTCAATTGTAGCAAAGAAAACCAAGATTTTGACAGATAACTGATAGTGTCTCAGAAGGAAGACTGTAGGAGTCATGGCCAGGATCAAGTGCAGAAGGCTGATTTCTCAATACAGGAACAACTGATACGGGGCCCAGTCGATGATGTAACTGTGTAGGCTTGGTGTGCACAACAACGTAAGGGTCTTGATGAGTAAACTGTTGTTGATAGGCACTCTCTTTCCTTAAGTGAGCTCTTATTTCCTGATAAGAGCTGCTTTTCTCTGTGAAAAAGCTATTTTTCCTGAGTAAGTTAAAGCTAAAGGATAGTTAAATAACTTATTCCTTTACATGTATCTTCCTGTAAAATAATTTCCAGAGAATATTAATAAGTGCCATCATTTCTCAGCTCCCTCGTATTTTTTAATACAGTCTGAAGTTTTCCTAGTTGAGGAATCCAAGTTCAGTTACCCTTAAGGAGTAAAATGATTAGTACATTTTTGAACTGGGGCTATGGCTCAAGTGGAAGAACTCTTGCCTAGCAAGCATGGATCTCAGAGTTCAATTCCCAGTACCACAAAAAAAAAAAAAACTTAAAAAAATGATTAGTATACGTTGAACCCTATTTTCAATAGATGGAAAGATCTTCCTCTTTTGGTCGTATAAAGAACACGGGCGTAGTCCTTTTATAAGCCGTATCTATGTAACCATGGTCAATACATGGTACTCTTCTTTTTTTTAATTTTTAAAATTTTTTTATTTCCTTTATTTATATATGCACACAATGATTGAGTCATTACTCTCCCTTTCCCCCGCCCCCTCCATTTCCCACCATCCCCTCCTTCTTGCCCCAACCCCCTTGCTTCCAAGCAGATACTGTTTTGCCCTTATCTTTAATTTTGTTGAAGAGAGAGTATAAACATTAATAAGGGGAAACAGGGGTCTTTGCTAGCTGAGGTAAGGATAGCTATATAGGGAGATTCCTAGTTTTGCTTCATGGTACTCTTCAAATCATGGTCACAGGTTTGGTTTCTGAGTGAGCCAGAGAACTGTTTGCTGTTTTATGATCTTGATTAGACCTATAACCTCAATTTTTCATAAGTGCCATTAGTCATAAGAGAGGACAAATCTGAGGGACTGTGAGTGAATAATCGAATGAGAGCAGTCTATCTCCATAACCATAAACTGAACTCAAAGCACATGACCTTCAAAGAAGCACTTCTTACAAAGACGTCCAGAAAACCAACATATTTCCCAGCTCCTGTCAAGGTGTACTGTCCACATCCACGTCAACTGAATCAGGCATTGCGACTGTGATCACATTGAAAGAAATGTCTGTTATCAGCATGGACATCAATGCTGAAGGATTTGGGAGGGGCTCACGGACAGCTGGGAAGCTGCCAGCCTAGGAGATTTTTCTCTAAATAAATGGACTCTGTTAAAATAACAACTTCTCCCTGAGAGCAGATCAGCATTTCTTCAAATCAGACTGCAATATTTTCTGCAGTAGCAGTCACTGGTTTGATGACCTAAGCATTATTTCTGGTTTTCATTTTGAGACAAGCTATATTCCACTGTAAAGTGTCAGGCATGAGAGGATTTTGGAAGAACATTTTGTTGCCAGTGATCTGAAAAATAAAGCTCAAAGAAAACCAAAGTTTCTCTTAAGAGACTCTAAACATCATTGCTTGTGGCTTTAAGAAAACATTCTTAAAAAGCATCTTGACAAGGTGAATATTCATAACTTAATCTTGATGGTTGCTAGCCAGAGATAAAGAAAGCAACATAAGAAGCAAAAAAAAAAATGCATCCTCATACAGGAATTTAAACAAGTTGGTTTGAGCGTTGGTGGGAGGTGTGGAAAAAACAACTGCCTACAAAATGAGTACACAGACACATGGTCAAGGTCACAGACAGGTTGTTGCTTTTGATGGGACTGGGGTTTGTATTGAAGGCCTATACCTTCAATTCAACACCTAGCAGGTGTTTGCTCTACTGCTTAAGCCATATCCCCAGCACCAGCACTGAGACAGATTCTTACCTTAGCGGCTGCCTCCAGTCTTCACCTTATAGTAGTACGAGTTGCATTTCCCCATGTGTCTGATCCCACACACATTTGCAGGTCTGTTAAACTTGTGATAGAATTCTGCTCTTCAGGATGTGACTAGGTCAATGCAGATGGTGGGAAATGGCCTGGCCTCCCCTGTCTACCCTGGGAGGCTGGTTTTAAACCCTGATGCACTGCAACCATTCTGCTTTTTCTACTACTCATTCATTCCCTAGGTAACATTCCAGAACCTTCCATATAGCTGTATCAAAACAGATGAAACTATTAAAATAGGGAATTTGAGAAGAGTTTAGTAAACTTCTGTTGAAAAGGATCGTGCAATGCTAGGTGTGGTTGCACACACCTGTAACCGAAGCACTTGGGAGGCTGAGGCAGAAGAATCACAAGTATAAGCCCCGCTCTGGCTACATAGTGACACTTGTCTGAGGAAGCTAAAAATAAATTTAAAATAAAATAAATTAAAAAGTTTCAGACAAGGTGTATGGAGACCACAAGGAACAAGGCAATGAGGGTGTGAGGAGACCTGTCTTCAGAAAACAGCTGTGACCTTGGGTTGAAGGACTTAGCTAGCCTACTATAACCCTGCAGGGAGGAAGCCTCGGATGTGGGGTAAATGGACCAGCTTTGTTCTCCTTCCCTCTGATCCATCAACACTTGCCATTGGGAGACCCAGAGGTAGATTGACCATGGAACAAATGACTTAACCTGCAGTGCCTTTCCTTTCTCCTTTCTAGGCCTTGGGTGGGCTTCAGCCATGTTCACAAGGTCAAAAGGTTTTGTAAAATTTCCAAATGAAAGATCACGTAACTGCAGTTGGCTAAATTTGCTATCTCTTCACCCTCCAACTGATCCTCCATCAAACCTCCTGTGTCATGTGGGGCTGACTTAACCATGGGCACCTAAGGGCCCCAGTGGAGGCAAGGTTGAATTGAAGCTATAGTTTGTGTTTAGTGGGAAAACATACATGCTTCGCAGTCACTTCTGGTCATTGCCAGAGGTGTGAGAATTTCCAGGAATGATCCTACCAGCCCCTGTGCTGATTCACCCAGCATCGTGACACAGAGGTTCAGAGCCACCCTAGGTGAAGGCCTGGGAGAGGCAAGAACTGAGTATGCAGAGCCAAACCCCTTGGGAGGAGGGGTTTCACAGTTCTTTTTCTGTGGCTGTAACTAAATGCTACAGACTGGGTAATTTATGAAAGATGGAGGTTTATTTAGCACACAGTTCTGGAGTCTTGGAAGTCTAGTGTCAAGGTGCTAACATCTGGTGAGGACTTCTTGCTGTATCATAAGATGACAGAGGCACATGGTGAGACCGAACACATGAGTGCCAGCTCAGGTCTCTCTTCCTCTTCTTACAAAGCCATCAATGCCATCCTGGGACCTAACCCTCAGGATTTCATTTAATCCCAATTACTTGCCAAAGGTCCCCACCTCCAAACCCCATTAACACAGGAACTTGGGGACTAAGTTTTCAACACCTGAATTCAAATCATAGCGGAGAATCGGAATGCACTCATGTGTGACTTATGTCTTATCCATCATCTCACAAAAGAAACTCATGGTGTTGCCTGAGGGGGGAAGATAATCTGTGATGAAGGTTCCAAAAGGAGTCAGAGAGCTGTAGTTCATCCAAGTCCAGTCAGCAGAGTGTGTTCAGCTCCTGCTCAGTCAGATCTGAAACTCTTTGAGCCCTATATCACTCGCCCCTCTCATCCAATTAATCACTAAGTCCTGACCTACCTGCCCTCCCATCTTCTGTCTCCTCCAGCCTCTCTGACATCACCACTGCTCACCTGGACTACTGTTCTTATCGGTGATAGAACTTCCTTTGCTGTTGGCCTTCTCTGTCCACTCTGCAAAGACAGGCTGAGGTGGAGAGTAAGGCCAGTGTTCAGATGGTCTCTTTCCCAGTGGTTGTGGTATGTGATGTGTGCATGCAGAGTTGTCCCAGAGCAAGCCACAGTGGTATACCTAAGGTGAGTCAAAACAACTAGAAGCACTCAAAGACAGAATTGAAAATAGAGATACAGAGCTAACTCGGACCAGAGTCCAGAAGAAGGTGAGACCCAGATACGCCAGGTCAGAAAGCAAGAACGTAGAGGCAGCTGAGTGTCCTTCACCTTTGGCAGCAACTGAGAGAACTGTACATGGTTCAGAGATGTGTCACTGAAGGATTTCCTTAAACCCATCTCAGGACTCTAAGTGACTGACTCCCTGGAACCCAGAACTAGGTACTGGAAGTCTACAGTAAGTGAGGTTTTAAACCCTCCTGACACCCTTCATTCCCTGCCGAATCACCTCCAGACTCTCTTTCATGACTGGCATTTCCTCCCTCTTGGCTGCTCCTGCCTTGTGGCAGGGCTCCAAGAACACAGACCTCCATATGGTGCTGCTGACCTTGGATCCTCCCCACAACAATCTCTCCCTCCAATGCTGCTCGTCTTCCAGGCTCTCTCCTCTTCTCGCTCCACCTCTGGGCAGCTTTCCTGCCACACATCTCCATTCCCTTCTTCTATGGTTGTTTATAATTGTTCTCAAGAGTTCGGGAGCTGGAGGCTTGGTCCCCAATGTGATGGTATGAAGAGGAGGTGGAACCTTTGGGAAGGGCCTTGTGGGAGGTGACTAGGACAGTGGGGGTGCTATCCTCAGAAGGGATTAATGCTGTCTCAAGGTGGTTCTAGCTCTCATGAGACTAAAATAGCATTCTCAAGGGCAAGTTGTTATAAGCCTGACTGTACCTCTCCTGAATCACTCTTGTATGCACACTGCTGGCCACAAACACACTTGTGGTGACGTAGACAGAGGGCCCTCACCAGAGGCTGAACAGAAAGATCACCTGATCTTGTACTCTCAGACTCCAAAACTGTGAGCTAAGTAAACCTCTTTTTAAAAAGTATATAGCCTCAGGTATATTGCTCCAGAAACACAAAACAGACTGCAACACCTTTCTCATGGTTATCCCAGCCAAAGTTGATCACTCACTCCTCTTTGACCATTTTATTTTATACCCTCCGTCATTCTGTTACATCTCACACCATATTAGAATAATAGCTCCCCTTATGCCAGGTCATCTGTGACCATACACAAATTAGTCAAGTAATAGAGATAAGATTATTGGTTTAAGATTGCTTTAACCAGATATGAAGACTGCGTTAGAGCCTGTTTTAGCTTGCACAAGCTGCCAGAACAAAATTCCACAGGCTGAGTGGTTTAAACAACAGAAATTTATTTTCTCACAGTTCTGGAGGTTGGAAATTCAAGATCAAGGTATTGACAAAACTGTTTTCTCTCGAGGCCTCTCTTCTTGGTTTGAAGACAGCTGCCTTATCCCTGTGTCCTCTCATATCCCTTTCTCTGTAAGCATGCATCCCTAGCTCTCTCATAAGGACACCAGTCAGCTTGGATTATCATCTACTCTAATGGCCTCCTTTTAACTTAATCACCTCTTTAAAGACTTTATCTTCAAATACTGTTACATTCTGAGGTGCTTAGGGCTAGGATTTCAGCCTACAAATTTCGAGAGAACACAATTTAGCCCATAACAGAGACCCCAACATAAGATGCTGTAATGGGGAGGACTTCATATATTACACCTGTGGGGAGATGAAAGCCTAAAGTAGAGACTAAGTAGCGATGTTGGTGGCTAGGAGAATCAGGAGTGTCCAGGCAAGAGGAGATTGAGGAATTCTTGGTTTTGACTGCTTTACGGGGAGTGATGCTGGGCTACTACTTAATACCTGGCGTGGAACGTGTACAGGCAAGCTCAGCTGCCTGCAAGAAGTGCACCTGTTCGGCTGCTGGCATGTTTGTCTCTCTTTCTAGACTGTAAGTTTCCTGGGACCAAGGACTAATCCATCCACCTTGGCATTCCTGCTGTCTACAGGCCTGGAACAGTGAAGGAGCACAGCAAAGTTTGGCAAAGGAATGAATGAATCAATGCCTCATTTTCAAACATTCAAAAATGACTGTGAGTGAGTCATTATGCAGGTAGATGTTCCCAACAGATCCATATTCATTTTTCTCTTGGTCTCAACTTTTACTTCTGTCCCATCCCCAAGCATATGCACACACACACACATATACACATGCATGCACACAAGTTTAGTATACTGAATAGACCAAGGAAGCATGGCAGAATCACCAAAAAGAAAGTACACACCTGCGAGCTTAAACGTGGTTTCAATCACATCTTCCCTGATTTATGAGCCTTGGGTGATGAGCGTTGTTAATTACAATGAGCTAGACTTTTAGTTAAAAACCAAGCACTTATTCTGCCTTTGCTTCCAACCTCCCTAACTCTGTGCCTCCTCAAAGCTTCCAGTAGGGGAAAAGGAGTGGTGGGTGGTGAGCCCACCTATCTTGGAATCTGATCTATGCACATCGCTCACTGAGTTACATTGGCACCACTCCTGTCTTGCTGCTTGACTCTTTGCTAAAAGCAGGTTTAAAATTTTAAGCTAGTGAAGTCACTTTCATAAGGCAGTCTGAATAAATGGTGCAGTCAAAACTCTGTCAAAAGTCTTTGGCTAGGATACAGAAGCAAACTCATTTTAAACTTGATTTCTAGGAAAATGGAATGGCCTAGGAGGAAATGTTGTGTCCAAATGATGTGATCACAAGGCAGGAAAGTTGTCCAGGTGTGTGCACCTGGCCAGATGTCCCCTCTCGGGTCTCCACAGGGGAGGCTGATGCCAACCCATTTTTATGTCAGATGGGTACAGCAGAGAGCAAACTGTTGTTTATCCGGGTCTCTAATCCCAAGGAAAGCTGCATTACTTCACTATGGAGTATAAGAGAATATTCTGAGGCTGAGCTTGTGGCTTGCCTAGCATGCATAAGGCTCTGGGTTTTATCCCAGCACTGCAAACAATATAAAACCATTCCCCCAGTCCCTAATGTGGTCTTTATAATTGGCTAGTTGTGTCTCCTCCAAAATTCATACATCGAAGTCCTAACCCAGTCCCGCAGAATGTAATTATGTTTTGAAATAATGTCTTTAAAGAGGTGATTGACTTAAAAGAAGATCTTAGGGTGGGCCCTCGTCCAATATGACTGGTCCTCACAGTAAGAGATAAAACATACATACCACACAGACCAAAGACGTCCATGTGCAGATTCAGCGAGAAGACCACCATCTACAAGGCAAGGAGAAAGGCCTCATGGGAGAAAAAAAAACTGACAATACAATGACTCCAGGACCCTGAAATAATAGACCTGTTGTTTAAGATGTTCAGGGAGTGGTATTATTTTGATATGACAACCTTTGCTAACAAATACACCCCATTTAATAGTGATTTGTCCGAAATCTCAGAATAAATGAGATGTGTACCAAGTACACTAAGTGTTAAGGTTTTTTGTTTTTATGGTTTGCTTTGCCTCACATTATTTTATTACTTCATCTTATCTTGCAGTGATTAAAAAGCCAGATATTTTACATAACATTTCAAAAGTAACCTGTACTAATAAACTTTTATTATTGCAAATGTGTGTATGTCCACTGTCGAAGACTTATCTTCATACTAATTAGGGTAACTTAAGAAGAAAGCATAAATCACCTGTAATCCCAGCACTGGCAGCCACAGCCGCTGGCCATGTGTTGGAGGCTGCTCTTCCTCTGTTAGGAACACCTGCTGGGATGGCCCACCACTTCCAGAGGGCTTTGCTGAAGTCCTGGCTGAGGTCCCATCTCAGCCGTGTGAAATAAGCAGGAGGCCATTGGCTCCAGGCTACTCTGTGCTTTGGGTCCCTTGCGGCACACCACAATCTAATTTAGGAGTATGTTATTGTACCCAGGAGCTGAGGTGCAGCTAATCCCAAGGAACCAAATGGCCACACCATGCCCAATGCTTCAGAAAAAGCCACTGTATGGAGTGTAAGAATTGGCTACCAAAGACAGAGGTGCCATAAGACCAAAAAAGGGGCAGACAGACCCAGGGACTTATAGGCAGAAGAATGTCTTGGATGGTAGCAAGGCACGAAGATCCCTGTACCCAAGAAAGAAAGGAAGATTCTTTATGTAAATTAGACAAAGGCAGACTGCACACAACAGGAAAATGCTTGGGCTATCTGGAAATTGTTAACATGCCCAGCATCAGTTAAGAAGCAATCTGGAGATGGGTACTGGTGGCTCACTCCTGTAATCCTGGCTACTTGAGAGGCTGAGATCTGGAGGATCGTGGTTCTAGGCCAGCCTGAGAAATAGATCACAAGATTCAATCTCCAAAAAAACCAGAGCAAAATGGGCTGGAGGTGTGGCTCAAGTGGTAGAGCACCTGCTTTGTACACCCGAAGTCCTGAGTTTAAACCCCAGTCCAGTGAAAATAAAACAAGAAACAATCTTGGGCTGGAGGCCTGGCTCAGGTGGTAGAGTGCCAGCCTAGCAATGTGAAGCTCTGAGTTCAAACCCCAGTACCACCAAAAAGAAGAAGAAAAAGAAAAATTAAGAAACATCTTGAGTGTCTAGTGCCAGCACAGCCAGCACAACATGTTCGACTATCTTTTTTTTTTTTTTTTGAGGTGCTGGGGTTTGAACTCAAGGCCCACACCTTGAGCCACTCCACCAGCCCTTTTTTGTGATGGGTTTTTTTGAGATAGGGTCTCTCAAACTATTTGCCCCGACTGGCTTTGAACCGTGAACCTCCTGATCTCTGCTTCTGGAGTAGCTAGGATTACAGACATGAGCTGCTAGCGCCTGGCTGGGCTGACTATCTTAAGGACTTTGTGTGTCCTAAAGGGCTTGGGATGTGTGCCAGGGACATGTAGCAGACAATGGCAGTTATGCCAAGATGGCTGCAATAATGTAAAGCTAGATCCCTACCCCCCAAGTAAGGTGAGCACTCAGCTGCTGTCGATTGCTTTGTGCTCACAGCCCACGCTGCTCCATGGGGCGTTCTGAGCCACTGCTGTTTCTGAGGGCTGCCCATTTCATGAATTGTTCTTTGCTCAAATAAACTCTGTTAAATTTAAGTTTTTTCTTATAACAGCTGCATAGCCACAACTTCCCTCCAGCCAGCTGTTCCCATCAGTCTCCTCTCAGAAAGCAGCAGTTTGGGGCTGAGTGGCCTTGTTCCAAACAGGCCCTCAAAATGCACTGAGATCAGTCTGCAACTTTGACCAGAAAGGATGAAAGGAAAGCAAGCTAAGAATAACTTGCAATTCCTGCGTACACTCAGGCCCACTGAAAACCCTTCAAACTGTCAGCCTGGAAGGATTTGGACCTTGATAAGAGATTAGGGGATCCCACCTAAAAGGGGGACCCAAATATATATAGGATGAGAGGGTAGAACCTAACCTGAAATAGGAAAACAATCTAATCAGCCTTGTCACCAGCCTCTAACTAATTTAGATTAGATTTCAAATAAGAATGTAGGAAACAAACCAAAGCAGGATTACAAGGTCCTACAACTTTGTCACAACAGAAATCAAAGCTACTTTCACATCCCAAGGAAGTTCTTGCACATCCCATCACACAGCATTTACCCCCGTGACCTTGAGATTATAGTAGCAACTAGACTCTCTGTAAGGTCCTGTTATCTACTTCATTAAAAGATGCATATATTTCTTTAGCACCAATTTGCTTTTTAAACTATGTTAAAAATGGTATGTTAACATGTGGTCTTCTTGTGTGACCCCCACATACTCTATTTCATGCATTAAAAATATTTTTCAGAGGCTTCACCAGACCAAAGGGGTCTGGTACAAAAAAAGTGGTTAAGCCCTCCCTTTGAGCAGGGAAGGAGAGGTGTCCCTTGTTCGTATGCAGACTTGTTCGTATGCAGACAGATGCATGCAACTGTTTTGAAGGGAGAGGGATGGCAAGGACAACAGGAAAGTCCCTACATCTAACTGCTTCTCTCCCAGCCCCTGGCCTGGGGTTGAACCCTCTGACTAGAAAATGAGATCTAGAAACAGGTGACCTATATTTAGGGAGAGACCTTTTCAGATTCTGCACACAGACTAGGCTGCCTGATGCACAGCTAGCAGCAAGTGGTCCTGCAGGGGAAGAGGCGGCTCTGCTCTTCCCACATCTGAACCGCCCATGGCCAGGACCAGGGCCTTCAAAGGCGAGCAGATCAGAGCAGGACTCAGGCTCTTTCTGGAACTTTCTTTGGCAGTGGGCCTTGAGAAGCTGAGAGGAGGGACATAACAAGGTAACTACCAGTGAGGGTGTGTCTTTGAGGCCTATGTGAAGGTACCAATTTGAGGACTCAGAAATAACTGGATTGTAATGGGATTCGAATTCTCACAGAGCAAGTGAGGGACTTATACACACTCCTATGGTGGCATAAGTGAAACCACCAAGATTTATTGTTTGTCTTCGAGGTAAGGAAAGATTGCGATTCCACATGGGGCTTAGAAAGCCCACCTTCCTAGATCTGAGGAATCTTTCTGGTCTGCCAGAGTTTTGTTTTGTTTGTCTTATCTGGAAGAAAAGAAAAGGTTAGAGGGGAGAAGGGTGGTTGGCTGGTTGTAGGAATGCTCTTGGGTGGAGAGAAAGAAAAGGGGAAACTAAACAGATACTTCCTAATTATAACACCCCCTTTGTGGAAATGGCTGTCCTTCAGCAATCAGATGGGGCTGGTGGTGACATGAGAACCCTTGTTCTTTTTGCTAGGGTGGAAAGTACCTTTGTCAGCTCAGGCTGCTATAGCAAATTACCATGGGCAGAACAGAATTTTATTTCTCACAGTTCTGGAGGCTGGAAGTCCAAAGTCAGGGTACCAGCATGTAGGTTCTGGTGAGGGCTTGCTTCCTGACTGCAGACTACCAAATTCTCCTTGTATCCTCTCAGTGCAGGAAGATGGAGCTGGCTCACTGGCCTCATCTTCAAAGAGCATTGTAAGACCCCCTCAAGACCACACCTCCGGGTACCATCAGACTGGGGATAAGATTTCAACATAGGAACTTGGGTGTGGGAGACACAAACTTTGCTCTGTAACAGGGAGGAAAAAATACTTCCTTAGGACTCTGCCAGCTTCCTCGTTTCTCTGACCCTCCTCCTGCTTGGAGGAGAGGGGTTGAGAGGAGCTGGGAACAGCAGAACTCAAGCTATGGAATAAATGGAGGGTGGAGGAGGACAGAGGGCAGAAAGAGAGCGCTCTCTGGCTGAGTTTTAACAGTTGGGGATCTAAGGGACTCGGCAAAAGAACTGAGGAGACGTGAACACGAGCTGTATGGACTGGCTATCCTTCAGTGTTCATTACAAGATGAAGGCAGATATAACATTTATTTGTAATTACTTTTGGCTACTGGATCGTGCTTCTTGAATATGAATTGTGCTTTCTAACATGAATCTGCGCAGAACATGAGCCACATAAAACCTTTTATAAATTAGGGTCCATTGTATGACCAACAAAAATAGAAAGGATTATCTAGTAGTAATAGAATAATCAAATTAAAATGAGACACTGTACTTTACCTGCAAAATTGATCGAGCAAAGCCATAGGGAAAGCACCACTCATATGTGCATCGCTGATGATGAAATGTTTCTGAGAACAATTTGTTACAGTCACCTTTTCAAAGGCCTTAAAAGTCTTCATATCATTTTAGTCTGGCAGTTCCCATGTAGGAATCTCTCTGAAGGAACACATCACTGACAAAAGCAAAGACTCACAATATCACAGGGTGTTTATAACAAAAAATAAACACAACAAACCCTGAAAAATTAGAAACGACTCAATCCTTCAAACAGGAAACAAGTTAAATAAATTCTGGTAAATCAATCTAAAAGGATAACAGTCACTTAAAATGATTCTGAAATTACAGTGTCAGCAGACTAATTGATACCTGGGGCTTCCATAAGAGAAGTCACAAGAGAACATCTCTCTCTCTCTTTTTCTCACATTCTCTCTCTCTCTCTCTCTGTCCCTTGAAATATGGTATCACTATGTAGCCCAGCCTGGCCTGGAACTCAAAATCTTCCTGCCTCTGCCTCCCCAGTACTGGGATTATAGGCATGCCCCTTCACACCCAGCACAGAGAACTTTTTAAGGTGAGGAACTGTTCCTCATCTTGTTTTGATGAGGATTACAAGATTGTACACAATTACCCAAAGTCATCAAACTTGTACTTAAAACTGGCCAAGTTTATAGTATATAAATTATACCTTAAATGACAAAACAGATGGGAAGTTAGAGTAGCTAATGAAATGAAAAGATGATAATCTGAGAAAGTCAACTTTAAAAGAGCATGTATAGTATAATTTTACATTTAAAAATTACTATGCAGATAGAGATGATATAAAATAATATTAAAAGTCCACAACAAAATGCTAAATTATTTACAGATGGCTTAGCTTACCAAGAAATTCTCATCTTGAATTTTGTTCTTTATTTTACCTTCATAATCATTTTAAAAGAATTTTTGATCAGAAATGTTTCTTCAGAAGCATAAATGATAGGTTCATCGATTATCATGGCTGAGGAGCCTTTTCAAGAAGTCTTGTGAATATGACACATATGATCAGGAAAAGTAACCAAAGCATTCAAGCACTGGAACTGAGTGTGTCTCATTTGCCTGAGACAATCCCCATTTGTCTCTGCAATCAGCGAGCTTGCTGAAGGTGAGTGCCCACAAAGATTGTTGCCTAGCGCCCTCTGTGTTCCCTGCCTCTTACATAGTAACACAAATGCTCACCCAAAATCAAGATCACGTTTCTCAGTGTTCCTTGAAGGTAGGTGTAAATGCATAACTAAGTTAAGAATAATGAAATACAAGTAAAATTGGTTTGAGAAACTTCCAAGTTCTTCCCTTAAAAGAAAGAGTAGAGCCTTAGGAATCACCATTTCCTTCTCCTCCCTATACCCGTTGGGATTGTGGGAGCTGGGCAGCCATCTTGGACCATGAAATGGAAGCCATGTATCACAGAGGGAAGCCATGAGGTTCCTGAGGATTGTGCAGACATGATATCAACCCTGGGCTACCTGTGCTGGCTTTTGTGTGAGAGAGAAATGGAATTCGAATTTTTTTTTTTTTTTTAAGGACAACCTTTTATTGCTACCAGAGGCTTTTTTTATCACCAGTACATAGTTCTGACTATAATACCTTCTTCAGACTGCAAAGGGGGCTCAAGATCCAGAAGTCATGAAGAGAAATATGGGTAGGGTTGGAGACAAGGGGAATAACTTTTATCAAGAAAATCCTAATAGCATAACATAAAACTAGGGTGCTGAGTTCAGTTATTAAGTATTATATACTCAAATCATGGAGCTGCCCATATCTAGACAGTCTCTCCTACTGATTAAAAATGAGTGAAAACATCAGTTACAAAATTCTAATTATATGTTACATACATGTTTCTTTGGTGAGCACCTGGATATATTAACTTTATCACAAATTCTTTTATACAAATGTCAAAAATCCTTTCAACAAATGTAAGTGTCCTAATTACATATCATCTTTAAACAAAAATGAAAACTAATTTTGTATTTAGTCTAAAAAAAATGAGACAAAAATCAATTTGGTAAATGAGAACTTTTTCCATTACCACCTCTGATTCACCTAGGACAATTCCAAAGTATTCTTTTCAGACTAATGGGACTTGAATCATAGATTACATGGCTGTCTCACTAAAATAAAATTTCTGGGGTTAACTATTCAGTGGAAGTCAGAGTATACAGATCAACATGCATAAAATTCATTAAGTATTCACTGGAGAAGCAAGCAAAAGCAACAGAAAATTAAATCAGGACTCTGGGAACAAAGTTTGATAACGAATTTTGGAACTTTATGAATTTTTGACGGGGCAAGTTACATTTTAGCAGAAAAAAGAATGAAACTGATAGGCTACAAAAATTTTTTTGAAAAATATTTTGGATCTTTTGGTTTTATATATATCTTTAAATTAAATAATGTTGAGTTATAACTAGCCACCAAATGAATAGGGGTTTTTTGTTTTTTCTCACTGGCTCACTTCAAATCAGCCTGATAAAGTGTATATTCCTCTATAGCCTTTTCTGGTTTTGTATGTTCTCATTCTCAGAGCAGTCAACCTTAGCTTGCACTGGATGGTTAACACTTGTTGAAAACTACATGACAGATACAGGCTGGAGAGGTGGACAAGGGGAAGCATGTCCCTCTTGTCTTGACAAATCAGTGCCACACACAGAACCCACATTTTCTGAAGCATTCTCTTCATTATAGAGCCGTTTGATTCCATCATAGAAGTCATCTACTTCCATTTCCTCTACTTTGCGTTTAGCACAGGTGTGCTTGCACCCACTGGCAGCTGGGAGATGATGGTAGAAGGTAGTACCTTTGACTAGCACTTCTGGCTTGCTGTTGTCCTTGGCGAAATCTGGGCCTGAGACAGAGGAGGGATGTAATCTGAACACTCCTTTGTCACAGGTCACCAGGGTGTGCTTGAGGGGACGGTAGACATAAACGGAATTTAGAGGCAGGGAAGACTGCAGAGTAGAAAGGTGATGTGCCACCAGCTCCCGACAGTGGATCAACTGGGAGCTATCCATCTGTGCTTTCTGAAGCAGTTCAATTGTAAGAGGAAGCCAATCAGGAATAAGTTTCTCCATTTCCAAACTAACCATGGCCAGAGCAAGCATGGATCCTTTGAACTGCAGAAATGGGCTGCAGGCCATACAGTAAAGTAGTTGCTTGGTAAGGACTGCCAAATGTTGAGATGGGCTCAATTTGGGCAAACTGAAAAGTAACTGAGGCCTAGTTGACACCACAATGGCATGGAAAATGTGAAGAAAATCCAATGGTGTGGCTGTATGAAGATCCCAATTCAACTTATCCAGAATAATTCTCTCCATTCTCAAAATTTCAGAAGCAGAACAGCCACAGAAACTATCCCTTGCTAATACCTTCAGTGCTGGGATTTTCTCATCCTCTTCAACTGTCTTGGCAGCTAGGAAAAAACAGCTGATTGCAATACAACTCAAATATTTTGGGTGAGCCTTTACAGTAGCTAAAAACCTGTCCAAAAGACTGCTAGCCAGAGCAAATGTTTCTGGGTAAAGATTGAACTGGTACTTGAGTTTGGCCAACCACTGAATTACTTCATCTCCCTGGGATGGAGAAACAGTCTGACTTGTAGGCATTTTCGGCACGTTCACTTTCCACATCTGGGCTTCCCTAGAGAGTGCCTTTTCCAATAGGAAAGACAATCTCTGGTTTTCCAAAGGTCCTGGAAACTTCATGATATCCTTTCGATTTGCCTGCCACCCAGCTTGATGTAGCTACCTTCTCCTCCTCTTCCTCCTCCCCGGCAGAGCTGTAGGCCTCGCAGTGGTGACGCGGGGTCATTCGGGCCCGTTACCACCACATTTTCCGCAGCGCGCGGCGACAGGCGCGCGGGACGAGGACCGGGCCGACTGAGGAGGGAGAAGAGGGGGGAACCGGGCCGGAGGGCGCGGGCACAGGCGTTCGAGCGGGACGCACGGCTGCGGTCGGTGGGTCAGTCAGCGAACTAGTTCCATGATGAGCCCGGACCTGAGGCCGCCGCCGACACCGTCGGTCCCGCTCCTCCAACCGCCGCCGCTGGTGCCCGGGTGAGGAGGGGGCTCCCTCTCGCCATAGGGCGGCGGGGGCCGGGGAGAGGCGGGGGGTGAGACCGGCTCTGCCCCTGCCCGGGGGAAGCGCCTCCGAGGGGAAATGGTGAAAGGGGGGGAGGGGGGAAAAAGAAAAAGAAAAAGGAAAGGGGGGAAGAAAATAAGAAAAAGCGAGACAGAGGCGCTGCCGCGTCTGCTCGCGGGGAAGGCTGGGGAGGCTCGAATTTTTTTTTTTTTTTTTTGGTGGGACTGGGTTTTGAACTCAGGGCTTCACATTTGGAAAGCAGGCACTCTACTGCTTGAGCCACATCTCTAGTCCATTTTGTTCTGGAGATGGGGGTCTCTGGAACTATTTGCCTGGGCTGGCTTTGAACCATGATCCACCTAATCTCAGCCTCCCAAGTAGCTAGGATTATAGAAGCGAGCCCTGGGAGCCCAGCAGTCACTATTATTTTGAGTGTCTCTGGTACAACTTTATAGCGAATATTCCCAACAAAACCTTCAATCAAGCAACTCAATAGGAAGCATAGAAATGAATATATTTGTGGTTTTTAAAGTTGAAAATCTGGGAGAATTCATTCTAAGTAACTTCAGATGATTCCTAGATTATCAAGAAATGCTATTGCTGATAGAGAGTAAATGTTTATGATTAAGCTCCAAAAGTTAGATGAAAAAATTTGTTAATCTTTTTGGGGGTTTTTTGAGACAGTCTCACCTAGAGCTAACTATGCAGCAGCCAGACTGACCTCAAAGTCACAATCCTTTTGCTTCAGTCTTACAGTGCTGGGATTGCAGATGTGAACCACCATGCCTAGTTTCTGAGTTTCTTTAGAACTTAATTCCAGAAATGAGAAAGGAATCAAGCAGGCCTAGGTATGGGCAAGCACTTGGTTCCTCCAGGAGACCTAGTGAACTCTGGAAAGGTTCACAAATGTATCATGATGGATCTGGTGTAGAACTATCAGAATTACTAATGCTTACTGAGACCATACTACATGTAGACATGCTGAATGCTTTTATGTAATAGCTCATTTAATCCTGGCACCCCCATGGAATGAGCTTGTCTCTTTATGCCTCATTTTAATGAAAAAAAAAGGAGATTCAGGAAGACGAAGTCACTGCATCAAGGTCATGCTGAAGGAGTCTATCTGACTCTAAAGCTATGTTCTTAAAAAGTTCACCAAGAGCTGAACCACCAGCACAACTAAATCAGATGTAGCAGCTGGTGTTCAAATGCCAATCACATGATGATCCTTGAAGTTTAGCTTGGAGGGAGAAACAAAAAGCAGTGTCCTGTTTTTTGTTGAAATGCAATTGAAATGGTTCGTTATATTTTTTTTTTAAATCTCAGTCTCCTATAAGCCAACAAATTGTCAGCACACAATTGAAGGCAGTTCTAACACAAAGGCTGCAGAGGGTTTGTGTGGTAATAAGATACAACAGAAGCAGGCAGAAAGGAAGTAGGGGCCAGTCCTTCTATCTTAATTATCAATAATAATGAGTTCAGATGAGGACATTGCCTGGCTCAGAATGCAGCATTTGTTTTCTTTTCTGAAGCTCTGGATCAACTCTTTTGTTTCCCTGGTATTTAAAAAATTTGCTTTTGGGATAGATTAGTTTATTTCAAATACTAATTTTTGTCATGTAGAATTTATTAATTTTTCACTATTGCTATTCAGGATTTTGTGACACAATTCATGAGAAAAAATGCATGTAACTATTGCTTTGTCCAAAGTGTACTCATCTGTCCTATCCAAAGGGCCACCCCCACCCCAACCCATGTCCTCACCGTCAAGTTCCTCCTGTGTACATGGGAACATCATTAAAGTGTGATCCAGGAAGAGCATTACTCCCAGGTAAGGCCAAGTATGTTTATTAAAACAGTATTGGCTCAAATGTTATCTTTATCCTGACAGACAACTATGTGTTTTCCTTGCTGTTTAAGACTGAAGTTATTACTTTTGTGACACCTTAATTTCATCCCCCTCCTCCCATAAAACCTAGTTCTATAGAACCTGAATAATAGAGAAAACTCACTGCGTTTGTTCCCTGTCATTTTTATTTCAATCAAAATAGAACTGTTTAGTCACCCAGAAGAAAAGAACAGTGAATAGCGTTAAGTATAAAAAGGAATAAAACCAAATTTTAAAAAAGAAACAGGCCACCGGCAATTGCTAAAATGCTAGCCTCTAGGGTGACTTCACCCAAGAGTATGTTTTGTTCTCTAATTAAGTTATAGAAGCAGATTTAGTCAGCCTATAAATGGTTCCCAAAGTCCATCTTCCCATCCAGGCACTGCACCATGCATCAGGAATTAAACCACAAACAAAAGCTGCATAGAAGAAACTCATGTCTACCCTCAGAGGTCCCTGGTCTTGCCGGGAAAATGACCAGCAGCCTGTACCCAGCACAGGAATGAGGTGTGGGTCCAGAGCTACAGGAGAAGGCAAATCTGCCTGAGGATGGTCAAGAAAACATTACATAAGAGAGGCTCCCTCCTGTGCTGGGCACTGAGGCATTTACAGGAGCTGGCTCAGTGGTGGGGAGGTGACAGTCAAAGAAGAGCTCTCATGTAAACAGAGGCATATGTGCAGGACAGGGTGTGACTCTGTGTTGGATTCTACCAAAACCTGGCTAGGAAATACAGAAATATGACTGTGATTAACTTGTGGCTCTGGAATTAGAGGTGAATCAGTTTCATCTTCATCATTCCCCATCTTTTCCAAAATTTGAACAACTAGATTTAACTTGTTTAATAAGGAAAGAAGATAACATTGCTGTTGTTGAGTGAATGGTGTGTTAGGGGGATGGCTAGGAGGAGGGGAGGCCACAATGCTGAGTGCAGTGCTGATTTGGAACCTAGACTTTGGCTGGGGCAGCTTTGGGGTCCCTGGGAGAAGAAGAGTGTGAGCTG
The DNA here is from genome assembly GCF_047511655.1 of Castor canadensis. Lineage (NCBI taxonomy): Eukaryota > Metazoa > Chordata > Mammalia > Rodentia > Castoridae > Castor > Castor canadensis. Next base: position 170,196,871 of record NC_133389.1, on the reverse strand, counting down.
TGGTTCTCAACCCAGACCAATGAACCAGGACCCCCAGGCATGGTGAGGGTCCAAGAAATGGCACCCTCAAAATGAAGGTAGCGTATGCTGGCTCATGACTTTCTCTGAGCTCCCCTCCTCTACCAAAGATGATCCTTGAAATGGAGGGTGACACCTTACCTTGACCAATGTCACCATAACCTGTCACCACTCCCTCCAAAGCCCAAGCCTTTCTCTGTTTCTGTAGCTGGGGATGGTAAGCTTCTACCATGTAACCCTCCTCCCGAGGACTCACGTGGGTACATGAGTAACTACGATTTTTCTGTTAACTTGTTCTGTGTCAATTTAATTCGTATCTTAGGCAAAGAACCTTCCCTAGGAGAGAAGCCATTTTTCATTCACCTACAGTGGAGTTCAGACCCTAGTATTTCCCCAGGGAAGGTTCTTGAGCAACAGGCAGATGTGGCCAGACACAAGAGGGGCACAGAATGAGTATGCAAAAGTGGAAAGAAGCTGAAGTCTGACAGAGGAGCCATGAGGCCAGGAGGGGGAGGAGAATTGCTAAGAAGGGCAGCCACTGGTGGTATCTGTGGATGAAGAAGAGCAGGAGAAGGTAGACATAGGAGAGGGCAAGGGGCATTTCAGGCAGAGGCACAGAAGAAGCAGGAAGCAATCTTGTAGCTGGGACAATGCAGAGGGTATGGTAGATGAGTATGGCAAGGTTAATGACAGTGAACTTGACTTACTTTAAAATGTCTTTACCATTGTGAGCTGGAGGTCTCTGAAGAAGCTGCACCTACATTAGGGATCCTGCAGACTGCTTGACCTTGGCTGACTAGAACACAGTGGAGAGATGGAATGTTGTAGGTTATCTCAGGCTCTCTTGGGCACATTAGTAACCAGTTAGATTAATTTCTGCATTTAATCTGACTAATAAATAAGCTTTTTGGAAGCTATTACTAATCTTTGTCAATCTCTGGCCTCCATCAACCCTAAAGCTAAAAATGTGTAAGATAGCATCTTATAAATCTCCCCACTTTGTTGAGGCCTGCCTGTCTGATGCTCCCTCCAATGTAACTGGTAAATGCCTTTTCCATGCTATAACAAGCTATTCAGGGTAAGTTGAATCCATGCTCCTGGGCCATTTTTTTTTTTTTCAATACTGAGGTTTGAACTCAGGGCTTCATGTTTGCTAGGCAGGTGCTCTTACTGCTTAAGCCACTCTGCCACCCCCCCTTTTTTGGTATAGTTTTTTTTTTGAGATAGAGTCTCTCAAACTATTTGCCCAGGGCTGACTTTGAACTGCAGTCCTCTTGGTTTCTGCTTCCTGAATAGCTAACATTACAGATGTGAGCCACCAGTGCCCAACTAGACTAAGCTTTTTTTTGAGCCAGAGTCTCCCTATGTAGCTCAAGTTGGCCTCAAATTCAGGATCCTCCTGCCTTAGCCTTCCAAGTGCTAGGATTACAAGAGTTCCACCACCACACCCAGCCCTAACTATCTTCTTTTTTGTTTTTTTAAGCAGGGTTGTTATTTACGTCATCACCATTAACCCATTGGCTTCTCATGGAGTATAATGTGATTTTTTTTTTTTTTTTTTTTTTGGTGAGTGAGGCACTAATCCTTTATGGATATTGTTATTGAGTTTTTACTGATTTTTCAAATCATTTCATCTTTCATGGTTCACTGCTATGGATAACATGGTTTAGTTCTAATTGGCCTATGCTTATAGGCTATAAGTTGTGTTATTAATGATAATGGTGCTATTCTATTTATTTATTTTTTATTATTCTTTTATTCACATGTGCATACATTGTTTGGGTCATTTCTCCCCCCTGCCCTCCTCCCCCACCCTTTCCCTCCTTCCCCTCTCAGTTCCAGGCAGGTCCTGTTCTGCCTTTATCATTAGTTTTGTTGAAGAAAAGACACAAGCCTAATAAGGAAGACAAAGCATTTTTGCTAGTTGAGTTGAGGATAGCTATACAGAAATATTCCTAGCATTGCTTTCATGTACACGTGTTATGACCCATGTTGATTCATCTCTGACTGATCTTTACCCTGGTTACTGATCCCATTCTCATGATAACCTCTGTTGCTTTAAGGTTTCTGTATTAGCTCCTCTGGAGTGGGGACATCAAACGCTCTCATGTTTTGGGTTTTCTATAATGGTGCTATTTTAAACTCTGGCATCTGTTGGTCTAGAGCAGGGTTTCACAGCCTCAGTACTGTTGACTTTTTGTGCCTGACAATTCTTTCATGGTGGGGGACTGGACTGACTGCATTGTAGCATGTCAGACAGCATTGCCAGCCTCTGCCTACTGGATACCAGTAGCATTCATGTTCCTACTTCCCTGTCTTTAGCCTCAGTTGTGAAGATCCCAAATGTCTCCTGTCATAGCCAAATGTCACTTGGGTGCAAAATCTTCCCCAATCCGGAACAACTGGTCTAGAAGTCTAAAGTCTAATTCCTCATCAGTTGTGGTGGTTTGAAAGGCCCCTCCCAATGTCACATTGAAATTCAGTTGCCATTGTAACAGGATCAAGTGGTGGGACCTTCAAGAGCTGCTTATGTCAGGGGATTACTACTGCTACCAAATGGATTCGTTGTTGTGGGAGTAGGCTCCTGAAGGAAGGTTAAGTTCAGACCCTTTTATCTCTGTTGCTCTTGAGTTTCCTTGCCCTCCCACCACCTCCTGCCATGGGATAGAATAGCAAGAACTCCCTCAGCAAATGCTAATACCATGTTCTTGGACTTCCCAGCCTCTAGAACTGTGAGAAATAAATTTCTTTTCTTTATAAAATACCCAGCATGTGGCATTTTGTTATAGCAGCAGAGAACTAATGAGGACAACAAATCTTAAACTGTGTGCATTTGAATTCCCTAAGAATCTGGTTAAAATGCAGGTTCTGGCTCAGTAGACCTGGGGTGTGGAGCCAGAGAGTTTTCCCTGGTGACAAGCTTTAATGTGACACCAGTGCTGCTGATTTAAAAACATTCTTGAATGACCAGGCTGTAAATCTCAAATATAGTCAGTACCAATGTAAGTCCTGGTTTCAGTGGGACAGCAATCATGTTTATGTCTGAGTATGTACAGGATCGCTTTATACTGTTTTAGAGAATTCATGAATATGGGACCCATGAATATACTGAATGCTGCAATCTTTTATCCTACAGCCTCCATTAATTGATGTCTGTAAAATTATTCACCTAGAAAGCTTTTTCTCTAATTGCCATATTGTTAATCTTCTCAACTATAAGAAAACCAATTATAATTTGATCATCATTGGCAGTCATGCTTCTGTTTTTTTCTTTTAAAATGTTTTTCTTTTAGTTTATATATTAGCATATTATAGTTACTTTTGACATTTACAAAAGTGCTTACACCCTCCTCCATCATTCTTCTTAGCAATGCTTGTATATGGTCACAGGATACTCTGTCATCTATTCAAAGTCCATATTTGGAGCATAACAAAAATGTCTCTTTAAATAGCCTAGGAGTCTGTCTTACAGCTGATGTAAATTCAAATCATCCACCCAGATGAGCCTCATGTGATAGAACAGATGTGATTTGGAAGAGTTCAGCTGGAAAAAACATTTCTCAAAATTAAATAATTCTTTCTCCAACTTACATAATTGGAAGTGTACAGTCATCCCTTGGTATCTGGGGGCGGGAGTTGGGTTCAAGACTACAGATGCTAAAACCTGTGTGTGCTCAACTCCCTTACATAAAATGGTGTGGTATTTCTCAGTAGCTATGCACATTCTCCTATATGCCTTCAATCTTCTCTAGATTATTATGACACCTACTGCAGTATAAATGCTAGGTAAATAGTATACTGTATTGCTTAAGGAAATAGTCTGTATGTGTTCAGTACAGGTGGAATGTTTTTCTGAATATTTTCAGTTCAAGGTTGGTTGAATCCATGAATGTGGAGCCTGTGACTACAGAGGGCCGACTGTATTTCTCTTGAAATGCTATCCTCAGAGGACACTAGCCAGGAGAATATCACTGCTAAGAATCAATTCATTAAGTCCAAAACTAGTTACCATCCCCCCACAGGAGAGCAGTGCCCTGGCAGATCAGGTAGAGGAAGGCAGGGGGAAGTGCCTGAAAGCAAGACAGGGATCTGCTGGTGACATGACAAGTGGTCAGGGCAGGCCCCTCTCAAGAAATGTTGCATGGAAGCTGAGATCCAAAGGAGGAGATGGTCCTGCCAAGACCTGGAGGAAAGACATTTCGGATGTTGTAAAGCCATGCCATAACAAATGGTGGACAGAGACACAGGAAAAGGAAAGTACTGAATCAAAACCAAGAAGAGAAAGGACTTGTCCCCGCTCAACCAAGGAACTTGAGCAGTGTCTGCAGAAACAAGGGGGTGACCTAGATGAGTGGCTGCAGGTTGGAATTACGCTGGAAACTGTCCAAACACTGATGGCTTCACTGGCCTGGGGATTGTTAACAGTCCCTGGGTGATTCTAGTGTGCACAGCAGTGTGGGAGCCCTGACTGGATTATCCATGAAGTTCTGCTCCCCCCTGCCTCCTACTCAGGAAGGGCTAACCCGTGGAGACATTCCTTTGAGCACCTCAAGCAGCCCAGCTCAACCTGGATTTATCTCTCCCTTTTCAGATCAGTATTATTCTAGGGCACGGGTAGACTGTTTGCTTATTTAACCACAGGACTGAAATCCTATCTTGGGCCAACAGTCTTTTTTCCCAGCCGGAGGAGGTGATATGATATTCCCTACCGGGTTTCTTTCTGTCTCTCAGCCTCTCCAAAACAAACTTACTTTTCCACCCCTTTCAACTGTAGCACAAAAAGAGAGGGCTCTAGTCACAGGCATCTCCTTTATAAATGAAAGCAAACAGTCAAACAGTTCTCAACTTGCTATCCAGGTAAACTCAAGACAAATTTAGAATCTTTGAACTTGAACCATCATTTGACCCAGCACAGTAAGCATAGATTTTGTTCTTTGACTCTTTCATTCTATGTCCTTTTTTAAATTCCATAAGAGATAATCCAGATAGACAGGTAGTGTCTGCAAAGGCCAAGGCACAGTATAGAGCTTAGCTCTGTTAATGACCACGGCCAGCAAATTCCGTCTCAACAGATTAGCCCAGTTAAATCTTTAGTATTAGAGTTTGGTCTAATGCCCAGGCCAGCTGAGACGCTAGGGGCCCTCCCTCTCCCAAACCCTCCCTAAACTCCTGATAATAGCGACTTAATCTGTGAAGGAGGCAACAAAGGAAGATCTCTAAATATAGCCTGCACCTCAGAGCACAGCGTTCTTTAGAATACAGTGTAAGCCGCATGGATAGTCCCATTAAACAAGAAAAAAGAAACACATGAAATTGATTGGAATTAATTTTACTTTATCCTATATAGTCATACTGTTATCCTTCCAACACTTAATTGATATAAAACTTTATTAAATGAGATACTTTACAGCCTCTTAGCAAGTCTCCAAAATCCCACGAGTATTTTACAGAGCATCACAGCTGGAACAAGACACACTTTGTTCAATAAGCCACATGTAGCAATGGCTGCTGTGGTGGCCAACAGGACCTAAGAGGACTCTGTTTGCTTTTGCATTGTGGACAGCAGTGGGAAAGCCAGGACAGTATGGGATGGAACCCAATCAATAAATTTGAAACAGTTTATCCTGCCTAGATAAGCATGTTGACAAATTAATTTCTTGATTTTTTTTTTTTTTTGGTTGTTCTGGAGTTTGAACTCAGGGCCTCGTGCTTGCTAGACAGACACTCATCACTTCAGCCACTCCACCAGCTGACAAATTAATTTCTTTATTAAAGAGGTTATAAAGCTAGTGGTCCATTCAAGCTGCTACAAGAAAATACTATAAGCTAGGTGGTTTATAAAGCACAGAAACTTAGTTCTCACACGTCTGGAGGATGGGAAATCCATGGTCAAGGCTGATTCAGTATCCGCGGAGAGCCCATGTCCTGGTTCAGGGATGGTCCTTTCTAGCTGGCTCCCCACATGCTAAAGGGCAAGGCAGCTCCTTGGGGGTCTCCTCTGGGACACTCCAATCCCATTCATGGGGATTCCACTTTCTTGTCCCCTAGTTGCCTTCTGAGGCTCCACCTTCCAATTCATCCCCTTGAGAATTCAGTTTTAACAAGAGTTGGGGGAGGGGGAAACACAAACATTCAGGTCACAGCAGAGGCTTTGGGGCTAAAACACCTAGGTAAATATTCTCTCTGTTTAAGTTAAAGTCATGCTTTTTAGGCAAGTTATTCACCTTTCTAAACCTCAGTTTTCTCACTTGTAAAATGGGGGAAAAATGCCGCTTCATCTGACTCTCATAATGACCAAACACTGAAGTTGTCATAATTAACCCAAATTAAGAAAAACTAGCATAAAGTAGGTTTAAGGTAACAGACAAAGCTAACCCTTAGCTAGGCTATCAATTCCTGTGTTTAAATACTATGAGAGTATTATGGGCATTTTTAGCAAATTTGTACAGAATGTTCTGAGTACTTAATTTAGAAGCAAATGAGAAAACACAGCCTGGGCCTGGTCATGCACAGATCGATGAAGACATCTGGCCACTTTCTCTGTTTGTCCGATTCAAGCTCAAGAACCTTAAACCACCATATTGGAATAAACCCAAAGCTAGTATTTAGTTGTGTATTTTTTTCTCTAGATCCTCTTGTTCTAACATGGGATCTGCTACGTGGGGTAAATTGCCATATCAGTTAAGATGGCGCAAGAAACCGGCCACAGGTGACTCATAGCTACTTGGGAGGCTGAGATTGGGAGAATCCCAGTTCAAAGCCAGTCTGAGCAAATCGTTCTCGAGACCCCCATCTCCAAATAACCAGAGCAAAATGGTCTGGAGGTGTGGCTTTGCAAGTGTGAAGCCCTCAGTTCAAACACCAGTTACACAAAAAAAAAATTTTGAAAAAAGAAAAGATAGCTCCAGAAATTTAACTTTAATTTTCCTTTTAATTGGCTCCTCCTTATATCAGAAGGCCATGGTTTCCTTCTCTCTCAGACTCCCACTGTTCAATAAAAACTAATTTCCCTGCATTCTCTACTTCATAAAAATCACTGATAGCCCCCAGCCTCAGGCATACAATCCTGTGAGTCTGACAGCCATTCCTATCAAAATTCCAATGACATTTTTTTTACATAAAAACAATCTTAAAATTCAGAAGGGACCGCAGAAGACCCTGAATATCTAAAGCAAAGTGAGAAAGAATATAGTTGGAAGAATCCCACTCCCCGATTTCAAATTATAGTACAAAACTATAGAGATAAACCCAGCATGCTAACCAAACAGACACACAAACCAAGAAAGAGAACAGAAGCCCAGAAATGAACCCATGTATCATCTGTAGCCAGCGAGGCTTGGTGAGGTTGCCACGAATACACAATGAGGAAAGAAATGCTCTTCAATAAAGGATGTCGGGAAAAGTGGATATCCACATGACGAAAAATAAAAGGACACTTGTGGTATGCCATGCTTAAAAATTAACTTGAAGACAAACAGAAGATCTGAAAACATAAAATTTCTACAACATAGGAAAATTTCCTTGACCCTGGTCTTGGCAATCTGTCACTAAGAACACAGGCAACAAAAGGGGAAATGAACAAGTGAGGTCACGTACAGCAAACTACAAGGCTTCTGCACACCACACGCAACAGACTAAACAACCAACAAAATGAAGTGGCACCCTAAAAGGAATGGGAGAAAATATTTGCAAGCATTTAGCTCATAAGGGGTTAGTATCCCAAATGCACAAGGAAATTACACAACTCGGTGGCAAACAAAATGACACACGTGATTTAAACATGAAGCAAAGGACCTGAGCATTTGTCCCACGAAAGCGTATGAGCGCGCAACAGGTGTACGAAAAGGTGCTCACCATCACTAACCACCAGAGAAGTGAGAGTCAAAACCATAATGAGAGCTGGTAGCCAGTGGCTCACACCTGTAATCCTAGCTACCTCAGGAGACAGAGATCAGGAGGATCGTGGTTGAAAGTCAGCCTGGGCAAACAGTTCAAGAGACCCTATCTCCCAAGTCCCACAGCACCTGCCTAGCAAGTGTGAGAACAAACCTGAGTTCAAACCCCAGTATGGCAAAAAACAAAAACAAAAAACCACCAAAGTGAGACATCAACTCGTACCTGCCAGGATGTCTATTACCAAAAAGACAAAAGATAACAAGGGTTGACGAGGATGTGAAGAAAAGAAAGCCCTCATATGCTATTGGTAGTCCTGCAAATTGGCACAGCAATTTTGGAAAATAGCATACTACCATATTGAAATAAAACTGCTATAATAAAATAGAACTGCTTTTGTGATCCAGCAATTCCACTTCTGAAACAGAACCGAAAGCAGTACGTCAAAGACACAGTATGGCAGCATTGTCACAATAACTAAGATATGGAAACAATTTAGGTGTCCATCAGTGGATGAAAGATAAGGAAATTGTAGTACAATAGAATATTATTCAGCTACACAAAAGAAGGAAATGCTGCCACATATGGCAGTACGGATGAATCTGGAGAACACGCTGAGTGAGAGGTCTGTATCATTTCACTTAGATGTGGAATCTAAAAAGTCAAATTCAGAGAAACAGAGCAGAACAGTGGTTGCCAGGGGCCGGATGAGGAGACAAGGAGATCTGGGAAATGTGTGTCAAAGGGCACAGATGGCCAGTGGTAAGAAAACCCATTCTGGGGACCCGATATACCACATAGGTGGTGATGGACGTGTTCACTAGATTGTGGTAATCGTTATACAGTGTAAGCCTCTGTCAATCCATCATGCTGTACGACTTGAGTATATGCTATCTTTACTTGCAATTAGAAGTTTTTAAAGAAGAAAGGAAGGCTTAATGTATTCTAATTCAAAAATAAAACAAGGAGGTGTGGCTGTAGAAGTAAAGCACCTGCTTTGCAAGCACAAAACCCTGAGTGTAAACCCTAGTCTCACAATAAATAAATAAATAAAACAAAATTAAAAACAAGCAAAGAAAGGTAAGGGTTGCAAATGGAAAGATATGAAGAGAAAGATCATAGTCAGAGTTGGCCCTGTTAGGAAATCACCACATTACTGCTTCCAATGTATGTGGTGCTTTAAAGCCAGGCATGATGGTGCAAGTCTGTAATCCCAGCACTCAGGATGCTGAGGCAGGAAGATCTCGAATACAAGGCCAGCCTGGGCTACCTAGTGAGACCCTATCTCAAAAAAGCAAAGGTCTGAGGATGCAGACTCGTGGTAGAGTACCAGCCTCACATCTGCAAGGCACTGAGTTCAATCTCCAGCACCACAAAAACAAAATAAGTTCTAAACATAGCACAATGCAGTGGTCACATTGCCAGTGTGTGTAATTCAGCTTTTATTTATCTTCCCCCCCTCCCACCGCCACATACACAATGAGCTAAGAAAGGGTTCCAAGAAATCTGACAGCTTAAAAAGAGAGGGACACAAAAGCAGAGTTCAAGTTTAGAGCTGCCATTAGCAAGCAGCAAAGATTTGGATGTCAGCTTAGTTGACTCAATAGCAGGGGCTGTACCAGGCACGAGCTTTTTCCTTTTTTGATGGGACTGGGGTTTGAACTCAGGGCTTTGCACTTACAAAGCAGACACTCTACTCCTTGAGTCAACCTTCAGTCCGTTTTGCTCTGGTATTTTGAACATGAGAGTCTTGTGAACTCTTTTCCTGGGCTGGCTTTGAATAGCCATCCTCCTGATCTCAGCCTCCCAAGTAGCTAGGATTACAGGCGTGAGCCACTGGCACCCGGCCCAACAACATTTCGAACTAGAGAAAACCCTTGGGCGGGGTTGGAGAGTCCGGTCCTTGGGGTGGAAGTTGTTCCTGGGATGGACATGAGCCCAGCAGCTGCCAGTGAGCTGAGACAGACGGAAGCCTGGAGGTCAGGGGAGAGGAGGAAGTGGGTCCTTAGAACTTTGCTTACTTACTTATTTATTTATTTTGTCAATGGATACAAGTTGTTCACTCATAATGAGAGCCTGATGCTTTGGTGTTGTTTGATTTCTTTTCTTTTCTTCTTTAATTAAAAAACAAAGCCCTTATTTTTCAGACTGCCCTGGGAAGGGGACCTGTGCCTCCAAAATGGCAAGCAAAGAGCTCTAGTAAAAGAGCATCCTAGGGTATAAATGATTTAAATTTGATTTTTTCCTTGAAGAAAAATACCACCGAAGAGTAATATAAAAATAAAGGTTTTATCATGGAATGATACTTTGTGTAATTCCAGAAAATGTTCCTATCAGTTTATAGACCCAGTTTGGTAACATGTAAAATCTCCCTCAGGAAAGTGAGAGGAAGAAAACAATTACATTTTAATTAAAATCCTACCTCAATTAAGGATATGTGTGGTTTTTGTTTTGTTTTGTTTTTGAGATAGGCTCTTCCTTTTTTTTTCGGTACTGGGGTTTGAACTCAGGGCCTTGAGCTCACGAGGCTCAAGTGAAGTCAGGTCCACTTGAGTGACGCGCAGGACATTTTTGCTTTAGTGATTTATGGGCCGGCCTGGACTGAGATCCTCCAATTCATGTTTAGCCAGGGTGACAGACACCCACCACCACGCAGAACTTGCTGATTGAGCTGGAGTCCCTCAAACTTTTGCCCTGGCTGACCACGAACCACAATCCTGCCAATCTCCACCTCCCAAGTAGCTACAATTACAGGCATATGCCACCTTGCCCCGTGAGACAGGATGGCCTCGAAGTTGCAATCCTTCATCCTCAGCCTTACCAGTGCTGAGATTACAGACGTGCACCACCATGCTTGGCCTGGTGAAGGATAATTTGATGGTGATGGAGAAAGAATGCTGAAGTGAAATTAAATAAAATACTTTATAGATCCAGATCAAATGAAGTCACAGCACATATGATACTGACTCCTGAGAAAACAGAATTCTCTTTTATTACAGGACTTGTCAGAGCCTTTACACTAAAGATATGTAGTGGGACTTTCCAAGGAGGGAATTTAGCTTGCAGCTTTTCAAAGCTTCACAGAAGTGACAATAACTCCTCAAACATATCACTGTATGATATAATGGCTGGAATACATCTGAAGTAGGTACTTTATTTTATTTAGCAGTAAAAGATTCAAAGTTCAAAGTATTCATCTTACCTTATTTCCACTTTTATTTTGAAGGGGCAGTAATATTTGAAGCAAATAAAGAAGATTCATTTACTCAACTTTTAAAAGTGCTTTATGCATTTCATTGTATTTTTACTTTTTGGCGATACTGAGGTTCAAACTCAGGGCCTTGTGCTTACTAGGCAGGTGCTCTACCACTTGAACCACACCCCCAGATTTTTTTTTTTTTGATAATGTGTATAAACCATACAAGTCAGATAGATGAATGGGAACTGGTTGATGATCTGTTTTGTAATGGTTTCTTCACTGAGGCTTAAATGCTGTTCTCAACTCACCAAATCTTTCTTTTTCCCATTCTTATTAGGATATATTCATAGTACAGGGGAGATTCATTGTGACAGTTCCAAATAGCCTTACACTGTACATTGGTTAGATTGTCCCACCACCTTCTCACCTCCCCAAATCTTAAGAAGACCTATCTTCAATTTTTTTTTTTTTTTTTGCAGTACCAGGGCTTGAACTCAGGGTCTACACCTTGAGCCACTCCACCAGCTGTTTTTTTGTGATTTTTTTTTTTTTAGATAGGGTCTCTCAAACTATTTTCCTGGGCTGGTTTTGAACCAGGATCTTCTAAGTAGCTAGGATTAGAGATATGAGCCACCAGTGCCCAGCCCTCTTCAAATTTTTTAAAACAAAAAAGAGAAAGTAATATCTTATTCTTTCTACATGATCTAACCACCCATTTTGGGTTTGAACAATTGAAATTCTGTGTCTTAAAAGGTTGTATAATGTCCAATTAGCCACATCCTTGCCTCTTTAATTTCAAAAGCTCTTTTAGAAAAAAGTTTGGGGAATTGGGTTTTTGGTGGCATAGACTGGGTCCTTTTTTTTTTTTTGGTGGCAGTACTGGGATTTGAACTCAGAGCCTCACGCTTGCTAAGCAGGCACTCTAGCACTTGAGCCACTCCACCAGTCCTGGGTCCCCTTTTATGCATGTGAACATAGACCAAATACATTTTCCCTGCTTCCCACCACTCATCAATGCTTTTTATTAGTAAAACAACAACTTTTAAACATTTTTAGCCTTTGAACTGTACACTTAAAATGATTAAAATGGTTATTTTATACAATGTATTCTTCACTGCAATAAAAATTCAAAAGAAAGTGATACAAGCAGAAATTTTAAAACATTTAATAAGTCGCTAAAAGCTAGAAACTATTGAAATATGTCAACTTTCATTATCTATACTGATACTGTAATTACTAAGATCTCAGAGTTTCTCTTACTCATTTTCTTCTAGAAGGATGTTCTAATAATCTTTTATGCCAAAACAGAGCAATTTCCACATTGCTAACATCTCTTGTAAACATGCTGATTCACTCAGTATTTCAATCTATCACACTTTTTAAGTATTCACTTAAAATGTCAAATGGTTATCAACCATCCTGGCAATTACTGACAGAAGAGTACTAAGCCTGGCTTGATGTCTGTATCTAAAAGCAAGTCCTCTGACAGAGCAATAATTCATTTTGATGGTCACAGTCCAGGACTGTGAAGTTGACTGATTGATGACTTGGGTTGGAAAAGATGAAAACCTTATTTTAGAATAGCTTTAGCCTAGTCTAACATCCCTCCAGCTTGGTAGACTGCACTAATTGGTGCTTAGGGAAGGCAAGGACCGAGAAGATTCCCTAAAGGGATTGAAAGAAAATGGGCCCACCTTGAATGTACCAAATGACCTACATCTAACATCGCTGAGACAGTCTTCATGATCAGAATGGAAATACCAGAGTTGATGATCAAACTAGACCCTAGAAAATCTTTTGTCTCTGTCATTCGGGTAGCTCCTTGTCCAAATAATAGTTATTACTATAAGCTTTGTTTAAAACACTTCTCACCAGTCTTCAAGCAAGTGTGTATAACCCTTGAGACCTTAAGTTTCCCTTCGGCCTCACATAACTCATCTTGGTAGTTCTTCGAGAATTGTGTTCCTGCTTTTGTGCTGTGACCAGTTGCAAAGAGGCTCTTACAGGCAGACTTAGCCTCAGGACATACTTGACTTACTTTGTGGTCTGACTCTTGGTTCCCATTCAGAAAGGCCTGCTGACATCACTTGAATGAGTCAGCATTCCTTTCCTTCACCGGGCAGACAAATAAATCTGGTTTTGTTTAGACTGTGACACGAAGGTCTTCATCTCTTTCTGCAGTACTGAGTAGTAAAAGGGTATCTAATGTGCATGCAAAACCCAAGTATTTTGTAAGCCTTTTAAGTGCACTTATGAGGGACTGAAAATTCACGTACCTTCAGAGACCATGCAGGAGACATAACGAAGAGACTGGATGAGGTGACCCTAACAGCTGGAGGGAGCAATGCCATCTGGAAAGGTCTGGGACTCTTCTAAAGAGAGGCTGACTTGGCTCCAGGAATTGGGGCTCCATCCAAATGTTTGTCCCAGCTCTGTTGCTGATGGTCGTGCCATCCCTCCTTATTGTGGCTTTCACCCAATGAATATGGGTTATTTATGTAAAGATATGATTCTTTCCTCCTTTCTGGATGAGCCTAGAAACCCACATAACTTCCTGTATCTGTATTAAACAATACCGGGATAGAGCATATAGTCCTTATGTTAACCAGCAAGCAAACTTACCTCATTGCTACAGGGAAGAGATATACTTGCTCCTGTAAGACAAGACTATGCACCAGATAAAAGAACTTTCTGTGCTTTCTGTTTAGGGATCCACAACTGCTGGGTCACAGTTAAGTGGTGGAAAGTCTTAGACGTTCCCCAGTGGGAAGGAAAACCAAAGAAGGATGAAGGAAAGAGGGTGGACAAAGAGGAACATGAGAGCAAGGAGAGGAGGGATGGAAAAAGACAAAAGGAGAAAGAAATAGAGGAACCCAGAGTAGCTAATGCTTATTAAACTTTAGAGTGAAGTTGGCGGCTGCCAGACAAAGCCCTTCTTCGAGAGGTCTCTGAGCCATCACGGAGGCTGGAGAGGTAGGACTTGTTATCCTTAGTCACAGACAAGCAGGTGAAGCTCAGGGTGCTGGCTGCAGTTTTCTGGTCCCACGCTTAGGAGGTGAGCATCAGGGATAGAAAGGTACATAAAGGACCCCACAAACTCCATTTAAAAACTATTAGAAATCATAAACTCTTTTGGAAAAGTAGCAGAATACAAAATTAATATACAGCAATCAGTAGCCTTCCTATTTACCAACAATGAATAGACTAAGAAAGAAGTCAGGGAAACAGTCCCATTTACAATAGCCTCAAAAAATACCTAGGAATGTATTTAAAGAAGGAAACCAAAGATCTTTTCAGTGAAAACTATAAATCACTGAAGAGAGAAATTGAAGAAGACATCAGAAGATGGAAACCTCTCCCATGCTCATGGATTGGCAGAATTAACATCGTGAAAAAGGCCATCTTACCATGTTCAGTGCAATTTCTATCAAAATTCCAATGGCATTGTCCATAGAGATGGAAAAATCAGTCCTAAAATTCACATGGAAACACAAAAGACCTCTAATAGCCAAAACAATTCTGAGCAAAAAGTCCAACGCTGGAGCTAGGATGTGGTCAAATGGTAGACTGCCCGTTTACCAAGTGTAAGGCCCTGAGTTCAAACCCCAATACCACCAAAAAAAAAAGTTCAGAAAGTCCAATGCTGGAGGTATCACAGTACCTGACTTCAAACTATTTACAGAGCCATAGCAATAAAAACAGCACAGCATCGGGCACCGGTAGCTCACGCCTGTAATCCTAGCTACTCAGAAGGCAGAGATCAAGAGGATTGCAGTTCACAAGACCCTATCTTGAAAAAAAACAACAAAAATAACAACAAAAAAAGGGCTGGTGGAGTGGCTTAAGGTGTAGGCCCTAAGTTCAAGCCCCAGCATTGCAAAAAAAGGAAGAAAAAAATAACAAAAACCTAGCATGATAGTGGCAACAAAAACAGACATGAAGACCAATGGATTAGAATAGAAGACCCAGACATAGACCTACACAGCTACAGCTAACTAATCTTCAACAAAGCAGCCCAAAACACACGATGGAAAAAAGATGGCTTCTTCAACAAATGTTGCTAAAAAACAACTGGATATCCACATGGAGAAGACTGAAACTAGATCCCTCTCTCTCGCTCTGCACTGATATCAACCCAAAGTGGATCAAAGACTTTAATGTGAGGACTGAAACTTTGAAACAACTACAGAAAGCAGTAGGAAATACATGGGAACATATAGGTATAGGGAATGACTTCCTAAGTAGAACTCAAATGTCTCAGCATCTAAGAGAAAGAATGAACAAATGGGACTGCATCAAATTAGAAAGCCTCTGCACAGCAAAAGAAACAGTCACTAAACTAAAGAGACTGTCCATAGAATGGGAGGAAAATCTTTGCCAGCTATTCATTTGATAAGGGACAAATATCCAGACTCTACAGGAACACAAAAAACTCAACCCCCAAAGAATCAAAATCGCATTAAAGAAATGGACACATTAATTAAATAGGGTATTCTCAAAAGAAGAGGTACAAATGGCCAGTAAATACATGAAGAAGTGTTCACCTTCCCTGATTATAATAAATGCAGATCAAAACTACACTTAGATTTCATCTCACCCCAGTTAAAATGACCATATTTAAGGGCAAAAACCATTAGAAATGCTGGCGAGGATACAGTGACAGGAACCCATATACACTGTTGGTTGGAATGCAAATTAGTACAACCACTATGGAAAGCCATATGGAGAGTCCCCAAAAAGCTAAAGACAGAACTGCCATTACAAATGGTTCAAGAAAATGTGGTATGTATGCACAATGGAGTTTTACTCAGCAATAAGGAATAATGATATGTGGTTTAAAGGTAAATGGATGCAATTAGAGGGCACCATGTTAAGTGAAGTTTCAGAAAGACAAAGGTCACATGATTTCCTCTCATATATGGAAGACAGATCCAAAAGATAAACACATATCCAAAAACAAACATGATCATACACAAACTCAGATGTAGAACTTGTTGAAATAGTAGAACTGGAACACAGGAAAAGACAGAAAGGAAAAGAGAACGATAGACAGTCAACAATATCATAAAACATAACATTGAAGGAAGGACTGCAGGAGGTCCCAAAAGGTGATAAGTGCGCAAGGAGACACCTCTCCTTCCCAAGAAACATCTGTCTGCACCTGAGAGACACCTTTGCCCTCGGGCAATGCAAAAAAATACTATAAAAACCCAATCCCTACCATGACCCACAGACCACCGGGATCCCTGGAATTCCCCACCATGCAGTCTTTCTCTTCTCTTCACTACAGATAAAATCTCTGACCTCTGCTGTTGGAATCTGCCTGCGCTTTCATTCTCAGAGTGGGCCCAAGAACCCTGAGCACCTGAAATTCCTGTGCATATCATCTGTGAATCAGCATTATGAAGGAAAGGACATAACGATATGTATTGAAAGCTGTTGAAAAAGAGGGGTGGGAGGAAGGGGGTAAGGGAGAGTAATGGAAGGGGTTGAATGGACCAAAGAGAAGTAAATCACAGCTGGGATATGTTGGCAATAATGGCGCCAATAGGTTTTGGTTCTTACTGCACCCTTAAGTTTCTGTCTCCCAGGGTCACGGTCCTGCCTCAAGTCTAGCTTGAATTCCCCTTCTGCCCCAACCTCCAATCAGCATGAACCATAAGATCCTAACCAAACAGATCATGCTGAGTCTCACTGAGGGGTATTTAAGCCCCTGCCCCCCCCATCTCTCTCTCTCTGCTCTCTCCCTCTCCCACCCAGCAATAAAGAATCTCTTGGCCAGATCACTCCTCTCCGCGTGGTCACTTTGGGGCCTATAGGATACATCAAGAAACCCCTTTGAACCTTGACTTAGAAATTAATAAAGGAAAACAGGACTGTAAAATAGGCATAGTGTGTGAGGGGAGGTACTTGTGGGAGGGAGAGGGTGAAGGAAGGAGATTAAGGTGAGGGTATATGGTGCATGGACTTCATATACCTCTAGGAAATAAAACACAGAAGCCTCTTACAATTGCTTGAAGGGGGTTGGGAAGGGGGCCGAGGGGGAGAGATGGTGGTGGTGATCTAACCAAACTGTAGTTTGTTTCCACTTGCACCAAGCCATGCTCTGATGTACCTTGCCATCACCCTCTTTCACCCCACCAAGACCTAGCAGGGTTCCCAGTTCCCATGTGTCCTCAGGTCCATCCTTCCTGGTTGTCATCTCTGATGAACATTTGATAAAATGTCAGTACTAGATCTGTGTGCTGCTCTGAGAGGAATTTACTCCCAATATGGAAATTCCACGGGCAGCCTGGTAGGGTAGGTAGGAGGTGTTGAAGTTGGGCAAAGGCAGTGGAGGTGGAGATAAGAGGAACTGTCACTGGCAAGATGGGTGATCCTGGCCAAATCACTCAACAGCTCAAGGTCTTATTTTCCTGAGAAATGAGATCCAGGCCATGCATGTATTGCTTAATATTCTTAGCATTAAGGAAGAAGCCTTGAAAATCTGATGCAAAGAGTCTGTAGACTCAGACCCTCAGAAAAATGCAAAGTGTGCCTAAATATGTTTAAATATAGAAAAGGGAGGAAAATATAGGAGATCACAGACTGCCCCACCCCTCACCTTGTGTAAATTCTAAAAAAGATAGTACATTTGTTCTACCTTCCCCAGGACCTTTGTTACACAGATCAGGGTATTGTGCAGAAGGGAGAAAGGGAAGTAACAAGAGAGGCAGAAGATGACAAATGAAATGCACTTCGAGATTAACACTTTGTGCTTCTGAAGAAACCATCAAGAAAGTGAACAACCACTTGCCTAGCATGCACAAGGCTTTGGGTTCAAAAGGAAGAAGCAAAGTGAAAAAACACTACTGGAGGGCTGGTGGAGCATCTCAAGTGGTAGGGCATCTGCCTTGCAAACATAAGACCCTGACTTCAACGTCCAGTACAGCAAACAAACAAAAAAATCCAAGAATAGAAAAAAATACTTACAAATCATTTATCTGAAGAGCAACTTTTATCCAGAACATGTAAATACCTCCTGAAGAACAGACTGCAGGAGGTCCCAAAAGGTGATAATTGGCCAAGGAGACACTTCTCCTTCCCAGGAAACTTCTGTTTGCACCTGAGAGACATCTCTTCTCTCTGGCAATACAAAAAGGCTATAAAAACCCAATCTCCAACCTCACCCATGGGACCACCAGTTTCCGGGTCCCTCTGCATGCTCCCATACAGTCTTTCTCTTCTCTTCTCTACAAATAAAATCTTTCCGACCTCTGCTGCTGGAGTCTGCCTGTGCTTTCATTCTTAGAGTGGACTCAAGAACCCTGAACACCTGAAATTCCTGCGTGTGTCATCTGTGCATCACTCCCACTAACCAAACAATACAAAACAAAAATGACCCAACTAAAAAATGGACAAATGATTTTAATAGACATATCTTCAACAAAAATAAATAAATGGCCAGTAAGTTCATGAAAAGAAGCTTCAATATCATTAGTCTCATCATCACTAGAGAAATGCAAATCAAAACCCACAAACAGTATAAAAGCTATATATGACAAACCTACAGCCAGCATTATACTTAACAGAGAAAAACTGAAACCATTCCCTCTAAAATCAGGAACCAGACAAGGATGCCCACTATCTCCACTCCTATTCAACATAGTACTGGAATTCCTAGCCAGAGCAATTAGGCAAGAAGAAAGAATAAAAGGAATACAAATAGGTAAAGGAACTGTCAAAATGTCCCTATTTGCAGACGACATGATCCTATACCTTAAAGACCCAAAAAAACTCTACTCAGAAGCTTCTAGACATCATCAATAGCTATAGCAAGGTAGCAGGATATAAAATCAACATAGAAAAATCATTAGCATTTCTATACACTAATAATGAACAAACTGAAAAAGAATGTATGAAAACAATTCCATTTACAATAGCCTCAAAAAAAATCAAATACCTAGGTGTAAACCTAACAAAAGATGTGAAAGACCTCTACAAGGAAAACTATACACTTCTGAAGAAAGAGATTGAGGAAGACTATAGAAAGTGGAGAGATCTCCCATGCTCATGGATTGGTAGAATCAACATAGTAAAAATGTCAATACTCCCAAAAGTAATCTACATGTTTAATGCAATTCCCATCAAAATTCCAATGACATTCATTAAAGAGATCGAAAAATCTACCTGAAATTTACATGGAAACACAGGAAGCCACAAATAGCCAAGGCAATACTCAGTCAAAAGAACAATGCAGGAGGTATCACAATACCTGACTTCAAACTATATTACAAAGCAATAGCAATAAAAACAGCATGGTACTGGCACAAAAACAGACATGAAGACCAGTGGAACAGAATAGAGGACCCAGATATGAAGCCACACAACTATAACCAACTTATCTTTGACAAAGGAGCTAAAAATATACGATGGAGAAATAGCAGCCTCTTCAACAAAAACTGCTGGGAAAACTGGTTAGCAGTCTGCAAAAAACTGAAACTAGATCCATGTATATCACCCTATACCAAGATTAACTCAAAATGGATCAAGGATCTTAATAGCAGACCCCAAACTCTAAAGTTGATACAGGAAAGAGTAGGAAATACTCTGGAGTTAGTAGGTATAGGTAAGAACTTTCTCAATGAAACCCCAGCAGCACAGCAACTAAGAGATAGCATAGATAAATGGGACCTCATAAAACTAAAAAGCTTCTGTTCATCAAAAGAAATGGTCTCTAAACTGAAGAGAACACCCACAGAGTGGGAGAAAATATTTGCCAGCTATACATCAGACAAAGGACTGATAACCAGAATATATAGGGAACTTAAAAAACTAAATTCTCCCAAAACTAATGAACCAATAAAGAAATGGGCAAGTGAACTAAACAGAACTTTCTCAAAAGAAGAAATTCAAATGTCCAGAAAACACATGAAAAAATGCTCACCATCTCTAGCAATAAAGGAAATGCAAATTAAAACCACACTAAGATTCCACCTCATCCCTGTTAGAATAGCCATCATCAGCAACACCACTAACAACAGGTGTTGGCGAGGATGCGGGGGAAAAAGGAACCCTCTTACACTGCTGGTGGGAATGTAGACTAGTACAACCACTCTGGAAGAAAAATTGGAGGCTACTTAAAAAGCTAACATTGATCTACCATTTGATCCAGCAATACCACTCTTGGGGATATACCCAAAAGACTGTGACACAGGTTACTCCAGAGGCACCTGCACACCCATGTTTATTGCGGCACTATTCACAATAGCCAAGTTATGGAAACAGCCAAGATTCCCCACTACTGACGAATGGATTAAGAAAATGTGGTATCTATACACAATGGAATTTTATGCAGCCATGAAGAAGAACGAAATGTTATCATTCGCTGGTAAATGGATGGAATTGGAGAACATCATTCTGAGTGAGGTTAGCCTGGCCCAAAAGACCAAAAATCGTATGTTCTCCCTCATATGTGGACATTAGATCAAGGGCAAACACAACAATGGGATTGGACTATGAGCACATGATAAAAGCGAGAGCACACAAGGGAGGGGTGAGGATAGGTAAGACACCTAAAAAAATTAGCTAGCATTTGTTGCCCTCAACACAGAGAAACTAAAGCAGATACCTTAAAAGCAACTGAGGCCAATAGGAGAAGGGGACCAGGAACTAGAGAAAAGTTAGATCAAAAAGAATTAACCTAGAAGGTAACACACATGCACAGGAAATTAATGTGAGTCAATGCCCTGTATAGCTATCCTTAGCTCAACCAGCAAAAACCCTTGTTCCTTCCTATTATGGCTTATACTCTCTCTACAACAAAATTAGAGATAAGGGCAAAATAGTTTCTGCTGGGTATTGAGGGGGTGGGGGGAGAGGGAGGGGGCGGAGTGGGTGGTAAGGGAGGGGGTGGGGGCAGGGGGGAGAAATGACCCAAGCCTTGTATGCACATATGAATAATAAAAGAAAAAAATGCATTTAGGGAAAAAAAAAACCCACAAACAGGATGCACCACACCCATAGTCCCAGCTACTTGGGAGGCAGAGATCAGGAAGACTGAGGTTCAAAGCTAGTCCAAGGAAAAGCTAGGGAGACCCTCATTTCAATAAGTCAGGCTTAGTGGCACACAACTGGAATTTCAGTCAGGGGAGAGGCATAAGTATAGGTAGTGGGACAGAGGTCTGAGGTCAACCCTAGACAAAAATTGTGAGACTATCTGAAAAACAACTAAAGCAAAAAATGGCTGGGGCATGGTGAACCGCTTGCCTAGTAAGTATGAGGCACTGAATTCATCCCAGAACTGCCCCCCCCCAAAAAACCCCACAAAAACAGCTTTTACTTCAAAACTAAGATGGATACAATAAAATAGATGGAGAAAGGGCTAGGGGTGTAGCTCAGAGTGCTTGCCTAACACACTCAGGTCCTGGGTTCAATTCCAGCACCACACACATAGCAAAAGATGGACAGTAACAAATATTGACAATGTGAACTAAAGAATTTGCATATATATTAAATATGCACATATATATTTACATATAGTGGTGATGGGTGCCTGCAGACTGCTTGAGCTTGGCCTCATAGAGCACTGTGATTGCGGGGAGATGAAACATTGTAGGGGAAGAGCCACAAATATCTTGGGAATCTTGTGCCCTTTAATGGCTATTTTCCTGTCCACCTCTGTACCTGACCTACCATCCTTACTTAGCCTTGGGAATATCCTCGGGCTTAATACACAAAGACAACATCTAAAGACCATGGACTCCCCCCTGGCTGTAGCCCACCTATCTGGTAACCACCCCAGTCTCTATTTTATGAACACATTGATTCATGACTTTTCTTTTCTGTCACCAAAAAAGTTGACACAACCTTTTCCATGGTGGAACATGCCATTCAAGGTAACTTGAATCCATGTTCCTGGCCCATGGTCACTCATATGTGACTCAAAATATTTTTTTTAAATTTCTTTAAAACAGAGTTGGCAATTTTACATCAACCACAAGGATATAGAGAAATTGGTGGTTTTCAGTTGCTGTGGAAAATAGTTGTGCCCTCCTTAAAAATGTCAACATATTTGACCCAGCAAACCTCTCCAAAGCACAAACCAAAGAAAACCAAAAACACATGTTCACAGAAAGATTTGCACATGAATATTCATAGCAATGTTGTCATGGTAGCCGAAAAGTGGAAACAATCCAAATGCCCACTGATTGGTGAATGGATAAACAAAATGAAGTCTCTCCCAAGAGTGGAAACTATTCAATCATATGAGAAATGAAATGCTGATGATTCATGGTGCAATATGAAGGAAATCTGAAAACATTCGAAGCAAAATAACCCAAACATAAAAGGCCACAAATTATATGGTTCCATTTATGAGAAATGAACAGGCAAATCCATGGAGATTGACAGTAGATAAATGGTTGCCAGGGGCCGGCAGGAGTGGGGCAGAAGAGAGTGAGGAGGTCATGGGGAAGGATTGCTAATAGGGGTGAGTTTTTTTATGGGGTGGATGAAAATGTTCTGGAACGAGTGGTGATGGGTGCGCAATCTTGCGAATATGCTAAAAATTTCTGAATGGTACCCTCTATAAAGGTAAATTTTGTGGTGTGTAAATCATATCTCAATTAAAAAATAGATCTGGGGGATGCAGGGACAGAGAAGAAGTAAGGAAGCCTGAAAGCCAGCCCCAGGTTGGGGAGGAATAAGAGAAGAAAGTTTAAGGCACCTGCCTTGTCATCTGGGATGTGGGAGAGACGAGGGTAAAGACTTTTCGGAAGTTTGGTGTGTATTTGGACATACATCCCCATCTTCTTTTGTTAACTTATTCTAGAAGCTTCAGAAATGACATGTTTAAAGGGTTTGAGCATTTTGAGCATTCGATTTGTGAGTAGGAGAATGTGACATTGAACTTAGACTGACGCGGGTTTCCACATTCATCCAGTCAACACACATTCATTGAGCAAATAACGAGTGCCACGCCCTCTTCTGTGGACACCGGGGTGAGGTGGTGGACAAGCCGGGAGGAGTGCTGTCCTCCTGGAGCTTATGGTCTGTGTGCATGTTCACATGTGTGTGTGTTTGCGTGGGTGTGGGTCATGTATGCATGTGTGCACGCACATGTGGGCAAAAGGAGGTCTTACGCACAAACTCGATGAAAAAAAGTGATATGACATTCCCAAATGGTGATTGATGCGTGATTTTCATTAAAAACGAAGGCAGAGAAAAGTAATAAGATTCTGGAGGGCTACATGGCAGCCCTCACTTAGAACTCTGGGTAAGAACACGTCTAAATATCCCTCTTACCTGAGGATGCAAATCTATAATTCATAGGGCAGGTATGAAAGATGCAAAAGTAACAAGCACTCCAAATCAATGAATGATAGAAAATGTCAGAAATTTGGATCCTGTACATTTGGAATTGGGGTCAATATAAAGAGGAGTTTGACTGAGATACCTTTCATATGTAGCAATTTTAAAAGAGAGTTTGCAAAATAAATGCTGTTGAGTCAAACTGCTCCATCAACTCAGATATTTCCCAAGTGTTTACTGCGCCTGAGGCGTTGAGACCCACATGGAGAGGTGACGTTTGGCGGCTGAAACTGGAAGGAACCTTGGTGATGATCTAATAAGGACTTCAATCCCTTCATTGTACGGAGAAGGAAACTGATATTCAGAAGCTCCAGGAATGTGGCCAAGTTTCCAGTGTGTCCAGGTGCCCCGATTCCAGGGCGAGCAGAAGCATTCATTTATAAATAATTGATCTGTGAAATTGATCTGTGAATGAAGGCTGTCCATTTACTAAACCAAGGTCCTACCTAATGTGCCCTCTGAAACAATTTGTTACCTCTTAGTTCTGTTTCTCCCTGATAACATATTGAAACGGCATTTTGTTAGCTCTTTCCCCACTTCTTCAGTTTCTCTGTAAAACAGTGCATCACTTCTTACTTCTGTCTTGTCAGTTAGCAATAGCGCTTGACTGGTTTCTTCATTCATCAGCGCTATAAAAGGAGCCATTAGGAACAGGCACCTCATCAGATACAGCCCTGGCCTGGGAAAACTGCAAATCCAGAGACTATCGACATGCTTACACATGAAGACAATGAAAGGAAGACTGATGACACCGTCAGAGAAATGGTGTAGATTCCAGAGGACCCAGCTGTGTCGGCTTGGGAGAAAGGAAAGCAAGAAATCACAAAGCTGACTTTGTGAAGCTGACTTCACAAAGCTTCTGAGAAATCACATCTGGAATTAACGGAAGCTGTTTAGGTCTTCGGGCAACAAACAAGCACCTTAAACTACCAGCAAAATCAGCAATTTTCTGTAAAGCACCCACACAAACTTGTCTTTGTTTCACCACAGGGCACATTTTTAAACTGATTGCTGATATTTGGGAACCTTTAACCCATATTCTGGGGAAATTATCTGTAATTGCATCCAAGTTCACCTCAGTTGTGTCGACACTTAAAACAAACTCAGGAGACTTTTTAAAAATTCCGTTCTCTGCTGAGCACGGTGGCTCAATTCTATAATCCCAGCCACTCAGGAGTGGAGACTGGGAGAATTGTGGTTCCGGGCCAGCCCTAGCAAAAAGTTCAAGAGAACCCATCTCAACTAATGACTGGGTTTGGTGGTCACATCTGTCATCCTAGCTATGTGGAGAATAGAGGAATTGTAGTCCAGGAGAGCTTGGGTGAAACCCAATCTCAAAAACAACCAATGCAAAAAGGGCTTGCAAAATGGTAGAGCAAACATGAAGCCCTGAGTTCAAACTCCAGTACAGAAAAAGAAAACTAAACTATTATTTTTTTCATTGTGTTTTAGGTTGACAGCTGTAACTTTGTAAGGATGTATCGAAATGGCAATGTAATGTGTTTTTAATGAGGCTTGACAGTTTTCAGTGAATAAATAAAAACAAAGCTCAGATTTATAAATAAGTCACAGTGAAATTAGTACTTCCTAGGAGTACAGTCCTATATGTCTGCCAGTCAGAAAACTTTTCATTGTGATTCTCACAATTTGCTGTTAGCACACTTCAGGGTGCAGGACTAATAGAGGGCCAGGACTCAGTAGTGACACAGAGCAAATGTTTCAGCAAGTCTGGCTGGGGGCAGAGAGTTCACCCTTTGCATGGAATCATTCAACTACTTCTCCCATTTCTATAGAAAAAAATGCTTTTGTAATCACTGTGTTAGAGGTGAGGGAACTCCGGCTTTGCCAAGGCCACACACTAGGGAGTGGTAGGTAGGTTCCTGTGTTGGACTCTACCAGCTGGCCAACTGCTCTGGGGGAGAATCCCCCCTTTCCTGGCTCTGTCTCTTGCCAGTTTTGTGATTTGGGGACATTCCCCTATTCAGCCTAGTGGGCCTTCATTTTTCTTACCTGTATAAACATAGACCAAATTTCTGGCCCCTCAGTTGCCTTTCATACTTTCCCAGAGCTCTACCATGCTGGTTCACAGCTGGCTAAAATGTTCTCATCAGCAGTTGCCCTAGGGCCGAGTCTCAAACAGCCCCAGAAGTTTAAAAAAAAACAAGTAGCAATGCCACACACACGCTAGCATGCTAGCATGCGGCCCAGCCTGCTCCCAGCCCACCCTTCCTCTTTCTTCCCCACCAGGAGCTGCTGGCCCAGGGGACAAGTTCAGTGCCATCCAATGGGATTCAGGAGACTAAAGATACAAGTGGAAAGGAGGCATATTGGGCCTCAGCCCCATAGAACAATGTGGCCACTGTCTTCTGCCTTGGCTTCTCTGATTATGTCACATCTTTGCAGACCACAGAAAAAGAGATTCGAGTTGGCTGAGCCACACTCCTTCCCCCGATTTTCAGTCCTGTGGTGGCCAGACGTCCCTTTCTCCTCCCACCACCCACGCTCTCTCAGCAATGAAAGTCCATTGTCAGCTAGACTCAGGAAGTGCAGGCTGAGGAGCACAGCTGGAGTGATCTCTCCATGCAGCAGTAAACTGAGTCTGGAGACCTTGTTCAGCATTCTGACTCTGCCACCAAATGACTGTGCAAATTGGGGTGTGCCATTGTCTAAGGTTCACTTCCTACATGGGAACAGGACGAATGCTCCTTCTGTGAAGACCAAGAAAGATAACACACACAATCACCATGAGTGGATCCCAGAGCCTGGCTTCCTGGTATATTTTATTTGTTGGCACTCAGAGTAAAGGATCTTACTTGTACAGAACATTGTGGATGAACAGGAAGGAGATGCAGAAGGAGTTCTAACTGCCCAATGGACTCTTGTCATCCATGTCCTCTCCTGGCAATCACCAGGGATGAGGGGCTCAAGAACTTGTCACAGTTGCAACCTCTGTGTAAGGAGGCACACACAGGTGTTACACACCTTCATACAAATGTATGAATATAATGGATAATTGTATTGATGTGAATGAACTGTTTTCCCTGCCTTCACTCAACTACCATAGGGGACACTGCCTAATCACAGAGATCATCATATCATTTAAATAATAATACAGTGACATATTTGGATCAATGGTAAAAGTAGAAATAGTTCTGATTGGGAGAAAAAAGGCCAGAAAACCGGACTGACTCTGGCTTAATTGTTCTTGCAAAAAAGGGAGACATGAGTCAGACAGTTACTGGTGTAATTTATGGATGCCAGGCTTTGGACTGTAGTCTTTGTAATTTTCTTGGAATTGTCCTTGTGGTTTGCAAGATAGCCACAGACAGCTCCAAAATGACATAATCATACAAAACAAGAGGCAGAATGTCCCTGTGCACCAACGCTTTCCCAGGGTGGGAACAACTTTCCAGAAGTCCCTAAGCAGAAGCCTTCATCTCTCATTGGCTAGAACTGGGGTGCGTGGGCACTGCTAGCCCAGACTAGAAAAGTGTTAATGGGACACCCAGCTGGTGGGGGAGGGTGGCGATGGAGAGGTTGAGAAGTCCATCAGTAGTGTCTGGCTTAAAGCATGGCAGAGCATTTCTGATGGTAACTTAAGATCAACACGTCTTCGGTTCTCAGTACCACACTGGTTCTCAACCAAACACACTGTCTTCCTATTATTAAGATACATAAAAAAAAATGTAAAAAGAACATCTGAAATTTCTGCACCCACTGCCCACGCACTGTAGACATTTGGCAGCTGGGTCCACAATGGTTTGCTCAGATTTCTTAAAGTAGGAATTCCCACTTTCTCTCCTGAAAGGTCCAGGAGTCTTTTAAATACCTTCTGTTTGTGTGTATGTGAGATCTGAGTTTGAACTCAGGGCTTCACACTTGCAAAGCAGCCACTCTGCTGTTTAAGTCATGCCTCCAGTCCATTTTGCTCTAGTTATTTTGGAGATGGGATGTCTTTAGAATTATTCTCCCTGGCTGGCCTTAAACTGTGATCCTTCCTATCTCAGTCTCCCAAGTAGATAGGATTAGAAGCATGAGCCACTAGTACCCAGCCAGGCACCAGTGCCTTCCCATTTTCAGTCCAAGCTTGTCCTTGTAATCTGGTCCTCTCTTTCTGTTTTCCCCAGGGACTGGAATATGGATGCAGTAGCACCCTGTGGGGGCTGGAGGAATGGCTCAAGTGGTAGAGTACCTGCCTAGCAAGCATGAGGCCCTGAGTTCAAATCCAAGTATCACCCTATAGGATGGTAGAGCAGCAAGAGGGAAGGAACTTGGGTCTTTGAATGAACACATAGAGTAAAGACACTGGCGATTCTGGACCATTCACCTCCAAGCTACCTTGTGAGAAGAAATGAAGCTCTTGGTTAGGTTTCTGAATTTCCAAGTGCATTGAAGCCTCTGTATATGGTTTCCTAAATAAGTGTGTGGATCAGCTGTATTTCTATTACCTGGAATGGTTTAAAAAATACATAGTGCCCCAGATCCTGTTCGAAGAGATCCTGATTCAGCCAGTTTGGAGTACAGGAAGACATTCACTATGGGAATTTTTATGACACATTGCCAAGATTGTGAATCACTGGCCTTGCTCACCTTACTCATTCCAATGATTTTTCTCTTCTCATTCATTTTCTTTGAGTCTCCATATTCTCTTCCTACTTCATTCGTTAAAATCAGATGTGACTATTAGTATTATAAAGGACACTGCCTTTGTCTTTCCATTCACACAAATTTTCCTTCAGGGAAACTCTCGTCCTCCATGTAGTGGTTCAGATAAACCAGCAAGTCCCTCTGTACTCGAGATCAAGGTGTGCACTCACTCACACAGCCTGGCATGGGCCAGCCAGCATATATTTCTTGACCATATTCCTAGGGTCAGCAGTGGACGCATGATCACAGTCAACGGCATGAGACCTGACCCTCGGAAAAGAGAATCCGCTCTTCCTCTGGGAATGTCACCTGGTAGGATGTCTGCTTGCAGACTTCCATGAAGAGGGTCTAAGAGTGAAGTCCACTCAGTGGGGAAAAGAGAGGAGGGATGGTCCAGCACAGCTCCGTCACCTGAGCATCTGCAGCCTCCCTGATCTTTAGACTTTTCAGCTCTGTAACTCAACAAATTTCTTTTGTTAAGGACTTTCCTGACCAGCATGTAAACATAATACATGAGTATGTTATAAAGGTATATATTATAATATTTATAATGTTATTACATAGTTTTAACAGAGCCTATATACAGCTAACTTGGGAGTGGGACTCCCAAAGCCATTCTCAGCTTCTCTTACACAATGGCCCCTTGTGAGCAAACTGTGGACTCAAACCAATAGGCTTTTCATATTTTTATTTTTTTATTTTTTTTTATTTTATTATTCATATGTGCATACAAGGCTTGGGTCATTTCTCCCCCCTGCCCCCACCCCCTCCCTTACCACCCATTCTGCCTCCTCCCTCTCCTCCCATCCCCTCAATACCCAGCAGAAACTATTTTGCCCTTATTTCTAATTTTGTTGTAGAGAGAGTATAAGCAATAATAGGAAGGAACAAGGGTTTTTGCTGGTTGAGATAAGGATAGCTATACAAAGAGTTGACTCACATTAATTTCCTGTGCATGTGTGTTACCTTCTAGGTTAATTCTTTTTGATCTAACCCTTTCTCTAGTTCCTGGTCCCCTTTTCTTTCCCATTGGCCTCAGTTGCTTTTAAGGTATCTGCTTTAGTTTCTCTGCGTTAAGGGCAACAAATGCTAGCTAATTTTTTTAGGTGTCTTACCTATCCTCACCCCTCCCTTGTGTGCTCTCGCTTTTATCATGTGCTCAAAGTCCAATCCCATTGTTGTGTTTGCCCTTGATCTAACGTCCACGTATGAGGGAGAACATATGATTTTTGGCTTTTCATATTTTTAAATGGTTAAAAAACAAAAGGAGAATGTTTCATGAAAAATTATATAAAATTCAAAATTCATTGTGCATAAAGTTTTATTGGAATGCAGACATATTCATTTATATATATTTATGTATTACCCACGTGGAATACCATATTTATTTATATATTATCCATGGTTTCTCTTGCACTATAATGTCAGAGTTGAGTGACTGTAATGTGACCAAATGGCCTGCAGATCCTTTTTAGTATTTACAAAACTTTACAAAAAGTTTGCAATAGAGAAGGAAAGTCAAACACTTTCTCAGCGACATTTATAGCTGGGAGTGACCCATGTTACCCAGTTCTGACCAGTAAGATGTCAAGGAAGGTCTGCAAGAAGGATTCTGGGAGAAAAGAGTAGCTTTTTTTTGGTTTTGGTTTTTTGGGGGGGGTGGTACAGAGTTTGAAGTCAGAGCCTTGTGCGTGCAAGGCAGGTGTTCTACCACTTGAGCCACAACACCAGCTCTAAGAGTGGTTCTTAATAAAGTGAAATGGGAGAGTGAACTGCTTTCACTTTCTTGCCTTAACCACAGATGTGATATATGGGGCTGTGGTGACATTTTTTGGTCAAAGTAATGAAGCAAGCATGAGATTGACAGCATGCCTTTCTAATACACTACTGGTGGTTATGGTTCAGATATGAAGTGTCAAGGCTCATGTGTTGAAGGCTTGGTTCCCAGCTGGTGGTTCTACTAAGAGGTGATTGGATCATGAGGACACTGACTTCAACAAGATTTACCCATTGACAAGTTCATAACTGAATGGGCTATTGGGAGGCGGGGTCTCTTGGAGGAAGTAGCTCACTGGGGTCTCGCCTTTGAAGGGTGCGTCTTGTCCCTGGACCCTTCCTCTTGCTGCCTATTTCTGGCTGTCATTAGGTGAGCAAATTTGCTCTACCAGACCCTGACCACCATGATGTTCTGCCTCAACACAAGCCCACAGCAATGGGGCCAAGCAACCATGGACTGAAATTGTAAGCGAATAAATCTTTGCTCCTTTAAGTTGAGTTGCTCAGATATTTTGTCACAGTGATGAAGTGACAAAGATCCAATGCTTTCTTGTCTCTCCAGCTGGAATTGATTAGAAGCATCTGTGGTTTCTCTAAACCTAGTCTCAACAATGGTCACTGTGAGAGAATAAGACATATTTCTCCATGGGACACTGTCAGTGTCTTCAGGAATTTGACCGTGGTCACATAACCTTACACTGTATTGAGGAGAGTTCACGTCAGCCCACATTAAATCTGCCAAGGTATCTGGAGTGCGAGGGATATGAGGACAAGTTCAAGGAGCTGTGTTCCAAGGTTAAACATGTTCCCTTACTGTGGCAAAGCTGTGAAAGTGGGGTAGGAATGTAGCTCCATCGTAGAGCACATGTAAGGCCCTGGGTTCCATCCCTAATACCACAAAGAAAAGAGACCCAGTGAGTCTTCTGTGTACGTGAGATAATTTTATTGTTGTGTGAATACTCCATTGGAATTTGATATTCTTATATTCAGTTATTATTTTCATTAACTCTCATAAGCAGCTGTCATCCATGGTCCTTTTGGGAACAAAATGTAGATAAATAAGATTCAATTATACTGCAAGTACCAGTGGCTCACTGCTGTAATCCTAACTACTTGGGAGGCTGAGATCGAGAGAATCATGGTTCAAGACTAGCCCAGGCAAATAGTTCATGAGATCCCATCTCCAAAAAAATCAGGGCACAG
This sequence comes from Castor canadensis, assembly GCF_047511655.1. Classification (NCBI taxonomy): domain Eukaryota; kingdom Metazoa; phylum Chordata; class Mammalia; order Rodentia; family Castoridae; genus Castor; species Castor canadensis. Next base: position 170,165,784 of record NC_133389.1, on the reverse strand, counting down.
AGGATTAGAGATGTAGCTCAAATGGTAGGGTTCCTACTTTGTAAGCACGAAGCCCTGAGCTCAAACTCTAGTCCCATCAAAAAAACAAAAATGTAATTATACATATTTTAACAAGTTAAAATCAGTACAAAATAAATAAAATCTTAGAGTAAATGTGATACAAAGAGTAGGGCATTTTCTAAAATTTCAGACTGCTAAGTATTTCTTAAGTTTCAAAAGTCACAAGGTCTAGGCACCCATCATCAAAAACTCGTTAGAGGGCTAGGAGTGCTGCTTAGTGGTGGAGCCCATGCCTAGCGTGTGTGAGGCTCTGAATTCCATCCCCAGCACCGCCGCCCCCCCCAACATACACACACAGGTTATGTTCGAAATCCATTATAGGAAAAATTTTCTCCTTGTAGAAAGAGACACGGAAGCCTAGAAAAGATGGTCACAATCCCAGATAAACCCTCTCAGTGCTGAGATGCAGACTCTCAGGCACAGTTATTCCACAGCTCAGTATCAACAGTTCCTTATGTTTTCTCAGCTAGGTGTGGTTGTGGTGCATGTAACCCCAGCTACTCAGGAGGAAGAAGCAGGAGGATTACAAGTTCAAGGCCAGCCTGAGCTGGACAGACAGGACAGTAAATTAAGGTAGAGTCACAACAAAACCCCAGCCAAATGAATGGAGGCCTTCTGGAGACTTATGCCCTTTATTCACACTGGACTCCAGCAACTGGGAAATTCCAGGGTATCATTGGATAAATACTTGTGCTGGAATTACTCATTTTTAAAACTTAGCTTGAAAGCTTTTTCTGGGAATTTTAAAAAAATAGTTTAAAAGCTGCTCTCTGCCTTCTTTACCAGCCCTGCCAAAGGTGGAACAGCTGCTAACTGGACTCTGCATACTAGGGCCATGGACCCTCTGTCCTCATACCCAGAGTGACCAAGCATCCCATTTTGCCTGGAAATGAGGAAGCTCCCAGGACACCAGTTAAGTCCCTGGTGAACAAGTTGGTCACTTTCTCTCTCCATCCTGACTCCTTTGCCTAGCTTTCCCTCTTTGCTCCCCGGTCCTCCTCATCCTTGCAAGCTCAAGTCCATCCCACACCCGTGACTCTGTCTGATTCCCAGGCAGAATGAAAACAAATCTTTGCACGCCCACAGCACTGGGCTGAGCCTACTGGACAGATGCTTACTTTGCTCTCTTTCCTGGAAAGGGGGGGATCCTTTTTAAGCAGGAGCCCCACACCTGGGATGCACATTCAGTACTGGATCCTGTGCATCCCTGCCACACAAAGGCGCCCCATATTTTCTGGCAGAAACACCTTGCAGCCTGGGCTCAGCCACACTACCAGAATCTTAGAATCACTCGGAGATGCAAGAAGTTCCAACTGAGTCTAGTAACCACCAACAAAGCTGAAAGTAACTCCTTCAGCAGATTCCTGCCAAGTAATTGTGGCAGAAAAATATCCCTGATGGAACTCAGAGTTAGCAGAAAACACATTACAGACCTCAGATAAGGGATCAGGCTAAAGTCATCGTGTCCCCATGTTTCACAAAAGCCAGAGCCCAGAGCAAAGAGAAATCCCAGGCTAGAGGGAAAAGAAATTTCTCCTTTGAAGTCATGGCCATGGGCAGTTCCTAAGCCTATCAAGATGTGGAAAGAGAAACAACCCTGCAGGAAAGATGGCCAAAACAACGTGGTAAAGCTTCAGAGAGACTAGGAAGTTCAGTTTCAACGGTTCCTCATGAAAAGTGTTTTCCCTGGCCAAAAGTGACCACTGGCGCACAGTGATTTGCATAAGCTCTCTCATCTAAACGTTTCAACTGGGTAACTGTAGACACATCAGCCTCATGCTTGCTTCATAGAACTCCCAGGAGTAACAGTGGAAATACACAGTTGTAAAGATCGCTTTGCCTGTGTGGATTTGAACAAAGGTGACTTCACAATTCTGTTCTTATTTGACTCTTTGATCTTTGGACTAGTTGCTGCAATGTCATTTTGTCAACTTGACATAGTATGGGAGAGGGCTTCAGAGTCTCCATAATTTTTAGTTTGCAACTTGAATCACACCCCTAGTCCTTTGGTTTTAGTTTGTTTTTGAGACAAGGTCTCTAGCTAGCTTTGCCTGGGCTGACCTTGAACCAAAATCCTACTTCCCCCCCTCTAAGATGCCAGAATTACAGGTGTGCTCCACCACACCCAAACATCAATTTATATTTAATTATACATGGTTGCTTGAACCTTGTGCCATTATTTTTTATAAGTGAATATGGGGTATAGCCTAGGATGCTCTCAGTGTTTCTGTAGGAAGCAATATTTTGCTATTTCAGGTAAGGACTCAGCATGCCTGTGTGCCAGGACACAGCACACCTGTGTCTGGACAGCTCTGCTCTACAGGCAGACATGAATGTCCAGCCAGGGAAAACTTTGATGTCTACCCACTCTCCTCCCTCCTCCCCCATTATTTATTTTTGGTTTTCACATTGCTTTTTTGCTTTGTCTGTAATCTAGGACAAAGAGGAATAAAAGGAAGAGAAGGGGGGGAAGGGGAAAGTTGAATTGCAAGAAGCAACTGAGATCTCCTTGCTTCTGTGGAAGATGAGGTCAAATATGATGGAGGACAGGTTAGAAAGGAAGAGGTGACACTGCACTGAACAGAAGGATAGAAGATGAGAAGGTAAATAAAATGCAAACCACTATGTATTTTATCTTAAATGTTACAGATTTCACATTTAAAGGACCATTCATGTCCCATTCCAGTGTGTCCTTATCTCTGAGGACCCTCATTTCAGACACAGCTGACTGGAGTACATTTGATGCTGCCTAAGTGAAATGTTATTTCAGAAATGGTTCCTCACTTGCTGACCATGACCCAGCAGTCTGAAGGAGTGAGTCCTTCATAGAAGAAGAAAAAAAAAAAAAAAGTTAAAGTTCTCTTAGTCACTATCATAAAGAGCTTTGCTATTTACCTGATATTAGTCCTCTTCTCTACCCTATAAAGAAATACCTGAGGCAGGCTAACCTTACAGAGAAAGGAGGTTTATTTATCTCACAGTTCAGGAGAGTTAAGGGCATAACAGCAGCATCAGCTTGGTTCTGAAGAGGTTCATGAAGGACAGCAGGAAGAAAAGGTCACTTCTCAAAAGAAGAAGCTAGAAAGGTTAGGCAGGGCCAGGCTCAGGCTTTTATAACAACTTTCTTTCAAGAATTTCAAGAACTAACCAAAGTCCCCTGGGAAATGTCTTAATCCCTTTTGAGGGCATGGCTAAATTCACCTAAGTACCTCCCACGAGGCCCCACCTCTTAAAGTTCTCACAAATTCTGAATAGTGACTCTGGGGACCAAGGTCATGAACCTTGGGGGAAAAACCACACCCAGAGACCATGGCACCTGATTATGGTCAGGAGCTCAGCAAGCTTGCCTGGCAAGCACAAGGCCCTGAGTTCAATCCCAGTAACACCAATATGTGTATATGTATTCATATAAATAAAATTTCATGTTCAACAGTATAGTTAGATCCTAACTGAGTCACCTTTGCTTTTACTTCTTCAGGCTGAAGGTGTGGCCCAAATGGTAGAGTGCCTAGCAAGCATGAGGTCCTGAGTTCAAAACCCCTACTGCTCCCCCGATAATAAAATAAAAATTTCCTTTGTTTGGCATTATTTCAATAACATTTGATTATAGATTTCTGTATCTATATCCATACTTATCTCCACATGTGTCTATATTATTTATAATTACATATAATATATAATAGTATACATGTTTAAGTATACAATTCATTAACCCTTCTGTATATAATGTATAAACTTACATTTAATGTAAAAACCCTTATGTAAATCCTGCTAAAAGGCTGATACGACTAAAAGGTCTATATTCATGGATTCATTGTTATTTTAAGGTTAAGGCAAGTGTTTTTGAGGGGTTAGGCAGTTTATTTGTGGGGAGGGACTGAACTCAGGGCCTCATGCTTGCTAGGTAGGCACTCTACCACTTGAGCCCCTCTGCCAGCTCAGGTTAAGGCAATTTGAAATAGCAAATTCTATGATCCTGTTCATATCAACCAATTTAAGTTAAGTTACAACATTCCTTTTTCTTGGCTTCACAAAAAAAGGTCAATGCCAGGTCAAACTGAAGGTTGAATTTCCTCCCTGTCTACAGCATTGACAGCTGTTGGTGGCAAGCTGGAGAAGGCAGGGGAGGAGGTGTCAAACAGAAGAAGTTTCTTCTTTTTAAAATTTTATTTTTGAATTAGCATTATCAATGTATTATCATACACTAATAGTATGAGGGGATTTCATTCTCAGTCCATGAGTACAGTGTGCCCCAAACAAGTTCACCCCCCTCAATATTCCTATTTCTGGCCCCCCGCAAGAAGTTTCTTCTTAAACATGGAAGGTGGGCAAATGTCTTATGAGAAAAATGTTAAAAGGTACTTGAAAATGCACATTTGCATTCACACGTGAGAGTCAAAATGGACTTTGTTTTTTGTTGTTTGTGAGACAGGGTTTTGCTGTGTAGCCCAGGCTGGCATGAAAGTCTTGATCATCCTACCTTAGCCTCCCAAGTGCTGGGGTTATAGGCTCGTACCACCACGCTCAGCTAGAATGAACTTTTAAAACGCAGCTTGGAAAAATGGTCTTTCACCAGCTAATGCTCTAGGTAATAACAGCTACAAAAAAAACCCCAAACTTGTAACCAAATAGGTGTCCTTTCTAAGTGTTTAACTTTGATAACGAGTGAATCAGTCCATTTATAAAACTTTTTTGCTAGGTCTTTCCTAATGGTGGACACAACTTTTGCCATCTCAGAGTCCCCAGGTACTGTTCTCAGGGCTGCAGATGGCTGCTGTGTCCACCCGGTTTGGGATCAGGGAGCTTTTTGGGAATGACTTTATGGAAAAGAATGAAATTCTGTCATTTGCACAACATGGATGGAAACGGAGATTGTTATATATTAAGGGAAATAAGCCAGGTACAGACAGACAAGTACTACAGTGTCACTCCCACTGTGGAATCAAAAATTAAAAATGACCTCAGAGAGTCTGAGAGTAGAATAGTGGCTGCCAGAGGCTGGGAGAGAAGGGTGAGGTGGGGAGAGGCTGATTGATGGGTACAAAGTTATAGCTGAACAAGAGTAAGAAGTCATGGGGGCTACCATATAGGAGGATGACTATGGATAACAGTTATTTTAAAAAGCTGCGAGAAAGGCATTTGAATATTTCACCATAAAGGAATGATATTTGAATAGGTATGTTTAACCTGATTTAAACATTACACAATGTACACAAGTATTGAAACACTGCATAGTATTCCATTTATATGAACAATCTTTATGCTTTTATGTATCAGTAAGAAAATAAATTCACACTCATGCCTGTAATCCCAGCTACTTGGGAGGTGACTGGGAGGATGGAGGGTGGAGGAACCCAGCCAAAAAATTTGCAGGACCTCATCTCATACACTATCTGGGCTCAGTGGCGCATGTCTGTCAATCCCAGCTGCGCAGGGAAGCACAAATAGTATGACTGTGGTCCAAGATGGTCTGGGCATGAAGCGAGACCCTATTCAAAAAACACCTAAAACCAAAAAGACTGGAGGTGTCACTCAAGTGGCAGGGCACCTGTCTAGCAAGCATGAAGCCCTGAGTTCAAACCATAGTACTACCAAAAAAATTAAGTTTTTAAAAAATAGCTTTCCATGAAAAAGACTCTTCTGAATGCTTTTCTCCATAGCTCAATCTCTGCATTATATTCTGTATTTTATATGATAATATTTACTTAGAATTCTGCTACAGTATTAATAAAATACTGGGGAAAATTAAAGTCTAAAGTATCTCGCACAATAATACCACAGCATGCTCTTTATTCAACCAAATACTTTAGTGGGGTATTGAAAATATTATTGTAATACTGAAAACTAGAACATTGGTAGGTCCCGTAAGTCAAGGCTTAAGTTTTGTCATACCAGGTGAAACACATGCAAAGAGAAGCAGCGTCATTCTTGATGCATTTTTTTAAAAATGGAATTTAGTTTTCCAACTCCTTCCATTATTTCGACAATCCTATGACTTGATTTTATACAGCAGCTATATTGAGATATAGTTACCAGGCCATAAAATTCACCATTTGAAGTGTAGAATTCAGGGGATCTTAGTATATTTGCAGTATTACACAACCATGACCACAGTCTAATTTTAGATTATTTTTATCATCCTAAAAGAAAGTCATTAGCTGGGCACCGATGGCTCATGCTTGTAATCCCAGCTACTCAGAGGCAAAGATCAGGAGGATCACAATTTGAGGCCAGTCTGGGAAAACTGTTTGAGAGACATTATCTTGAAAATATCCAACACTAAATAAAAAAGGGCTGGTGAAGTGGCTCAAGCGGTAGAGTGCCTGCCTAGCAAGCATGAGGCCCTGAGTTCAAACTCCAGTACCACCAAAACACACACACACACACACACACACACACACACACACACAAACCCATGCCCATTAGCAGTGATTGACTTGATTTGTAATCTGCTGAATTTTTGACGTTTTAGAACATTCTTGAAACAGAAGTTTCATTCTTATGCCAATTACCTGAGGCCACCATGTTTCCTAATTTCTGTTCTTGTTTCATTCCTGTGTACCTATAGTCTTCAGGTAGCTACTTTTATCCCATCAAAAGAATTACAGACTCTTTCATGTGCGAAGGTGCAGTACTCACAATTTCCTTGTTCCCTCACTGATATTCATTCAGCCTTGCCAAGGTGTGGGAAATGAAAACTGTTCCATTCGGGTTAAAAAACAAAACAAAACAAAACACAAACACGTTCCTCACTTGGGCACAAAAACACATTTATTGGTTAAAACGCTTACAAATGGAGAAAAACACACAGCAGTCTATACCATATAGGAAATATAAAAGCTCACCACCTCCTAGAAAAAAAGATGTTAACAAGTAATAAACTATTATTCCATAGTTTTGAATGACGTGAAGGAAGACGTTTTATAGACAAATTTCCCTTATTTTTATTTAGAGAATTAAATTATTTCTTAAAAACACATGATGAAAAGCCACTGTGATCCTGGAGAAATTTCAGTAGCAAAATGAGATAGTTATTTCAGCTCACTGCATTCCCTAAAGTAAAGGTGGTAGGGGAAAAGGCAAAGTTATCAGAAAAACCAGGTGTTATTACCACAACAGACAGAATGCCAAAGACCATAGAGATAGAGCCAGAAAGGACCTCGGAGGTCATTCATCACCAACTCTATTTCCACAGGAAGGAACCGAGCCCAGCCCACCCTGCCAGGCAGCAGAAGAGCAGAGGCTGAAAGACCATCTGAAATGAAAGCCTGGACAGTGAGGCAGTGAGGGTCTCTAAATTCTAACATCACTAGACACCCATGCGGCAGAATCTGGAATTCAACCAGAAAGATCTAAGGCTCCAAGTCTGGAAATGGAGCAGGAGAGAATTATGCAGCCCTTGGGAATACAAAGAATGTCAGGTTTATCTCTGTTCTTAAGTCTTAGATAATTCTCAACTAGAATCTAAGAGCTGTTAAAAAAGCAGCTGTGACAACCAGCTGGATAAGGCCGGAAGCAGAGGCACCATGGGAGGTGACTATAGCTGTCCTTTTTCGCTGTGTGAGTGGAGGGATTGCTTTGGCCCACACTAATGACCAAAGCATGACAAAGAGTGATTCTTCCCCAGTTTTTCAGTCGCCCTGGGCATGTAAGGTCCTTGCCTTACACATTGCTCCAATACACAGGAGGCTGGTGCCACACTCATGGGAAACTTGGGCTGTACCCAGGACGCATCACCAAAATAGCTCTTGCAAAAGGGAAAAATCAACAACGTGGTATACTGGCCTCAAAAAGAGAAAAACGTTCTCAAAACCATAACACACATTGTGCCTTAGAGTTGTTTAATCCTTTGCTTCAAGTGTGTTTGTAATCACACTCTTTCTGACACTTCGGTTTCGTGGGATTCTTGGGTTTGTTAACCACTGTGGAATGTCCGTACATCCTGTTTAACCTAGGATACTGTAACAGGGAAGCCAGGGTCAATGCTAACCCGAATTAAACCTCACAGGAGTGAACTGCACATATGCAGATAGAATGACAGTCTGCAGTGTCCCTTCCAGCTCTAAAGGCTTGGCTTCTTCGGCACAATCCACCCTGTGTCTACGCCGGTGCCACTGTATTCACTTAGAGATGGCTGAAGACCTGCTCTGTTGGGGACAGAATCAAAATGCAAATGAGACACCGATTCTGCTATTGAGAGACTCATTGTCCCGTGGTTAAGCATGGATTAAGATAAACTTTCTCTTTTTCATATAAGATGTTAAGGAGTCAGGTGGAAGTGTTAGGAGGATTTAGTTACAATAAATGAATACAAGGTACTTGAGAAATCCCTTGGCTTAGGATATACAGAACTGGTTCTGTGTTTGCTGTTCTAGAAAAACCAGAATAACTCGTTGGTTATTTTAAAAGTTTCCCATATTTTTCTCCCTTAGAAAGATAAACAAATTCTACTTGAAGTAACTCCTCCTGCCCCACAAATAGGTATTATGACGCTTAGTTAAAAAACACGGATATAAAAACTAGCCATCTGTGGCTGACTGAGTGGTTCAACTGGTAGAATGCCTGCATAGCAAGCACGAGGTCCTGGGTTTAAACTCCAGTCCCACGAACAAAGCAAAAAACAAGCAACCAACAAACCCCATCAGACTACAAAGCGTATGTACATTCATCACAGTCTTGGGTAGTTTGCAGTAGTGAGGTCGTTTGCATGGGATGGAGAGTTACAGAAGTGTGGACCTCGCATCCAGATTCCACCTCTGTGCTTCCTAGGACAGAAGCATGCCTTCTACTGAAAGCAGGAATCTTGCTTTTAGCTCTGTGCCTATGATAAAGGCTTACCCATTGTCCTGAAGTATACACACTTTGTTTTCACAGCACTGGCAAAGGGTCTGCGCCAAAATACCTAGTGCCCTTTGTAAAGAGTGAAGATGGTTGGCCTTCAGAAGCCTGGAAGTTGCAGCCTTCAATGGAGCATAATGGAGCAATGGAGCTGGTGAGTGACAACTGCACTAGCTGCCAGAGAGGGGAAGTCATTCAGCCTGTGCCCGCGTGGAAGGAAAATCAAGGGGAGAGAAATGTCCAATTGCAATAGAACCATGCACATTGTTCCAAGGCAGTAGGCCCAGGGTCTCTAGGGCTATTTTCATTGATATTTTTGTCTTACTTTGCTGTTTCAAATTTTGTGCAATTACACAGGAGATGGGAACTTTTATAATAGAAGAGGTCTCTGTCACACCACGGCCCACATTTGTATGATAGCAAAAATTCATGTCAAAAATTTCATTTGCAATCTGTAAGACTCAATGGAACTCACAGCTGTCCTTGGAGTACGTGAGAAGACTTTGGGGTTGGGGGAGTGGCTCAAGTAGTAGAGCACCTGCCTAGCAAGTGCAAGGTCCTGAGTTCAAATCCAAGTATTGCCCCCCCCCCCCCGCAAATAAAAACAACTTCTGGTATGGCTGGATTAAGACCTCTGGAGACCCAAAGATGTGAACACATAGCCTACCCTGTACCATATGTACTGAAAAATAACACTTTATATATGCCAAAATTGAAGGTGCTTAGTTTTCATTGTCTCTGCTTTACTAAGGCTCCGCTTTAACTGCTTTCTAGGTAATCCAGCAGACATAGGCCATCAGCCTGGCCTCCTCAGTGCTAAGTGCAAGGTTAAAATTCATCCCACTGTGAAATCACAAAAGATTACGTGCATGGGCTTTTTTTGTTTTGTTTTGTTTCTTGGAGGGACTGGGGTTGAACTGAGCCTTGGAACTTGCAAAGCAGACACTGTTCTTCAGCCATACGCCAGTCCATTTTTCTCTGGTTATTTTGGATATGGGGTCTCACAAACTATTTGCCTGGGCTAGCCTTGAATCTACACCCTCCTGATTTCAGCCTCCCAAGGATCTAGGATTATAGGCACAAGCCACTGGTGCCCAGGGTGTCATGGAATTTTAATGAACTTCTTCAAAGGGATGAAATTTATGGGTTTGTAGTAACTTACAAAAAAAAGAAAATGATCTGATTTCAAAGCCATGGGTGAATGATTATCGCTCACTAGTGTAAGGTTGAAGGAATTCAGGCCAAAGAAACCCTCTCGCAGAACAAGGACGCTCACTTTCTGGTGTGTGAAATGCTTTCCTGCTCAAGTCGTCACCCAGTATGGTTTTGTCTTACTGTTGCTGAGCCTGCTGCAAGCTCCAGCCTAGGACTTAGAGTTTAAAACTCAGAAGCCTAAAGATGTGTGACAGTAAGTTAGAAGATAGAGCAACTCAGTGAACTTGCTCACAAACACCTAGAGTGGAGAAGGCACAGAAGGAAACGTTTAGCAAAGAAGGTCTTTTGGAAACAAGACTGCATTTCTAACGTCTGTAATTTATCAGAAACCTCCTTCTGACTCACTCCTTCTGAAACAGCATCCAGTATGGTGGATTACTGGTGTGCATGAGCAGAGAGGGGAAATGACTTCTTTCTGAAAGTGTGTTGGTCTCATAACAGGCTTCATTCTATAGAACAGTCTTTAAAATTCTTCACATTATAGCAAAGTTTATTTGCATGTTCAACCATAAATTCACTCATCAAACAGTACTCTTTCTCTGTCTACCAAGTGTCACGAGCTCACTTGGGCAATGGGGAGACATCAGCAAACAGAAAGGACAAGATTCTGCTGTCAACTGTGGACTGGACACCTGTCACCAGAGGGGCACACTCTTTCAGAACTTGTTGTAAATGAAAAGGCCATTTGGGAAGAAAGAAGTATTTCCATGGAAACCTGGAATCACCAATGTCTTACTTGTCCTAAAACATGCAAAATCATGTATTTCAAACAGACCTGCTTGTCTATGTCAGATAAACATGCTTCCAAGCATGAACAGAAATGACCTAAGTATTAAGGACCAGGGATGTAGCTCAGTGGTAGAGAGCTTGCCTAGCTTGTGCAAGGCCCTGGGTTCAATCCCCAGCACTGGAAAAAAAAAAAAAAAGGAAAGAAAAAAGAAAAGAAAAAGTTGTCTTTATTCAGTAATGAATGACCTGTTCAGGCTGAAAAAATAAATCTTTATGTGGCAAATTACTTTCTAGCTGTGTTAAACTATAACTATCATACTTTGGTAAAGCATCATCTTAAATTCTGTGATGTTTAGTAAAAGGGTCTGATGACTTTTCTGGAGCAGTTCTGGAATTTGAACTCAGGACCTCACATGTGTAAGGTAGACGCTCTACCATTTGAGCCACTCTACCAGCTCTAATAACTTTTTGAATTTGTTGTTTTTTCTTTCTTTTTAAAAAAAAATTGTAATTTTTCATAACCTGTAAAATGATTTAGTCCCCCTGCATGAGGAAGACTATTAAAAGGATCACAGTCATCTCCAACTCTGTCCTATGTTCACCTACTTTATTTTTATTTATTACAAATAAAACTTCAACATCTCACCATAAATGATACTTTTCAGTTGCAACTTTGATTCTGGAGTCCAAAAGGGGAAAAAAAACCCCAATAGGCTTATTTAATATATTTATTCTCTCAAAGGGACGTCCCCTTGTCCTCCTTCATGCCTCGGGAGACTGAAGTCACTTGAAAATGAGAGTTTCGTGCTCTGGAATACCATACTTCCTTTTGTGCTCCTCAAATAATTTCCTGAGTTCCTTCATGTAGGTCTGATGCAGCTCTTCGATCTGCTCCGGGGTGGGGTGCAGAGTCTGCTGGACAGGGATTGGGCGGCCCACTGCAAAAAAAGAAACCACATCACCCGCTTGGCATCACCACCACTCCACTGCAGCCTGTGCCTTTCAGGGACGGCTGTGGGAAGAGCCACCAATCAGAATCCCTCCAGCCTGCCTGCTCCAGTCCTCCAGTCCTTTGACTGGCTGCCTACAGGGGTCACACCATCCCACTCGATGACAAAGAGGGAGCGTTCCTTCTGGCCAGACACTGGGCTGTCAGTATCCTGGTGGTTTTGACTTTGAGTCAAACGAGCTACTGTGCTGACTGCAGCTGTGAGGTAAGTGAGCATAGCTGTGTGTCCACGTCACCCGCATTCTCCCTCTGTCCAGCTGACAGCCAGACCACAGTACTCTTATTATTTATTAGTGACAGTGAAATCCTTGAGTCATTGGCAGCCCTCTATTCTGACTCTTCCTGGTATCTTTCTACACTATTAAAAGTGAGCATTTTCCCTGCTAAGCAAGTATCTGTGCTAAAGAAACACATCTTCACAAGGATCCCACTGGGTGTAACAGTGGAAAACCAAAGTCCAGCTAAAATTCTCAACAGAAAATTATCAAATAAACCATGGAACATTCATTAAGCAGAATAGGCAAAGATTTAAAAAATGTAAATATGTGACACACACAAAGATGTCTAAAATGCGGGACCAATAAGCTGTAAAATAAAGTATGGTACGATTTATTTAAAAATTTTATATTTCAGCCAGATGCTGGTGGTTCACGCTTGTAATCCTAGCTACTCAGGAAGCAGAGATCAGGAGGATCAAGGTTCAAAACCATCCGGGAGGCAAATAGTTCTCAAGCTCCTATTGAAAAACTCACCACCGAAAAGGTCTGGTGGAGTGGCTCAAGTGGTAGAGCACCTGCCTAACAAGTGTGAGGCCCTGAGTTCAAACCCCAGTACTGCCACAAACAAACAAATTTTATATTTCTAGATGCACCAATTTTTAGTATACAGAGAAAGGTCTGGAAAGACAAGCTAACAATTTCCTCTAGGGAAGGAGGTAGGGTCTTTCATTTTATCTGTATTGTATGAATTTTCTACAAATGAGAACCTTATCAGTGAAATCTAGAAACTTCTATACCTATTTTTAAAGATCTTTATACAGCTATGCCTCACTCCTCTCAGATTTTTAGCGCGCTCACTGCGCCCTCTGCTGGCCTCACGCTGCTACTGATGCCAAGGGGTGAAGATGCACAGGCTGGCCAACCACAGCTGGGCAGCAAACTGCTTCCAGTGGAACGCACCCCCACCACCACCATTTTTTTTTTTTTTCCCAGCAGTACTGTGGGTTGAACTCAGGGCCTTATGCTTGCTAGACAGGCACTCACCACTTGAGCCATGCTCTCAGCTTCTTCTGACCTTTGATTAGCTTGGACAAATAAATAGAACACACTGTGGAGGGATTCCTTCCTCTCACCTTAATTACCCTGCGCTACATACAAGGCATGGATCCGTGTTGGAACAGAGTGAGGCTCGTTTAGATAAAAGGAAGCAAATGTTAAGTAACAGAGCAAGAGGAAAATGACGAATGACATCAGTAAAGGGCTGATGATACAGCTCAGACTTGCCTGGTAACCACTAGGCCCTGGGTTCGATCCCAGTACCACAAGCAGACCTCAGTAGAGGGGCGCAGAGAAGGGAGTGATATGCATACAAACACACCCCCACATCCTATGGCAGCATTAACAATCTCAAGTTGCTAAGTATTCCACCAGATACAGCCTCCAGAAGCTCACGTACAGTTTTCGTTGACAGCTTGGATGTCAAATTTATACCCAACAGACATCAGTCCTTTTACACTTGGCATAAACACCTGGAAAAGACCATCTTGCTGTCAGCTGTGGTTGGAATTACGGATGAGGAGAGGCTAGCGTGGTGATGGGGTGGAACTGGGAGCCGGTGTTGGACAAAAAAGCACCAGGGTTGCCTGGGTCTGGTTGTGGCCCACCAACAAGTGTGCTGTGCAAGGAATGCCCTCTTGCCCTGAATTCTCACACGTGATGATCTTGAAGCTTCCCTCCATCTCTGAACTTTGAGAAAAATGGAGACATCTGCATGTAAATGTACCAGTAGAGCTGTGGTTTCACAGAAATAGTGTCTGCTTGCTTAGTGACAGTATCCCAATGGGAGAGGTCAATACAACCATGGGTGGGGGGTAGATTAAGAGGCACGGTGGTGGAAGATGAGGTGCATTGTTTCCGGCCACTTTAGTTAGGACTTGTGCATTCTGAATTAGCCAGTCTTCTTTCCCTTAGCTATCCCACAGTAATTTCTTATCAATCGTTTTATTGTATTTCAGATGGGTCTTGCGGACAGCTCAAAATTGCTCCTATAGAGTGAATTCATCATATGACTTTTCCCTTTAAACCTGGAGCTGGATAGTCTATTCACCTTTCTCTTACTGACTTGTAGAGAAATTCAGATACTAAAACTTCCTAAACTACACACAGAACAAATAAAAACCCCAGGAAATTAATATTTAACTCCAGCAGCCTTATTCCTATACCAACCCCAATCTAGATTAGAGGGTAAGAAATTCTCCTTGATTGCTTTTTAGGGAGAAAACTGGAGCTATTAAAACAAAAACCTACTCTTCACCATCATGCTTTGACTACCAAACTCAAGGAAGCCCACCTGGCAGAAATGAGGCTGAAATACTCTCCTCACCCCGACTCGTGTCCCTACTTTGACGCTAACTCTCACCTGTGTTGGAAATAAAGCTATCGTTTACAGAGAGTTCACTAAATGTCATTAAGCCCAATCCCAGTCCTTGGAACAACCCAGTGAGGCTGTCCCTGTTTCACAGATGGGAACCACGAGGTCCAGAACAATTAGTTGTTAGGTCCAAGGAGAAAGTTGTGAACCTGAATAGCAGTGTCAGAAATGTACAACTTCCAGGATGGGCTCCAGCCAGAGGACAATGAGATGAGAACACAGAGGTCTCAGAAGGGGCCCTTGGCCTACTGCAGAGAGGGGGGCTGGACGAAAGTACAGCCTGACAGGGTCCTTGTTGAGGGCCCCTATTTTGCTTCAAATCGTACCCTACTGCAACCAACCCCTAAGTCTGCAGGTCCAACACTCAGTTTTTTGGAATCTCAGTTCACATCAAGAACTGGGCTGGGCATGGTGGTATAATTCCATCTACCTGGGAGTTGGAGCTAGGAAGGTCATAATTTGAGGTCAACCCCAGTAAAAGTTAGTGAGATCCTATCTCAAAAACAAATCAAGCATGGTGCTGCGTGCCTGTAATCTGAGCTACTCAGGAAGTAGAAGTAGGAGGATCACAGTCTGAGGCCAGACTCAAAAAGCATGAGACCCTATCTGGAAAGCAAACTGAAATCAAAAGGGCTGGGGACATGGCTCAAGTGGTAGCTTGGCTAGCAAGTATGAGGCCCTGAGTTCAATCCCCAGCACCATTTAATAATAATAACAATGTAACAATAATAATAAAAGAACAATATACTCAGCAATTGCATATCCCCCAGACTCAGTGATTTCTTTCTTTCTTTCTTTCTTTTTTTTGGTCAACACTGGGGTTTGAACTCAGAGCCTCATCTTGCTAGCTAGGCAGGCGCTCTTACCACTGTAGCCATTCTGGCAGCACAAGTGATTTCTAACATTTATACAAGTGTTATAGAAATCATTATTTTTATTTTTGTAGAGCATATGAAAGTGAGTTGTAGACAAGAATAATTCAGTCACGTGCATTGTCCCACCATAGCTCAGCCTGGATCACCTAGGAACAAGGGCAGTGCCCAGTTAACCAATGCTATTACCCTGTCCAAAAGCTGGACCCCTATGCAGTATTATTTTGCACTTAATCGACAAGCTTTATCATGTGGAGTTGTTTCCCTCTAGCCTGTGGCAGCTGTGGTGTGTCTCTGAGTACCTCCTCCTCTCTGTCTTTCATGAGGCTGATACTGTTTTAAAAGTCTAGGCAAGTTGTGTTATACAGTGTCCCACAATCTGAATTTGTATGATTGTTTCCTCATGATTTGATTTGGATTAATGTTTTGGCAAGATTTTTTTCCACAGGGAAAGCTGAGCACATTTGGAAAATCTCAACGACCTGATCAGGAACCTTTCTGCTCTGTCTACAGCCCTCTTTTTTTTTTTTGTGGTACTGGGGTTTGAATGTAGGGCCTACACCTTGAGTCACTCCATCAGCCCTTTTCTGTGATGGATTTTTTTGTGATAGGGTCTCATGAACTATTTGTCCTGGCTGGCTTCGAACTGCGATCCTCCTGATCTCTGCCTCCTGAGTAGCTAGGATTACAGGCGTGAGCCACTGTTGCCCAGCTGTCTACAGCCCTCTTTTGCTTACGACTGGTCTCAGCTCAGCACTTTCCCAAGCATTATGACACATGACCACCAGAAGACCCCCAAGAGCAGACAGGCCAATTATACTTATCCCCCTTTTATGGTTGAACAATCTAAGGCTCAGAGAAGATAAATGAAACCTTCAAAGTGACTCAGAGTCAGATCTCAGACCCACACCGCTTCCTTGTACACATCCAGCACAATTCTTAAAGTCAATGTCAAGTATGCAGTGAGGGCCTGTGATTGCTGCAAGCTGCTGGGATATGAGTACCAATGGAAGAACCAATTTCTTAATAGCATTGTTTGTATTTTCAGTGTCACTATTAGAATAAAAGTGAAATAAAGACTTCTATCACATCCATACTCAGAAGACAGGCAGAGGAGTTAATAGAAATTCAGCAAGAGCCCAGAGGCCAGAGGGGACAGGCCGAAGAACCTTGCCATGCTACGTGCAGACACAGCACATAAATCCGTCTTGGTATCCACAACTTAAATGATCTACCACAGGGAGAAGGGAAAGCTCTTTTTATTTATTATTTTTTTTGGGGGGAGTACTAGGGTTTGAACTCAGGGCCTCATGCTTGCTAGGCAGGTGCTCTACCACTTGAGCCAGACACCCAGCCTTTTTCTTTGTGTTGGAATTTTTTATATAAGGTCTTGAGAACTATTTGCCTGGGCTGGTTTTGAACCGCAGTCCTCTTAAACTCTGCCTCCTGAGTAGTCAGGATTACAGGCGTGAGCCACTAGTACCTGGCTTTTTGTTTGCTTGTTTGTTTTTGTGAAGCAGGAACTTGCTATGTAGCCCAGGCTGGCTTCCAACTCATGATTCCCTGTCTCGGCCTCCTGAAAGCTCCACTTTTAAAACTGAAGTTTCCTTTGTATCTTCCTTTCTTGTCCAAGCATCTAACTTCCCACCATAGCTCCTGCACTGACTTTCATTTTGGACTTGTTAATCTTAAAATTTCCAGTGCGCACTTGTCAGAGTTCAGAAATGTATGAATCATAAGCAGACAGGCATAGCAGAAGACTAACTTGCTTATTCACAAGTGTTTCTTCAGCTCTTACTCTGGATAGTGGGAATATGAACAGTGAAAGAGACAAATCTCTTAGAGCCCCTATGAGGTTCTGTAATGCAGAGACAGTGAACCAATGTCCCTGCAAGGAACAGCAGTGCTTTATGCAGTCTTCTGAAAGTCTGACCTTTCTTCAGGTGTCTCTCCTAGTTGTCATGATGGATGTGACATTTAAAATGTTTTTGTCCTTACTATAATAAAATACCCCATATCTGAACATTTCCCTGTATTTTGAAAAAGTGATAACAGCATTCATAAAATATGTAAATTACATACCATATATTGGTGAAATGTGGAAAAAAATATCTGGTAGCCTCTGTACAAAATATACTTGTGGAGAGGGCTGTGATGGAAGATGCAGAGAAACCTGATGGTCTTGTGTAAAAGATATGCAAAGAAAGGGCTGGCGGAGTGGCTCAAATTGTAGAGCACCTGCCTAGCAAGTGTGAGGCCCCAAGTTCAAGCCCCAGTATCGCTAAAAAAAAAGAAGAAGAAGCACACTGAACAAACATGAATGAAAACAAGAGCTAAGGACGTGACTGTGAACTCTGATTCAGTAATTACACTTGACTCTGGATCAACTAGTTATTTGTCAGTAGAGGCATATCTGACTAGAGCAAATAGTAAGCCACTTTACTTTAAAGCTTAACCCAGCCAGGCGATAACTATAATCACTTAACAGAATGCACTGCTCTCAGCTGCTTATTTCATGTGAGCTATGTGTACTTTAAGTTGTTTCCAGAACCATGCCTTATAATTTCCTTTATATCCCTCCAAAAGCAACAATGGTACTTTGTACATAAGGGATCAAAAATGGTAAATTGATATTATACCAAAGAAATGTAGCCAGCCGATCTTAAGAAAACATAATTATAACCTTAAACTTATCTAATACTAACTTTTCCTAATACTAACTAACCAACAGCCTGAACACATTCCATCTGAGTTAAATACAGTATTTAGGACAGCACCATGTGACAGTATGTGAAATGCAAAGTTCCTATAAAGGAAAATCCTATTCTAGCGACTGGAGATTGTAGTTCAGTGGTAGAGCACTTGCCCAGTATTCTCAAGGCTCTGGGTTCAATCCCCAGCACTGAAAAAAATCCTATTCTAGAGCTGGGCATGGCACCACACATCTATAATCCCAGCACTACATTCGAACTTCATTTAAAGGACTACCCACGGTAAAAATGCTACTTCCAGTTTCACATAAAGTTTTGGTCAATTCTGCTATGGTTTAGCACTTTCTCATTTTCAACCCTCAAGTCTCCTTACAAACCTGAGGAGCTGGTTATTTTGCTCTTGCCTTTTATTTATTGACTGATCTACTTTTTGAGGCAGCGTCTTGGTCTGTGGCCCAGGCCAACCTCAAGTCAAGACCCTCCTCCCTCAGTCCCTTAGTAGGTGGGATTTCAGGCATGTCTATCCACCCGGCTTTGCATCTTTTCCCATCTCAATCCCCACAGACATGCAGCTTTTTAAAATAAAACAAGTCAATATTAAAACACATAAAGGAAGGGGGGAGAAATGACCCAAAAATTGTATGCACATATGAATAAAAAAAATGTTAACATTTTGATAAAAAATAAATAAATAAATAAAACACACACATATAGCTAGGGACACAAAAAATTCTTTTGTGATAGAAACTGATATGTAGGTAAAGTGATTGCAATTAAGACATCTATTACATAGAAATTTGCATTTACTTGATAGACTGATGTAACTTGCTCATCAAGGAACTGCTGTTCTATCACTGGTTGGTAGAGAGAAATAGATTTATCATCACAGAGCATCAGAAACTTTATTTCTGCCCAAAAGACCAAAAATCGTATGTTCTCCCTCATATGTGGACATTAGATCAAGGGCAAACACAACAAGGGGATTGGACTTTGAGCACATGACAAAAGCGAGAGCACACAAGGGAGGTATGAGGAAAGGTAAGACACCTAAAAAATTAGCTAGCATTTGTTGCCCTCAACACAGAGAAACTAAAGCAGATACCTTAAAAGCAACTGAGGCCAAGAGGAGAAGGGGACCAGGAACTAGAGGAAAGTTTAGATCAAAAAGAATTAAGCTAGAAGGTAACACACATGCACAGGAAATTAATGTGAGTCAATGCTCTGTATAGCTATCCTTATCTCAACCAGCAAAAACCCTTGTTCCTTCCTATTATTGCTTATACTCTCTCTTCAACAAAATTGGAAATAAGGGCAAAATAGTTTCTGCCGGGTATCAAGGGGGTGGGGAGGAGAGGGAGGGGGCGGAGTGGGTGGTAAGGGAGGAGGTGGGGGCAGGGGGGAGAAATGACCCAAGCATTGTATGCACATATGAATAATAAAACAATAAAAAAAAGAAAGAAAAAAAAAAAAAAAGAAACTCTATTTCTAAAACTGGATTCACATGTAGTCCAAAAGCTGTACCTTTTTCTTTTTAGGTGGTACTAGGGTTTGAACTCAGGGCCTCACACTTGCTAGGCTCTATCTTTTGAACTATTCTACCAGCCCAATAGCTGTATTCTTGAAAGTAATTGATCCCATTCAAATAGACAATGGAGACATTTGTTCAATTAAAGCTCAAACAATGTCCCTAATGTCCCTAGATGACTACTTCAGGAAGTTCATCCCAAAGCCATATCTCTTGCCGCATTAGCACCTCGGTCAACAACAATAAACATTGCTTGAAGTGAGATAATTCTGTTTAGTTCATGAACATACCGACAGTGTGGATGGGTTTCCGATAAGGCATCAGGCCAAAATTGTACTGGAAGATTCCTCGGGCATGAAACAGCGGCAGAGCGAAGCCCATGATTTTCTGCAGTCTCTCCTGAACGGTTCGCAGCCAGGAGCCTTCAGGGTTGTTAATTTGCTTGAAGAGTTCGTTTTCACCAAAAGAAAACACTGGGACCAAATCGGCACTGCAGTAACAAAGGGGGAGGACAGGACTTTTATTTTATTTGCTTATTTATTTTGGTGGGACTCAGGGTTGAAGTCACCACTTGACACTTGCAAAGCAGGCACTGTGCTGCTCCACCTCTGCAGTCACACCTCCAGTCCATTTCTGCTCTGATTGTTTTGTAGATAGGGGTCCCATGAACAACTTGCCCAAGCTGGCCTTGAACTGCTATCCTTCTGATCTCAGCCTCCCAAGAAGCTAGGATTATAGGCAGGAACCACCGATGCCCAACTAAGATCATGAATTTTAAATGAAAGGATTTAAATAATTTTTAATTGTATCCAGATGACCTTACAACAAAGCCCCCCAAATTCTTAAATGTGCCCAACTGTCCATAACTAACTTCAGTTCCTAACACTGGAACTGCACCATACTGGAAGCCAGTCATCAGGGGAATTTTATCCTATAGAAAATCAAGGTTCCAGGACCCTTCTTTCTCAGCGCTCTTTGCTCACTGGCTGTACATTTACACTGAGTACATATATTTTGGTGTTTGTTATTGTTGTTGCTGTTAACTGCTAGATGCCATGGCACCGAGCAACCTTGGTATGGATGTTCCATAACCAAGAACATCCACTGCAATTCTAAGATTGGCTTGACTGTAGGCCTAGAAGAATTACTTTCATTCTTTGTGTGCATTTAATAACGTCTTATCCTTCTTGACCCAGTTACCTTAAACAAAAGCCACTTACCCATGGGTCAAAGCAATTTTAGCAAATCCTTTCCGCTGGCGGATAAACAGCGTGAGCTTTCCCGGATGGGCATCCAGTGATTCTTCTGCACCCCCAAGGACGATGACAGAAATGTTCCCGCCTTCCTCCTTGCTCAATACGTAGGATACACTTTTCTTAGAAACTGAAACTGGCCCTTAGTGAATAAAACAAAAAGATAACTATTCATCCTTTCTAAACAATTACTATATTCTTAAATAATACTCCATGGCAACAGTGAACATTTAGCAAAAGTTCCTATGCTGCTTATCTTTGAAACATATTTTCAGGTTTGTAACTTTTTCATTGTCAAATCTTTGGTAATGTATTCCATCAAGGGGAGCAAATATTTAGGCAGGTGATAGGTTTGGTCTTTAAAATGTCACTTGATGTTACTATTGCTACCATTTGTTTGGGAAGACTATGCACAGCTCAACTCTGTAGGATTCCATTTATTTTACATAAGCAAAAAGTGTCCTCCTAGAGTTGTTCAGTGATCAACCTGCACAGCTTACATGGTGGTCTTGACCATTACCCTGGTAGCTTCCTGTGCAAAACCTCTAAGAGGTTGCAATGGATCTTCTGAACACACAGTGGCCCATTTTCAGTTATTCTCTATAGATTCTAATTTTCCAAACTTGGACTTATAATGCAAATTATTTTTAAAATTCAGACATTTCATAATCAATTTACATTACATGTCATAGTTTAAAAATATAGAGTCTGACTAGTAAATAGTTCACTTAAGACAGTTACAGAGACTGGGAACCGGTGGCTCACACCTATAATCCTAGCTACTTGGGATACTGAATTAGGGAGGATCAAAGTTTGAGGCCAGCCTGGTAAAATAGTTCTAGAAACCCATCACCAAAAATAACCAGAGCAAAATGAACTGGACTGTGGCCCAACTGGTAGAGTGCCTGCTTTTTAAGTATAACGGCCTGAGTTCAAACCCAAATCCCACCAAAAAAAAAAAAAAAACAAAACAGACAGTAACAGGGGTTCGGGTGTTGCTCAGTGGTACAGTATATGCTACCTTGAGTTCAATCCCCAACACTTTAAAAAAAAAAAAGTAACATTATTTAGAGCTGGGAGTGGTGGTTCATGCATATAATCCCAGCCCTCAGGAAGCTGAAGCAGGCAGGAAGATCACGAGTTCACTGCCACCCTGGGCTATGTAGTGAGGCCTTCTCTCAAAAAACCAAAACCAAATACAAGATAGTTACATAACTGTTCAGTATATGTATCAAGTTTTCCCATGTAAAAATTACTTTAAATTTCCTTTTTGGATTTTAAATGTATTATGAACTCTTGAAGGAAAATAAAGAAAGGAATAAAGATGAAAATAAAACCAGTCATGGCCCACATTTCAGAGATAATTGCTTTTAAATCTTATGTTTCCTTCCATTCGGGGTTTCACCTTTTTATTTTTATTTTTTTTTTAGTCATAATAGAATCTGTTAGGCAGTCTTTGTAAAGACAGAGCATAACTCTCTCTTATAGGAAATGATATGGTGATTTTACTGTGGGTTCCTACACTGGGGAATGTAAAATCATGACAGGATTTCAAATGACTCACTCTGAAGGGAAGAGGCAGAGGGCGATAGGTAGGTGCTTTGAACTTTCCCCGAGTTCCAGAAGTGCCATTCCACTCTGTGTGACCTGAGTGGGAACTGAGGTCATCTCTTCCAGTGCCTCTGGCACTTCTCAGTTTGTGTCAGGCTCCTGTCCTCAGGCCATCCTTTAAGGTTGCTATTTCTGAGAGTTCCTTCCTTGCCTTTCTCTTGTCTACTAACCTCATCTACACCCACAGACTCACCTACCACTTACATGAGCTAAATTCTGCCAAATCTATCTCCTGGATCTCTTCCTCTTCCACCTCCAAGTCCACCATCCACAATGGCCCAATGGGCATCTCCATCTTGACAGCTCACAAACACCTCAAATTCCACGTTTACAAACCCAATGCAGTAAATTCTCCCTCAAAGTGGTTCTCCTTCCAACATTACTGATCAACGTAAATGGGACCATCACCTGTCCAGTCACTGAATCAGAAAAAACAACTCTCTGGCCAGTCCAGGCAAATAGTTTGCAAGACCCCATCTCCAAAAATAACCAGAACAGAAAATAGACTGGAGCCTCAGACAAGAGGTAGAGCATCTGTTTTGCAAGCACGAGACCCTGAGTTCAAAACCTAGTTCCACCAAAAACTAAAACAAAACAGGATCAGATTCTGCCATATGCAGTCCCCCTTTGAGGGCCACCACTTTGGTGATTCACTCATTCATTCAAAAACATGAATCAGGCTACAGGCCGGTACTGTGCCAGGTGCTGACAATAATAACAAAGACTGCTTCATGATGAGGAATCAATCATTGAGTTTTGTTGACTCTATCAACTATTTTTCATCCTGATCTCTTCTGTATTTCACCAGAGCTACTGTGTTGGCTTAGCCCTTTTCATCTCCCCCTGATCAGGACAACAGGCCTGTCCCTTAATCCCAGTCTCCAGGCTCCCTTGCTTTACCCATCTCCAAGATGCTGACAGAACAACCTTTCTAACATGCAAAATCTAAACAGGTCCCAACTACGCTCAAAATCCCTCTAAGCTTCCCATGACTTACCTACAAGAGAAAATCTAAAGTCCTCTGTGTGGCGCACACGAGGCTGTTGTGACCATCTGCCTGCTGCCTGCCCAGCCTTAATGGGGAGACAGAAAGCAACATGAACCTCGAAACACAGTGTGTTCTGGCTGCCACCAGTGACTACAGATCCATTAAGACAGGCCAAGAGCAAGGAGTGGGAGAAGGGATCTAAAAAGACGTATAGCCACGCAACCTGTGTGAGAGGTAGGTGCAGAGCAGAAGGGAGCCTTAGACCGGGGCTGTCCTAGGAGGGTGGTCCTGGGAGGGAGTACTGAAAATGCTCCACTTACAGACAACAGTCTGAATCTGAACTGGCTTGTAGCCTGCATATTGTCATTTAGTATTTAAGATGCTGAAGGCTGTAGCAAGAGGAACTACTTCATGATATTATTCACAGGCAGACAGATTGCATCTCAACATCAGCTTTGGCAGTGGCAACGGCCGTAGGAGGAAGTCTCTGAGATGATGATTTGTGTCCCATGTGGCTGTGGACAGGGGTGCACCTCTTGTGCCATGAATTTGCTGCACTTGCTCTCAATTATTCTACACAAACTCACCTGTGCCTTTACTCTGAATCAGCAAAGAGTATAATGTAAATACATTTCTGTGCCTTTTTTGAAATTTAAAAATTGCTCTTTAACATTCTTCCTTTGATAAAACTCTAAGCCAATAGAAAAGGGGATGTGGTTCCCTCTTGGGGAGCTCAGGAGGGAGCGCTCTATAGGCCAGATGCCAGATCTTTAGGTAGTTTGGGGGTTAGTGCGCCCTCTAGGGTTTACTTGCCACTCAACAGAACCTGAAAACCCCACCATGGATCCTGGGGTTTTGGTGCTTAGTGGCTTCCTACCCGATACATGAAGACAACAGTGACTTGAGGAACAAAGAGAAAGCAATGAAAATATGGAAGGTCAGGAAATTCTGTCCCTAAATATGCCACTTACTGAACCTGAAGTCATAATTTTCCCAAAATTTATGCAAGCTAGGTGCTAGTGGCTCACACGTGTAGCTGCCTGGGAGGAGGCTGAGTTTGAGAGGGTCGTGGTTCCAGGCCAGCCAAGGTAAAAAAGTTTTCAGGACCCCATCTCAATGGAAAAAAGCTGGGTGTGGTGGTACGTCCTTGTCGTCCCAGCAACTGTGGGAAGTTTAAAATAGGCCGCTGTCCAGGCCAGCCTGGGCAAAAAGCAAGACCCTCTCTCCAAAATAACCAGAACAAAAAGGCCTGCAGGCATGGCCCAAGTAATAGAGCATCTGCCTAACAAGCATGAAGCCCTGAGTTCAAATCCAAGTACCACCAAAAACACCCACAACCAAATGAAAAAACTACTCATTTGTCTTTATAGCCAAGGGCTCAAAGACACTAATAATTGCCCTAAACAATCTCCATAAATATAAACCATTTTGTAAGTTACTGGAGTTCTTGGTTCGTCAATAAGTCAATCAAATTGGAAAACCAAACAAATTGAGCCTCTTAACTTGAAATAAGAGTTATCAACATTTTAGGCTTCTGTATAATTTGTAACATTTCAGATTAATTTTACTCTCAAAATTGGTAAAATGTGGCTTCACTAATCGGAGTATTCCACTGGTTCAAAGTTGCAAAGCAGAATGTGCTCATTTCTTTTTGTCTTTTTAGTACTGGGGTTTGAACTTAGGACCTCATGCTTGCTAGGCAGAAGCTCTACCACTTGAGCAACTCCACCAGTCCTGTGCTCATTTCTTTTCCTTTTCTTTTCTTTTTTTTCAGCAACAGGGATTGAACTCAGGGCCTTGTGCATGCCAGGCAAGTTCCATACCACTGACCTCTAGTCCTAGGACTCTTATTTCTGAATTGAGTTCTGTACAATCTAGGACGCCAAAGCAAGTTGAGTATGTCTGGTTTATATCACTGTTTCATTACTTGGAGACACAATGGAGGACATTTTCCATTTCTAATATTCATAAAAGTATGCAAAATGCCTCTCCAAGGGTGTGATTTTATTTGATCCATGATAGTTTTTTGACATCTGCATATACAAGATACATTTGTTAAGTTATTTTTCATTGGATTAATATTTATTGAACATTACTATGTTGCAGTCACAATGCTAAACACTTGGGATGGAACAGAACAAAAAGACAGTCTGTGTGTTCCTGGCACTTACAGTTCAGTATGCAGTTGAGGACCATCCAGACAGCCTATGAAATGCAAGGCGGGAACGTAGACACAGGAAACAAAATGCACGTTCTGCGTGCACCTACCATCCTAGCACACTACAGAAAGAGAGACCAGTCCTCACTTACCACTACTCATCAGATATTCTCGGAAGAGAGGACACCGGAACCAGAAGGGGAGCACGTGAAGATACGCAGTGAAGCCGGGAAACAGCTGTGTGAAGTTTGAGTAATTTGTACAAAAATTTCCAAAGGCTCCAGCCACGAGTACTCCATGTGGGTGAAATCCAAATATATAGTTGTGATGTGGGTCCAAATCTGAGGTTTTGATGAGCTACAGAACATTCACAATGACAGAAAAACATAAAAAGGTTTTCAATGAGAAACAGAAAGACTCATGCTTAGTTCTTCCCTCAGATGGAGACCAGGATGTGTTTTAGTTCCTGGACTGATTTCTAAACTATCCCAAGTCCAGATCCCATGCCACACAGTCTTCCAGACCTCATCAACTCAGCAGAAAGTTCACTTAGTAACTTGGACCCACTTGAATCTTTCTCTCTCCAATGGTTTGGATGTGCCCTACCCCCAAAAGCATGTGTGGCAAACTTGATCCCCAATGTGACAGCGTTGGGAGGTGGGGGCCCCTAAGAGGTGACTGGGTCATGAGGGCAAAGTAAAGAGATTGACTCCATTACTATGGGATGGGTTCCTTCTAAGGACCCATCTGGCCCCTCTTGCTCTCTGTCACTCTCTCTTGCCCATCCACTTCTGCCAAGGGATGATGCAGCAAGACGGCGCTTGCCAGTCACTGGCACCTTGATAGTGGATCTCCCAGCCTGGAGAACTGTGAGAAATAAAGCACCCAGTATCTGATACTCTGTTACAGGAGTAAAAAAAAAAAAAAAAAGACTAAGATGCTCCCTCTGAAAAGAAAGAAGCCTGAGATAGAGGTGAAGAAAACAAATTTCACTCTACTCCCAACTCAAAATAATACCTCATAAAACAATTCTACTCACATGAATTGGAAAATAGTCGTTAAAATACCTCCAAACAGTCCAGCTTCTGACCCAGTTGGATCTTCTGCCTCCTTGCTCTGGGGTGTGCCAGTCAAAGTAAAGCCATGTCAAATAAGGGACGTAAAGGGACCAGTAGTTGTATATAATCAGTACCGCAACGACTCCAACGCACACCTGTGCTGTGAGAAAGGGAAAAGCCTCGTGGAATTGGGCTCGGTTAGAACCTCCTCCCTCTACCTCACAGTTACTGAGCCTGGTTACAGGTGACACATACAAGGCGTGTTAAACAGAGCCTCAGTTCAGGTGAGGTAATAGCAAGACAGTAAGGACACAGCATGCTTTAATATTTATGTTTATTATAAGGCACGCACTGTGCTGGTGCTCTCCCTGGATATTTGTTCTTAATCCTGACTGGAGTGGTCACAGCACCAATAAAGTAGCCACAGTGCTCTTAAAGACCTTGTATCCCTTTTTATTAGCATATATTAATTGTGCAAAGTGAGGGGTTCCCCAATGTCCTTACAATAGGACACTAGAAGCTTCAAAGGTGGAGTGAGCTGCCATGTCACACAGCATATAATTCAGGGCCACTCCTCAGCCATGGCCCTGCCTTGCCTCCTGGACAAGAAGTATGGAGGGATGTAGAGGTTTTTCTGCTGTAGGAAATTCTGTCTACCTACCTTCCCTGAGCAGTGGTCACTCACACGCCCATGAAGAGGGTGTTCTAGTGATCGCCTTCATTTTCAGAAGCTGTATTATTAGGGACAGAAATAGCATAGGAGGGATTCTTTAGAGCATATATAACTTCTTGCCATGGTTTGTGAGAAAGCAATCCTAATTTTTTTATGTACTTAGATATAGCTTCGTAAGGCACCAGTGGCTCACACCTGTAATCCTAGCTACTTGGGAAGCTGAGATCTGGAGGATAAAGGTTGGAGGCCAGTCTGGTCAAATAGCTCATGAGACTTCATCTCCAAAATAACCAAAGCAAAATGGAGTAGGGGATGTGTCTCGTAATAAAACTTGATCTGAGTAGTAGTAACAAGAATGTTCTCTTTAAAGTTAGTAACCCAGTAGGTTAAGTTATACATTTGTGTGTGTGTGTGTATGTGTGTGTGACGGGGGTTTTGAAACCAGGGAACTGCACCTGCCTATCAAGTTCTCATTTAATATTTTCAGACTGAAGTTAACTACAGGTAGCTGAAGCCATGGAAAGTGAAGAAAAATGATGTGTGGATAAGGAGGTACTACTGTATACAAATACACACCGACATATATATGTATGTATATATAAGACTATACACACATATATACATATACATATATACATGTACATATTAGGCCAAAACCAGACATTTATTTTTAATTCCTGATAAATATAAACCCATACATTTCCCAGCATGGATATAACCAGCATACAGGAGTGAACTAGTTTGAGGACTGGCTTACTTGTTAAAGGTTAACCTAGCGGAGGAAAGGTGAAGGATGCATGTGTGCCCCATGTCTCTGTGGGGTATTTTATTGCCTCTGGAACTGCCAAGAATGTGTCAGTGAGTCCAGAAGCAAGGACCAAAGTGTGCCCTTTGCCCCCATTCCCACCAGGACTTTCCACTTTGCTTCACTTACTCCCCCTACTCAGCTCTGAGTACTGACAATTTTTCATCATTAGTTAACTTCTTGTTTATTTTAGTGAGGTGTGCAAAAGATTTATAAGAAACGTAAACTGCCTTCATTCTTCTGTATTCAAAGCTAGGAGGGAAGGGAAGAGACTGGGACTGGGTGGGGACCAAAGCCTGTCACTTTATGTAGAGTCTCATCTATCTCCTTGCAACCCTCAAGGTACAACATCACTGTTACTGTTTTATACTTGTGGAAACTGAGGTTCAGGGAATTTGAATGTCCAAAGAATTTAACTGGATTTACCTAATACCTATACCTAAGCACTTGAAAACACACACACACACACACACACACACACACACTAATCCCGACCAAATGGTAAGAACACAGTTAACACTATGGACTTATGGGAGGTTCTGTGTTCTTTACCACAAAGATGGAGAACCTGAGACCAAAGCAAGTTGACATAACTTCAATCAGAGTGAGCCAAGAATGGATCTAAAAATAATGTCCCCTGGCTACAAATTCAATGGTTCACTACCCCAACCACACAGTTTAATTGAATGTTGCATATTCTTTAATGTTCATTGTGTGTTTTGTATGCATTATACTTTAGACCTGGGTCTGGAATTGCACTGCTTCTGGTGGATATGCACTGGCCAGCTGCCTGACCTGGGGCAAGTTCCTTTAACTTAACAGCCTTAGTTACTTTACTTATGAAATGGGTTAATGACAGCATCTGTCTCCAAAGGCTGCTGAGGAAGTAAATGATATAAAGATGAGGTGCCTGCCACAGAGCCAGTGCTCCACAAATATGAACCTATTATGTAAATGTTATTTACTATTATACATTTGGAGAATATAAAAAAGTAGACATTGACAGAGTATCAGCCACATTTTTATTACCCAACAAAAACTGTTAGTTTTCCTTTGGGTCCTCTTTTGTATGAACAGTTTTGTTTTGCTTTGTTTTAATATCACACATGATTTTTAATTCTGTATTGTAGCAATTACAATGATCTCACATTAGCTGTTTGTTATTATAAATTTGGTATTATAATCTGGTCAACATTCCAATGATTGTCAGTGCTAATTCAACCATTCTCTTAGTTTCAAACACTTGGGCCTCTGATAAGTTTTCTTTCTGAAAGTAATCTTTCTTGTGTATGTGTGGCACTGGGGATGGAACCCAGGACCTTTCACATACTAGGCAAGTGCTCTACCACTGAGCTACATCTCCAGCCCTCTATGCGTGTAATTTGAATAAAATTTCTCCACACTTTGACTTACTTCCATGGGACAAAAGTAAATGCAGATCACTAAGCAGAAGCATCTTTGCCACTAGAAGCACTTTGATACATGATCTAATTTAAACTCCCTCCCCATGCATTGCTTACATTCTTCTATATTTCAGATCACAAACAGATTCAAAACAGCTTTTTAATCCCTTGATTCTACATTGGCTCGAAAGAAGAAAACACTATGAAAACTAGGTGACCAGTTCACCTCTGTTTTCTATTTTTATCTCATTAAGCAATCCAAGGTAACTTGATTCTTCTAAATTGGAAGCCAAAGAGAAGATGAACATGCAAAGTCGACTCTGAGTCCTTGTTCAGCTCTCAAAACTAAAGCTGTGACTTTTAAATTGTCTTGAGTCACAAACCAAGATGAATGAAGACCTGAATTTTGACTGGGTTGATCTATACATACGCTGGATTAAAAGTCCCAGGCAAGCCCCCTGTCACATACTTTATTCAACTCCCATAGATTCTGTTTCCTGCAGCATTAAGGACTCTGTCTCTCATTCTCTTTAAAAACAAACTGAAGTGAAGTTAACATAACATAAAACCAACCACTTTAAAGGTTTTGGGTACTGGAGCATTTTAGATTTGGGATTTTTTTTGGATTAAGGATGCTCAATCTGTTCCCATGTCTAGTTCCCAAACATTGCCATTATTTCAAAATAAAACCTTGTACCTATTAAGCAGTTACTCCCCATTCCCCTTCCCCACAATGCTGGCAAACACCACTCTGCATTGTTTCTATGGTTTTGCCTATTCTGGATATTTCATATGAATGGAATGGTGTAATGTGTGATCTTTTTAGACTTTCATTTAAAGTGAAAGTTTGAGGTTCATCCAAGTTGTAGCCTGCATCAGCTCTTTATTCTTTTTTATGGCTGGACACTATGCCGACATATGTACCTACCACAATCTGCTTATTCATTCATCTGTTGATGGGCAATTGGGTTGTTTCTGCCTTTTGAGTTCTGTGAATAGTGTTGTAATACTCTGATCACTTTAATACTGTGAGAAGACCAAACTAAATAAGGCTCAGCCAATGGTTATGCATCCTTATTAAAGTGAGCATCAGCAATAGAGACAAATGACATGATGCCTCCTGATATGACCTAGTAGCAAAAACAGCCCATTAACAAGTCAGGCTCAGATTGTGGGGCTTCCTACAAGGTCAATATCTGGAACCAGGCATGGTGGTACATGCCTGTAATCCCAGCACTTGGGAGGTAGAAGTAGGAGGATCAAGAGTTTGAGGCCACCCTGGGCTACACAATGAGACCCAGTCTCAAAACAATTTAATAAAAAGGTCTCTAGCTGGAGCTGTTTTTTCTTTTTTTAAAAGCAACTTTATAAAAGATTAAAAAACAAATGAAAAATGTAGGACCTGACCTAGCTATAAGGAAAAGTGGAAGACAATTAGGGAAATTTAAATACAAGTTATATATTAAATAACATTATTCTATTGGCAAGAAATTATTCTCATTATTTTCTCTCTTGATAAATTTCTGGTATGACAATAAGATGTGGAGGGGAGGGTACTGGGGGTGGAACTGAGGGCCTTACACATGCTAAGGAGATGCTGTACCACAGAGCTACACTTGTAGCCCCAATAATAAGACTTTGATTGTGCATAAGACCAAGAAGACACATTGTAGTATATAGGGATGAGCTATCACGATGTTTACAACTTAAATTTCTTACTTTCAAATGGTTTGCCAGCAACCACACAGTGTTTAGGAGAGGGGGAGAAAAGGAAAGGAAGAGAAAGAAAAAAATATGATAAAATACTACAAAGTCAATACATATCAAAAAGAATGTTTTAAAATAACTTTAATGTTGCAAAAGCACTTGGCAAGAGATGTACTCTCACAAATTGTTTTTGGCAGTACTGAGGTTTGAACTCAGGGCCTTACACTTGCTACACAAGTGTTCTACCACTTGAGCTATGCCAACAGCCCTTTTTAGCTCTGAATATTTTGGAGATAGGGTCTTGTTTTTTAGTTAGGCTAGCCGGGACCACAATCCTATTTTCCACTTCTTGATGTAGCTGAGATGACAGGTGCACCATGATACCCAACTTTTTTCCATTGAGATGTGGTCTCGTAAATTTTTGTTCAGGCTGGCAGTAGCTTGGAGTGACAGTCGCACACCACCACGCCTAGATACTGGTTGAGATGGAGTATCGTTAACTTTTTGCCTGGGCTGGCCTTGATCAATCCTCCTGATCTCTGCCTTTCAAGCTGCTGGGATTACAGGCATGAGGCACCAGTGCCCGGCTCCCTCTTACAAATTTGAAAGTGCACATTACACTATTGTTAACTACAGGTATAAGTTTATGGCATAATAATTTTATATATATATATATTTCATCTCTGTCCCCAGTTCTTGCCACAGAGCTCCTCAAACCACTGCAATTTCCTCATTGAAAGGATGGCATCTTTTGTTCTAATGTTTAGTCTTTGATCTGGTTTCCTGACACAGAGCTCTTGATCCCTTGGAATTTCCTGTGTGACAGGAGCATCCTTTGTTCTAATGAAGCACCTGTCAGTGGGCTCCTGGATGAGGGGATGGTCACCAGAAAGACCAAGTCATGATTACAAGCTTGGAACCTTCAACCCCTCTCCCATCCTCGAATGAGGGGAGAGGAGCCAGAAATGGAATCACCAAGTCATCATGCCTATGTGATGAAGCCTCCATAAAAGCCCCAAAAGTAAGGGTACTAAGAGCTTCTGGGTTAGTGGGCAGGGGCACCCCAACTCCATGAGAACAGTTGGACCCTTCCAGACTTCACCTTATGACCTGTTCATCTAGCTGTCCGTCGTATCCTTTATCTTATCCATTGTAATACACTGGCAAAGAAAGTGTTTCCCTGAGTTCTGTGGTCCACCGCAGCAAGTGACTAAGCCCAAGGAGGAAGCAGCTTGTGGGAATATTTGATTTACAGTGAATCACTCAGAAGCTCAGGTCATAACCTAGACTGGATTCACCTCTGAAGCAGGGGCAGTCTAATGGACCGAGCTTGTAGGGCCCAAAGCTAATTTCTGGTACAGAGTGTTGCAACTGAATTCTAGTATACCCAGTTGGTGTCTGGAGAGTTAAAAAAAAAAAAAAAAAAGCGTTGGTGTGGGGAAAAAAGAAGCATATGTTGTTCACAAAAACTAACTCCAAACGTAAAATGTAAAACTACAAAACTCCTAAAAAGATTACAAAGGGTAAAATCTAGATAGCCTTGAGTTTGGTGAAGAGATTTTAGGTATGACACCAAGAGCGCAATTCATGAAAGAAAGAATTGATAAACTGACGTCACCAAAATTAAAAATGTTTACTCAGGCTGGCAGTGTGGCTCTCCAGTGGTAGAGTGCTACCTGGCGATTCAAACCCAGTACCATCACCACCAAAAAAAGAAAAAGAAAAAAAAAGTTTACTCTGAAAAAGGCACCGTAAAGGAAAGGAAAAGATAAGTCAAAACTGGAAGAAAGTATTTGTAAACAACATATCCAGTAAAAGACTATTATCCAAAATACACAAAGAGCTCTTAAAAGTCAAAGATAAAAAACAGCCCAATTAAAAAATAGATCCTAGCAAGGCACCAGTGGCTCACATCTATAATCCTAGCTATGTGGGAGGCTGAGATTGGGAGAATCATGATTGGAGGCCAGTTCAGGCAAATAGTTTGAGACCCCCATCTCCAAAATAACCAGAGCAAAAATGGACTGGAGGTATGGCTCAAGTTCAAGTGTTAGAGTGCCTGCTTTGCAAACACAAATCCCCAAGTTTAAACCCCAGTCCTACCAGAAAAACTCACATCACTAAAGGAGACATACAGATGTTAAATAAGTACATGAAAAAATGTCCCTCAGCATATGTCATCAGGGAAATACAAATTAAAACAATGAAATACCCCTCCATGCCTAGAAGAATGGCCAATCCAGAACACCAACAACGTCAAATGCTGGCAAGAACGTGGAGCATCAGGAACTCTCGTCCATTGGTGATGGGAATGAAAAATGATACAGGCAGCGTACAGACAGTCTGATCATTTCTTACAAAATCAGTCACACTTATACCATACAGTCCAACAATCATGCTTCTTGACATATACCCACAGGAGTTAAAAACGTCTGCACATAGGTATTGTAGAAATTTTAACCAGTACGCCCTTTGATAGGTGTGTGGATAAATAAACTGTGGTAATTTGGACAATGAAGTTTTCACAGCCACCGGTGGCTCACACCTATAATCTTAGCTACTAGAAAGGCAGAGATGGGGAGGAACTCGGCTCAAAACCAGCCCGGGGCAAAAAGTTTGAGAGACCTTATCTAGAAGATACCCGGAATGGCTCAGGTGGTAGAGTGTCTGCCTAGCAAGAGTGAGGCCCTGAGTTCAAGCCCAAGTACTGTCAAAAAAAAAAAGTTCACCACTAAAAAGAAATGAGTTATCAAGCCATGAAAAGACATAAAAGAACCCTAAATGCATATTACTAAGTGAAAGAAGTCAATCTGAAAGGCTACATTCTGTATGATTCCAAATCTATGACATTCTGGAAGAGGCAAAAGTAGGGACATAATCAATTAAATTAAAAAAAAAAATCAGTGATGGCCAGAGGCTAAGGACGGAGGAAATAAAGAGGTGGAGCACAGAGGATTTTTAGGACAGGGAACTACCCTGTGTTGTACCGAAATCCTAGACACACCCAGACATAGATTTGGTAACTTAAGTTGCCTTTCCAACCTTTCACTTAGGCCCCCACGTCTTAGGACTTAAAACCAGCCTTTCAAGAATAGACAGAGGCTGGCAGAGTGGCTCAGTGGTAGACCGCCTGCCTAGCAAGTGTGAGACCCTAAGTTCAAACCCTGGTACCACCAAAAAAAAAAAAACCCTTTGGCTGGTGGAATGGCTCAAGTGTTGAGTGCCTGTGTTCAAACCCCAATATTGCAAAAAAACCAAAAAAAAAATGGACACAGGCAGAAGAAGCCAAGTGGTCCAGTCAATGATATCGTAAACCCAAAGTCCCTTCCAGAAGAGAGGAATTATCACTAAGCAACTTCCCTCCTCCCCCTTCTTAAAAATTCCTGCACTACCAACTGATCAGAAAGGCAGATCTAAGCACAGAGCTCCTGGCCTCCTTGCTGGTCAGCCATGGTTGGCTTGGATGTTTGCTGGTCTGCCAGCCCCTCCTTGAGAACAGTATTACACTGGTGGATACAAGTAATACTTCCAAACTCAGGAAGGTGCTTACAAAAAGTGGAACCCTAGGTAAGTATGAGTGTGGGGAAATATGATGTGTCAGTGCAGGTTTACACTTTATATGTACTGCTTCATCAGGAAGGAGATGTTGACAATGAGGACAGCAAAGCAGGCTGGGGGTTCTGGAAGCATATGGAATACCTCTACCTTCTCAATTTTGCTGTGAACCTAAAACTCCTCCAAGAAGACTGTCTTTTTAAAAAAGTCTTTAATAAAATATACAGAAAGCCCTTCAAATGTTACCAGCTTTTCCCCTCCAAGCAGGGTCCTTTTTCCCTCTCAGAAATGTGGAACTAATATGACCCAGCACTGATTGAGCAGTGACCAAAAACAGGAGCAGAGGGAGATAAACTCACAAGTGACCTGCTCAGCTCTCGGGGCTTGAGGGATGCGGAGAGGCTAATAAAGGGGAAGAATAGTTTGTCTTTCCTGGGAATGGATGGAGATTTTCTGGGAATTCAGTCACCACCTCTTTTCCCTCCTTTCATGGTTCTATCCAGTCCTTTCCAAGGCAATTGTCAACTGTCATGGTGGTGAGGATGTGTCATTTAACACGATGACATTATAATGAAGTTAGAGGACTGTGTGGGCACTATGGCAGCCATCCTGATCAAACTCAGGCCTAAGGGTTATCCTAGCCTCAAAAACAAACAAGATTAAGCCAGGCCCTGGTGGCTCAGGCCTGTAATCCTAGCAACTCAGGAGGCAGAGATCAGGCGGATGGAAGTTCAAAGCCAGCCTAGGCAAATAGTTCATGAGACCCTATCTCAAAAACACCTGTCACAAAAAAAGAGGCTGGTAGAGGCTCAAGGTGTAGGCCCTGAGTTCAAGCTCTAGTAATGCAAAAAATGATAAACAAGATTAGGGCAGGAAGAAATTTGGCTAGGTCACCTAACAGTACTCAGGGTAAGAAGAATAATTATGGCTTACAAGGAAATACTTAATAAAGGTTAGTTATTTGTTATCAGTTAGCTGGCATTGATGGCTTGAAACTTTCAAAAACACAGGTGTGGCCCAAGGGTAGAGCACCTGCTTTGCATGTATGAACCAAGTCCTGAGTTCAAACTCTAGTCCCACCCCCAAAAAAAACCCACCAATTTCACATAGCTCAAACAAATATATTATCTGATTTGTTCTTCGGTGTATATAATACATGGATAAAAATTAAAATTTTAAACAGGTAAGCAGAAGGGAAGGAACATGCCAAAATTAAATGATGGTTTTTCTCTAGACAGAAATACGGATTTTTTCCTACTGTCTTCTAAAAGCTTATCCTCATTTTCCAATTTTTCTAAAAAATAGTAAAACCAAAAAGTTATTTTTAAAGGGAAGAGTGAAAAATAAACCAAAAGAAATCTACTTACATAAAAGTATTCATATCTTTAAAATGCTTCTATTAAATTTCCATGAGCAGCTGGGCACCGGTGGCTCACGCCTATAATCCTAGCTACAGAGGAGGCAGAGACCAGGAGGATCAAGGTTCGAAGCCAGCCCAGGCAAATAGATCTCGAGACCTATCTCAAAATACCCATCACAAAAAAAGGGCTGGTGGAGTGGCTCAAGGTGTAGGCCCTGAGTTCAAGCCCCAGTATCACAAAAAAAAAAAAAAAAAGAAAAGAAAAATTTCCATAAGCAACCTGCATCCGAAAAATGTTATGAAAACTTTTGAAAGTTTATTTAATTGCATTTATGTCCAATATCATGAAATAATTAAAATACAAAATATTGTATATATTGTCACCCAAGAAGTTTTCAGTTTTCCCCCATCGCAACCATTTCTATACTTATCTTATCCATTTAACACAAACTGGAGAAAGTAAATGGAATTCAGAAGCAAACAGAATCCATGAGCACTTCTTTTCATTCTTATTCCTGGGGGCATTGAACTTCAAAATGCTAATCAATGCCATCTGTTGAATATAAGAATGTTAAGTGTAACATTCTTCTGATTTTTTAAATTCCTACCTTAAGAGAGTATGCCTCCCAGAGTTTCTTAAGATGGTGCTAAAAAAACAAAATTACAGACCCCTATGCAGAATTCTGCAGCCTGGTTTTCCTCATGGTGGGTCTGCTCCATTGTACATTTTTAAAGTATTACTACGGGGAACAACATTTCTCTTGTTTTAAAGCAAATCCATTCCATTGTTCAGCCACTTTCTTTGTCTAAAGAAGGCAAAGCAATTTTAACAAGGATCCAATTAAAACTAGTCCCCCATTTTAAATATGTCAGAAAAGTCTCCAAGCTTGAAATAAATGCAAATGCTAAGCTACATGCTAAAAGACATGGTTGGTTCCTAACAACAAAAGAAGCACACCAGTGTTCCTGAAAGTCTAAAAATCTAGACTGAATCATTCAAGTGAATGTTAAATTGCTCACCTCAAAACTTTCTGGCTTTTAAGGAGTTGAAAAGACATCACAGCTACCGAGGGACTTTAGTGGGGCTGAAACATGAACAGGATCTATGGATTGTGTCACCAGTGCCCAATTGGTCCACTAACACTTGAAGCTAAGAACATTGCAAGATGACATCTGACCTGCAGAAGTCCTCTCTGCGGCAGTCCACTTACCCCATGCCTCCATCAATGTACTGGGTAAACGCACTGATTTATATGACTTTCTTTTGTTCTGTGACTATGAAAGCTTATGTACCTGGGCCATGGTGGAGCAATTATTCAGGGTAACCTGAATCCATGATCCAGAGCCGTGCCCATTCATATTTGACTCAGAATAATCTCTTTTTTCCTTTGGAGCAACAGCTGTGTTCTGTGTTGATACGATGTAAAAGGACGTCCTTGATTTTAGGAAACACATACTGAAATATTTAGGACAGAGGAAACCATGTCTACAAGTTACTATTAAAGAGTTCAGAAATAATATGAATATGGATATGGGGACAAGGCGGTGGGAGAGAGGTGAAGAGACAGAGACAGACAGCAAGAGATAGGGAGTCACAGAAAGGGAGGGAGGGAAAGGACAGGTTGAAAATTTTAACATTTAGGGGAAATTTGGATTAAGAACATGGTTTTTGGTAATTGTAATTTTTATTTTTTGTAAATTATTATTTCTGCAATTATTTCAAAATGAAAATGTAAAAAAAATAATGGCCTTATCAGAGAGCCACAGAATCAAAAACTCTGGGAATCTGCATTTTAGCAAAGTATTTCCAAGGTGAATCTTCAATATGCTCTGAAATTTGAAAATTTCTGGCATTAACAAACCACACAGCAGAAGAGTCAAAGTACTGAGCTGTGAGGCCTTCCAAAATAATTTGTAGATGAAATCCCAACCAAAAAGCAATCCCAATCAAATCCCAGTAGGAATTTTCTTTTTCTTGTTGGGACTGGAGTTTGAAATCAAGGCTTCATGCTTGCAAAGCAGGAGCTCTACCACTTGAGCCACACCTCCAGTCCATTTTGCTCTGGTTATTTCAGAGATGGGATCTCTAAGCTGGCATTGAACCGTGTTCCTCCTGATCTCAGCCTCCCAAGTACATAAACCACAGGCACACAGCAAGCATTGTTTCTGTGTTTTTAATTGAGGAGATGATCCCAGAATGCATATGGAAATGCTAAGGAACTATGCTAATCCATCCAATTCTGGAGGGAAAACAAAGTTTGAGGACTAATAGTATCTGATTTCAGAAATTATGAAGCTACAGTAATCAAAGCAGCGTGCAACTCCATCAAGATAAATAAATAGATCAATGGTACAGGAAAAAAATCTCCAAACACAAACATACACACATATGAACAGCTGCTACTTGACAAGGGAGCTAGGACAATGCAGTGGAGAATGCATCCATTTTTATTTTTTTTAACAAATGGAGTTGGAACAACTGGATTGTATGCATGCCAAAAAGTGAACTTTTACCTTGTATCACATGTAAAAATTAATCCACAATAGCTCATATGTAAAACCTAACACCTCGAAAGTTATAGAAAACGTATTCATGACTTGGATTATGAAATCTATTTCAAAATTGATAAATTGGACTTCATTAAAATCTGCTCTTCAAAAGACAATGTTAAGAGTTGAAAAGATAACCTACAGACTGAAAGATCTACGCAAAGCATACACCTGATACAGAACTTCCATCTAGAATACACAAAGAGTTCTCAAAACTCAGCAGCAGTAATACAGGCCATCCAATCAAAAATGAGCAACAGATGTAAGCACGTGAGATCTAATAACGACATCATTAGTCAGTGGGGAAATGCAAACCAAAGCCACAATGAGATACCACTACCTACCTATTAAAATTTCCAAAATAGTGGACTGGAGGCATGGCTCAAGTGGTACAGCACCTGCCCAGCGAGCGTAAACCGGAGTTCAAACCCCAGTACTGCAAAAAAGCAGCTAAAATTTCCCAAATAAAAACCAGCTACACCAAATGATGGCAAAGATATGGGGGAATGACAAAGTGGGGAGCTAAAATGGTACAACCTCTTTGGAAGAAAGTTTACTAATTTCTTAGAAAGTTAAACCTACACCTGCCATATGGCCTAGCCATTCTGTTCTTAGATTTATTCAGGAATAAAGAAAGTATATTTTGGGACTGGTAGAGTGGCTCAGGTGGTAGAGTGCCTGCCTAGAAAGCAAGAGACCCTCAGTTCAAACCTCAGTACCACCAAAAAAGACCTAAAAGAAGATATATTTTCATAGAGACAACTGTAAATAAAAGTTCACAGCAGTACTATTCATGATACCTACAACCTAAATATATATCCGCAGATGACTGGACAAACTGTAAGATAGTCTTTCAATAAAACACTACTTAGAAACACAAAGCACAATAAAAAGCTCGGCTCGGTGGTGCTCACCAGTCATCCCAGCCACAAGACAAGTGTAAATAGGAGGGAGAATCAAGGTCCAAGCCTTGAAAAAATAACAAAAAGGGCTGGGGGCGTGGCTTAATTGGGAGAGTGCCTGCCTGGCAAGCTGAAAGCCCTGAGTTCAAACTCTAATACTGAAAAAAATATACATAGATCCATATGTATAGATCTATCTATCGATGTGTGTGTGTGTGTGTGTATGTATTTAGGATTAAAATATCATAATGTGGCTGGAGGTATAACTCTGGAGACTTCTTGCCTGACATGCATGAGGTCCTGGGTTCCATCTCCAGCACAATTAATTAATTAATCGTGATCTTTTAAAAAAAGATTTTTGTAAAATAATAGATAAAAGAAATGGGGAAAATTATTAAATAATTAGAAATTGAGGTAAAGGATATATGGGAATTCATATTCTTCTGCACGTTTTACATTTTCTGTAATACAATTACCAAAACCTATGATAATACAAAATATATTCCTAATAAGACAAATATCAGATGCATGAAATAAGAACATTTAAGCACATTGTCTGCAGTCACTGTAGCTCCATTCAAATTAGGCATGACTTACTCATGGAGCACCTGTCACACCCTAGCACTAGTCCACTCACAGGTGGCTCAACCGTCCACTGCAGCCGTGCAGTCTTGTGCAATGGATTTCACCTTCTGGTTTCCTCATTGTAACAGGAGGAAAGGAGGAGTCCTTCCCTCACAGGGTTGCGAAGAAGAAGAACTCCTCAAACTCAGAGGGTGGACAGCAAGTGGTCCCCTGGCCCAGGTACCTGCTGGATGCTCCCTCGCTGAGCATGCAGAGACGATGGTCATACCGACCTTTCTCAAATAACTACAGACACACACAAATGCAATCAGTGATAATTGCCCCTAGAAAGAAAAGGATAGTGGGCTCTCAGAATTCCACTGTGATCGGTTAGGAAGTCAGGCCATTAAAGCAGTTGTATAGTGGTGGAAGCAGGGACTTCAGGCAGAATAGGAAGGGGCTTCAACTCTTCCACCTACTGGCTGTGTGACCCTGACCAACTTGACCTTGGTTCCCTCAGCTGTACAACCAGTGCTTGAGTAGTTAGTCCTTACTTACCTCACAGGGTTGCCGTGAGGATGGCATGGTTAATACTTGGAGGTGCTTAGAACAGCACCTGGCACATACTAAGTCCTGGTTAAGGTTGTCTGTTATTATCTTACTGGTCCACAGCAAAATGGAATGTAATGTTACCAGTCCCACCTCAGTTTGGCTTCTGAGGACCTAAAGAGTAATGTTGTGAATTACCTTTCATAGCCCTGGCAACACACCAGAGTCACCTGGACAGTACTTTTTAAAAAAGTCCTGATGCACTACAGTCACCTGGACAACACTTTTTTAAAAAGTCCTGATGCAAGGGCTCCATTCTGAAACAAATGAGTTAGAAATTCTAGGGTCAGAGCCTGGACATCTGTATTTTTCAGAAGCTCCTTCAGAGGTTCTCAATGCACTCATCCAGACATTCAAAACGTAAAAACCATTTCCAACACGTTCCAACAGTGTCATGCATTTGTTATTATTACAGCTCCAACAGTGTGCACACAAATGACTGTTGCTTTCAGAAGAGTTTAAATTCTTGTGAGTGTGGCTCAAGTGGTGGAGCCAAGCACAAAGCCCGGGGTTCAATTCCCAAC
Source organism: Castor canadensis (assembly GCF_047511655.1). Taxonomy (NCBI): domain Eukaryota; kingdom Metazoa; phylum Chordata; class Mammalia; order Rodentia; family Castoridae; genus Castor; species Castor canadensis. The sequence goes on along the minus strand of NC_133389.1, from coordinate 170,124,456 downwards.
ACACACAAAGTTTAAATTCCCATAGAATGGGAACCCAAAAATTCTCCTCCACCCCACCCACTTTTGCTCCAGGAGCACAAAAAACATGAGGGAAGAAGGCGCTCGGGTAAGCCTGTCTGTGCGGTCTAGGAATGAGTGACTCCTGCGCTTAACTGTAAACATGGCTTAACTGGGGAATCGGATGTCACTCACTCCTGGGTCGAATGACAGAAGTCACTCGATGCGCGGCGCGGTCTCTGCAGAAAGACACTTTCTACATCCTGGAGCGCGTAAACACGGAAAAGTCAACGCAGCTCTTAGTGGAGAGGGTGGAGAGACAAAAAGGGATCAGGTTTTAAATACCTATGCATGACTTTAACATTTACGTCAACAGTTCAAGAAACGAGTTTACCAACTTGTGAGGGGCTGAAGTGCAAAGGTCTATAGCCCGACTGGGCTGTGGTTACGTTCGGGCGGATACAGTTGCCTAAATTCACCAAGCTGTGCATTTATAACCGGTGTGTTTTATTGAAGTGAAAGCTACGCCTCACTTGAAAAAAAAAAAAAAAGAAAGAAAATAGCGCAAGAGAAAACAAAGTTGGCAAACAGTTACGCAGTCCTCGTGGGGAAAGCAACCAAAGAGTCCCACGTTAGTCCCAACGCCCTCTTTGACCTGCCTTCGGGCTGACAGCGGAACTCAAGTGGAAGGCTCTAAGGGCGCCCTCGCACGGGAGCGAGGAGACCCAGCCTGGTGTTTCGCGGCCCGGGGCGCGGGGTCCTTACCCAGGAACAAGAAGGACAGGACCCACTGCAGCACCGCCGCCGTCTGCAGCCGCCGCGACAGCGGGATGTTGAGCGGGGCGAACTCCACCTTCATGATCCTACTCCCTCGAGGACGGCGACAACCGCGGATCGGGGCCCGCCAGCCCCACGCAAAGGAGGAGACGGTGACCCAGAGCGGGCGGGGACAGAACTTCGCCTCGGGTGGGAGGGTGCGCCCCCGCGGAGGCTGGGGGCTGCCAATCCCGTGCGCCCGCCGGCGCTGACGCCTGGGAGCAGCTGCCGCGCCCTGGGCGCATTGGTTGGCGCGCCCTGGCGTCGGCTAGAGCGTGCCGAGTAGGGATCAAGGGAACACAACTGGGGGCAGCTGGCCGCGGACTCCTGTGGTCTTGCTGAGGACCTGGGATCTCCACCAGGAGCTGACCATTGTTCAGCTGATCGATCACCGTGCTCGGGGCTTCAGCATCCGCTCTTAAACCCACCCCTTCCTCCGAGCCCTCTACGACTGGGGAAAGGTTAGATGAAGGAATCGTGCGGCAGCTGGAGGAAGGAGTGTGACTTGAGTTTATTAGTTGTGTCCCTACACCGACCCCAAACTCCGGGGGTGTGGTGGGGAGTGGATAGGGCTGCTGTCTCACTTTTGTGCCCTCTGTTCCCTACACGAGTCCTGGACACTTTCATTTATTCATTTGTGCAATCCACATGTATTGAGAACCTACCATGGGCCCGGCTCCATTCTGGCTGTTGGCAATACACCGAGTAACTAAGTCACCTATTGTCAAGTACAACTCGTGGGGAAAGGGACAGATTTGAACAGATCTAAGCAAAATGAATATTCAACCGAATGTATAATTACAAGTATCGTCACCTACTGTGGGTGACTAGAAGATTCTAGGACCTAGACTGGAGGGTCAGGGAAGTGTCTGAAGAAATTTCTTTTATTTGAGGCTTAAGGTAGTTAACCAGGTAAAAGGGCAAAAAGAAGCATGAGTTCAAAGGTCCTCCAAAGGGGGAGTTGTTTGTGACATCTGTGTGCAAAACTAGTTTTTTTTGCTTTTTTTTTTCTTTCCTGATTGAGGAGTCACTTTCTTCCTCCCTTTTAGATATCATCTCTGAACCTTCCCCCAGTGCTAGATGGGGATCCTATGAATACACACTTTGTAGGACACTGTGCAGAGTCCTTTTCAAGCAGGATCTCATTCTATAGCAACTACAAAGTAAGCATTTGCTCCAGTTTTGCAACTAAGGAAATTGGTGCTCAAAAGGCAAACACAGGGTAAGCAGCAGAGTAGAGAAGATTCAGATGTTTTCTCTAAAACCTAGAAGGATGAGTCATCACTTCGTTCACTGAGTCTAACATGGAACAAACATTAATTGGGTATCAGCTTACATTGGGCATTGTCCTTGGTACTGATGACATAAAAGTGAATTAAGACATGGTCTTTGTGCCTTTGAGAATTCCCACCCATTCATTCATTGACCATTTGTGGAAAGAATTCTATGTATTCTGCACTGAGTATGGAGTGGGGATGGCCTATATCGGTATATAAGAAAGGTCTCTGTTCTGCAGCTCCCAGACTAGTGGGAGAAACAGGAAATAAGTACATATGTACGCAAATGTGTAATACGGCCTTGAACAAAGCATGTAGGCTCCAGGATGTGGAATAATGGGCATCTATTCAGACCAGGTTGGAAGTAACAGTAGTGGAGAAAGGGAGACCCCTCTGGAGGCTATTGTGGGATGAATGTTGAGGCTGATGGCCTGGCCCACTGTGGAAGCCAGTGAGAATAAAGATGGATTTGTTACGTCCATGGGAGATGTAAATGTTAGGACTGGTTAGTTGGGTTCATAATGGGTTGGTAAATAAGAAGAGCAAAACAGCCAGAACTCCTGGTCCTAATCAGGAGTATACTTTAGTAATGCTTTTGTCACTTGCCCAGAGTACTCAGCTGGTAAAAAGAACCAGTCATACCTCATCACAGCCATTGTAGCCAAGCATGGACCAATCGGAGCCCAATCGGTACAGCAATCCATTATCATGTTAACCAACGATGAAATCACTCACTTACTGTTTTAACACTCACCACGTTTGTTACATACTGGGTGATGGGTTACATGAGTTAAATGATAAGGAAGTGTCAGCTCTGCAAGCTACTCAATATAATTCTGCTGAGTCGCCCTGAAATCTAGAATTAAAATTAACAGGAAAACAGTAACCTTAGACATTATCTCTCCAAACTACACATTTCATAGAATAGGGAACTGAGAGCACAGAAGATGAGTGATTTGCCCAAAATAACTTGGCCAATTATTGGCAAGGTTTAACCCTAGGTCTCTGTATAGCCATACAACCAATTCTTGTCATTAAGAGCTGAAACAAGACTCACGTGGTAGAGTGCTTGCTTAGCAATCAAGAGGCCCAGAGTACCATGGGAAAAAATGGGGGGGAGGCTAAAACAGATGTGGAAAAACAATGTGACGTGAGACCATGATTGATTTCAAACTTTTTTTCCAGAAGAATATTTTTTCATTGTCAAAAACCTTCAGTTTATAAAACAAATCACCGCAAAGCAGCTGTGATCAAAATGCATGAGAAAGCCTGATTCCACCTAATCCACATCTTCCTCTATCTCAAAGTGACTACATTCTCAGCAAAGTAAAATCAACATCGAACAGACATAGACAATTATAAAGTCTCTGAGTTCGCCAAAATTCCTGTTTATTTTGCCCTTTCTTTGGTTTTGGTCTTGTTTTAGTGGGCAGCCCAATATTTGGAGAAACACAGTTTGAGTAAGGGTTGCAGTGAGAGTCCACATGCACCAACATAATTGAGTGCTTATCTCCTCCCAGGCCCTGTGTTCCAGGCTTCATATGCCATGTCGGATTGAAACCCCAGAAGAACTCTCCAGGGTAGATACTGTTATTCCTCTCATCAAGGAAGAAACTGAGTCTAAAGGTCAAACAAATTAGTCACATAATAAGTAGTAGAACCAGGTTTCTATTTTGGGGAAATAGGTTTGTCTGTGATTAGAGACTAAGCAAGTAGTTGCCATAATAAGGCATTTCTCAAATAACATAAGGAAGAAAGGGGATGTTTCACTGAACGATGGGTAGAAGAGCAATGAAGACTAAACTTGTCAGTGTGTATTGGGATTGTTCATTCAGTCAACATTTTAGCAAATGATCAAAGAAAAGTACATGTGGCATAAGGGTAGGCTTTGTTCCTACGTGCTTGGCATTGGCTAGATATGAGTGAGTAATATGTACGTATGTTTATCGTAAGTCAACATAAATACATCAAGCACCACTGCTGTAAGTCCTGGAGAGGGTGTGGTGATAGCGAACCACACAGTTCTGCTTGAAGATTCTGAGATTCTACCCACCAAGAACAGTTCCTCTTTCTACTTCTCAACTCTTTATTAAGGAATAAGAAGGGTGGGGGGAGGGGAGAAAGGAGAACAGAAGAGGGGGTGAATTCAAGTATGATATATTTGATATATTGCAAGAACTTTGGTAAATGTACCCCCACCCAGCACAACAATAAAAAAAATAAAACAAACAAGCAAAAAAGGAATAAGAAGGTAACACTTCAAATTGCCTCATAGATTATGAAAGTCTACTCTTGGAAATAAGTAAATAAAATCACTTCCTTATTTTATTTTTTCCTGGGCATTTTACCACAGCTAACTTCTACTAGCAGGAAGGTGACTTAATATTTTTTTAAAACATAACATTTTATTGTAACTTAAGCTGAAATGTTCCCATTGTTAAGTTAAAAAAGTATTCATTCTAGATTGAGACTCCTTTGAAGGGACAGTTTAGGATAAAAGTCACAGTTTTGCTTTTCATAAAATTCATTGATCATGAAATATTCCTTTTCATTCATAATAGAGACAGAGACAGAGAGAGCAAGAGAGCGCGTGTCTAGTTGCCATGGTTACCATAAATCATTGCGAAGGACCTGCTCTCATTAAAACAAAAGGACATCACTATGGTACTTTCCATGGACCGTCCTTCACTGACTTCAAGGCTCTTTTTTTGAACAAAGTTCAAGAAATCTGCTCTGGTCTCTCTGTTTTCTTATTGTCTTCTCAATGAAGTATTTTATCAATCTGACAGGGCTTGGGTGTGTTTGTTCTGAGTAGACATGCAGAAATGTTGCTTGAGATAGTGAGGCTTTGTAGCCACCATGATCATGGCCCAAAGTTTCCTTCTCTCCATATTTTCCCGTTGCTATAAGTCCTCGAGAGGTCTCAGATCCTGTACATCATTGCTGCTTCTCTTCCTCGCACATGCTCTTCTGAAAACTACATAAACCTAGCTTTAATTATTATCTATTAGTTCATTAATGCTAATATATGATGTTTGTTCTACAAAATGCATGCTTTCCTAACTGCTTTTTTGAATTATGTATTGTAACACTATGAGTGTTATTATTATGGTACAATTGTTCTCTTCCAATGATCCCATTTTCATGTGCATTTGGTCTGGGAACTTACTTAGGAGCCACCAAACCAATCAAGATAGGAACAAAAAAGAAAGTACCAGACTTGGGTATAGGGGCAGGCTTTTTTTTTTTTTTTGCAGTGCTGGGGTTTGAATTCGAGACCTATACCTCAGCCACTTCACCAACCCTTTTTTATGAAGGTTGTTTTTTCAAGATAGGGTTTTTCGAACTGTTTGCTCAGGCTGGCTTTGAACCTCAATCCTCCTGATCTCTGCCTCCTGTATAGCTAGGATTACAGAAGTGAATCACTGGCACCCAGCAAGGGCTCTTAAAAGAGGCAGTCAACACCTCAAACAGCAGTATCCTCAACGGTGTATCAGAGCAGCCACCATCATTTAGTTCCAGCTTTTTCTTTTCTTTTTTCAAACATTTTTTCACATGTATATATATATATATTTTTTTTCCTAGTTCCAGCTTCTAAAGAAACCCATGCTGTGGTTGGAATATTTACATCCTCTCAAAATTCACAAATAGAAATCATAACCACCAAGATCATGGTATTAGGAACTGGAGTCTCAGCTAGGCACCTATGGGTCATGCCTGTAATCTTAGCTACTCAGGAGGCACAGATCAGGAGGACCATAGTTCAAAGCCAGCCCGGGCAAATAGTTCGCAAGACCTTATCTCAAAAAGTACCCAACCGAAAAAGTGCTGGCAGAGTGGCTCAAGTCGTAGAGTTCCTTTCTAGGAAGCACAAGACCCTGAGTTCAAATCCAAGCACTACCACCCCCCCCCCAAAAAAAAGAGTTGGAGTTTCTGGGAGTTGATTAGATCATCAGAATGGAGCCCTCATGAATGGTATCAGTGCCCTGATAAAGTAGGCCCAAGGGAGCTCTTTGTTCCTCCTGGGTGAGCATCCAGAGAGAAACTGTTTGTTTGTGCACACAGGAGGGCCCTTGACGGAACCAATAATCCTGGGACTCTGGTGTTGAGCTTCCCAGCCTCCAGAAGTGTGAGGAATAAATGTCTGCTTTTTATGAGTCACCTGGTCTATGGTATATTGTTACAGCAGCCAGAATTGACTGAGTTCAATCTAGTGGATGGGCTTGAACTCATGTTTGTATTTTTCTGATTGTTTATGGCTACTTGGTGTATGGTCTAATGCTTCTCCTGGTACATTATTATTATTAGGTATGGTCCAACAAATACCACTATCCCAATCTTGGCTATTATCGTTTCTCCACTATGTAACTACAACCTTCTAGTTGGTCTCCCTGTCATGAGTTTTGCTCTCTAAACTACCACCTGTGATTCCATAGTGTATTGCTACAGTTTGAATGAGTAGTCTCCATATGATAAAGGTTTCCTTGCTAGGATGATGTATTGGGAGGTGCTATGTACCTTTAAGGGGGTGGAGCACAGTTGAAGACCCTATAAAGGGATTATGGGACCTGCTCATCCCATCATACCTCCTTTCTGACTTAAGACACTCTCCTGCTATGAGGTGCTACCCTCACCAGAGAAATAAACAAATAAGGCACTCCAATCTTGAACTTAAAGCTCCAGAATCATGAACCAAAATAAATCTCTCTTTACCTCATAGTAGCCTATGTCAGATACTTTGCTACAGTAGAAGGAAGTTGACTAATGTAATACTGTGATTTTTTTAAAATATCAAATTAATCATGTCATTTATCAAAATCCTGGAATTTCTTCCCATTGCTCGCAAGGCAAAGTTCAAACTTTGTAATATGATTTTAGATCCTACATCATAGGTCACCTACATATTTCTTGAGTCTCAGCTGTAACCTTCCACTTCTTACATGGTGTAAGCTGTAATCATCTGAAATTCCTGTTGAAAAATCAAGTTTTGGGGATTGGAGGGGACACCTGGGTCTCAGAAGAACTGGGGATTTAAATCCTTTTAGGTCACTCTATCCACTGTCTCTGAGAGACAGTAGAAAAATTCAAGGTATCTGTAGTTAGGAAAAGTAAGAGGCAGATTTCAAGAATGAGGCCCTAGTCAATAATATAAAATGCCCAGTGAGTTTATTTTTAAAATACAATTTTAAATCAGTATTGTTTTGACAATCAGGAAGTAGTACTAATCCTCCTGATTCCCAAAGGATCTAGCAGACCCCCATGGTTCCAGACAGATCTGTCAGTAGAAACTCAAGAAGACAGATGCCTTTGGTCATGTCTTAAGTGTTTCAGGATAATCTACAGAGAGGTTAGAGTGCCTCCTGAAAATTATAGGAAAAGTGTTGTGGTTTGGATATGAAGTGTCCCCAAAGGTTCATGTGCTAAAGGCTTAGTTGCTAGCTGGTGGCCTTTTGGGAAGCAATTGTATCATGAGGGCTATAATTTCATCAACAGAGTAATCCATTGACAGATTCACAGTTTGATGACATTATTGGGCGGTGGAAGAAACTCTAGTAGGTAGGACTGAGAGGAAGAAGTAGGTCACTAGAGAGGGGAAGTATGTTCTTGGAAGCTATATCTTGTCCTGGGGCCCCTCCCTCACTCTCTCTTCCTGATTCCTGGCTACCATGAGGTGAGCAGCCTCCTCTGATGCACACTCATGTCACCACAATGTTCTGCCTCACCTCAGGGCCAAAGCAGTGAATCTTGACAACCTTGACCTGAAGCCTCTGAAACTGAACTGAAATAAATCTTCCTTCTTTGAGTTGTTTTTGTCAGGCATTTTGTCACAGTGACACAAAATTGACTAACATAAAATACATGTAAGATTTTGGCTACAACAGAGTCAGTTTTGAGTACACAGTAAGTAAAACAAGGCCAGTTATAATGAATTGTATCATCTATTACCTGCACTCATACACATGAGTTTTACTAACTCAGCTTAGTGCCAGAGAGAATCTGTAGTCTGGGATCACTTGGGCTGTTCGTTTTAGTTTAAATAGCTAATATTCCAATAGCATCTTACCAAAGTATGTTTCTACATACTTTATCCTCACCTCTACTGAATGGATGAGGAAACTGAGGCTGGCAGTGGACAATGTTTGCTTTTAAAGAGGAAAACACGAGACAGAATCAGAAGGCCACTTTAAACTCCATGCTGCTCTAGCTGAAAATTTCATCCAGAACCATACTGCATTTTAAGTCTGTGTGGAAAGAATTTCATACCTGACAGCCTTGCTTTCCCAATTGCGGCCCTACCCATGGGCATTACAGGAAAGTGACAATCATTTCAGCAACTTTCTCTGAATATTATGCATCTTACAAGCAAAGCAACCAGGTGTTCAGGCTCCTATCCTATGTGGCAATAAGAGAGCTAGACTAGTGTCTGGTTAGCTATGGAAAGATAGGAATGTGATCATGTTTTATAACTTGTTTTTCTCATAATAAAAGCAAAAACCATTCCAATTCTGCAGACAGTAAGAGATGCCAGGAAGGAAAGAATCTCACCGCCCAGCTACTGATGACACTTTGGTGTATATCATGCCAGCTGTTTCACTTTATTCACACTCACATACATGCATGCATTTTAAAACAAAAATTAATCACTTTACGTATAATGTTTAATAACTGCATTTTCATATCCTTTGTTGTGGACTTTTTTCTGTGATAAAACACACACTCAGTATGTGTATATATCTATATATGTGTATACACATACACAGTCAACGTTATTTATTTGTTTGTGCTGAGGGTTCAACCCCAGGGCCTCATGCATGCTAGGCAGGTGCTCTGTGACTAAGCCACATCCACAGCCCTCTGCGTTATTTTTAATGTTTGTATATTACAATGTCAAGAGGTATCATACTTTATTTAATCAAGTCATAGTCAGATATTGTTTTAAAATTTTCTGTATTACAAAGATAATTATTTCCTTAGAATAATTCCAAGAGTAGAATTTCATGATCCAAGAGAATAAATGCTTAAAATGATTCATATTGCCAAATTCCTGCTTATATTCCCCACAGAAATGTCGAAGAGTGCCAGCTTTCTAAACGTGCCAACACAGAGTAGTATAATTTGTTTCTTTGATTTCTGCCAGTCTCACTGAAGAAAATATGTATCCTTTCATTGTTTTAATTTATATTCCCTCTTTTTGTTTTTTGCTTGTATTCAATAGATTAATTTTTCACTTTCATTCCTATTTTTTCTATGGAAGTATCTATTTATAATATATATTATATTATATATACTTATATAATATTATATAATTATGTGTTATACAAAAATATATATATGCAGTACTGGGGCTTGAACTCAGGGCCTACTCCTTGAGCCACTCCACCAGCCCTTTTTTGTGATGGGTTTTTTTGAGATAGGATCTCACAAACTACTTAGCCCAGGCTAGCTTGGAACCACAATCCTCCTGAGTAGCTAGGATTACAGGCATGAGAAAATATAATACGCCAAATATTCCTATCATTAAAAAGAAACTTCAAATACTTACTGAGGTGCTACTCTGTGCCAGGCACTGTTTAAGACTCCTGGAACATATTAATTAACAAAATGCAAAAATCTCTGATCTTATGGAATGCACATTTTAGCAAGAGGAGACATTTATACCTCATGACCTCAACAAATATTACAGTCAAGGATAAGCTTTCTGAGAAGAATTTGAGGCGTTGGGGGACCTACCTTTCTAGGTCTCTGTGTGCAGGAACTTTTAGGCAGAGGGAACTCTTGATTCAGAGGTCTAGCATACTCAGGAACTTTCATGAGAAAAAGAAAGGAAAAAAGAAGAAACACCAAAAAACAAAAAGAAAAGGACTTACATGAGGCTGTGGTTCTTAGGTAGAAAGATTACTTAATTAGCAGGGTGCCAGAGGCTCATACCTGTAATCCTAGTTACTCAAGAGGCAGAGATGAGGAGATCAAAATGAAAGTGAGACCCTACTCACAAATAGCCAACACAAGAAAGGACTGGTGGACTGGCTCAAGTGGTAAGAGCACCTGCCTAGCAAGTGTGAGGCCCTGAATTCAAACCCAGTACTGCAAACAAACAAATAAAAAAGATTCCTTAATTAGTCCAGGAATTATGTTTGATTCCTAATAATATATTTTAAAAGGTTTTTCTGAACTTGAAAAATTTTTTAAAAGCCCCAAACCAAAACCATTTAAATCTCAGATCTTTCTGCAATTTGTTTTGGTTTTGGAGTTAGCTTTATTTTGTTTTCAAACAGCAATCCTAACAGTATTTATTAAATAAGTTTATTTTCCCTGTCTGATTTAGAGTACCTTTTATCATACATAAAATATTAAATACAATTTTTGGTTTTGGTTTTTTTTAATGTATAATATATAAATTTATGTATAAATTTTTGAACCTCCCATACTTTTTTGGTTCTTCTTTCTTCTTTTGGACAGATATTATTATGTAGTCCAAGCTACCTCAAACTCCTCTTGCCTCTATCTCCCAACTACTGGGATTACAGACTTGTGCCACTATGCTTGATGACATATTATGTTGTTAAAATACATTTCAATATTTGTAAGAATTTTTGTGCCAAATTAAAAATGCCATAATAGGTAAAAATAGTTTGGTACTAGCAATAGAATATAAATAATTCAGCAGCACACACACACACACACACACACATATGAAATTTATACATAAATTTTTTTTTCAAATCATGTTTGTTTCTTAAGAGTACTTTAGTGGATTTTTTTTCTCATTTAAATCTCAGATCTTTCTGAAAATTGTTTTGGTTTTGGAGTTAGCTTTTTTTTGTTCTCAAACTGCATCCTAACAGTATTTATTAAAAAAAAAAACTTGGTGTGAGGGAAGATCTTTTTAAAATATAACATAAATCCCAGAATATATACAGTAAAAAAATTTTAAATTAAGCCAGGTATTGGTGGCTCACGCCTTGTAATCCTAGCTCCTCAGGAGGCAGAGATCAGAAGGATCACGGTTTAAAGCCAGCCCAGGCAAATAGTTCCAAGAGATCCTATCTCAAAAAACCCTTCACAAAAATAGGGCTGGTGGAGTGGCTCAAGGTGAAGGCCTTGAGTTCAAGCCCCCGTACCACAAAAAAAAAAAAATTTAAATTAGACTTAAACTTTAAAAATAGCCTACTGAAGCTTCTAGACATCATCAATAGCTACAGCAAGGTAGCAGGATATAAAATCAACATAGAAAAATCACTAGCATTTCTATACACTAATAATGAGCAAACTGAAAAAGAATGTATGAAAACAATTCCATTTACAATAGCCTCAAACAAAATCAAATACCTAGGTGTAAACCTAACAAAAGATGTGAATGACCTCTACAAGGAAAACTATACACTTCTGAAGAAAGAGATTGAGGAAGACTATAGGAAGTGGAGAGATCTCCCATGCTCATTGATTAGTAGAATCAACATAGTAAAAATGTCTATACTCCCCAAAGTAATCTACATGTTTAATACAATTCCCATCAAAATTCCAATGACATTCATTAAAGAGATTGAAAAATCTACTGTTAAATTTATATGGAAACACAAGAGGCCACGAATAGCCAAGGCAATACTCAGTCAAAAGAACAATGCAGGAGGAATCACAATACCTGACTTCAAACTATATTACAAAGCAATAAAAATAAAAACAGCATGGTACTGGCACAAAAACAGACATGAAGACCAGTGGAACAGAATAGAGGACCCAGATATGAAGCCACACAACTATAACCAACTTGTCTTTGACAAAGGAGCTAAAAATATATGATGGAGAAATAGCAGCCTCTTCAACAAAAACTGCTGGGAAAATTGGTTAGCAGTCTGCAAAAAACTGAAACTAGATCCATGTATATCACCCTATACCAAGATTAACTCAAAATGGATCAAGGATCTTAATATCAGACCACAAACTCTAAAGTTGATACAGGAAAGAGTAGGAAATACTCTGGAGTTAGTAGGTATAGGTAAGAACTTTCTCAATGAAACCCCAGCAGCACAGCAACTAAGAGATAGCATAGATAAATGGGACCTCATAAAACTAAAAAGCTTCTGTTCATCAAAAGAAATGGTCTCTAAACTGAAGAGAACACCCACAGAGTGGGAGAAAATATTTGCCAGCTACACATCAGACAAAGGACTGATAACCAGAATATATAGGGAACTTAAAAAACTAAATTCTCCCAAAACTAATGAACCAATAAAGAAATAGGCAAGTGAACTAAACAGAACTTTCTCAAAAGAAGAAATTCAAATGGCCAAAAAACACATGAAAAATGCTCACCATCTCTAGCAATAAAGGAAATGCAAATTAAAACCACGCTAAGATTCCACCTCACCCCCGTTAGAATAGCCATCATCAGCAACACCACTAACAACAGGTGTTGGTGAGGATGTGGGGAAAAAGGAACCCTCTTACACTGTTGGTGGGAATGTAAACTAGTACAACCACTCTGGAAAAAAAAATTGGAGGCTACTTAAAAAGCTAAACATTGATCTACCATTTGATCCAGCAATACCACTCTTGGGGTTATACCCAAAAGACTGTGACACAGGTTACTCCAGAGGCACCTGCACACCCATGTTTATTGCAGCACTATTCACAAAAGCCAAGTTATGGAAACAGCCAAGATGCCCCACTACTGACGAATGGATTAAGAAAATGTGGTATCTATACACAATGGAATTTTATGCAGCCATGAAGAAGAACGAAATGTTATCATTCGCTGGTAAATGGATGGAATTGGAGAACATCATTCTGAGTGAGGTTAGCCTGGCCCAAAAGACCAAAAATTGTATGTTCTCCCTCATATGTGGACATTAGATCAAGGGCAAACACAACAAGGGGATTGGACTTTGAGCACGTGATAAAAGCGAGAGCACACAAGGGAGGGGTGAGGATAGATAAGACACCTAAAAAATTAGCTAGCATTTGTTGCCCTTAACGCAGAGAAACTAAAGCAGATACCTTAAAAGCAACTGAGGCCAATAGGAGAAGGGGATCAGGAACTAGAGAAAAGGTGAGATCAAAAATAATTAACCTAGAAGGTAACACCCACGCACAGGAAATCAATGTGAGTCAACTCCCTGTATAGCTATCCTTATCTCAACTTCCTATTATGGCTTATACCCTCTCTTCAACAAAATTAGAGATAAGGGCAAAATAGTTTCTGCTGGGTATTGAGGGGGTGGGGGGAGAGGGAGGGGGTGGAGTGGGTGGTAAGGGAGGGGGTGGGGGCAGGGGGGAGAAATGACCCAAGCCTTGTATGCACATATGAATTTTAAAACAATAAAAAAAATAGCCTTCTGAGGGGGACAAACATTAAAATAAAGTCAAATATCAGCTGTTCTAAGCATTATTTCTCCCTCTCTCCCCAATAGAATTATTCCCATCTTTAATTTCTTAAAATACATCTGTGATGGTGTACCAGGTAAAATATAACATTACTAATATTTTTGAAACCCTGTGAATATTGCCATGGTTAATTTATGTGTCAACTGTGTGGGCTAAAGATGCCCACATAAATGGTTAGGCATTATTTCTGGTTGTGTGAGGGTATTTCTGAGAGAGATGAGCATTTGAATTTGAAACTGAGTAAAGCAGATGGCTGTTTCCAATGTGGGTAGGCACCATTCAACCATCCAAGACCTGAGCAATAAAAAGGTAGAGGAAGGCATCTGCCTGACTGAACTAAGACACTGGTGTTTTTCTAATCTCCCTGTGTTCCTGGTTCTCAGATTGTACACAGCACCTATACCATCTTTCCAGCAGTTAGGCCTTCAAATCAGCTCATTCACTTTCCTGGGTCTCCAGCTAGTAGACAATATGGGACTGCTTAGTGTCTAAAATTACATGGGCTAGTCCATCCATCCATTCTATTTCTTTGTAGAAACAGCTTTCCCTTGCTGTAACAAAGAGTGAGATACTCAATTTATAAAGAGAAGAGGTTCATTCTGGCTCACTGTTTTGGAGGTTTAAGTCCATTATTAGTTGGCCCTGTTGCTTTGGGTGTGTTTTGGCACATTACAGAGGGAGCGTGTATCAGAGCAAAATCACTTACTTCAAGGTCTGTAAGCAAAAGAGAGACAGGAAGAGACTGGGGCCCCACAATCCCCCTCAAGGGCAGGCCCCAATAACCTGAATACCTCCAATTAGGCCCCACCTCAAAGTTTCCACCACCTCGCAACAGCACCATTTGGGGACTGAGCCTTTAACATCCTTTGGGTGACAGTCCAGATTCAAAATAGAATAGTTAGACTGTTTTTTAATGTTTCTATAATTGGAATAATACTGTATATATTCTTCTGTGACTTTTTTCTCAATATTATGATTTAAGATTTATCCATGTTAGTATGTGGTGTAGTTTTTTTTTTTTTGCAACTGTATGGTATTTCACTGTATAATTTATCATAATTATTTACTCATTCAAGTACTAATGAACATTGGGTTGTTTTCAGCTTCTTGTTATAATTAATAATGTAACCATGAACTTTCTCATTTGGGTCCTCTGGTACACATGGGTAAGAGTTTCTCTGAGAAATATTCTTAGGAGTGTAATTGCTGGGTTGTGGGGTACGCACATGCCGTTTTTCTAGGTGAAGCCATATTTTTCAAAGTGGTTGTATCAGTTTATACTTCCTCATTCTGACCAAGATCTGATTGTGTCACACTTTCACGTTTTTGCCAATATGGTGGATATGAAAATGTATTTCATCATTTCAATTTCCTAATTTCTGATGAATTGAGAGTTTTTTCGGGTTTATTGCCCAGCCCCTCTTTTAAGCAATGCTGTCACCTCATTTCTGCTCTCAGATTGGTTCTAAAATTAGGTGAAAGGAGCACTTACTTGAATTACACACCATCTGATATTTTCCAAGTCCTGTTCCTTCCTATCAGTCAGCTAAAGCCCTTTGTGATAAGCACACCTGGTCTACTTTTCTCTTTTCTGTCAGAATCTTCTAACAGTTTAGCTAATAACAGAGTACTTGCAATGTGTGTATTGATAAAAAGCAAAATGGATGAGTTGGGGGGTGTAGGAGATGGGAACAGAATGCCCCAGGAGGGGTGTCTGAAATTAGCAGGAAACCAACTAGAAGGATAGATAAAAATAATGACACCTGTGGTATCTCTTGGGCCAATGACACTATAAGAACTTATACTACTTATTTAGGAGAATTATTTCTAATCCTTACAATAATTAAGATGTATATTATTATCTCTTTCTTATAGATAAGGAGACTGAGGTTCAGAAGCCACAGAAAACTTTGGAACAGCCAGGGGAGAGCACCTTGACATGCAATAATCAGGAAGTCTTGTTCATTGAGTGCTAACCACCAAATTTGGGCACAAAACTGTATAATAAGGCATTGGAGATGTTTGCCCTTCATGGGATGTTGTTAATCTACTATGCTGGTCTTCCCAGAGACCATGAAAGGAAATAATACAGTGAAAACTGCTTGATTAACAATTAGGGTGGCCTAAATCTGACCCAGGTTCTGCCCCTCAAGTGAAGGGCAGGTGAAGCCCTCCCTCACTGTATAATAGAGAAGATAAGGTCAGGGATCCCCTGAAACTGCGTCAGCTTTGCCTTATAGATTGATAACTCACAATTTGTGCCTAAATTTCATTATCTTTAAAAGGGGCACAATACTGGCACCTATTTTGATGTGTTAGTTTTTCATGGCTGCTGAAATAACCACAAACTTGTTGACGTAAAACAGAAATTTACTCTCTCGCCGTTTGGGAGGCTAGAAACCAAAAAGAAGTTTCACTGGGCCAAAGTCAAGTGTGTCTAGGGCTGTTCCAGAGGCCACAGAATTCGTCCTTGCCTCTTACAGTTTCTGGTTGGATGCTTCTCTCTGAGGCATGTGATTGCATTTAGGGAGCATCCCGAAGAGCCAGAATAATCTCTCCATCTCAAAAAACTTAATTTAATCTGCAAAGACCCCGTTCCAAATAAAGTAACACAAGTTCCAGGGATTAGGATCTGGTGTCTTTTCAGGCCATTATTTCACCTACTACATTTAGCTGTTATAAAGAGGAAATCTGCTAATGTTGGCAGAGGCTGAATAAGCAGTTTATATTCTCTTTTAAAAGTCCTCTAACGTCAGTCTTATAAGCCTGCTGTAGGGTTCAAACAAAATTCAGGTCTATCACTTAAAAAGGTTCAAGAGAGATTAAAGAAAAAAGTGAATGCTGAGGCCCGTTAACAGACCATGCAACTTGTATTTGCTTATTCCGATCTCCACGAAGACACGGGAACCCGGCTCACCTGCTTTTTAACACCTCAGGGCAACACTCCCACCTGCAGCTCCAGCGCCTCTCTCGCCCCGCCCCTCTCTCCCGCCTCCGGCCCCCACAATTTGGTGTCCCCCGCCCTTAGAGCGTTGGAAGCATCCGGGCCTTCAGGGCCTATCCACTATTCTGCCTGTCAAATTCTAGCCGATTTAATCCAATTATTTCTCCTTTGCAAGCTTTCTAGTTATTAAACAAATACATATATATTTAGTGACCTGGATGTTGGCAAGTCTTGTATCCAAATGTAATACGGCTGCAAAAATTGTCGGAACCAGACTGGCTATATTTAAGACAGCCTGCCAAAGAGGGGGCTGGGTCCTACGCGCTTCGGGCGCTGAGCCCAGGCCGGCAGCCGCGCAGGCGCAGTGGGTTCGATTCGCCATGCCGACTGTCAGCGTGAAGCGCGATCTACTCTTCCAAGCCCTGGGCCGGACCTACAGTGAGTGCCCGCTCAGTACCTTGAGCTCTGCGCCTCTTCTCGGAGGCTGGCATGCCTTCTAAAAGGGCATCGTGCGACATTCATGCTGCCCTGCAAGTTTTGGCCTTGGGCGATTATAGTGTACAGGGGAGGGCTGACGCGAGGCGGCTGTCTGGGCTGAGGAAGCTTCTCGGAACTGGCTGCGCTGCGCTGCCATCGTGTCACTTGCGCGTGTTCTGCCCTCCTTGTCATTCATTCAGCGATCTGACACCAAGCCCCTCTCCTAGTGCGTATTTAGCACCGACATTGGTTTCAGGGTACAGAATAGGAAGGTTGCCCCGAGTTGCATCCCTGGTGCAGGGAATTCAGTGCAATACGAGCGCTGTGGGAACTCAGTTTTGAGGATGAGAGAAGGAATTTGAGAAGAACAGAGGACAGGGCATTCCGTTTGTCTTCGTTTTATTTTCTTTAATACTTACTGAGCTGTTATGTGCCAGGCACTGTTTGAAGCCATGGCTGAACACGAGAGAAGGTCCACGTCCCTATTCTGATAAAGGAGGCCGACAGTAACTCACCAGCGCATTTATAAAACGATTCTGGATAATGTTAAGTGCTGTCTAGGAAAGGACGCAAGGTGATGTGCTAATTAAAGGAGTTGATGGAGTTGGTGACATTAAATCGAGTTCTAAACGAAGAGTTTGTTCCATGGACTTAGTCTTCACGCTACACTCCATCTCTTCTTCAAAAAAAAAACACAAACATTGAAAAAAACAGGAGAAATATTAAGTAAATTATCGATTTCCACACAGATGTAGTAGGTGAAATGACATCTGCTCCACTCCATAATTATCTTGTATAAAGGCTGTAACAAGTGATTTTTGAGAGTTATTTTTTGGTATTGGATGTCAAGATGGTAACAAAGCTCTAATCAATTTACTAACAGGTTCAGCTTTATAGAATAAGATGTTACTGTTATTGTGAAAATAAAGTTAACTTAAAAAAACTCTACAGGTAATTTTAGGTTATATCTGTTTTCTAAGTGTTATTCTCTATAAGGTTATGTCTCAAATCCTTGAAAAGTGGAGCTATTACTCATGCCCTTTGAATTTGGCTCTAATTCTTTAACCATTTTTTAAATTATGTAGTAAATTAAGAAATATAATATTTCTTACCCTTCTAAACTATATTCTCACTAGTGGTATATGATGTACCTGAATTATACAGATGGTGTGTGGCAAATTTAAAATGTTTATCATCCGTTCCCAGCCCGGTTTCAATCCCTGAAAAAGTAAGAAATGATCCAAGTGAAATTTATAACCTATTCACTGTCTAGCTGCACTTCTTAATCCTCCCCACCCCACCTTATATTGAGGGTGGTCAGGTAAGGTTGATTTGTTTTCCCCAGAAAGTGTTTGTTAACTACTGGGTCTTTTGAAATTTTGATCAGAAATAGGTTATTGAAATATACTTTAGAAAGGTTTATATTGTGTCAATTGAGTTAAGGTCAGAGCTGGAAACTCATGTTCAGCAAAGCATCTGGTTTCCAAATAGTATGGATCCCTCTTGTTCTTTTCCTATTTTCCTCCTTTTTTTGTTTTCAGGTAATGTCTTATTTGTGTGTGTGTGTGTGTGTTTGTTTGTTTGTTTTTTTTTTTTGGTGGGACTAGGGTTTAAAGTCAGGGCTCACGCTTGCAAAGCAGGCTCTCTACCACTTGAGCCACATCTCCGGTCTGTTTGTGCTCTGGTCATTTGCTCTGGCTGGCCTTGAGCCTCAATCCTCCTGATCTCAGCCTCCTAAGTAGCTAGGATTGCAGGCATGAGCCACTGGCACCCGGCTCATTCATGAATTTCCTATCAGCAGTCTCTTTTTTAATCCCTCCAGTGGTTGCCTTTTATCTGTCTGAAATTCCATTACCCACTTTTCTAGTTGCCACTGTCCACTTCACCATGTCTGTCCTTATCAAGCATATTTCTCTCAGCTGTTTATTATTTTGGTTATTTAGTTCCTCTGCCTCCTTTGAACTGTTTCGTCATCTTAGTCTGCCTTTTTACTGCCTCTCTACTCATGTGGTTTTTTCATCATTCATTTTCTGGTTAATGGGTTTATTATTGTTGCTCTTTGATTCTGGCCTGGTGTAATAGTTGGCAATCCTGACAGAGCCACCTGTGTGTATCATACAAATTTAAGTTGTTTAGGTGTGTCATTTTGTTGGAGGAAGTTATTCATGATGTTCTCTCTTGCATCTGAAGCTGTGAAATACAGCTGAAAGAAATAGAACATAATTAGTATTCAATATACTTTACTAGTTCTATATAATTTGGTTTATAACCATTTAGTTTTCTTATTACTGCATAACAAAAATTAGCATCTTAAAACAATAACTTGTTTTATCAGTTCTGATGGTTGAGAGTTGGGGAGTGATGGGTTTGGCTCTGGCTTTCTTACCAGGTTTCAGTGAAGGTGATGGTCAGGTCTGTGGTCACCTTAAGGCCTCACTGGGGGCTGGAGAATCTGCTTCCAAGTTTACTTAAGTGGTTGTTGACAGGCCTTCTATGCTTGTGGATTTTTGGCCAGAGGCTTCAGTTCTTCCCACTGGCTTTTCCATAGGACAGCTTACCACATGGTAGCATGTTTGCCCCAGAAGGAGGTCTGCGAAAGCTGGTAAATGGAAGAGTGCTCTTGTAGAAGCCTTGGTTTTAAATAATTGTTTAGTGACATGCCATCCCATTTCATATTGCTTGGTTACAGATCAGTCATGTTTTGGTGTGGAAGAGGACTGTATAAGGAGGCAGGTATGGGAGACCAACTGCCCAGTCCTCCCCTAACCCCCAGTGATTCAGTCTCCCACATACAAAATATACTTGCCCTCAGAAGTAGCATCTTATTACAGCAGCATCTCAAAGTCCAGAATCTTATCATCTCAATCTCAGCATCACATTAGGTGCTGATGTGGATGAGGCTGTTGGGATGTATTTCCCTGAGCATATAGCACCTAATTACAGTTAGCTCTGGCTTGGGAGGCTCAAGAGGTAAGGTAGTTCCCTCCTGTGTATCTAACATGTAATGGGGACAGGTGTAGGTACTGCTATAGACATTCCTCTTCTAAAGGGGAGAAAATGGAAGACACAGAGAACTCCCTGGCAGTTCTGAAATCTGATGGCACATGTTGGCTGTTCTTGATTAGTTTTCCAGGCCTGGGATAATTCTCCATGGCTCTGTGCCCTGCCCTCTAGGCTCTTGGTTCCATCCTCTGAGTGATCTCTAGAAAGCGTGTGCTTCACAGCTGATTAGTTTTCTCAGTCTACTTCCTGCTAGTACAGTTTTGGGGTTTCAAAGACTTCCTTTTATCCTATTTCAGCCCCTTTCAGTTCAAGCTAGCAAGGTTTCTGCCTGTGTATTTTTTCTAAAAACTTTGTGAGCCCTTAGTGAATTCTTATGGGCTTCCATTTCATTAGTTAAAAGCCACAATATCCCCAAATCTCTGAAATTAGCTATTTTTGTAATTGGGTTTCTGCTCATACAGTGCTGTTGATTAAGCTCTATTGTGTGACTAATTTAATTTGTGAAGCACATCCTTAATTTCTTTATTGCACCTTTTGTTTGAATGAATTGTGTCTTTGATCTTTCTAAGATTTTGTAGTCACCCCTTTATTCTATCTTATGCTTTGAATTTGATCTTTGCTTTTTTTGTTGTTGTTGTTGTTCTGGTAGGATGGCCTGGAACTTGCTCCCAGACTGGCCTCAAGCTCATGATCTTTCTGTGTCTGCCTTCTGAGTGCTGGGATTGTAGGCATGCACCACTATGCCTGGCTTAGGTTGATTCTTAGTTTTAGCATTACTTTGCATCTAAGAAGGTTGAACATTTTCAAAATCATCAGCATCCTAGCTCCTTTTTGTTTAGCCCTTCCTCTTCTCTCACGTAGCCAGCAAGAAAAAAGATAGACTGCTCTTCATGCACTGGTTGGAAATCATAGTTATTAGTTATGTTACTCTGTTGGTCAGGTGCAGTTTCTACAGTTCCCCTAGCTGCAGTCAACAGTGTTGATTGCAAGGACTGACTGTCTTCTTTCTAATAACAGTACCTGCCGTTCATCTCTGTCCTCACCTGCATCCTGATGAGAGATTAGGAGGCTTCTACAAACAGCATTTTCAAGGCCTGTAGGTTTTTATTTACAGTCCTCAGTGTGTGCTGCCTGGTTCCAAAGCCATTCCCATGATTTTGGATTTTGTTATGGCACCACTCCATTATAGAGACTAAGATGTGTATTAGTAATCTATTGCTATGTAACGAAACCTAGGAGTGTAAAACATGCCTTTATTTCACATAGTTGTGAGAGGCAGGAATCAGTGGGTGGTCTGGCTGTGGGTCTTACCAGTTGGTAGTGAAACTGTCAGCTAGAACTGCAGTCATCTCAAGGATTGGCTGAGCAGGAATATGTGCTCCCAGGCTCGTTTTTGTTATTTCATCGGACCTAAGGTCACACAAGGACATGACTCTCTGGAGGCAGGCAGAATTATTGTGGGCTATCTTAGAGGCTGAGCACCTCTGCTACTATCTGCCCCAGCCTCACCGTTTTGTTTCCCCAAACCAGAGACCTGGGAATTGTCCTAGACTCTTGCTTACCCATTCACTATTCCTTCTGCAATCAGTCAGCCATTGAGCCTTACAAATTTAATATTTCTCGTTACTTTTTTCTTCTCATGCATGTTGTTGGGTTTTAAATGAAGCCCTCACCACATCTCACCTATACTGTTGTAGGAGACTCCCTGCTTCAATCCATCCATTACTCTTTAAAATGCAGATCTAGAGATGGGGGATAAAAAAATGCAGATCTGTTCATGTTTGCACAACTGAAAAGTCTTTCAGGGTAGCTCCTATTGCCTGCAGATAGGACAGAGGACAAATTCCTCAGCATGTCATGAGTTCTGTTTTCTACTTGTGTTTCTTCCAGATGTGAACCTTAGTCTTCATCTGTATTGAATTACTGAGAGTTTTCAGCTTTGCCAGGCTCTTTTTTCACTCACTACAATCTCTGAGTAATGATCTCGTACAGTACCTGGCATATAATGGGTACTCAATAAATGTTTGTTAAATTGAAGTGAAGTTTTTTTCTTTTTTCCTACTCTACTGCTTGAGCCAGGCCTCCAACTCAGGCTTGTCTTTCGTTGTTTTGTTTTGGTGCTGGGGATTGAGCGCAGGGCTTCACACATCCTAAACCTGCTTTCTACCACTGAATGCCACTCATAGCTCTGATCAGAAGTCTGTGGATGTCTGTCTTTCAAATGGAACATAACGGAAATAATGGTTTCTGGTCAACTTATAGTGAAGTGAAAACCCTGAAAACGCTGTATCAGGTAACACAGCACAGTGGAATAAGAAAGAGAACTGTCGCTTCAAGGTATTATGCCAGGTTGATTACCTGCCTGATCTCATTTAAATCTTTCCTATAGTTCCGTGCTAAAAATGGGCTGAAAAAGTTATTTTGCGGATGAGGGCATTTATAAAGTGCCAAGAAAGTTTACATAAGGGGAGGAGGTCTGAAGACTAGTAAGTGGGATAGTTAGAATTCAAAATCCTGATTGGTACTGCTCCAAAGCCAAGCATCAGGCCTGCTCAGAGAATGGTAGGATTTATGCGGCATTCCTTTGTGTGGATCTTCCTGTTTGATCTGTATTAACAGGCTGGTTTTTTGTTTTTTGTTTTTTCCCCTGAGTCTATGCAAACTTACCAGCACCTGGTAACCTCATTCTGTAGTTGATGTTAGTATGGGGTAATCAGCCCTTTAATACTTTTGGTTTTCTTAAATTTTTTTTTTTCAAAACTTATGCTTAAATGGTGATGTCTGATACCTGACATTTAGTATGCTTGGTGTGAAGTGACTAATAATAAGAAAATGCAATTTAGATACAATTTTCAATTGTGCTGAACAAATTAAAATTAATGTTTCTTCTTTTCCCTAGCTGATGAAGAATTTGATGAACTATGTTTTGAATTTGGTCTGGAACTTGATGAAATTGTATGTATTGATATTTGCTTATTATTATTATTACTTTTAGATATTCTATATATAAGCTCATTTTTCAGTGTTTATTGTATTTTGTTTTTGTTATGTTTTAGTTAGATGAGGGCAATTCATTTGTGAGCCATGGTTACTTTTTTTTCTGGTGGTATTGGGGATTGAATGCAAAAGCTTCATGCTTGGTAGGCAGGCACTCTACCATTTGAGTCATTCCACCAGTCCCCAGTGTGATTTCTGTGTTCTCTGTTCTAGAGAAGATTATTTTGCCTCTTGGGTTTCATATTTTGTCTCTCTGGGTCTCCTTTTCATTTGTGTAGTAAGTGGTTTGGATTTTATCATCTTCATAGATCTTTTCTGGCTCTAAAATTTATGTGGTCTTTAATTTCTGTAAGATTTTGGTGAGTAGCACTGACAGACTGTCTTTGCCTGTGGTCTTTTCATGATTGAGGTACTGAACATGTAAGATTTAAGATGCTCTGTGTGTATGTGTTTGAAAAGAAATAGATCTTTTTTAAATTTAGATAACTTAATTTCTCTGGTTAGTGTATTAGCTCCTCTTGTTTATGAAGAACTCTTGTGAAATCTCCATTCCCAGTTCCTCAGTGAGGTAACTCAGCTCCACTAAAAGCAGTAATTTTATTACTGCTTTAATTGGACATTATTTAAATTCTGATTATTTCTCCACTCCCTCTCCCTTTTTCGTGTTCTTTTCCCTCCTGCTTCTTCCGCTTGCTCCTTTTCTTTCTCTTCTTTTTTTTTTCATTTTCTCTAATTTAAAATTTTTCCTCCTAAATTTGAGGTGCCAGGGTCAATGTGTTTTGGAGCCTGGCATGGCCCAGCCCTGTTTGCACCTCTGGTTCCTTAGGGTGACTCGAGCACACAGTGCTTAAGGTTGGAAGTGTTTCTCCATGCCCTGTGTGCCTGCACATTGTAGTTGTTAGTGTGGGCAGTGGTTTGAACTACTTACGTCGCGGCAGTGGAGGACAGCATGTGAAACAAACATCATTACCTCTGTTGATAGAAATCTGTCAGTTATTTTAGCAGGTTATTGGTGGTTAAAATAGTGGGAATTCTGGTTAAGTGTGATTTCCAAATAAAAGGTAACAGTAACAATTAGAATATAACAATCATTTCGGTTGAAAATTTCTTAAACATATTTATAGTTCTTCACAAAATAAACATGAGGAATAGAATTTAACTTCTCTTGGCAGTGGTTATCTTTAAAGAAATCTATTATTCTTTGCTCTAATGTAGTGATTAAGGTATTCTAAGCTCTGCCATGCATTAGAAATTACTGTTCCAATGGCATTTCTTTTCTTTCTCTTGGTTGCCCTTCTGCTGCTTAATACCTTCATTGTCCCTAGATTGTTTCCCTTTTATACCTATTATCCCTTTTAATTCCACTACAGCTTCTGGTAATCTCTTAGAGTGTTTTTATTTGCTTCTTTATTATCATGCTCATCCTTCTAAGCTTGGGTTCCCATAGGGCTTAACTTTTGGAGTCACCCTGTAAGAAGTTGTATATCTTTTATTAGGTGATTCATCCTTATCTCTTTGATCCTTGTTGTTGCTCTGTGTTCTTGGTGGTATCTTTATTTTCTTTTAGATAGTCAGTAGTTTAGATTTTGTATGTTATATTGTCTCTGTGATAGCTCAGTTAGGATTTGTCCAGGGACCATTATTTGCTGACCCTTGCTTTAGATGAGTTTGTGCTTTTCTAGAATGGCTGAGGCAGCTGAGTTGAGTATTTTTCTATCTGCTATGATTATGTTTAATAGTTTCATTGCAGTTATAACAAAGCAGTTTTTGTTACAGGAAAATCATGTACAATGTAGTTTATTAATCTTTTTTTTTTTGGCTTGTTTCAGACTTCCGAGAAGGAAATAATAAGTAAGGAACAAGGTAACGTAAAGGCACAGGGAGCCTCTGATGTTGTTCTGTACAAAATTGATGTCCCTGCCAATCGGTATGATCTCCTGTGCCTGGAAGGACTGGTTCGAGGCCTTCAGGTCTTTAAAGAAAGGTATGGAAATTTATTCATTAAATGCTTTGCTAAGTGGCTCTCTTCTCTTTTCTTCCCCTGTCATTATCAGTAATCAGATTTACATTTCTAGGAAAAAACCTTGCATGGGTCATGCAGCTTTAGGTCAACATAAAGGGATGATTGGAGGATGAGAGTCATGTAAATCATAGCCATTTGGAAATTTAGTTGCATATTGAGTCATGGTCTCTCATTTGGTATATATTTTGGAGATTCGTGATTTTATGGCTTCTTAAAAAATTCTTTAGTAGGGTTGTGTGATTTCCCTCAGTATCTTAACAGAATGGATAGTCCATTGGACTTGTTAAAGTTTGGGAGGAAAAGTAGAGGCATCGATACTTTATGTGCTGTTACTTTAAAACTTGTAAGGAAGCTCAGGAGGAAAGCATCCTCACTGGAAAGCTTAAGTATTTTTTTTAACTTGAATGTCTTATGATGGCTGTATGACGCTATCTTGGGCATGTTTACTGGTTTTTCATAATTCAGTCTCCTGATTTATAGTGAAGAAGGTTTTTAAGGCTCCTTCCAACTACTTTTCATGCAGTAAATATAGAATATAATAAATCTACAAAGTGAAAAGGATACAAAACAACTCAGAAGTAATTATTTTTGTTTTTGACTACTTCTACATTAGCTGGTCCATTGCAAAAGAATAAAAGCCTCTGGCTGTTGGACTAGATTCTGAAATTATGAAAGCCTGAGATGAATGATAGGTGTTTGTGAAATGATAACGACTGGTCATTTGGTTGAAGTGGTTGCAGTTTGGGGGTTTATCCAATTGGTCCCATGAATGACAGTCAGATACTTTTATTTTAGAAGCAAAGATAACTTTTTAGAGTGTTTCCCAAACCTTCCTGATCAAGGTCTGTATTTTTAGTAAGTACCTCATGTGTATTTTATGATTACACAGAATTAGGAAGTGACTTCAAACCTTGCAACTTATAAGTATGGTCCCTGGGTCAGCAGCATCTGCATCATCAGAGGGCCTGGTAGAAATGCAGGCTGTTAGCCCCAGCCAAGAGCCATTGAATCCAGGTCTGAGGTTCAACAGACTCCTCAGCTGACTGCACAGACATGGAAATTTGAGAAGCACTGTGTTAAAACAGTAGTAGCTAAGTTCTAGTGATAAGAATGGCCTGAGGATGCCTTCAGAATGCACACTTACCAAGCCTTTGTCTTGACTTCCCTGATTCAATAAGTCCAGGTACGACCAGGGAATCAGTTTTTTTAGTAAACCCTATTTTTTCTTAGAAACTCAGAATCTCATGGTTGCAGTTAAGATGATCCAGTCCATCTCTTTCAACAATTGTTTTGTTAGTGGTTTTGTAATCTTTGCCAGGACTCCAATGACAGGAAAACTATTATCATGAGGCATCCTGTATCAATTTTGGACAACTTTAAATGTGGAGAGTCTGGTACTTTTTTTTGTTCAGTATTCAGCTAGAAGTTGACTTATAATTTAACCTATTGCCTTAATTCTGTTGTATAATTTATATTTTATACTTTTATATACTTTATATTTACAAGCATAGAATATAATTAATTTATCAAATGTTTTGATTAATTATGAGTAACTGTTTGAATATTATTTTAGGATAAAAGCTCCAGTATATAAACGGGTAATGCCCAATGGAGAAATCCAAAAATTGATTATCACAGAAGAGGTAATAAGGATAAATTCTTATTTTCCCCTGAGACATATCTTTTCTGCATGAGAAAAAAAGGAATAAAGCTGCTAAATGTAATTTTCTGTGATCATTTGCTAAGATGGATGTTTTTAGTTTCTAGTTGTTAAAAATGATCAATTATGAAGAAATGAAAGAAAACAAAGTACCCGTTTCCCCTAATTTTAGAAAATAGCCAAATGCTTATTTAAAGTCAAATATAACCAAAATTTAACCAAAATGCTTATTTGAGGGCTGGCAGTATAGCTCAGTGATAGAGTGCTGGCTTAGCATGTGTTCAGTGTCTAGCACCACAGAAAATAACTGAAATAAAAAACATTTGAGATATAATTATTTAAATTATGCTACATTAATAAAATTTATAAAGCTAAACTTGGGGGAATTCTGGTAAAAATATGGATTATAAGCAAATTATTTAAAGATTTTTTTTCTTAATTTGTACATTTTCAAAAGTCTTACTGAGATGTACATTCTGTGAGGTAATGACTTTATTTCTTGTTTGCCATTTCATTACTTTTTGATTGAATAAATGAATATCAAAATTTGTGACCATGTTAGGAATGTAGCCACCTTACTGTTATAAGATACCATTATAAAGAAAAGCCTTAACATTACCATCTCTAATGTTATTATGAACTACAGACAGCTAAAGTACGACCTTGTGCTGTAGCGGCTGTTCTCCGAAATATAAAGTTCACCAAAGATCGATACGACAGCTTCATTGAACTTCAGGAGAAATTACATCAGAATATTTGCAGGTTTGTGGTTTAGTCCTGTCCTTGCCTTCCCATCTCGCACGCACCCTCTCTTTCTCATCCCTTTCCCTCTCCCCTCCTCCTCTTGCCCCTTCTACTTTCCCTTCCTCAATCCATCTCTCCTTTTCTTTAAAGCATTTCTAAACTAATATGCGAGAGTTTGTTTCTGTATATATGTATTACCAATAGTCATGCAGCCATATGACATGAAAATTTAGGAAAATGAAGAAAAGCTCCAAACACAGGAATTGGGTAGTTAATTTTAATTCAGTAAAACACTTATTCTTCCTCGAGGGCAACAAGAAAAAAATATGTTAAAAGAAGGTCTGGGGAATACTGGTTTTGTAGGTGTCTTAGGAACATAGTGCTTAGGAAAGCATAGTGGTAAGGAATTTGTTTCAGCTACTGAAGTAGTGTGTTTTAAGTAGCTTTATAATTTCTCACTATTTTAATGGTTGTGAGAATTTAATCATTGCATTCCACTAAAGATGTCATATAGTAACAATGGGTTGTTGTAGGGAGATGTTTAAAGTAAAATTTTAAAACATGTACTCTGTTATCTTTAGGATCTGCTTTGGAATATTCATATCTCTTTCTCTTCTTCTCTTGTGTTCCTTTCTTCCCTCCTTTTTTCCCTTGTCCTCCCAACACTTAGGAAAAGAGCATTGGTTGCTATTGGCACCCATGATTTGGACACTTTGTCAGGCCCATTTACATATACTGCAAAGCGACCTTCAGATATCAAATTTAAGCCTCTGAATAAGACCACAGAGTATACAGCCTGTGAACTGATGAACATATACAAGGTAAAATCATGAAATGCCTTCAAACTCAAGTCTTGGAATTAGGGAAATGTAACGAATGCTTTTGTAAAAATGAGTGTCTGGTCTGTAACTCAGACTGATTATCTGATTTAGAATGGGGCCTAGATCATGGTTTGGTTTTGTTTGTTACTTTTTGGGGGGTTGGGGAAGCAATACTGGGATTTGAACTCAGGGCCTCATGCTTGCTAGGCAAGGGTTTTACCACTTGAGCTAAGCCCCCAACCCTTTTTTGTTTTATTTATTTTTCAGATAGGGTCTTGCATTTTTGCCTGGGGCCAGCCTGGGGCTGTGATCCTCCTAGTGTGCCTCCTGTGCACACCACTGTGCTAGCTTGTTGGTTGAGATGGAGTCTTGCTAACTTCTTTTTGCCTGGACTGGCCTGGAACTGCTGTCTTCCCGATCTCTGTTTCCTAGGTAGCTGGTATTATAGGTGTGAGCCATCACTCTGGCCACATGTGATTTCTTTCTGTTTATCTAAATACTTTTCATTTTGTTTGAGATGACTTGGGTACAGTAATGCAAGTCTGTTTTTACTTTTGGAAAATTATTAAATTTTGTTCTCACCTCTCCCCAGTAGGAGATGAGGTTGTATGTTAAGATACTAATTTTAATAGTTACCTGGCAGGGGAGATACCATAATCACAAAGGTGGTTTCCCCAGGCGAGGCTTATCCATTGCACTCCAGATGTGCTGACCCCTGCGATTTCCCCAAATGTGGGAAACTCAATCGCATAATATGTGGTAGTGGGGGACTGGGTTTGCGCTCTCCCCTAAAGAAAAGAAAAAAAAAGATATTCATTTATATCTAGATATATTCATTTATAGATATATAATTTTATATTTAATTGGCCTCCTGGTTGGCCTAATTTGCTAGAATTAAAAGACTTAAGGCAGTTCCTACTATTCCAGTCAGCCTCTGAGTAATAGCTATAGAGTTTTAATGTTTTTATGATGTGCTGAAAATAATCACTGGTTGATTAACATAGGTAGGTAGTACAGTGGCTGAGCTGGCATTACACTGTAAATCTAAAGGCAGAAGTTGAATTCCCTTTTTACCAAATCCTGAGGTGATAAATTCATGGTGAATTGCAAATTCAGAGGAGCAGCTTCAACTCTTTGGGCTTCTCCCTCCTTTTTTCCCCTGACAGCAGGAAAAGCAGATTAAAGCCAGTTGATTAGGGTATTTTGCTATAAACTAAATTTCTGTGGGGTGAGATCCCGTTTGGAATATATTTGAAGTTTAGAGTTTTCTATGATTTGTGACATTTTAATGTTGTTCTGGCTTTCCTCCCTTTTCTTAAATAGCAAGTTCTTATGTAAACTAATGTAGTATAGAAATTAAAAACTAATTTTGACCTAATTTTTTTTCAGACTGACAACCACCTTAAACATTATTTACATATCATTGAAAATAAACCTCTGTACCCAGTCATCTATGATAGCAATGGTGTCGTCCTTTCAATGCCTCCAGTCATCAATGGTGCGTTACTTTATAAGCCTCATGGAAGTTTGCTGTTTCTTCCTATTCTTTAGTGTTTTTGTAGAATTCTCAGTAAACTTGGCTGAATCAAATTATGCAACTCTGGGTTTTTTTGGTACTGTGGTTTGAACTAAAGACTTTGCACTTGCCAGATGGAAGCTGTACTGCTTGAGCCACACCTCCAACCCTTGTTTTGAGATAGGGTCTCATTATCTGTAGCCCAGGCTGCCCTCAAACTTGTGATGCTCCTGCCTCAGTCTCCTGAGTGCATCTCTTAATCTGAGAATCTCAGGTCTTTTGTAGATTTTATTTTAATAGTTCTTTTTATTCATTTATTCAACAACATTTTACTAGTGATAGTTATATAATTATTAGTGTATAGTTATATAATTATTAATGTATAGTATTTAAATGTATAAATTAGGCATTTAATTTATAAATGTATACATACTTATACATTATAAATATTTTCTGGTACTAGCCAGTGGGTTCTGTTAATATTTTTCTAAAGGGTGTTGTATTTTAGTTTTCATAGTAATTCACTTATAGTTTTATGGTTAAACTGAAACTTTTAATTTAGGGAGAGGTTTTTTTTTTTTTTTTATCTTTTTTTTTTTTGGTGCTGGGATCGAACCCAGGGCCTCACGCATGTTGGGAAAGTGCTGTACCACCAAGCTACATCCCAGCCCTGAAACTTTTAATTTAAATTTTGCAGTCTTGATTCCTTTCTGAAGGCTATTTAAATGTGTTTTCAAAATTTAATGATGTCTATCCCATAGATATTTGAGTTTTTGGAAAGGAATGTTGTCTTGAAATCTTGATCTCTAATAGTTTTAGTGGTTAATAAAATGGCTTCAGAGTTACAAGATCTATACCCAGATCTCTCTTTTTCTTTTCCCCCTATTTTGGAGACAGCATATCAATTTGTAGCCCAGAAGGGTCTGCAACTTGAGATCCTTCTGCCTCAGTCTCCCAAGTGCTTGCTCTATGCCTGGCTACGTCCAAGTCTTAATCTTGCTGCTTAATAACTTGTGACCATGGTAAAGTAACTTAATGTTTCAAAATCTCAGTTGTCTTTCTGCAGTAATGTCATAGGGTTATGGTGAAGATTAGCTAGGATAATGCTCTGGATAAAGGCATGGCATTATTTTGTCTGTATTGTCTAACTTGCAGTGGGAGCTTCAAATAAAAGCTGTGTATCCTCTTACCTCTAAGGCATTGGTTTATATTGGTTCTAAATTTAAAATGTACTTTCTGTTCTGTTGAACTTTGCAGCTACACTTATTTTTCTGAAAGTAGCTGTTGTTTTCATTTGCAGGGAATCATTCCAAAATATCTGTAAATACTAGAAATGTATTTATTGAATGCACTGGAACTGACTTTACTAAGGTAAATAAAACTTTTAGTCATTTTTGAACTATCAGGCTAGATTTTACTTCTGGGCCAAGCCTACGTGGGTAAAATTTAAAATGTTTCTTATAAGTGGCAACATATTTTAGAAAAGATGAAATTATTCTGTACTTTGTTTATGGTGCTTTCATTAATTTGATAAATATTTAATGAGCACCTAATGTCTTTTCAGTGCCAGGAATTTAATGAGTTAGTTACATGTTTCTTGACTTTAAAGAGCTCTCAGTCTAGTGGGAGAGTTAGTCACATAGGTAACTAAAGAACACAGACTAGAATAAGTACCATAACTAGGTCTGTATGAATTGTTCGTCTTAGTTGGTATAATTTAAATGCTGAATAATTTGGTACCTTTGTATGTTTATTAAAAATTTTTTTAAAGTGAGCTAATTATAAAGTTTTATTTAGCAAATTGATAAAGCATTTATATATACAAAGATATCTAGAATATGTTTGATTATTAGTTGTTCACTCACTTTTAGTCATTACTTGTATTGTGCTGGATTGCTACACAAGCTTTTTTTTCTAGGATATGTAACTTTGTTGTACATGTTGAGTAAAGCACAGAGTGAGATGGCAGCTAAGCAAATTAAGAAAGGTAAACTGATGACAAGAGAGGGCTTGAGTATAGGAGTAAGGCAGAGAAATGGCACTCAGGTAGATCTTATAGGATTAGACTATTTTAAGGTTTTTCACTTAAAACTTTTATCTATATTTGCCTTTGTAAATATTGTCAGGGTTATATAGATTTTACAATTTAGATTTTTAAGAAAACATTTAAATTCATGTTTGGCAGACCATGGTTAGATATCGTCCCTGAAGCTTATATATGAATTATACACCCATCCCCCACCCCCCCCACACACACACCCACATCCACACCCACACCCACACACACATGAGCAAAGTATGTATCACAGTAGGGTTACTGTATTTTTTCCTAGGAGTTTTTTTTTTTTTAATTAAAAAATGATTTGACAAACTTAACGTGGCTCTTACTACATATTAAGCATTGTTCTATATGTTTTATGTAGATTGATGCATTTAATTCTCATAGTAATGAGTAAGATAGGAACTTTTTATTATCTCCATTTAACAGATAAGAAAACTGAGATGCAAAGATGATAAGTGGCTTGTTCAGAATTATACCCTTAATAAGTGGCTGAGCCAGGATTCAAGCAGTCTGACTTCAGAGACTTACAAACTTGATAACATTTACTACAGTAATTAGCCATGTGTCTCTCTTAAAACCTGGTGAGCCCAGGTTGGGAGTTGGGGAACTAAATGATTTGTCTCAGTCATGGATTGTAACTCTCAGAGAACTTCATTAATGCAGAACACCTGAAGATAAGAACAGGTCTATTCATAAGTTGTATTCCACTTCCTTTCCTAGAATGTATGTGTAAAGGTATAATTTTAGGTGCTTGAGAGAACTGAATTATATTAAATATTTGTTATCATCTGAGCAAAGACAATGTTTTATAAATTACCATAGTATTTGTCTTTTTCTTTTATAGGCAAAAATAGTTCTTGATATAATTGTCACCATGTTCAGTGAATATTGTGAAAATCAATTTACGTAAGTTCATTCAGCACCTTTATTGATGGCCTGCTGTTCTGAAGCAAAGGGACTAAGGCTTTGTGCTAAATATAATGATAAAAAATGCGGTTCTGTAACTAGAGCATAGAATATGTTGAGGGAGCTAAGTCACCTTGCTAAATAATGTATAAAGTAAAAAGTGATAAGTACTTTGAGAAGTTTTGGTGGTATAGGAAGACCAAGTTCCTGCCAATTGAGGCAACCTGAGAAGCAATGGAATTTGAGCTGTGTTTAGTAAGAGTAAATCTACATGCCCTTGCCATGTACAAGTGTCACAGTTTATTCTAGAGTATTAATTATAATTCAAAGTAAGTGTGTGACTGTAAAAAGCATGACTAATATGATGTGGGTTATATCAGTTTGTTATTTTGTTTCTACAGTTGCATTTCAGTGGTTGTATGAGTTAGTTTTTCTTCTGTAACATACTACCCTGGCAAAGCCTGGCTTACATATCAGTATTAGAAAGGGGTGCATATAGGAAGCATGCTTTGCATGACTGGCAAAGAAACTTTTTAACAAGTGACATGGCTTTAAAGGGACAAGAAAGGAAGCCTCAGAGATGGAATGGTACAGGAAGGTCAGTTCAAACGATGGTGTTGGAATGTGGTAGATGGAGGGTATTAAGGCTAGAGTTGTGGATCAAATGAGAGATTTATTTAGGGTACACATTTCTAGAATTTATGGGCCCTTTTTTTTTTTTTAAGTGTTTTCTGACTTTTTCTTTCTTTCTTTTTTTTTTTAGGGTTGAAGCTGCTGAGGTGGTTCTTCCAAATGGAAAATCAAATATCTTTCCAGTAAGTACTTAAGAAAGATGATAATGGTGACAGTACGACTAATAATGGCCATAGAGTGCTTGTGATCTGACTTTGTGATGTCAAATAGGTTGGCTATTATCATTCAGTAGTAGATCTAGCATTTAAGTATACAGTCTGACTTTAGCTGCCCACACAGTATGTTATACAGTAAGATTAGATGGCCATAATTCATGTGATTTATTCTTATTAGCTGGTTAATTTATTTATAGTTTCATCCCTTTTAAGATTACTCAGTCCTGCAAATCTAATTAGTCTATTCACACTTGAATTAATCATTGCTGAAGGACATCACTGTGATAAATAATTCTAAATGTGATAATAAAACTGATTAAATGGTGAATACTTTATTGTTAAGACATAGGATCTTGGAAATTTAAACTAGTATTATTCTTTTTGGTGGTTTTTTTTGTTTGTTTGTTTTGAGACAGTGTTTCACTATGTAGCCCAGAGTACTCTCAAATTTTCTAGGTAGCCCAGGGCAGCCTTGAACTCCCAATCCTCCTGCCTCAGCCTCCCAAGTGCCTATAATAGGCACATACTACTATGCCTGACTTAAGCTAGTAGTATACTTAATTAACTGGGCTTATTTTTCAGAAGATGACTTGATATAAAGATGGCCGTTCTCAAATGTGAATCTATCACAATCATTTAGTTGTGATTCTGATTTGGTGAGACCATTTTTTTGATTGGCTTTTTTTTAATCTGAATTTTTCATTATTCCTTTGTCAATTATGATGTGAATGAGGTTCTAAAATAGCTAAATATCTTTTAAAGTAGACAAAACCTGCCAAGGTTAAAACCTGCCCCTTCCTGAAAGCATTAGGGTTTGCGATATCTGTTTTTAAAAATTGATTTGGATTTTTTTTTTTTTTTTCATTTTGATGCTGGGGATTGAACCTAGGGCATCACACATGCTAGGCATGTTTTCTACCACTGAGTTATACTCCTAGTCTTGATTTGGATTTTAGTAGCTTTTATTGGCAGTAGCTACCCCAAGACTAAGTAGCTTGAAGGGTGTATATCTTGTGATTGTCCTGGCTTACTGGATGGGTGTTCTGATCTGAGCCACCTTAACTGTCTCTACTGAAAATATATACAGTCACTGAGCATATTTGTAGACACTTGGCTTCTTGGCTAGCAGCAGAGTAATCTGGCATGGCCTCACTTAGATGTCTGCTTCTTGACAGTGGGGTCAACATGTCACCTGTCTCTCACCAGTAATCCATCAGGCTAGCTTGCTCTTCTCATAAGCTATTTTTAATAGAAACATTTAAATATTTTTGCAGTGCTGGGGATTGCGTTCAGGACCTTATGCATGCTGGGAAGGGCTCTGCCATTGAGCTCCACACCCAGACCAAGCTTGGGCTTCTTAACAGTGTATCTTGACAAGTTCCCAGCAGCAAGAGAGCAAATCCAGTGCTCCAGTGCTTTCCAGCAGGTGTCCTGTTGGCCAGTGTTGGTCATGGGGCTTGATTGGAGGGGTGGAGCAATAGACATACCATTTGATGGGAGGATCTGCAGGGTCAGTTTGCAGAGGAGGAGAAAATACTTCAGTAGTAGTTGGAATTAATCAGAGATAGCTTTTTAGTATTTTTTATTAGTGTCTGATTTGAGAAAAGTTTTTCTTTTTAACAGGAATAATTGCCAAGTGTTAATAAAACTGAATATATACTCTTGCAAAGGGGAAGAGAAATGTGTTTTAAAGTTTAGTTTACTTTTTTCTTCATGTAGATAACTGCTTAAAATTATCTGTATTATAGAGAGCTTTCATAAATTTGAAATGGTGTGCTTTCTGAAAAAAGTGTTTTGGTATTTGTTAATTTATTTTCTCCTAAATGTAGATTAGAATAGTTCTTAGCTTGTCTTCCTATGTGGAAGGATCCTCTGGGGGAAAATGCTTCTTCCTTGCATGAAATAGCAGATTTTCTCAAATACTTTCAGAGTTCTTCTGTAGTCTTTTGTTATTTTGTAGAAAAGAAGGTTTTATAATAAGAGAACCAGAGATAAGTGGTAGAGAGTCAAAGAGACTAGTGGTTAATGGTGTCAGATTTAGAGTTAGACTCAATTTCTTTATCAGTTCATTAGATTATTAGTTATTTCATGGATATATGCACTTATTATTAAGTAAATGTTAGGTCGACGCTGATGGGAAGGCCAAATTGAAGCCAAATAACAAAGCAAGCAGGCTTTAAGCAGGCTTTATTGAGAGCGCGCTCTCGGGTGAGGTTCACTGTCCCCAAAGAGCAGGGCCGGAGAAGTTGCACCAGAGAAATGGCAGCCCAGTTTTTATATCCTGGGTGAAGTCAAGAGCTTAAGGTATTATGGGGCACCGGGATAGGTCGAGGTTTGGTGGGGAGGAGCTCGGGGTAATATGGGTCAGGACCCATTGCCTGCCAGCAGGAGTTGCCATGGTAATCATGAAGGGAAGGAGGGGATGGAGTGGAAAGTGAGCAGAGAGTCCCTGATCACCATGGGGTGGCTGCCCACCGGCCAAACAGTAAATACTGACAAACAGCTTTCTAAGCACTGGGAATATAGCAGCACTTGGGCTCAGCATCTTACCATTATTAAACCTAGGACTAGTTATTTATCTAAAACTCAAATTCCTTACTTGTACAATGAGAATTCTAATAATCTGTTGGGAGGACTAAGTAAGATTACATTAAAAGCATCTTGTAATGTTTTGCTCACAGTAACTATTCAGTAGGGCTCCTTATTGCTAGCGTCTACTCCAGTGTCTCCCAAGCTATACCGTGCATTCACATCACCTGGGGATCTTGCTAACCTGCTGTCTGGGCTTCCATATGTTCAGGGTCCCTTCTGCTCGCTCTAAAAGACCTGAAGTTGGTCAGCCTTTCTTATAGGCACTCAGGTGAGGACTGACTGTATTTAGAGTAGCAAGGCTATGACTCGTGGCTCTTACTTAGATCAAAATAGGTTTTTGAACTTACAGTCTTCTTGCTAGTGGCAGTTACACTTTTGAGAGTGACTTGGTGATAAATTTTCATGAGCATGTTTCCAAAGGCATTACAGGTAACGTCATGTAGCATTTGAAGGAGAATGAGCACCAGTTCATGAAACGCTCCCACCCCTACTGTCTCCTGGAGCAGATTGATAACCAGGTCCTGGGGCATTGTTGTTCCCCACATAAGAAATAGTAAGACAGAATTTTTTTTTTTTTTGGCAGCACTGGGGTTTGAACTCAGGGCCTCACACTTGTGAAGTGGGTTTGAGTCACTCCACCAGCCCCAGAAATGTCTTCTTAATACTGTAATAGACAGTATATTATGACACACGAATTATTCTTTCTTTTTTTTTTTTTACTGGTACTGGGGTTTGAACTTGGGGCCTCACACTTGCGAGGCAGGTGCTCTTCCATTTGAGCCACTCTGCCAGCCCTTTTTTGTGAGGGATTTTTTTTGAGATAGTGTCTTGAGAACTATTTACCTGGGCTGGTTTAGAACTGCGATCCTTCTAATCTCTGCTTCATGAATAGAATTACAGGTATGAGCTACCTGCACCCAGCTAATTACTCTTTCCTTATTGTACATACTATTTGCAAAAGATGAGACTGAAAATTTTTAGCAGGATTTGTAAATGTCTTGGAAATGATGTAATATGGCAGTGTTTTTTTGTAGGGAATGGGGACTAACCATCTAAAAGGGAAAAAGTGTTTTGCATTTTATATTAATTCCAAGTAGTGAAACCATCTAGCAAGTAGAATATCATATGTGAATCTAATGCAGCAAATTCATTCTTTAATAATGTTTTAAAACATCAACTTTGTTCAAACTGGGTACTGGTGGCTTACCGCCATCATCCTAGCTACTTGGGAGACTTAGATTTGGGAGGATCAAGGTTAAGAGTTCAGCCCTGGCAAATAGTTTGTGAGACTCCATCTCCAAAATAGCCAGAGCAAAATGGACTGGAGGTGTCTTTGCAAGCGTGAAGTTGAAAGTTCTGCCCCCAGTCCCACCAAAACAAACACCCATCAAGTTTATTTTCAATATGTGGCTGTAAGGACTAAGTAATGTGTGTCTTGGCTAACTAATAAATCTGCAACAAGTAATTGATTTAGAAAGAGTCCAAAGTTGTATCTGATGGGAAACTCTTTTTCTTCAAGGAACTGGCTTACCGAAAGGAGATAGTGAGAGCTGATTTAATTAACAAGAAGGTTGGAATCAGGTATGCTTTGAACACTATTTATTTCCTGTTGAAGAGAATTCAAGAGCAAAGTACACTAGACCGTTTAATTTTTCCTGAGAGAATGCTTGGAGGGATTTTTTTTTCTACATTTAAAATTTTTATTAGCATATATTAGTTGTACAGGGGTGCTCATTGTGACATTTCCATAT
Source organism: Castor canadensis (assembly GCF_047511655.1). Taxonomy (NCBI): domain Eukaryota; kingdom Metazoa; phylum Chordata; class Mammalia; order Rodentia; family Castoridae; genus Castor; species Castor canadensis. The sequence goes on along the minus strand of NC_133389.1, from coordinate 170,086,637 downwards.
ATGCTTACAATGTACCTTGGTTAGGTTCATCCCCACCATCATTTTCCCTCATCCCCCTCCTCCCCTACTTAAAATGATTTCAGTAGGCTTCAGTGTTCTTCTTCATGCACATACATAAACTGCATTGGCCATATTTACCCTTCTTTACCCTCTCCATTCACACTTCCCTTCCCATCCCCCTAACAGGGCCTGTTTTCTATTCCTGTCCCTCATTGTTTAAATGTATGTTCATTGTTCAAAGGGCTTTCACCATAATATTTCACCTGTGAATATATTGTACTTTAATCCGTCTAATCCCCTCCATTACTCTTCCTTACCTTTTCCCTCTACCCCATGTTGTTCAACAACTTTTAGTGTATTCTGATGTGCCTTTTTCCTACCCAGATGCAATGTATTTTAATATCACTCACTCTCTATCATTCTCTTTTCCTGTCCCTCCTCTCCTTAGTCTGGAGAGAGTTTTGATATCTTTCAGACTAAGTTGAGGAATGATAGAGCTTTAGTTAGGAAACCTGGTATTTTTTGGAACTCAAGAAGAAAGGTTGCTATTTCAGGTGGCAGCATCTTTTAAAAACAAACAAAATTTATATAATTCAGTGAAGTTTATGGGTTGTACATTCCTTTTTCAGAGAAACTCCGGAAAATCTTGCCAAGCTTCTGACCAGGATGTATTTAAAGTCGGAAGTCATAGGCGAAGGGAATCAGATTGAGATTGAAGTCCCACCAACCAGGGCTGACATTATCCATGCGTGTGATATTGTAGAAGATGCAGCTATTGCTTATGGATATAACAATATTCAGATGGCTCTCCCGAAAACATACACCATAGCTAATCAAGTAAGGTTGCACCCTTAAGTAAACACTCCTTATTGTTAGAAACTGATTATTGAATGCCAGGAAGGCTTCGAGAAAAACAGAACATAGGAATTAAGCAGTATTTGGACATGCTTTGCTATGAGAAGTGTTTGCTATGGAAAGGATACAAAACAGATGCCCAAATGATTAGAGTAAGTTGAAAACCTATGATGACTTGTTCTTTGAAGAAAGGTAGGTTTTGAGTGTGGAGCCCTTTTTGAGTCTCTAAAGGGATATTCATTTTCTCAACTTGGAACTGAAGGCAGAAGCTGTGTGTGGGAGGTGTGTGAATTGGGGTGAGGGGTATGCATCTGTGTAGAACTAGAGGGGAGGATGACCTGGTCTGTATGTGGGGGCTGACACTAGTTAATGTGTTAGTAGGGGCAGAGGGTAGTTTCCTTTATACTGACACGTGCAGTTTAAATCTCTTAAAAAAAAAAAGATTTTATTGAGTAAAACAGTGAATTTTTTTCCAGTTTCCTCTCAACAAGCTCACAGAACTTCTCCGTGTTGACATGGCAGCTGCTGGATTCACTGAAGCACTTACCTTTGCTCTGGTGTGTCTTAAAACATGCTTTTCTCTTCAGAGGATTATTTAGTTTGAATCTCTAAATTATTTTTTGTTCTGTGTTTATAAAATCTAAACCATTGAATTTCCAGATTCTAGAAGAATAAACTTACTACTCGAGGTTGTACAATTTCTGGGGAACAAATGTTGAAATATTTCCATTTATGGTCATATAAGAACATGAAGGCCTAGAAAAAATGTCTTAAGTGATGGGTGACAAAGTGCTTTATAGTTTCATATAAGTGTTGGTTCCACAATGAATTTCATAACCAAATTTATGAAGTTAGAATATTTGGTCTTAATTTGGCTGTGGCTATGCCCACTAGATGCCGCCCTAGTTAAGGTCTTGGAGCCTGTTCTACATTAAACTTATTTCTTTGTCTTTGAACATGTTCACAAACATTTGCTTTGAGTTGAAAAGCTGACATAAAAGGCCTAAATCAGGAAATGAATTTTATTACAAAATCAGAAGGAACTCTCCACCCCCCACCAGATTGACCATTTGAAGGAATAAAATGTGTATGCAATTTGTAGTCTTTCCTCTTGCTGAGTTTCTGTAGTTCCTGCAGTGTAGCTCCTCAGCGTCCAGTTGAGGAGTCATTCATTCAGCATTTATTGAGCCTCTCTTATGGGCCAGGTACTGTATCATTGAGGAATCCTGAAGCTGAAAGAGGTTAATATCTAACATATTTTACACAAACTCAGGAGAAATATGACTTGAATCCTGTCCTTTGGATTCCTGGAGCAGTGCTTTGCCACTGTCTCATGGTGTGTACAGTAGGTTTGCAGCACCATGTCATTTCCATTTGTGAGCATTCACAATTTTATATAAGGTGAAGTATAAAGAATAACATTGAGAAATGTAGTTTTATTTTTACAGTATGTAAGTGGCGTAGGAATCAGCACATTCTCATTTTGAAGGATTCGAAGTTTACAGAATACATGGAATAAACCGTGACAATTCCCCTCCGCACTTTAATCCTATTTTCCTCCCCAGAACTAACTGCATGTAAAACTTGTCGTGTAATGTTCCCTGCCCTTCTGTGTTACTAGTCAGTTTTTGTTTTGTCACTGTGTGGCCCCATGTGTCTTTGGTGGAGGACGCAAACCACTGCCTAGTGGCTGTTCTCCAGAGAGGGTTTGCCCTGTGCTAAGGGCTGTGTGTGTCTGTGTTCTTCTCAGCACAGCCCACTGAGGTGGGCGCTCCTGCTTTCCATGGCAGTAATCGCGCTTGTTCCACTCCACACAGCCTTGACTGTGGACTGAGATCGCAGCCTGGCTGTTTTCACCCTAGGCTTGTGAACTGTCATACTAGAAATGTTAGAAAGTCTGTCCAAAGTCACTTTAACATGTTTGTTTTCATCACCAGAAGGAAAGGAGTGACACAGAGAGTTTAGATTTCAAATAATAGTCTTCCTGTAGGAATTTCACCATTAAAAGTATTTATAAAGTTATGTATTTTATAAATAAATCTCAACACCACTGAGAAAGTGGTCTTTATTGTTACATCCAGTTTTGCACAAGAGTGACAACTAGTCTCTTTTTTTTTTTAAAGCTACGTCCTTGACTTCCCAAATAAGGAATTCACATTTCATTATTATCATTTATGCTGTCTCTACATACTGGTTGTAGCATTTTCTTTTCAGTTTTCAAATGAAATTCCCACTGTAGTTTTATTATGAGTAATACCCGTAAAAATTATGTGCTTTGTTATTTTATTCTTCCTAATACATTGAACACAAATATTAACATTTAGAAAGCATCTCCTTCCTGTGCCCTTACTGCTGCCACTTGAGGATGGCTTACTTTAAATGGTCTCCCGTCACGTCTGTGTTGTCCACCCTCACAAGCCCACTCAGATGCGTGGCTGTATTGCCAGTGTCTGTGGAGCCATGTTGTTTTTCACGCGGTGCTGGTTCTGTTTGAGAGTGTATTGCGTCATATAAATCGCACTTTTAAATTAATTGATTGCATTATGTCGAATCTTGCTGTGCACAGCCCCCTCTGCTTCGAGAACAAACTTACCTGCAGCATGCCTCTGCAGCTACAGCAGGTCAGGGAGCTCTTTTCTGCTCTGTCTGGATGTGGCTTCACGATCTTTCCCAAGAGAGCATGGCAGGAGTCACTGTAGCTGGTGTTGGCATAAAATAAGTTCTTTTTACCGTTTCGGTTATTTACATCACTTTAAAAAAGTGATGTGCAGAACATTTTTAGAACAGAATAGTATGACGGGCATTGCTGTAATGTTGGAAAACAGTTCAGCAGTCTGATGTTTTATCAGTTTTCATTCTAAGTTTTAAATTCTTTTTCAAAAAGTTAGCATTAATATGTGTCATAATTGCTCACCCTTGGTAATGGTATGTTGAATGTCATCACTGTTGGGTTTTGAGCACTGATCCACCAGGCATTGCGCATGTGTTACCTCCTTATCTCACTCATTAGTAGGTTTGCTATATCTAATACTAAGTGGGTTTTATCTGCATAATTTCTGCCTATTATCCTGGTTTCTGAGCATGACAGCCATTTTCTGTCTTTGGTGGGCAGTAGCTTAGCAGTTTATTTGTGACTAGGAGCCTCAGCAAGCACATTCAAGGAAGTCTTAATGATATAGTTAGAACAATGGGCAGAGCTGAGGCCACTTGAATTCTCTCCATCCTGACATTTTGCCATAAGTCAGTGTGGATTGACAACAATTACATTGGCAGTTAAAACAGAGAGCCATGGGAATACCATGGAGGGAGAGAGAATTTCTGACCGGAGTCATTAGATCAGAAGTTTTTATGGAAGAGGCTAGAGAAGGGTCACATAAGTAGAGCTATGTGGGACTGGGAAGGCTTTTCCAGTAAAAGTATAAGGTTTAAGGAATGGGTAGAGAATCAGGAGATTAACTGGGAAGCCTCGGAAGGATCTGGGTATAGTTGTACCATCTCTACCTGAAAAACTTACTTTAGCTCCATTTTGTAGCTTGAACTCTTAGTGAGAGAACTGTTAATGTTTAATTGCATCTTCTGTGGACATGAAACTGACACATCATTAATTCCTAAAATTAATAAGCTAAGTTTTTAGCTTATTATTAACTCACTGAGTTTTGTAGAGACTATACATTGCTATGAGACCATTGTAAGCTGAATGATAGCATTAACTACTTTTAAATTAAATTTAGTCACTTCTTTTCCATACCAATTATTTTATATGTGCTTCTTAGTGCTCCCAAGAAGATATTGCTGATAAACTTGGTTTGGATATCTCTGCAACAAAGGCAGTCCACATTAGTAATCCTAAAACGGCTGAATTTCAGGTAAGAATTTAGATAAAAACTGTGAGTTAGTACACAAGTTAGGAAACTTGTATTTCCCAACTTGAAGAGAGTTGTGTACTCACTCTCTTCAGTTATTATACCTGAGATGGCAAAATCTTAGAGCTTGAATAACTTAACAGTTGGTTATATGCTTTCTTAGTAGGCAGGCATTCTGCCACTTGAGCCATACCACCAGCTCTTAACTCTTGATAAAACTTCTTTAAACTGTTGTTTGTTTTTGTGATGCTTGAGATCTAACCCAGGGCCTTACGTACATGAGGCAAGCCCTCTGCCACTGCATCCCCCCAAATCTTTAACTTTTAAATAAGTTCCTTTTGATTAACTTAATAGTTCTTTTTCTTTCTTTCTTTTTTTTTTTTTTTTTTTTTGATACAGATCTTGCTATGTAGTCCATGCTGACCTCCACCTTATGGTCATTCCTGCCTCTGCCTCCTGAGTGCTGGGTATATGTGCAGCATCACACCTGCTCGGTAGTTGGCTCTTACATGCTTTGTGCTGTCTGGCTCAGTCTCTTCTTACCTGAACTTTCCACTTCATAGTTGAGTTTTTGCATGCTGTTGTCAGATTTTATCTCTTTTTTTCTATTCCTTTGTAATGGATGCATCAGAATCTGTTCCTTGAGCCTTCATAAGTCACTCACTTTGAAATTAACTATCACATCACTTCTTCATTGTACTGCCCTTGTCTTTCATGGTAGTTGTCTACATTTATTGGTAGTTTCATGTGTGGGGTAGGAATATCTAGACGAGAATTAAACTACTTTAACAGTTAATGTTAAATGATTTATTGTTACACATTAGTATATTTAACTAGAAAGAGAGGGCATTTCAAGGTTATAATACTCAATAATTTTAGAGTCCCAACCTCATTCATACTAATAAACTCTCAGTTTTTCTGGCATATGTGATTCTGTTTTTTAATGTAGGGTTAGAGAAAAATCATCCCTTCTTCTAGATTCAAGGGGGATATTAGAACTGGAAATATGTGCTTTTTGGTGTGTGACACTGGGATTTGAATTTAGGGCCTTGTGCTTGCTAGACAGGTGCTGTACCACGTGAGCCATATCACGGCTAGGTTCTGCTGCTAAATATTATTGTAAGTTATATCTGAACTCTGATTTGAGATAGTTTCTTTGGACCTTGGTTTTCAGTTATAAAAAAGCAGGGGGCTAGATTAGTTTAAGAAATTCTAGAAGTTCTAAAAATATATAAATCTAAGTTAAAATTATAAATTTTATCTATAGAGCTAAAATGTGCTAAGTTAGAGCTAGACTAGTTGCATAGAGTGAGTTTTCAGTAAATCTTAATGGAATTTTGTTTGCTTATTCCAAATGTGTTGGTTTTTTTCTTTTTCTTATGGTACTGGGTCTTGAACTCAGGGTCTTCACCTTGAGTCACTCCACCATCCCTATTTTTGTGAAGGATTTCTTCAAGATAGGGTCTCACAAACTATTTGCCCCAGCTGGCTTTGAACTGCGATGCTCCTGATCTCTGCCTCCTGAGTAGCTAGGATTACAGGCCTGAGCCACTGGCACCTGGCTTCCAGTTTCATTTTTTAAGTGTGATAGATTTCTTAAGATGTGATAACTGTTATGTTCTTCAGGTTTTATATCTTGTCTTATCTATTTTATGTAAGTGGAAGGAAAATAAAGCAGCCCAGCAGTGAATTGAATTTCACTACAGATGGCTGTGGTTTAGCATACTTAGGAGTTAGTATCTCTGGAGAGAGAATGTCTGTCTTGTAGATGTGACAGGTTTTATATTTTACCTCTACTTTACCACCGGATGCATCCTGCTATTACTAATTTGGCTAAGAGAATTACATTTTTGATAAAATTAAACATAAGGTTAGTTAGAAGCCTTTGTTTTTTTTTTCTTTGGTGGTACTGGGACTTGAACTCAGGGACTTAGGCTTGCTAGGAAGGCACTCTACCACTTGAGCCACTCCACCAGCTAGAAGCTCAGTTCTTAACTTTGGGCTCTTCTGATAGATGGTAGATGTGTTAGAGACTGAACAAGATAAGAAAAAATATTATTTAGGTGACGTATGTAAAAATTTATTATAAACACAATTATGAAATACTGTCGTAGTTAACAGTACTACTAAGTAATATCCTCAGATGTTCAGTAACTGTTTAAGTTTTCCTAGTTGTCTTTTATAACAGTTTGAGTTGGGATTCAAATGAAGTTTATATATTGAAGTTGATTGATTTGCTTCTTTAATCTCTTAATCAACAGGTTGTCAATCAGTCCATCACCCACCACCTCTCTTTCTTCCTCCTTCCCTGTCTCCTTCCTTCCTTTCTTCCTTCCTATCTTCCCCATCCCTCTTTCTGTTTGTTGAAGAAACTAAATAATTTGTCTTGTAGAATTCTTATATTTAGGATTTTGGTGAATATCTTCTAATGGTAAATATCTTCTGGTAAAATGTTAGTTAGGTCTAGAAGCTTGATCAAATTCAGACTTTAATTTTTTTATTGCTGGTGGTTTTAAGTAAGTAACTAAGACTTATCTATAAATTAAACTGAAGGGCTGGGCATGATGACTCATGCCTGTAATCCCAGCTATATAGGAGAGAATCACAGTTTGAAGCCAGCCCTGGCAAAAAGTTGGCAGGACCCATCTCAACAAGTAAAATGGGTGTGGTCGTAGTATTACTATAATCCTAGCTACCTATGGGGAACCATAGGTAGGAAGATTGTGGGCCAAGTCCAGCCCAGGCAAAAACTTGAGACACTTTCCAAAAAATAGTTTAAAGCAAAAAAAAATGCTGGATGTGTGGCTCAAGTGGAGTGCCTGCCTAGCACGCATGAGGCCATGAGTTCAATCAGTAAGGATTAACTCTAATAATCATAAAATGGAACAATTATAACAATATCCTGTATTAAAGGTTATGCAAATGTAGAGTCTCTGTGCCCAAATACCTTGTTCTGCTGCAGATGTTAGCCATTTCATCATACTATTTTTTTTTTGGCTTAAGTTGAGAATTTTCACCTTTTCATTTTGAAGAGGCTTCTCTCTGGCATCATCACTATGCTTACACTTGGGGGCCATTATTTAAACAAAGTAAGAGTACTTGAACACAGCATCAAGGTCCTTCCACAGTTGACCTGATAACTATCACAGCTGCAGTGACTAATGCCTGGCTTGGATGGAGTGGGATGCTGAGAGACCTTCTGCTTCTCAGAATAGCACTCAGTTTAACACTTGTGAATTACTCCTGGAATTTTTAATTTAGCATTTTCATACTGCGGTTGACCATGTTTAGCTGAAACTGGAGAGCAAAACTGAGAATAAAGGGTCTTGTTTCTATGCTTGGTTTGGGCATTTTTTGTCTGGTTGGGAAAGTAAATAATATTTAAGAAAACACAAGTGGAAGACAGCTTGCTGATAGAATGATGAGGAAGATGTTCTTTTTTCCTGTTAGTTTATCAGCAAGTCATTTTAGGGGTTCACTGTTGACCTGTGCAGAATCTCAGGGGGGCTTCTGTCAAGGTAGACTTCTGTAGGAGAGGACATCTGAGCAGGGATGTGAAGGCAATGAGACTGCCACTTACAAATCTGGAAGAAGGACATAGAGACAGAGGACAGACCAAGCGTGGAGGCCCTGAGAGGGAAACTGGCTTGCCGACCCACAGCATCCAGTGTGACTGGAGTCCCAGCATGGAGGGAGGTCAGAGAGAGCCAGGCCACACCATACAGGCCCACAGAGGGCATGCGTTTTATTCAAATTTTCATGGAAACCTGTTGGCAGTTTTTGAGGCAGGAAGTTCCATGGTCTGATTTAGATGTTAAAGGACTGTGTGGAGAATAGACCTTAAAGTTAGCAGGAAGGGAAGCAGAGAAGCCAGCCTAAGAAGCTTATGTCATGGTCTGGGACACAGGCTGGTGGTGCTTGGAGTCCAAGTGCAGAACATGACAATTGTGTCATACCAGTGTTCATGAAAGCCTGCTATCAACATGACCTGTTTGCTGGAAGTAGCTTAAAGGAAGAAATTTATTTCACAAACCAAAGCAGTGAAATTTTGTGTTTTGTTTTTAAAGAAGTAGGATTTGCATTTCTTCCAACTTGTAAGAATGAAATTGAGGCACATATATTCCCGTTTGCTCTAGGAAATAGAAACCTGAGAGCTGTAGTCACAGCCTGCTCATGGCAGCTATGTAGTTGTTTTAATGTCTTACCTATTTACATTGTATTTTCCTCATTGCCCTGGTATTTGCTTTGATATTTTCTCTGGCACTGGCTTTTAAAAATTTGATTAATTTATATGTAATTCATTTAAATATTTGTATTCTTATCATCTAATTAATTTATGAAGGGAAACAGTAGATGAAAATTTATGGATTTACAATTTTGAAAGCCAACTGTACATTTTAAAAGATAATTAGAATAACTAATCTTTAAGAGCAGTCATCTATAAGTTATATTTATTTCTCACTTGATTTATAATCAAATGTATTAGTTTCTGTTTTGTAAAATTGGAATGGAGAGTATTTTTACTTTCACTTCCTTTAGGGAACTGGAATTGAAAATAAAAATGATCTGGCTGTTTTAGGCTTTGTGTTTTCCACAAGCCATGGGTGTTTCCGTTTGTCTTAAAGGGTGTCTGTTTGGTTCCTTTGTGGCTGCTGCAGTTTCCTGTCTTTTCCTGTAGGTGGCACGCACTACCCTTCTTCCTGGCCTCCTGAAGACCATAGCAGCTAATCGGAAGATGCCTCTTCCTCTGAAACTGTTCGAAATCTCTGATGTTGTAATGAAAGATTCTAGCAAAGGTAAGGGTACTTTGATTTGCATACTTATAGCACTTTTTACTGTGAAAACTTCAACTCATATAAAGTACAGAAAGTACCATAATAAACCAGCACCCAGCTTCACCAGTATCAGCACATGGCCAGGCTTCTTTCACCCATGTCCCTCCAACCTTCTCATATGCTTTTTTGTAAATCTGAGACAGTGTATCATTTCATCAGCAAATATTTCAGGTCATATTTCCAAATGATAAGCTCTGTCATTTTTGTGTTACTCATTTGTTTTTAAATAACTTGGCACCATTATTACAGCTCATTATTATCAAGCAGCCTAGTGTTTAATTTTCCCACTTGTTTGATAAATTTATTTTTATGATTGATTTACTTAAAGGAAAATTCTAGCAATGTCCAGATTTTGGCCGCTGTCTCTCATTTCTTTGAATGGTTGCTATACCTCTCATTTCTTTTTCACAAAGAATTTAATAATATTTTTGAAGAAGCTGATTAAAACCTCAACTTGAAAAGCACCACAGGGGTCTGGGATGTAGCTCAGTGGTAGAGTGTATGTTTAGCATGTGTGAGGCTCTGGGTTCAATCCCTTGCCCCACAAAAGGGGAAAAGAAAAACTATGAAGCATTTTTCTCTCTCTCTCTCTTTTTTTGGTGTATTGGGACTTGAACTCAGGGCCTCACACTTGCTAGGCAAGCTCTCTATCACTTGAGCCACTCTGCCAGCTCTTTTTTGTGTTGAGTATTTTTGAGATAGGGTCTCATTTTTGTTGCCTAGGCTGACCTCAAATTGCAACCCCCTGACCTTTGCCTCCTGAGTAGCTAGGATTGCAGGTGTAAGCCACTGGTGCCTGACTTTTTTTTTTTTTATATTGTGTGATTTAAATTTTAACATATTTGATACTGTGGCATTCTAGTTTATCATTGATTGCCCAACATCATTGTTACATCAGTGATCATGAATGTGGTTTGTTGTTTTTGTCCCTTTTGAGTACAGTTTGGACTTGTTAGTATAGCACATTTCTCAGTCTAACACTTGGAATGCAGTGTTTATTCAATAAATACAAATTTAGTGAGTGTATAAACTTGATTGCAAGGAAGTGTGTCTCATTCAAAGCCCACGTCTCCATCTCCAATGCAAGTCTGACTGACTGTTTGGACCTGTATGTGCAGTGGTCCTCTCGAGCAGTGCCTCAAATTAAGCATTGCTGGCAGCCTTCTGTGTTCCCAGGGTTTTATACAGCAAGTCCTAACAAGTTGACTCCTTGTTTCTTACTCCAAACTGCGAAATTCAGAATATGTTACTTAGAATCGATTGACAGAAGCAGAGGCCTTTTCCTTGATTTCTGGTGAAGAGGGTAGGAGGCGTTATTCTTAACTGCCAGAGGCAGTCAGAAGCTGTTGGCTAAATCAGCCCTTCTTGGATAGTATTGTAAAGACGTCACTTTGACTTTCATATGTGGATGTCCATAGCAAACTTCATTCAAGTCAGGTTGCATCTATTCTCCAACTTTGTCTGATTTAACAAATTGGGAAATTTAAATAGAAACCTGGGACTATGCTCAGGGCATCATAAAATACTGGACTTGAGGCTGGGACCAGAATTCCCATCTTGGTGCACAGATTGTTAGAGGATAAAGTTCATTTTCATATCAGTCTATAGAATTTTCTTTGGGTTACCGCCCATACCTATGATAGAAAGTAGAAAATATTGCTAGTACAGTTTGTCACAATTTCAGTGTAAAATTTTCTGTTAACTTTGACTTGTTCCTTTTCACAAAAAGACTTAGTTCTTTTAGTTTTATATTGTCTTGATCCTTGATCTGTTCATATTTATAAATATAGGATTAGGCTCATTTAAAAAAGGTTTCCTCCAAAGTTTTGTGACACTCAGCAGTAGGCATCTTCCATAATTGCCAGGACTCCCTAAGGGCTCTGCAGAGCCAGGTGTGCTCACAAGCTGTGGCTCAGACTGGAAGGTGAGGGTGGCGAGCAAGTCTCCTGGTTGCTGCAAAGAAAACCTGGCTGTTGGCATGGAGCATTGTACTGTATTGTAATCCTGGGTGGAGGGTTCTGCTGTTTCTCTTTTGATCTGTATGTTGGGAATGCCTAGGCACAGACTCTGCTGTTTCTCCTTCTGGTCCCAGTGCCTGTGTTTGGACAGAACTCTTTTGAGAGATGTTAGTCTCAAGTGCTTATGCTGTCAGTCATTTTTTAATAAACCTAGTCTGTATGCTTTTTTTTTTTTTTTTGGGTGGTACTGGGGTTTGGACTCAGGGCCTTCACCTTGAGTACTCCACCAGCTCTTTTTTGTGTTGGGGTTTTCAAGAGAGTGTCTCTTGAACTATTTGCTTGGGCTAGCTTTGAACCTTGATCCTCCTGATCTCTGCTTCTTCAGCAGCTAGGATTACAGATGTGAGCCTTTAGTTCCTCACTACTCTGTATACTTTTTCACTCAAAGATTTGCATTTCTGTTTTACTTTGTTTCATCAGAGAGTGAGTTCTTGTCTCTATATTAGACTTCTTTTTTCTTGCTTTTAGTTGAAATTTTTCTATTCTGTTTTCCCCATGATTTATTTCCATCTGATTCTAGTTTTTCCATTGTCTTTTACTGGTTTATACTTTTTTTTTTTTTTTTTTTTTTGTGGTATTGAGATTTGATTCAGGGCTTCATGCTTGCTAGGCAGGCACTCTACCACTTGAACTATGCCTCCAGCCCTTTTTGTTCTGGTTATTTTGGAGATAGGGTCTTGCTTTTTGCCTAGGCTGGTCTGGCCTGTGATGCTCCTATTTAAAGCTTCCTGCATCACTGGGATGATAGGCACATACCACCATGCTCAGCTTTTTTTCCCATTAAGATGGGGGCCTCACAGATTTTTGCCTGGCTTGGCTTGGAACCTCACAACCCTCTCAATCTCAGCCTCCTCAGTAGCTAGGGTTATAGGTGTGAACCACTGCTTTATTCTTCTCAGAAAAGTATTTTCTGTCATATTTGAAGGATCTGAAAAGTGTAGGGAGGTAAATGTGTTTAGTAAGTCTACCATCTTGAGCACAGGTTTGCTTTGGTTTACTTGGAGTATGTTTTGTGTTTAGGTGGGCCTGGATTTTATTTCATACCAAAAGAAGTTTTTCTGATGCAGTATTACAAATACGTACATGTGTGTTCTCTGGTTGTCGTCTGGTGCACGCAAAGGACTCTATAGGAGAGGCAGTGTGGCATCTTGGTTGCATGGACTTTAGAGCTTGAGCGCTTGAGTTTCAGTCACTGTTCTGTCATTTACCAGCTGCTTGCTTTGGGGCAATTTATGTAGTGTCTGTGTGGCTCAGTTTCTTCATCTGTACAAGGGTGATAATGATAGCACTTTATTACACTTGTTGTAAGGATTAAATGAGATTGCATTTTGGAATGTTCCACCCACATAAAAAGCAAATTTGCTGTGGCTGTTATTGTTAGAAAGTTAGCAATACTGAAGGTCAGATACCTAGCATCCTGGTCTTTGGGAGTTTTCTACTAGAATGTATGGGAGCCTGAGCTGGCCATCAAAGGTTACTGTGGCTTCCGTGAGGCAATGGAGTCAGATTTTTATCCTCACCTTTAACTTAATTGGTTTTTCTTATGTTGTGCTCCTTCTTGTCGTTGTTTTTAGGATAAGAAAGTCTAAACATACTTAAGAAAACAGGAATGTTGTTTTTGGAGTAATCTAATTCTTCTCAATGAAATGGACTCATATTTTTACTGACTCTCAAACCAGTGGTCATTTTTTTGTTGGATTTATCTAAGCTTTAGCCATCTTTTCCTAAAAACTGAAATATTTTTGAAGAAAAAGGCCTAAACCATCAAGAGTTAAATGACAGAGTTTTCCAATTAATATGAAAATTTCTCAAGTTCTCTTTAGTGGGAGCGGTCCCCAAACTCTAGGGCTCAAAGGGGTGGGAGGTGTGGCAAACACCAAGTGGTCTCATGCAGCACGTTGGTAGCTGGAGTTTTGAGTGCTTCTTCTTTGCTAGGGACTACTTTAGAGTATAAGAGAAAGAGTTGACAGTCTTGGGGGAAACAGACTTGTGAGTGGATTCTTACAGATAGTGCAGAATGATGTAAAAGTGCCCTGGGAATGCCAAGAAGGGAGCATTAACGGTTGCTGACGGTTGCTGACTTGTTTTGTCATATTAAGAACCCCAGTGCTCCTAGCCTTGCAGCACCTTCTGGTTGGCAAGCAGAGCTTCCAAATGGAAATGCAAGTGGAATTTTACTGGATTTCAATAACCTCCCACAAATTCTTTCTGATCTGCATTCCCTAAGAGTAGGGGAGACAGTAGCCCATTTCTGTTCTTGACCTCATTGGCCATTTCTTGCTGTGCTGTGGACTCTAGACGGACCGTGTTGAGTGAGGCTGCCAGTTTTGAGAGTGTCAGGCACACTTTTGAAGCATTAAGACTTCCACTGTCAATTAGACACATTCAGATTCTTTGAGGCAGAGCCAACTACTGCATTTATTGAGCCTCAAGATCTGAAGTTGCTGCAACATTTAAAAAACTTAGTCATGACTCAAGGGGTCACACTGATTTATCCCTTTTCTTGGGAAGAGTGGCATATGTTTTTGGAATGAGAACTTAGATGTAGACTGCTATAGAGTAAAATTTCAGTTTTTATAACAGGGAACTCAATAGTGGAGTGCTGAAGCCATGGTACCAGGCTGCTGTGTGAGTTATAGGTTAGTTCCAGTCATTAATAGTTTATTCAATGTTAAGAATAACTGCTCTAGAAAAAAAGAATAGTACCAATCAAGCAACCAACCAACCAACCACAGAGGAGCAAAGGACCTGCTTATGAATTCTATTCTTTCTGTCCAGAAAAGCAAGTACATTTTCCATGGGTCCAGTATTCTACTTTTTCTCACATACTGAATTCTGCTATCAAAATTTACTCCTCAGTGTTCACTAAAGCTGCCAGAGTGTCTAGAATCTGACTGAAATGGCAAGAGAAAACACATCACTGGGCTGAAGGGGGGCTGAAGTTTAAAAGCAGCAAGAGCTTAAGAAAGATTAGTTTGACTTTGTAAAATATACAGGATTTATATTTGAATTAGCAGGATACAGTCACCCAAGTGTCGATTTGACATGTGTTTCTGGAGAACCCTTGTAATCAAATTGCCATGCACTTTGGTTTCAACTACAACATTTAAAAATTTTGGTGAAATATGTTAACAGTCTTCTTTCCTTTGGGGGCACTAGCTAGCCTCACATTCTTGTGAGGCATGCTTACTCCAAGTCTTCACTTTTTACTCAGACTACTCCTCCATTCCCCCAAAGTAGTTTGGCAGTCTTGGTTTAAGCTGTATTTCCCCTGCCCCCCAAATCACTGTTTAGATAGTTTCTGAAATTTCACATTGTCCCCAAAACTTTTCTAAATGAGAGAATGATTTACTTGTCCTCACTCTGCCTAGTATGGATGTGGAAATGCAGAATTTCTTCATGAACTGTAATCTTTATGACCTTAATGTATATTTCAGATTTTTATTTCTTCCTCCTCCCTTGAGCACCATGGCTACTGTAGAACATAACTAGTTCTCTCTCTTTTATGGTTGAGTTTGCCGTGCTGTCCGTGCATATGTTTATCTGTTTTGACATTGTAAAGCAGGGAAGTCTAGGGGCATGTCCAAGGCCCTGGGTTGGTCACCAGCACCAAAACAATGAAAGTATAAATAAATAGGCCAGAGCTTTGTAGTTTTTGTGTAATAGACTCACACCTATAATCCTAGCCACTCAGGAGGCAGAAACCAGTAGGACTGCGGTTCCAGCCAGCCCCAGCAAATAGTTCATGAGGCCCTATCTCAAAAAAACTTATCACTAAAAAGGGCTGTGGAGTGGCTCAAGGCTAGGCCCCGAGTTCAAACCCCAGTACTGCAAAAAAAAAAAAAAAAACTCAATAGAAACATCTCATTATGGGCTTGAAAAACCTCTGTTCTGAGAAATTATTCATTAATTCTGGAATTCTGACGTACTGGAAGATTATCTAGCATCCACATGTGGAATGTGGTTTTTCAAAGAGGGCTATGTCATCAGTATGGATTAATTTAATTTCACTATTTCATATTTTTGGCATGTAGAATTTCCAATTAATAATTCAAAAAATATGGGTGTAAGGGGCAGTGACATTAACAGTTTTTGAAGTCGCATCGTCTGCATATGTGACGGCATCTTAACTGTGTAAATATATCGTCTTTAACATAGAAAGTTATTTTAGTATGTTTGGTTCCACATAGTTAAGATCTGCTAATGTGAATATAATATGCTCTGTCATGCATTGAATATTGTATTTTTCCAGTAGATAAAAATCCATTCCAGGTTTCTAGTAACCAAATAAAAGCTAACTCACAAGGTTGTAACTGTTCCCCTCATGCACTGAGAAGGTTATAGATTTTTCCTTACATTTATTTCTTGGCTTTTCAGCATTATTTAAAAAAAAAAAAAAAGTCTGCACTTTGGTGCTCCGACATAGAAGCATTTTAAGGAAAGTTATTCTTAAGGTTTGTTTTAAAAAAATTTTTGGCAGTACTGGAATTTGAACTCAGGACCTCATGCTTGCTAGGCAGGTGCTCTATCACTTGGGCCATACTCCCAGCCCCTAAATTTTCATATATTTTTAAAATTGAAAATACATTTTTAATGTCCTATTAGTTTAAGATTAATTTTATTCTTTTTTTATCTTAAAAATATGGTGCCCAACTTATCTCACACTTAGAATTAGTTACCAAACTGTATATAATGTTGCAGCTGTGTAGTGCACATTTCTGTAAGTAGCCACAGAGATGAACACATTTTGGAGTTTATACAAATTGGATTTACTTTACCTGTCCTGTTCTGTTTTCCTCTGAACACATGCTACTCACGTCATTTTTAGTGACTACATAATATTCATCACATGGAAACATACCATTTATTCCCTCAGACTGTTATGATGAATATATAGATTGTTACCAGATTTTTACTGACATACGTTTGTTGCAGTGAATGTCTTTGTTCCCTGATTATGCATTTTTAGAATAGAATTGGTCAGTCTATAGACATGTACATTTAAATGCTTGATGGCATCACATTCTCTTCCAAAAGGATTTTTCTTTTTTTAATTAGTTTTTAGTCATACAAGAGGATATAAAGGTTTCTTTTCCCCTACCTTAGATATGATTTTTGAAGGCATTATGTCTTTATGGGAGTCTTGTAGATTTTGTGTACCATTTCGGTTGCATTGAAATTCTTCAGGAGATAAGAAGAACTTGTAATGTAAGTTGTGGTCTTGTGGGCAGATACTGAATAAACTTGTTGGATGGTGTTTTCTGAGCTTGTCCAGCCCCTGATTCTCTAGAAGCCTTTTTGGTCTCCCTGCAGGCTCCTGCAGGCTCTCTCCCAGCATCTTTTCTTGGGCTGCAAGTGAATGTGAGGCCGGGGGTGGAGATGGATGGAGAGGGTCTCTCGGAGCTGCCCTGTTTTGGTCTGTGCCATACGTAGTATTGCTAAGCACCTCTAATTTACTTCTAATCACCTCTGTATCAAGCAGGAGTCTATTCCAAAAACCTGAATTGTACATACAATCATATACTGGGGATATCATGCACCATTCTTTGTAAAGAAAAAAAAATGACTTGGCGTGTTCTTTCAGCTTCCAGAGCTAGCTTGCTGCCCCTCCTTTGGTGGTTTAGATCTGCCCTCTCCAGGCAGTGCTTTGAAGTCTGTGAAATACATGGATAATTTAGGCTGACATACTTGGCAGGCCCATTTCAAAAGCAGAATTGTTTGATGGCATGACACAAGAGGTCTGTTAACTGAGTTATAAAGAACTGAGGCATTTCCAACAAACCCTAGCTTTGGCATGAAATTTAAATAGTTCTTACTTTGTGGCGTGCAGTCTGTGAACTCCTGTGATGTAATGTGGTCTCTCAGTGCTAAATATTAGGAAATGGGGATTTTAGTATACTAGCAATTTCTCTAAGGAGGCACGGGTGGAAACCAAGTGTATGATTCTTTTCTCCTTTAATTCAGTTCAGCTACAGTAGAGGGAGTATCTCAGTAAGATGGAAAGCAAGTCTGGAGGGAGCGGTAGCCCTTGGGGGGTGTGGGGAGACGCACCTAAATAATGAAGTTAATCTAATTATTATGGTGGGTTTAATACAGAGCCCTAAAAGTCAATGGCCTTTCTTTTAAAATATTTCAAAATTAAATCTAAAAGTATATGGTTTATTGTTGTGCATGTGTACTGTGAACATACGGAACTCTTTTCTTAAATAAGGTGGAATTTAATATTTTAAGTTCCGTATTTTTATTCTAATTTCATTGTTCTGATCACTAAAATCACTTAATTTGTTTTTAAAAGATCTTTGTTTTTGATTCAGATGTTGCTACTCTTATCAGAAAGGCAAGTTTTGCATAGTTTGGAGATGAGGAAAGAAGTACTGCAAGGCAGAGGTTACCAAAATAAAGCTTCTAGCGTGTGCTGCCAAGCGCTCTGAGTGCTGGCGTTACTGTTCCTCCCGTCAAATGGAACTACAAAGTCCTTTCAGTGTGCGCTTGTGTGTCAAAATGGAAGCATGTGACACCAGCAAATGGGCACCACATGGCAGAGATACCCAGAAGCAGTATGTATGCTGCTTCTGTAGTATGAAAGGGTAATTGAGTTCTGTTTCATTTCATTCTTTTCCCTTTAGGAGGAGGAGGAGGAAAGAGAGAGAGAGAGAGAGAAAGAGAGAGAGAGATCCTACCATAGGTTCAGGCTGCTCGTTTTAGTACATGCATGTGATGTTGTTTAGTGAGCTTTATGCCTTTTTGATTTTCATGTTGATCTTTATCCTTGAAACCAGAAATGATGGTGAGCAGCAGCAGTGTGGCGCTCTTTCTTATCTCGCTGGCTCTTGTGTTGTTACAATATGGCCTGCTCTCTGCTCCTGACCCTGCTTAATAGTAGTTTGTGTGTGCTTACCTCCTTTTCCAGATTTAATCGTTTATTCAGAAAAGAATTATTGAGGCTTTAGTTTGTGCAAGCCCTGTATTGGCTTTGACTTTTCCCATCTAGGGATAACTAGAGCAGAAAGCCTGGAACATAGAATGCTCTAAGACATGTTAAATGGCAAAAAATGTTATTTCTCTATGTCTGTTTAATCTCAAGTTTAGCTCAGCATATTTGCCATAAGGTAAAATATTTTTGGTGCCTAGAAACTTCACCAACTGTTAAAAATAATTTATTTCAATTGCTTAGATGGAATTCTTAAATTTAAAAATTAAAACATCTGTTTATTATGCCAAAAACTTTTCAAGAATGCACATCTTTGACTAGATAGATTTGAGTAGATGTATGGCCATTGCATACATGGTCCTTCGATTATATTGCTTCTCTTCTGAATCCTTCATGGTGCACCATGTAGGATTTTGTTTCTCCATTTATTTATTTATTTATTGGTGGGGCTGCGTTTGAACTCAGTAGAGAGCAAAGCAGGCACTCTACTGCATGAGCCACACTTCCTCTACGTTTTATAGGGGTAATACATGCCTTGCATGGCTGTCTTGAGAATTAAGTAAGATCATAGATTGATTGGTAGGCACTAAATACCTGATACATAGTTTGTAAGTAAATAGGAATTCCCTTTCACCTTGCTTATATGATCACCTTTTTTTTTTCTTTTTTTCTTTTTTGCAGTACTGGGGTTTGAACTCAGGGCAGGCACTCTACCACTTGAGCCACTCCATCAGCTTATCATCTTATTTAAAAACAGTTTTTATTACCAAATATTAGTTGTGCAAGGGGGAGTTCATTGTGGCAGATACACATGTGCTTACAATATATCTTAATTAGATTCACCCCCTCCATCATTTTCCATCATTCCCTCTCTCCCCTTCTTAGAACAATTTGACAGGTTTCTTTTTCTTTCTTTTTTTTGTCAGTTGGTGCTGGAGTTTGAACTCAGAGCCTCATGCTTGCTAGGCAGGTGCTCTTATCACTCAAGCCACACCCCCTGCCCCCCAACAGATTTCCTTCTTCTATTCAAACTCGCCTTTTTCAGACTTTAGTAACAGAGTACAGTGTCGTGAAATATTCACGTTTTATTTGAGTATCTGGAAGATAAAGGCATCTTTATGTCATCTGTGGTTAGTAGCTGTCACCTGTTAGTTCCCAGGAGAGCTTTCGCTTGGCGTGTGCTGATATGAAGCAGCTTTCTGTCTTCAGTGTATTCTCTCAGGTGTTACCTTGCTCTTTCTCTTTTCCTAATTTGAATAGCAAAATGAAGCCAGTATTCACCCGGCGTTTGTGAAGAGCACAAATGGACAGTAGAATTTATTAAAGAGCCGTGGTACTTATGCCAGTTGTAAAGTTAAATGACGCTGTTGACTCTGATTTTCCTTTGCATGCTGTGCGCATTTTAAACTCTCGCCATAAGACCTGGAACATTCCATCGCCTCAGAAACCCCCCTATTGTCCCACATCCACCCAAACACTGTCTGCTCTCTGTGGCTGAAGTTCTGCCTTTTCCAGCGTGTCACATAAATGGCCTCACATTCTCCACAGCTGTGTGAGACTGGACTGTTTCATTCAGCACCATGTCTTCCAGATTTATCCAAGTTGTGCAATTCAGCAGCAGTTTGTTCCTTTTTATTGCTGAGTAGTATTCTACTGTACAGACATACCAGTTTGTTTATCTAGTCATATATCATGGTTCATTTGTATTGTAATTCTTCTTTAAAATTTAGAATTTTTGAAGTTTACTTATATTTTCAAAGTGGATAATATGTACTAGTTACAGCAAAATTGAGAAAAGGATAAAAGTTGAAAAAAAAAAAAATCCCTACCCAAACTTAACCTCTGTTAAGGGATAGATTTCTTCTCAGTTTTTTTTTTCTAAATCATGGAGGTTTTTGGCTATGGCTTTCTGTACATAGTTTTGATTCTATTATTTTTTTTGTGCTAAAAATAAGAGCTACCCTCTTACACATTATAAATGTAGAGTATGATTAACTGTGTACACATTCTCATATAGACAGCTCTGCAGCTTTTTCATCTTCTATGGCTGAAATTCTATACCCACTAAACCCCCTCCAGCCCTGTAGCCACCATCCTCCTCTGTTTCTGTGAGATTAAGACTGTGGGTACCATGGGCTGGAATGTGGCTCAGCCTCAGATATTCACGTGAATGCACTTGTGTGGCGTTTGTCCTACTGACTGGCTATTTGTCCTACCGACTGGCTGTTTCATTCAGCATAATGGCCTCAAGGTGTATGCATGGTGTGGCATAACTTCATGTGCTTTCTTTATTTTACTGTTTTTCCATGTTTTAATTATGAAGAATTATATAAAATTTTATATATGTAGTTTTTAAAAGATAATAAAGCAAATACTACCATAACTATCACCCAAATTAAGAAATGGAGTATTGCCTGGATCCTAAGCACCTGCATGACGCCTCACCATCACGCACATCTCTGTACTGGGGCAGCCATCAGCCTAACTTTTTTCTTTTTTACTTTCTTCCTTTCTTTTTTTGTGGTGCTGGGCATACGAACCCAGGGCCTTATACATATTAGGCAAACACTCTACTACTAAGCTTGATTCTTAGCCCAACACAATGTAGTTTTGACTCCTTTTTAACTTTGTGGTCTTGTTTTTTATTGTTGTTGTTGTTAAATACCATTTGCTCTTGCTCTGCTATGATAAACTCCATAAACTCTAGCAGCCATCTTCGTATTCTGAGAAATAACCATAGTACTTTATGTAGTTATCCCTGTGTTGTTTCTAATTTTATTTTCCTTTGTCTTTTATTTATTTATTTATTTTTGGTGGCACTGGGATTTGAGCTCAGGGTCTTGCACTTGCTAGGCAGGCACCCTACCACTTGAGCTACTCCACCAGCCTTGTTGTTTCTAATTCTCACCGTTGGAAATATTGTTGTAGTAAATGTCTTTCTACGTCAAGCCTTTTTTTGTATTTAGGATTATTTCCTTTGGATAATATCATGGAGTTTTAATACTGATAAATATTCCTAAATTGTTTACTAAGAGTTACAACTGCCTTTTGTCCTAGGGCAGGCACTGAGGGTTACTTACTCCTCCCTCAAATTAAATACCCATCGATGGTTAAAAAGCCTATGTTATCTCATCCAGCATTTCTGAGGCTAAATGCTTTTCTCTATGTTAAATAATTGGTTTTCTTTTTTTTTGTTGACATTGACCAAGTTTGTGTTTGGTTGTATTGGGGCATGCCAGTTCCTTAAATAATAGTTACTGTGACTTTGTGACCACTTCTTGTATTTTTCCAGATGTTGGTGCAAAAAACTACAGGCACCTCTGTGCTGTTTATTACAACAAGAATCCTGGGTTTGAGATAATCCACGGGCTGCTGGACAGAATTATGCAGCTGCTCGATGTGCCTCCTGGTGAAGACAAGGGAGGCTATGTGATCAAAGCGTCTGAAGGTAAGGCAGAGTGGCTGTCCAGAGTGAGTGACGGTGCAGCAAAGA
This sequence comes from Castor canadensis, assembly GCF_047511655.1. NCBI lineage: Eukaryota > Metazoa > Chordata > Mammalia > Rodentia > Castoridae > Castor > Castor canadensis. The sequence continues at coordinate 170,064,642 of NC_133389.1, read as the reverse complement.
TGCCACATCTTGTTAATGCAGCTTTTTTCTTTTGATTTAAGGGGTGTGAAAAGAAAACGAGATAGAGGGTTTTTTGTTGTTGTTTTGCTTTACTTTTCAGTTAATTGTGTTTTCCAGAACATATCCCTTTTTCTCGAGCTCTTCAAGTAAGTACTTTTCAGAACTTTCAAAATTGCTATACAGTACACTTTTGTTCCAGCTCAGCTATGGTGATTCCTAGTTTGTGGCTCTTTCATGCAACCAGTGCCATGTGAGTCTACAAGTTCAAACTGAAAGCTAAGAAGACCCAAAGTGACAGTTTGCACTCAAAAGTTGTGTATCTGAAGCTTTAAGGCAAAAGAAAAAAATAATCAAATTTTTCTGGAAGACTTTACATCAAGTCATGAAACTGATTGAGCAAGGTGAAAATCCTTTGAACTCAAGTACAGGAAAATCTTAGCCTGAGAGTTCAGTTAGGTTAGGCTCACTGCGTGCTATTTATGTTCCCAATGTGTTAGCTTTTCATTCTCAGAAATTCTAGAGTGTTTGCTTTTCGTGTCCCTGAAGCTTGTATCTAAGTTTATTTGACAAGAGACCTAGAAACAACTTGAACGAAATATTTTACCACCCATTCATTCTGTTTGTCTTACTGCCTTTTATGACTGTATTTGCCATCTCAACTTCTAATAGCACCTTCATTTTTAAAGTTATTTAGCAATTATTCGTAGTGGCGTGAGCTTTGGTGGGGATATATTTTTGGTTTTGGCTTATTTATATTTTTCTTAGTTCTTGGAGATTGTTTTTTGCTGTTGTTATTTGTTTGTTTTAATTTTGCTTTCTTTTTCACTTTGAAAATAGCCCTGAAATATATGGGTATTTTTAGATTAAAGATGTGTGGGGCTTATCTTTTTTCTTTCTTTCTTTTTTTAAATAAAATCAAGAGTTTTAATAGCCGGAGGATTTAGGAAGCCTCCCTGATGTTGAAGCCATAGCACTCAGGATTTGGAAACTTTCACAATACATCCACTTAGAATCTTCTGTGATACAGCTGATATGTATTCATCTCCCTTTTAAAAGTCAGATTTTTATAATTTTAAATTTATGATATAATTTGGATCCTGTGTGTATTGATACTCAATATAATATATAGTGCTTAATTTCTATAATATGCAGATAATCTGCTGCTTTGGTTCAGAATATATTTTTTAAATTGATTATATCTTCTAATGTAGCTATGGATATTTATGTTCAGTTTTGCTAGGCCAAGTTGTTGTTTTTTGCTTTATTTGTTTGCTTGTTTGTTTTTGTGGTGCTGGAGTTTGAATCAAGGGCCTTGTGCATACTAAGCAAACTCTCAACCACTGAGCTACATCCTTAGCCCTTAGCCCTTGGGTTTTTGGGACAGGGCATCACTGTATAGCTCAGACTGTCCTGAAATGGAAACCATCCTGCCTCAGTCTCCTGAGTGCTGGGATTACAGGCATGTGCCTGGCTTACTGATGAACTCAGATTTGTGTTTCCTTATGTATTTCTGTTAGCTCTCATAATACTGCAGTGTTTCAAAGTTTTTACATCTGTGAAATGTCCAAGACTTACGAATTTGAGAAGCTCCTTTATACACATGGGTGGTCTGGATCAGTACATATTCAAAATAGTTAAGTGGCTTTCCTTGCCAAGGGGCAGGATATTTACTTTCACTGCTCGTCACCATTGCTGGCCACATCAGTCTCCCTGGACTTGTGAGGGGGCATGTGCCTGGCTCCTAGATGCTTTTCTCTTAGATGCTTTCTGTAAGGACCATCAAGCCAAAGAGAATTAGTGTCATTATAAATAATGGTTCCTTGTTTTTCATAGGGATTTCTGAATCTGTTTTGATTATCTAATGACAAATATGATTATCCATTTCTATAGTCAAAGAAATCAGGCTCTAAAGAGAGGGCTTGTCAAAATAAGTCAGTAGCAAAGCTGGTATTGGTCCTTCATTTACCGTATATACACACATACATGACACAACTGAGGGCCAGTTGTTTTTCCAGACTCCTAAGTAAATCTGTAAACACAGAAATTTAGTTGTTGCGATATAATTAGCCTCATCGTCTTTCCAGACTTAGCATTATTTTATATCTAGATTTTTCTGCTAAGAAAATGTCTTCACAGTATCAAAAAGTGGAGTAGAAGCAGATTAAGAACTACTGTTTCCTTCCATTCTTAATTACTGAGCTGTCTCCTGTTACTCCGGCATATGGCTTACTGTTTAATAATTAAAACTCCCTGGTGACTGCAGTCGTAATGGAGCACTGTCTGCTCACCAGAGATTCCTGCTAATGGCAGTTACACTCAATTTCTTTTGTCCCTTTTAACGTCTGCTGCTAAGCAACTTTTGTGCTGCTTTGTTGGTAAAGTAAATGGAATAAAACTTGATTTCCCTTTGAGAACCTTGGCCTGATCATTGTAAGAGAAATCAATATGGAAACTCATTTGATTGATCCCAAGGAGTTGTGCTGACACTGATGTGTAACCTTGCTCACAGTGCAGGCAGCAGTCTTCTGCAGCATGTGGCATGTCTGCAGAAGCACTCGGAAAGTCCGGGGCCGCAGCTAGAGTCAACAGCCATCGTCACTTAGTCTTACATATTTTCATTTGCTGAGCACCTTTGCAATTTAAGACTGTAAAGTGAGGTAGGATGTCAAATTGATGATAGAATAAGGTCAATGTTGATTGAAAAAAGAACTTTTAACTTCTTAGCTAATTGCAGAGCATTGTAAGGATTTCAAAAAGGTTTGACGAAGAATGTTTTAGTGGCATTTGATCAGATTATTACAGCAAATGTGTATTTGTTCTTCAGGCTTCTTCCCCCTCGTTTTTGTGGTTTGTTGCAAACTAAATTATGTATGCTAAGATGCATTTACCCTTTTCAAAAACCTCTGCTGGGCAAGGAAAATTCTCGACATTTTTGTGCTAGAACAGTTATGTGGTTGCTGGGCAAATCAGTAAAAAAAAAATTTCTTGTAGATATTGTAGGCTTTGTTTGTGACTGGCTGCGCCAACTTGAACATGTGGGGTTTCTCCCTTTAGCTTGTAACCTACTTCAGTTCTGATTATTTACAATTCTATGGAAAACTACAGTTGAACTTGAGACCAAATTCCTGATGAAGAGACACAAGTTTTATAACTTTAGTTTTGACAATTCTATTTTTCATGCTGCTCAGAATTCATTTTGTGAAATGAAAAATAACCTTGTAAGTAATATGCACATATAATCCTCTACCATATGTACACACTGTGGTCATTTAGGTACCTTCTGTTACAGTAACACCTAATGGTCATTGCTTGACCTGTAGGTCACGACCTTGCTCCCCTTTTAGGACACCTGTGAAAGATTACAGATGCTCAAAAATATGGGTGAAATTGTGATGTTTCCCTGTGGTCACACTGGTTCACAGTGCAATGTGAACTTGGAAATAATAGAAAAATATGTGTTGAATGACTTGTTGTTGTAAAGGTGTTTAGTTTATGGCTTGATTTACACCAAGTGTTCTGAGTATAATAAATGGGTCTGCATGTCCACATTTAGCTGTCATTGGCAATGACATTGTTCTGTGAAGCATCAGGAAGTTTGTAAGCTATGGCCTCGTTACCTTTATAAAAGTGGTTCTTATTTCTCTGGTTGTTTACATTTTTGTGTCTGAAGAAAGCTTTCCAATCCTGCCATTTCAATCAGTTTCCCAAAGGACATTAAATGAGGGTTAGCCCTGACCCCGGGAGCAGCGGGCGACAGGCACAGGCCTTTCTTGAGTGTCCTCATTTGCTGCGGATTCACTCAGCGCTGGCTTGGTTTTGAGGGAGCTTGTTATTCTTGTACAAGCTAAACTTCTCTCCATTCATGCTCACTGAACTCTTAAATTGGCGTGTATTAATTGTACAAAGCAGTTGCATGGCGATATTTCCATAGGACATGTAATGTACTTGATCAAATTCACTCCCTCCATTACTTCCTTATCCCCCACCCTTTAAAAATTTTTTAAATGAGTTTCTTTCTTTTTATGATGTGTTTTGATACTTATCTGACATTTCAGTACTCGTAGCAAACTGGAGTACTTAAGACCAGTTTCCACATTGAATAGCTCGGGTCGCTCAAAATTCCATTTTTGCTGTACTGGGGTTTGAACTCAGAGCCTCACACTTGCTAGGCAGATGCTCTATGGAGCCATGTCCCCAGCTCTTTTTGTTTTTAGTTACTTTTCAGCTAGGGTCCTGCATTTTTCCCCCCCAGGATGGGCCTCAGACCAGCATCCACCAGCCTACACCTCATGTGACTGGGCTTACATGTGTGTACCACCACACTTGAGTTACTGGTAGAGATGGGCTCTTGGTAATTTTGCCCAGCCTGACCACAAACCATTATCCTCCCAATTTCTGCTTTCTGAGTAGATAGGATTGCAGGTATGAACCACCATGCCTGGCTGCCAACCTTCTAAAATGATCTTTCTTCTAAGGACCCTTTTTAGGCATTTTTTTTCTTGTCTCTCCATGACATTTAAATACCACAGATACGCTGTATTGAGTTCTGCAAGTGTAACAGTTCTGTATACTTAGGAATAATCAATATATAAAACTTACTTGTTTTTATTCAGGGTTAACAAAAACCAAAGACATTTTAGGTTAAAAGTTAAATTTGAAAGCTGTCAGTATTTAACCTTCTATCTGCTGAGTTTCATTGCTACTTATTTTCTTAAGTTTAGTATAAAATTACATATGATATACTAAAAATATGAATTTTTCTTTGCTTTGAGAAAGTAGCTTTTAGTCAGTAGTTAGATATTACGAGCATTTTTTCTTTTTAGCACTTGACATAATTAATGATATATTAATGACTTCTTGAATTAAGTGATAAAACACAGAACTTTTGATTTAATTCTCAAAGTCTCAGCTACACACAAAAGCTATGAAGATGAAACATAACCAGTGACCCAAAGGTGGCCCTAGGTGTGCAGTAGTCCTGTTCTTTTTTTTTTTGACATACTGGGGTTTGAATTCAGGGCCTACACTGTGAGCCACTCCGCCAGTCCTTTTCTGCGATGTATTTTTTCGAGATAGGGTCTTGTGAACTCTTTTGCCAGGGGTTGGCTTTGAACCGAGATCTTCCTGATCCCAATCTTTGAGTGGCTAGGATTACAGAAGTGAGCCACTAACACCCCACTTGTAGTCCTGTTCTTGCACACATTTGCTTTGTGTAATACCCAAGAAAACATGAGGAGAGGGATTGAGCACAGAGTAACACTTTGATCAAGTGAGGCTCAGCTTTGGAGGACCTCAGATGATTGTGATACGTAAGATTTGTTTCAAGAACCAGCTTCACATCTGTGAGAATGCTGCTCTGACAAATGCATACCTTGCACTTATTTAAATTCCACACTATGTACTGAGCAAAAAAAGAGAGAGAGAGAAATACTTTTTTATTTACTGCAGTGCCCTTTTATCCTTGTAATTCAAACTAGACCTTGGCCTCCAGTATTCTAGAGAAAAGGATGCCATAGCCCAAATACAGAAAGAGGTAAAATAAGTTTGTTTGTTTTTAGCTGGTAATCTTTCAAGGACCCAGGGACCCAGGTCCTAAAAGCTTATTGGATTTTCAGGGTAGTTTTGAGCATTCGGAGTTCATCAGGTACACATCAGTCAGGTAGCGGCGATTTCACTCTCTGACCAGATTTCAGCAGTGCCCCTTTGGGGACATTTGGTACATTTTGGCAGCATGGTGGGTGTAACCACTGTCCTGTGAATTCCTGGAGAGTGGTACATTCTGGGAAGCTTCGATCCAGGATTAATAGGATGGCTGATGAGTAAGTGGGAAAGCAAATAACATTAAATAAATCCCTAGGTCTGATGATGAGCATAGAGTAGTCTGCTAACCATGTGGCCACTCAGAATAAAGGTTTTACTTCCCTGGAGAAAGATACTTTTATTTACCATGTCTTACTTCCATTTTTCTTTCCTGCCTTTGAACTAGACCTTAGCTTCCACTATGCTAGAGAGTATTCTGGCTTTCACATGAGCTATAAGTAAACCTCTGCATGTTTAAGCCATTGCTGTTTAGAGTGGGGGCTTGCTGTTCTGAGGCCTTCTCATCTCAGAGGATTGAGCTGGGGAGTGTGTCATTACACGCACATGTATGTGCACACACATCGATAAGTACATGCACACACTTGTGCACACACATTGATATACACACGCGCACACACAGTCTCCAGGGGGTTAGGTCCAGGGCTTCCCTCCATCCCAGTCCTTTATATAAAGCAACATTTATAGTGTTTGCGTGTAAGGTACACATATCCTCCCAAATCAGGCACTTTTCTCTTTTTGTTCCATCCTCTGTGCTGTTTCATTCCCTTCTCTATAGGTTATAATTCTTTAGACTTCCTGTTATCCTGTTATAGTTTGTTTTTAATTTAATTTAATTTAATTTTTGTGCCCTGGGGTTTGAACTCAGGGCTTCATGCTTACTAGGCAGGTGCTCTACCACTGGAGCCACACATCCAGCCCTGTAGTTTTTTTGTAAATGTCAGTGCATCGTGTGTCTCCGTTCTCCACTTTCTCAGCCGAGGTGTTGGTACTGCATGCACACTGCCAGGTAGCACAATTCTGTTCATCCTACTGGAGGCCACCCTCTCCCCATGTCTTCCTCCTTCCTTTGACTTCTAGGACTACTCCTTCGCGTGCAGTCCCCCAGCATATTTGACTTGTCCTCTATTTCTGAACATTTTATTAGTATAACTTAATTATACAAAGGAGTTTCATTGTGATATTTACATACCTGTGTATGATGTACTTTGATCAAGTTCAATTCCTCTCTCTCCCTTTGAACAGCTTTTAGTGGGTTTCATTATGCTAATTTTATATATATATATATATATATATATATATATATATATATATATATAGCATATTTTAGCTGCGTACCAGAGGTTCCCACCTGTAATGCTAGCTGCTTGAACTTCATGTGGTGGAGAACCTGCCTGCTTTGCAAGCATGAAACCTGGAAATGAAACTCCAGTCCTGCCAAAGTGATAGTAATAAACATCATCATCCTAAAGTACTTCAGTCCTATTCACCCCCACCACCTCTCCCATTCCCCTCCTTCCTGTCGACCCCTCCCTAAACAGTCTCCTTTTGCAGTCATTGACCAGCCCTCCACTGGTGAGTGTTCACTTGTCTCCGGTCTCTTGCTGTCACAAGTAGTGCTGCGCGGAATAGCCTGTGCACATTGCTGTTTGCTGTTCTTGCCAGTGCGTCTTTGGGACAGATTCCTAGAAGGGTGGGATCATGGGACAAAGGGTAAATTCTTATTTTTACTAGATACTGCCAGACCCCTCCTGTGGACTTTGGGTTCTGCTACTGTGCAAACGCAGTGCTAATGGATGGGAAGACCTCTGCAGATTCACCACATTTTCTATTTTGTCTAATCGTCTAGCTGGGAAATGGTGTCTCACTGTAATTTTAGATGGATCTCCCCTATGCTGAGCAGGTGTAAGCATATTTGCGTGTTTATGGGATATTTTAGTTTCTTTTCTCAGAGCCTCTTGCTCATCTTTTCTTTAGGTTCTTTGGTCTTTTATTTTTTAAAAACCTTTTATGTTGTACAGAGATTAAATTTTTGTGATATGCATCACACTGCTTTTTGTGAGTGTGGCAGTTGTCTTTTGACTTTATGATTTTTGCTATGTAGATATTTAAAAAGTAATTATCAAGATTTTTATTCTTTTTCCTTATTGATACTGAATTTTGAGTCTTTTGCCATGCAGATTTTTAAAAATTATATAATCAAATTTATTAATTTTTTCCTTATGGGCACTGAAACTTAATTGAATATCCACTAGCCATCTGTCTTCTTCAGAGTTTCTTTATCTGCCAGCATTTGTTTCTTCCCCTCTGTTTGGAGAGATTCCTTTCTGTTTTTTTTTTAACCTTAAGTTACTCTGTACAGTAAACCCACCTTATTTATGAATTTATTGCATGCAGTTTTGACCAAACATGATCAAACAATAAATAAAATCAAAAGAAATTTCAAAAACAAAAATTTTACATTCCTGTGCATACATTCGGCAGCTCAGCTGCTGTGAAGTTCTCAGTCAGTCCCGCTTATCATCAGTTGTGTTTAAATCCTGTGATCTGCTGAGTGTTTCCCTGCCCTGAACTTTGTGAAGATATGCCAAAAAGCAAATGCTGTCCAAAAAGCGAGATAAAAATGAATGTGCTTAATTTAAGTGATAAAAGTGAAAACTTCAGATCTGTTCAAAGGTGACATGTCTTTAGTGGAAGTTTGGTGACATTATGGGACAAATGGATCAAGCCTCCACAATATAGCATTAAACTCTGAATCCTGAGCGTGTGTGGTTTTTTTCTCAGTGGTGGTCTCCTCGGAACCATGGCTCAGTAATACCAAGGTCCACTGTATCACATCATTGCAGGAATCCCAACAGATTGACATTCATTTGAAGTATCCCCCATACTACTTCTGTACAAGTGGTAGGCAGGCTGCTGACTTCACTGAGGGCCCGTCCAGATTCTGTGGGGTTATTTTTCTTTACATTGGTCTGTTGGAGAAGTGAACGCCAGCCTTCACTTGGGCAACATGAGCAGCCATCACCCTCTGGAAGTACTTCTGAACCTTTGCTGCTCGCAGGGGCTGTGGCACAGGAACGGGGAGCTTCCTGTTGGGGCTGTTCTAGATTGAGTGAGGTTGGCAGCTTGCCCTCAAATCCCCTAGCCTTCCCCTCTTGCAGCTTTTCCCATCTCAGCTGTATTTCTTCTACTCTTCCCCTCCAGGATCCAAGACCCTCATTTTCCCCCTTTCTGAGTCACTGTACTTAGGCGTTCTCTTCTTCTTAACGGGTTTTAGTTTGTTGTGAATTGCATTCTCTGAACAAAGCTTTCTTCTTGAATTGTTTTCTGGGCTGGTTTGAGGCATTTCTTTCCCCCACCAGTGGAAGTTTTCAAATGGTAGTAGTTGGTACTATGTGGGAGAAAGGGTTTTTTTAATCTGTGTTGCACAAAATGAGATCAAAACCTGCCATGAAGTACGAAGGAGCCTGGGGTGGAAAGATGCTTGAAACCAGTATGTGCAACATTAAAAAAAAACCAAAGCGAGAGGAACATAATCTTGTGGTTTGTTGCTCCTAACCCTGCTAGAAGGTCATTGTTAAATTTTTATATGTAATGAGTCATACAGTGATGCATTTTTGGTTTTGTTTTTTATTTGTGTACTACTACTTTTGGAAAAGCAAAATAAAGAAAGAGCAAAAAAGAGTTTATGTTGAGAAAAACCCTATTTAAAATAGTGAATAATTGGAAACAGCTCTAAGATAAAATACCTGTCGAATAACTTGGTAAACTATGATATGTAAATACAGTTGAATGTGAAAAAAAATGTCTTTTTAGACATGTGAATATAAACTAAATTGAGAGGCAGATCCTAAGATGGTGTTAACAGTAATTGTGATGATAAGAAAGAGACATGGTTTGTCTTACCCTCATCCTTGGAGGTGCACTAGTCAACTGTGGTGCAGTAAAAGTTACACTGATGTTGCTGCAAACCCTCTTCCACTTTAGCTGTGTAATTAAGGACTTAATTGTTGTTTTGTTTTGCTTTTTCTTTTTTGACACAGGGGTGTTGCCCAGGCTGGCCTTGAACTCACAATCCTCCTGCTTCAGCCTCCCAAATACCTGGGATTACAGATGCTCCTGGCTCAGATTTTTTCATTTCTTTGTGTCAGTTTCTTCATCTGTAAAATGGGAACAAATATTGTCTTGTCTGCACTCTAGGGTTATTGGGAAAGGCAGATGCAAGAATCCATGAAAGCATTTTGGAATGGGTAGAAGGCTCTTCAGAGTAATCATGGAGTAGATGTTAGATCTGCTTTCAGAAAAACAGCATTGGATACAATTGCTGTAGACGAGGGTTTAAGAAGACCTCAGCTCTAACCTCCACTCTGCTGTTACCTGCTGTATGCTTTTCTTAACCTGATTGGTGTACATTTTCTCCTGTGTCAGATAAAGGAGTTGTACAGTTCTGCTTCCAAGGTCCTTTCCAGTTATAAATTCTGCAGGTGTTTAAATTCAGAAGCAGTGTTTGCCGCAGGTTCTAACATATTCACTCTTTCTCATTACCTAAACTTTTAGATGCTATCACAGTGCTGCATATTTATCTGCCCAAATAATTCTAGCCTTAATTTAAAAATCTGGAATTTATTCATGAGGGTTAAATAGGATTTAAAAATATACATAACTCTATTTTCACTAGAAGGCCCTGGATTTCCCAGTGCCTTTGCTGTAGAGTGTACCTGCGTGTGTCTGAAAGTTAGAGGCCCTGAAGAAAGTCTGCTTTCTTCCCACTTGTTCATTCATTTATTTAATTTTTAAACCAGAAGAAGTTTGCAAACACAAAATGGACAGCTTGACCAAAGCTTGAAAGCTCTGTGCTATAGGCCTCTGTGCCCACGGGCCCCTGGGGCTGCTTTGGTGCCCTTCTTCACCTTTGCTGGCTCTCTGGCCTATACTGTTGCTCGCCTTGGGCGAGGCCCCTAATCTCCTTGTTCTTCACTCCCCATCTGTAACTTGCCTGTCCCTCAGCGGGCTTGGCCAGGGCTGCACGGGGGCTGGGTCGCTTCTTTTCCTGGACTGGAAGGAGATGAGTAGAAAGCCAGGTGCCACGTTTTCACTATTGCATATTCTTTTCTTTTTCTCTGACACTCCAGACCCATCAAATGAATCTAATTGTGAAATGAAAACACATCTATTTTAATCACACACTTGAAGTTATGCTTGCTCCAAGTTAGCCAAAGGTCTCAATTGAATTTGTTTATAGTTGTGGAATTGTGGACATAATCACAGTTGACATTTCCATCCTTCCCTTCATTAGCCCAACCACAGTGTTGTTGATGTCACCATCTGCATCATCTCGTTGTAATTGCAGAGGAGGTAATGCATTGTTCACATTTGGGTTGAAAAACAGTCCCCCTAAAGTTTTGGCCAGAGAAAGACAGAAAAGGACCATTTGTGGGTGCAAGAAGGCAGGGTGACCCATGTATTTTATCTTTGAAGTTGTTCTAAACAGATCCTGTGAGTACTTAAGAAATGTGAAAATTTAGGAGGAAATGATTTGAGTGTCAGAGAAGAGTAGGCTGATGACATTTTTTAGAAACAGGTGTTTTAAAAACTGATTGACAGTCAGTGAGAGCCCTTGCTAATCTAGAGTTGAAAGTCCTTTGGTTTTACACAGGTTAATTTGAAACCAATTTAAAATTGCAACTAGATAGGTCACCTTTAAGCTTTTGCAGCATTCCTGATTTCCTTCAGGTTTTGAAATACGGGGTCACATATCTGTGCGTGAGACGTGGTAAAGATTGGGTTTTAAAACAGATCTGATGTTTCCCTAGCATTTTCTATAATCATTTAGTATTTGCCCTGCCAATTAACTAAACCAGCTGTTAGAAAGCGATGGCCATGGAAATAGGGATGATATTCTGTACACAGAAATCAGGGAATTTTGGAATTGTAGTTCTAAATAGTCAGAAGGACATTGTAATTTATAAACGTTTTTCTTTCTTTTTCTTTTTTTTTTGAGGCAGGATCTTACTTTGAAACCCAGGCTGACCTTGAAATCTTGATCCTCCTGTCTCATCCACCTGAGTGCTGGTGTTCAACATTGTGCTTGGCAAGAGCTATTTCTTTACTGATGTTGAAGTAGTCTGGGCTTTGCTGATTTCTTGTTGGAAATAGGTCCCAGTGCCAGGCACAGTGACCCAAGTTTGTAATCCCAGCTGTCTGGGAGACAAAGGGGGAGAGGATTATGGTTCAAGGCCAGCACAGAAAAAAAGTTCACGAGACCCCATCTCAACAAATGGCTGGATGCAGTGGTGCACGCCCATCACCCCAGCTATGTGGGGAAGAACAAATTGGGGGATGATGTTCCAGGTCAGCCCAGGCATAAAGTGAGATCCTATCTGAAAAACAACTAAAGCGAAAGGGCTGGCATGGCTCAAGTAGTGAGCGCCTGCCTACTAAGCAGGAGGCCCTGAGTTCAATCCCCCACTTTTATTTATTTTTAAATAAAATAGATAAGTAAAAGAATAAGGTTCCAGGGCCCTGTCCTTGTTTGTGATAGTTCGCTGTGCCCTGGGTTGATCCAGTGCTCCAGTAACAGGGCTCCCTCCCCAAGTCTCTGCTGTGGCGTTAACTAGGTACCAGTTCTCTCACGTCCTGTTGCCTTTGCTGTAAGAGTTAATGGTGTCTGCAGGTGTGTTGGGATTAGCACAGTAAAGTTGTATAAGGGGTTTTTCTTTCTTTTGATCTTCAGAAAGGGATGAAAGATGGCCATTAAACTCAAAGGATTAGGTCCCCTTCTCTTTATAGACTTTAGGTACCATAAATATTTCACTTCAAATGCAAGGTGAAGAATTGTATACATGTGGGGGAAAATGGGTGTTTTATATTACCAGTTGGAAATTATTCAGTCTCCACTTACAAATTAAATGTTCTTCACAGAGACATTTTCTCCTGTGAGAAAATGTCTCCTGAGTGTGCTGAGATCTGAAAAAATGTTTTTTGTGTTCATATCCTGGTAGTGATATTTTGGCTCCTCATCTTCCTAAGCCTTTTTCTTTATTTTTATAAGTTAATGTCTTACCTTCATTGTACTTCTTTTTCCCCCTGAATTTGCCTCCCCTTGTGTAATTCCATTTGTGCCCTCAAAAAACCTTGCTTTTTCTAACACTTAGGCAAAAACTACCCTTAAGCATGACACCAGGCTCACCTGTAGGGTTTACTGTGTGTGCAGGGTAGGTTTTCTGCTTCTGGTGCTGGGGCCTTGCACATGCTAGGCAAATGGTCTACTGCTGAGCTGCATCCCCAGGCTCCATATGTGCAGTTTTATAGGCCCTGCAGGCTGTCTTTTCCTTTAAGTCAGCTTTCTTTGGAAAAGAAAGGTGATGCTGGCATACTGGCAGGAGAGTTGGACTCTTTACTACATTCTCAGAAAGCTGGTGGGCAACAGGAGAAAGTGTAAGGAAAGAACAGAATGGAACACAGCGTCGTTTTTCTTTTGGGGATGGGAAAAGTTTGGGTAGGTGCCAGCCATAGAGTCACCTGTCAAATGATTATTCCTTCCTTTATCCCATATCACATAAATAGTCATTTAGAACACATTTAAAATATGTTCAGTTGGCCCAGTGATTTATGGTATCTATAATCCTACGTTTTCTATTTCATCCTTGAATTTGGTGGCTTATATATGGTGAAAAAAGGCTCAGGAGGAGCCTTTCTTTTATTAGCTGTCACATGTGTGACATATAGACATTACCACTGTTTCATGCTCCCTTTTTATTTTGTTTTTATCTTTTGGTTGTACAAAATTTGGGCAGAAAGTACCAGATTGCAAGCAGTTCCATTATGTGAGCTTGTACTCTAAAAGTATATTGGAAATATGTAGAAAGGGAAGAGTAAAATTGTAGAGTATGTGACTTTTTTTAGAGATGGCCTGATGAATGAGTTGTGTATAGCCAGTGGAGGGGGAGGGGGTTGCGAGAAGGGTTAGGAACCTCTTGTCTGATAACACCCTCTGATGCTTTCAGATTAGGGGTCTGCTCAGTTACCGTCTTAGGCTTCTACTTCCGATGCTTCATAAAATTAAAGGAAAGACTATATGTAAAGCTTATCCCAACATTGGGCCTATAATATTCCTCTAAGAAAAGATGGGGGCAAAAAGAAACTGTGAAAGGTGTTTGGCAACGAGCAAGAGAAGGCGCTTCCAAATGCTTTGATGGTCAATTAGCCAGAAAATGTGCTAAAGACTGGGTTCTGTGCTGGATTACGGCCCAGGAATGACCCCAAGGTCCTCAGAGTGGCCCTGCCGTTGGAGCACAGAGACGATTATAGACCTTGAAGAGATACCACAAAGGCTTTAATTAAGGGACTTACTCACACCCCACTAAGTTTGGGAAATTAAACTCTTATTTGAGTTTAACCGATGTTTCTTTTGTCTGGGCTTTCACATGTATTTCAACAGAGAACACTATTTTTCCAAAATCTATTTAGTGTATTTTGCACTGGATGCTGTGCTGGGTGCCAGAGAGAATTTAATCAATGCAAGGTGTAGATGTGGACTGAGAGGCGTTTTTCTGGGAAGCCTTTGGACACAGGTTGAAAATTGTATTACTTATACTTCTTAGGCACCAGTAAACCAGGAACTCTGGGTTTAAATCATAAATAATAATAAAAAAAACTAATGTCCTGTATAAAATTTGAATCTTAAGAGTTCCCATTCACAAGGCGATGGTTTTCCTTAAATTGGCAGCGTTATGTCTAGACACTGCATGTTGTTCTTTCTCTAAAGTTTGTTTTTGTTTGTTAATGTGATTAAAAAGTAGTTTGGGGCTACCGTCCAGGTCCCACTTTCCAAAGGCCTCGACCCATACTTAGTTCCATTCAGATGTGACTGCTTGCATTTCTGGACAGACTAATTGAAGACAAGTGGGTCCCAGCTAGAGCATCACGATCGAATGGGTCTGCGTGCTCCTGCACTGCACTGCCCTCCTTTTGCCAGCAGTGGTTGCTGTCACTTTTTGAGCTCTCAGGCTTGGCTGATGTTTGTGGGCTGTGTGTCCTTTGTTTTGTTAGTGAAGCAGTTCTGCCTTCGAAATTTGGTTTGTTCATAAAGGTTGTAAAAGCACTAAAAAAGTGTCTAGTGATTTAAATTTCCTTTCAGTATTTCTAGTTCACCTGTGACACCAGTCAAGTGGTGCCTTTTTAGGTCTGTCTGTAGCTCTTAATTAATTTGAAGGTCCTTTTGTGTACTTCTCAATTTGTGTATGTGGAGGACAAAACCTCAGCCTTGAACACTCAATATGAAAATACTAAGTAAATGTTTAGAAGTGAAAAAATGATTTTGATGTGGTAGCACACGCCTGTAACCCCTGAGGTAGGAGTCGAGGAGGAAGATCACAGAATGGGGCTGGCTTCAAGCACAAGTGCAGGACCCTACCTGAAAAATAAACTAAAATGAAAAATGTCAGTAAAGGTTAAGATCATCAGCACAGGTTAAAGTGTGCAAATGGAGTTTTGCACGGGAGTTCCAGTATTGGACTTCCTCACTACATGGGAGTGAGTTGGGGCAGCTTAGTGTTAGATGACAGGAGAGTGGGCCACTTTAGTGACTGCCCTGTTGGGAGTCAGTGAAGCCTTCTGTCCGAGGAGCAGTTTAGGATACTCTTGTGAGTTGGATGGGTCATGTGCAGGGTGAGAGCCTTTGACATTTCTCTCATTTGTCACAACTCTGATACTTGAGAACGTCTTAAATAAGGCATAACACAAATTTCAATTCTCTTTGCCTTTCTTTAGAAAGAGGGGAAAGAAAACTGTCCTTAGTGATATAAATATTTTTATTTGACCAAATACCTAGCTGTTTAATGAGCTAAAGCAAAATTTGATCCAAACTCCAGAGAGAGGTAAATGAAGAGGAATGTAACCAAATTTTGCTGGAAAACACTGATTCAGAATGTTGTTATGTGAAATAGAAATTCTGATTCCTTATCTCTGAGACTTTATTTTGCTAACTGCCAGAACTTGCACATCTGGCTTAGATTCTAAAATAGTTTGGTTTTATGCTTCAATAAAAACGAATCTGATCAAATTGGAATTGAAAATAGATAAAAGAAGAGGGTTTAGTACAGCAAGGGTATCAGGAGGGTCTCAGACCTTTCCTTTCTGAGCGGCTTTTCTGAATTGGCTGGTGTCTTCTTTGGCTAGTGCATGTTCTCATGGGATCCTGGTGAGAGGTGCTGGTGCTGGGAGGCCGACCTCTTCCTCCACAGCACAGTCCTTCCAGGTCAGTGGGACACAGTGGGCTGTTCACTAGCAACACTTTATGAGCTTCGTTACTCGAAGATTTTTCCTGCCTTTAACTCTCTTTCTCTTTCTTTTTATGTTTGTCTTCATTTTAATAGAATTAAAGTATGCCATCTTTACCAGATTTAGCAATAAGTCCTATCCCAACAAAGCTTTCCATTAGCAGTCCAGTTTGGTTTCTGGATCATCTTACTTGATTTCCTTCCCAAACCTCTCTAGTGTGGATTAGTGCACAGAGCCAGATGCAGCATAGTTCAATGGAGTTCTCAGTTTGGCAGTGAAGCAGAATGGTTAAGCGTAGCAGGACATGAAAACCAGGACACTTTGTATTTCAGCCCCATTGCTTTGGGGTGATGAATGACAATTCAAAATATTTTTCTGGTCTTTCCCCAGAATAGCAGCAAATGTCTTTCTATATTGACTGGACAGTATGCATAATTCTGTGTCTTTGTGGTGTTAACCTGACAGTAGCAGATTCCCCTCCCCTCCAACCCAATTCTGTGTTTCTTAATTATGCTGATCTTAGAGCCATTAGAGACTCAGCAGTTTGCTGCTCCATAAATAATGCACTCTGAGTGCCAGGCTGGAGGCTTGAGGCCCAGCTTTGCTGGGTATTTATAGTTCATGCCAGTAAATGTTTTGGTCAGATCCTTCAGGAGCGGTGGGCCTGATCGCTGTTCAAGTGGGTGGTGAGAGAATTGAATCAACGTTTTTTTTTAACTTCAGCAAAGGGCAGAGCACTGGTGAACTCCCGTGGCCCTGGTAACGTAGTGAATAGGGAGTAGGCCTGTGTGTGTGTGCGTTTGCTTTAACTGGTTAAATCTTCAGAGCAGGAGCTGATCTGTCAGCTGCAGCAGGGCTTTGCCAGCAGATGAAGAAAGCCTTTTGCCCATCTTAAAGTGCAGCGGAGATCAGCTGGGACTTGTGGGGGGCTGGCCTTTGCTGTGGTTTCACAGAAGATGCTCCAGAACTGCTTAGGAAGCACTTTCCACACAGGAATGTGGGTCGCCTCTGGCAGCAAGGCCTTTAATTAGACATGTGGTTCCCTGTGGCCTGCTGGTGACACTGCAGCTTCAGTTTCTCCATGTGACAAGGTGGGGAAGAGTGATGTCATGAAGACTCAGTGCGTCCACTGTGGACTTCTGCAGAGATCACTGGAAAGAGACCTGGTTCACATATGTTCTTCCCATGCAAGTTCACTGGTTTTACATTTCATTTTCCCTTTGGCTAGTGTAGAACCCATTCCAGGTGTGCACAGAGCTCCCCTCAGACTTTCCTGACTGTTCTCCTGCAGCCCTTTCCTGGCTTGGGTCTCTGGGATCAAAAACACAGGGCCCTTATATTTGCCCCTGTTTTTTTTTCCTTGCAGGAATTTCTTGTTGTAACAGCAAATGTTTCTCACTAGTATTAGAAAGTGTAAGGAAGTCCTCTGTTTTCATAGCCAGGGTTTAAAAGTTGTTTTTAAAGTTGACTTACAAGCTTTTAGTGTTAAATATCTATTGATGTTTTTTGCCAAAAGAAACATTGATTTTTTTCTCTCACTCTCTGTTTCAGGCCCTGCTTTCTTCCCCGGGCGATGTGCTGAGGTCTTTGCCAGGGGTCAAAGTATTGGGAAGCTTGGGGTCCTTCATCCTGATGTTATCACCAAATTTGAGCTGACCATGCCTTGCTCCTCCCTGGAAATCAATATTGAGCCCTTTTTGTGAAGATGGGCCTCTGTTGTGTAATTCATTCTCCAAGTATTCTTTTCTCCTTCCCTGGTGCCCTTCAGAGTCTCCACAGGGAGCATTGATTTGTGCTTTAATGTTTAATAAAGTAAAAAGCGCTGCCATGGGTGCTGCGTTAGGCCAGCTCATGCAATATCGAGTAAGTATCGAGTGCATATCTGTGTGATGCTGTGTTGGGCCCCTTGCAGAGCCAGAGCAATGTGCTGGAGGTACAATGTCAGTTCTGGAACCAGAAGTGCTGCTCAAACATTAGAGCTGCTCACTGTCACCCAGGACTCCTGCAAAATAGGATCCCATTTCTGCCTTACTGATGGAACAGTAGAGTGCATATTGAACACGTGAGATAACTAAGGGGCTTGGCTTTTACTTTCTCCATTTGACTTTTTCATCGTTGGGAAATAATCAAATAATTTTAGAAAACCTTTAAGGATCAATTATGGTCAAGCAGTTACAGTTTTGAAGTCATTTTATGTTTTTTGTTTATTTCTTTGCTCTCTGGTACTCTAAGAGTGCATGCAGCATTGAACTGTTCTGCTACAACAGCTAAAGTGAACAAGTACTGATATCAGGGCAATGTGAGCATTAGGAAACAATGACAGACATTTCTGTTTTAGGCCATTCATGTCACTATAACTAGTCAGTTATAAAATTGTGGTTTTAAATGCACGTACTAGTTTCTGTCTTACAGGACTGGATAAAATCTCTCCTCTGAAGCTGAGCTTCTGCGGTCCTCCCCATCTTACATCTTTATTTCCTGCTTTGATTTAGAATACATCTCTTTTAAAAAAGGAGCAGGGTCTAATGTTTGAGAGAAATTCTCAGTTACTATTGAGATGGTAAGAAGCATGATGAATGGAAAGGTTTAAAGTAAGTCCCAGTAGAAATCCTAACAAAGTTTGTGCAACAAGAATTATGCTTATAAGGCTTTTGCCGAGCCTGCTAAGAAAAAACTCAGCCATATTGCAGCCTGGAATCAGGGCACTGTTGTTTAATATAATAAGATTTGCAAACACACCAACTTCTACCCAACCCAGATTCTATTGTGAATAGAGCCTCACATTTTATTTGTTTGGGTGGCTTTTTTGTTGTTGTTTGGTTGGTTTTTGTTTTGTTTTTCTTTTTGATTCTGTTTTGAAATAGGGTACCACTCTGTAACAAGGCTGGCCTCAGACTCAAGATCCTCAGGCTGCCTCAACCTTTCAAGTGCTGGGATTCTATAATCTCACAACACTTTAAAACTGAAGTGAGATGTTCCTTTAAAAGTACTGCATGTCAAAGGGCTTGTATCCAGTGTGCATAAAGATTTCTTACAACTCAATAACAAGACAACCCTGTATTTTAGACAACGATAGAAGAACTGAACAAACATTTCCCCAAAGAAAATACATGAATGACCAATAAACACATAAAAAGATACTCAGCATCACTAATCATAGGGAGATACAGATTAAGAGCACAACTGAACTACTATATACTCGTTAACATGGTTAAAATTTTAAAAGACTGATCAAACCAAATGTGGGGAGACAAGTGGAACTGTGATGCAGCCACTTTGGAAAATACTTTGACAGTTTCTTCAAATGTGAAATGCTACCTTCCTTCCAATATCTATTACCTAAGTATATATGGTCAAACATTTTAATGTAAAATTTTAATGTAATGTTTGGTGTTATTTATAGTAGCTACAAATTGTATTTCCATTCTATGAAGTATTTCTTAGCAATAAAAAGGAATGAACTACTGGTAATCAACACAAATGAATCTCAGAGCATTATGGTAAGTGAAAGAAGCCAGGCACAATGACCACATGCTCTTCCACTTACACGAAATTATAGAAAAGTCAACAGCAGGTTGGTTGGTGAGAGTTCAAAGAATGGAATTGACTGCAAAATGTTGAGGCAGTGGAAGATTTCTGTCTTAATTGGGGTGGTAGTTATACTTCAGATGTGGACCATGCCTCAGTAAAGGTAGGAAAAAAGGAGTATGATGCAACATGGAGTATGTTAATAATTTCAACTCCACAGCATGTGATATATACGTGGGAAAATTGCGTGAATCTTAGATTCAGCATTTCTACTCACAATGCCTTGCTGGTCTACACTCTGAATGAGATAGTCTCCATTAGTTTCAGGTTGCACTATGGTTAAAATCATGGCTTGTGGATTATATGATGGAGTTGTTCAAGTTGGAACCACTTACTGTATTAGCAGCCAAACTGGGATATTTTTTTGGATGGCCAGAAATTACTTGTGATGAAAAAAAAAAACCCCACTAATTCCTAATTGTATATCCCAATGTGAAAGAGGAAAGATCAGCTGCACGTGTCATGTAGATGTTTCTGCTGTTTGGAGAGGAAGCAGTAGGAAGAAAAACAATACCCGCTGAGGTAGAAGAAGCAAACCTTACTTATGAGTGGAGCTTTCACAGACAGGTGAACATGCACTTGTCCAAGGTAAAGGGTCTCAGTTGAAACCTGGGCAGTCCACCAAAAGCCTTTGTTAGAGAAGATACAGCTTCTTAGTAAACACTGGCAGCTCTGGTATTAAAAGGAAGGTTAATTATAAAGGATCTTTTTCTTTCTTTAGTTCTTTTTTTTTTTTTTTTGTGATAGTAGTGTTTGAATTAGGGTCTTGCACTTTGCTAGGCAGGTACTCTACCACTTGAGCCATGCCCCTAGCCCTTAGGATTTTTTTTTTTTCTTTTTGGCAGTACTGGGGTTTTGAACTCAAGGCTTCGAGCTTGCTAGGCAATTGCTCAGCCACTTGAACCATGACCCCAGTGCTCTTTGCTTTAGTTTGTATTTCAGAAATACAAGTGTATTTCAGATAGGGTCTCTCTTTTGCCAGGGCCAGCCTCAGACCTCAGTCCCATCTCCTTCTCAGTAGCTGGGGATTATAGACTTGTACCATCCTGCTCATCCCTGGATTTTATTTTTAACTTACAGATAACTTCATTTTTATAGCCTGACATTCCTTCATTGCTCTTTTATTTATAATGTATTCTTACATCTGATCTAGTTTCAGATTATTATTTTTTTGGTTTAACAATCAGGAGATAGAGGGAGTTTTGTTTGTTTTTAACTGGAGTTGGAACTCAGCCTCATACTTGCTAAGCAGGTGCTCTACCATTTGAACTATGCCCCCAGTCCAGGAATTCTTGATTTATAGGCTGAAAACAGTTAAGCTTTAGAGGTGTCAATGACTTGCTTAAAAGTCACATGGGCAATGGATAGTTTGAGATACCCAATGAGAGTGACTTGCAATCCACAGCTCACCCAGTATTTTGTGTCATTTACCTATTTATCCAAAATGCTGAAAATTTACAAGTTTCTTTTAAATACAAAAGAATTGAAAAACAAAATGTTAAAAAAATCAGAAGCTCTCTAATTTAAAAAATTGTAAAAAGTAAGGCCCTCCCAAGCTAATCTACCTTTATTCTCCCTAATTCCTTAAGTTAACTAATGATTGTTCACGTCTTAGCTTGCATTGTTTCTGACACATTCCTTAGTTTGAACAGTCAGCCACACACACGTGCTCAACATTCTTCTGAGGCATGCTCTGCTTACTGGATGGCAACAAGTTCTGTTTTGTTGTGTGTAATCTATCATGGCAATTTTCTTAGCATGTCCCATTTTTGTAGGTTCGTACCCATAGTCCTACCTCACTGTTTTGGATGAGATAATAGCCTATTGTATGGCCATCCATAGTCTGCTCAACTGTCCCTCTGTTGATGGACATTCAGAATGTCCAACTCTGCAGCTACAGTATTCCAATGGAGTCGGGTTGCACTGGCTTACAGCCCAGGAAAAGCCAGTCCTGGGGCTGAACATGATTAAAGTGCATTATATGCATGTGTGAAAATGTCTTGATGAAATTCCTTACTGTGTGCAATTTAACATATGCCAAGAAGAGTAAAAAGGAAAACCCCGTCCTAATGGATGCAACTGTATAAACACCCACAGTTAGGGTCTGATACACACTAAGAGATGTATGAGGTTAATTAGATATTTCTTAAGTGTGACTTTTATACTTGAATAATATAATGCATATTCCAGTAGCTTACAATCCTTGATGTCAAATTGCCAGGTCAAAGGATGTTTTGAATTTAAAACATGTTGAGACTATTCTTAACATTTTAGACAGGGGTACCCTAACTGTTGCTCCTGTGCTCAGCAGTGAGGGGTGTCTTGAGTTTGTAAAAACCTTGCTCAATGTCTTGCTTCTCAATGCTAGCCTCTGTACTTGGTGGTTTGTATAAGCATCAACAACCCTAATGCATGGATATTGACTTTGGCTCTTCTGTCCATTTTATCCAAAAAGAGACAGGTGGCCTTAATGGGACAAAACTGCCTTAAAGCAAAATAGGGCCTAGTAGTGATTAAAACATTTGACCCATCTGATATCTCTCAAGTTCTGCCTTAATTGTATTAAGACCTTGAAAAAACTGTGTGTTGTTTTGGACTGAATGTGTCCCCCCCCCCCCCCATACTCATGTGTTGTACCCTAAAGCAATGGTGTCTGGAGATGAGGCCTTTGGAGGTCATAGGGCTAGATGAAGTCACGAGGATGGCGACTTCCCAGAGAATTGCTTTCTCTAAAGTTACCCACCCTGTCCACACACACAGGAGGTCTTGTGAGCACACAACCAGATGGTGGCCACCAGCAGCCAGAAGAAGCCTCAAAAAGAAGGCAAGGGAGTGCTAGCACCTTGATTATGGACCTGTACCCTCCAAAACTGAGTAGTACATTTCCATGATTTAGACCACCCAGTCTATTATAGCCACCTGAGCAGGCTATGACATACTATTGAAAACTTGCATTAGAAATAAGCAGAGACTGTCATGCTTAATAACATTTAAGGCAGCAAGGCACCTCCAGGACAGTCTGAACAGCTCTCTAAGGCCTGACCAAAGTTGGTGAGAAGAACATGGCGTCCTTGGACAAAAAAGGAGAGGAGCCTAATGACCTGTGGGACAACCCAGACAACAAGAAGCAGATGCAAAGCAGATTTAGTCTCCACTGAAGTCTGCTCTGTGTCCAGGCATCCTGTTCTGCCTTGTCTTTCTAGTATGCAGAAGGGATGATTGAGCCGAATACCTCCAGCAAAGGATTCAGTGGGATTGACGTCGGTCAAAGCCCCGTGTTCTTCCCACGTTACTGGCATGGCAGGAATACGCTCAAGACCCACTGCACCTTTTCACTCCTCATTTATCAGGTTTGTCCCTCACTGTTTCTGTTTAAGGAAGCCAGGGATGTGGCATGTTACAAAATGTAACAGCCCACCAGCATTAGGAGGTACTGGCGAGCTCGAGCTGCCGCAGAATTGAAGGTAGAGGACTTCAATGCTGTCTGGCCTTTATGACAGAAAAGTGCAGATGTAGAGAAAATGTGCCTTTTGACAACGAACTTGATAGCAAAGGAAACTTCCTTTCCACAGGGTTTTGTCACAAGGAATGAAAATATGCCTGGCCTCTAAAAAAAAAAAAGCAGCATCTCCTCCGGGCCGACAAGAAACCAGTTGTGATGGATGCAAGCCTAGTAGATGTCCTTATTGGTGCTGGAGAGAGAAAGAGTAAAGGCCTATGCAGGGATGGGTGGGATTAGAGCTCTCAACTGTGAGTCTGGACAGAACATTTAAACAAGGAATTCTTGGGGTGTCTACAAGGCAGCTGAAGCAAGATAAGCCAGACACAGAGGCGCCCCATAAACAAATTGTGCTGTAGGATGATCAGATTGGTGAGATGGCTTGTGTTGAGAAGACTCGTGAAAAACTCGGCACACCTGTCATGTGGAGGCCCCAGGCTGGGGTTTGTATTGGGGCAGCATGGAAATTACTTTTTGATCTTTAAGATACTTCAACATCTTTTTTATCAGTACCTAATTAAGATGGCTTAAATGATGTGTGTTTAGTGTGTGCTGTGCATAGTTTGCCCCCCTCATAGCACCACCCATCTGGTTCCCATGTGACTGAAAAACTACAGACTGCAAGGCCAGGAGGCCTTGCTCCTCCCCAGGCTCTTGCATTGCAGGAACATGACTCCATCCTTGCAGGCGTGGGCACTAAGGCAGCACCCAATTGCCACCCTGTCTCACCCTCCATTGGAAGCCAGCATTGCGTGTGTTACAGAGCTCTCTTGCTTGTGCTTCAACCAGGGGGTCCCTGATGTCATAGCATGAGAGAAAGAGCATGGCGGGAAGATGTGCTTGAGTGAGTTAAGGAAGGGTTACAGGCGGAACTCCTAGCCGCATCCTTGCTTTTCTTGTTTGTTTTTGCATGCCATATAGACAGGCGTGGAAAAGGAAGAGGAATTTTTGGCTTCATATAGCTCCCTTGTCTCATGTGGCTACAGTTTTAAGAATTTAGAATTCTATTCATGGCCCACATTCAACTCTCGTTCTTAATGTGCGTCTGTAAGTATTCGAGTCTGTACTGCACTTTAAGAAAACAACGGATGTGTGGTGCGCCCAGAGTAATTTATTAAAGCCTTATGTTTACAGAAATGAATCTCCATATGATTTTTACACAGCAAACCCTTGGGTGCACTTAAAGTTTAAAAAACACAAGCAGCTTTGAGAAAACACGGATTGTCTAAAATGAGGTAAGTGTACCTCGCCATTCTGCTTGGTTCTGTGTAGCCGCTCCCTAGAGAACCAGGGCTTCCCTCACAAACATTAGACAGTGCAGGGTGGCTTTAGAGGTCCCCTAGAAAGCCAGGATGGGGATCAGATATTTTACAAGTGAACATTCCCAGGACTACTTTGGGGACCTGAACAAAGAAAACAAAGCAATACGATGAGTGCGAAGGAAGAGACCCAGTCCCGGCTGCCAGTCATCTCCCCCAGGGCAGAACTGGGAGACCTGGGGCTGAGATGTGGGAGCTGCTCATAGATGCAAAAGGGATGGTGCCCATAGCAGATTTACAGATTCAGATGAGGATGATAAATCACCTCTGGATGTCACCTGTTTCTTATATACAGTCACCAGCCATGTAAGCTTTGGTTTGTTTGGGGGAAGTATTTTTGACCAGCTGTTCCTTGGCTGTGGCGTGTCATCTTGTACCTATTCCCCATCCCATTCCTGGGCATATCCCGCCTGTTCTTCAAGCCTGACCCCTGCAATACTTCCTCTACAAAGCCTTCCTTGAATTTGTGGTCCTCAAGCAAGAATTAATCCCCCTCCTTCCTACAACCGTAACACCTCAGATCTTTGTGACTCACCAAGCCTGTGTCTTCTCTGTTCTGGGGACAACATGACAATATGGAAGCTTCCACAGGCTAGGTAGGGGGAGCACTACATTCCCATAGTGCCCAGCATGTTAGGAAGTATATCTTGCTCACAGGCAAAAGTCATAAGCTTGCCTTTGCCAACAAGTGTCAACTTCTTGTACCATGTCAGAGCAAACTGGAGTGCTTAAAGGCAGAACATATCATTGTAGTGGCATGAATTTGAATCAGAGAATGTTCATTTGGTTCTGCAGACAAGGTACTCATCTGTGAAAAACCTCTTAGTCGCCCTAACTACCAACACCTGTATCATTTATCTTCCATCACAGTGACATTTATCTTTACGCATGGTAAAAAGAAGCTTTGCACAGAGTAAAAAGGGGACTTAAGCACAATAGGGTACCATGTATTTCCTGTTAATCACGCCTGTAGCCATAGTGAAGGTCACCAATATTTGCATATGGTTGAATTAGGATAGCAAGAGAGAAATATATAGCTTGCCACTTATTCCCCTCTTTTCGACTCAGGTCCAATGAACTCAGAAAGATCTAGGTTAAATAATAATAAAAGAACAAGGAAACAGAACACTGGATTTTAAAGCATTTAATAAGAAGTCATAGTCAAACAAAAAAGGTTTTCTTTTTAAGAGAATAAAGTTACACATGGTACATAAGCAAGACAGCTGACGGCTTCCAAAATAGAAACCTGCAACACATGGTCCCGAAACTCCACAGCAGTGATTACACTTGGGAAACATGGTCAGGAAAATCCCAAGTTACAGTGACCCCACTGGGCAGGTTGTGGAGTGATTTTAGCCCCTGCTGTCAAAGAGTTTTTAGTTCAGAGTCTCATCCATGGCTTTTTTTTTTTCCTGTGTTTTCTGTAACGGTGCAGGTTGAAGCAAATTATGCATGAAATTACAGCTGTTCAGAATGAAGGTAACAGGATGAACACCTTGGCCCCAAGAAGTAGTGGGTTGGGGCACAGTATGGAGACAGCCAGGAAAAGGGCTTATCACTTTGCCTTGGTTCCTGAGGGCATTGGTGTCAAGGTTGGCCAGGCCACCTATCCTGGGCTTACATTGGACACACTGCGCTGAGCCGAACTCTTAAATCTTAGTCCTCAAGACTCCACATTAAGAGAGGGGCTCTGGACTAAGACTGAAGCCAAGCCAGCAGGGGGCAGTCTTTCCCCAGAGAGAAAATCCAAATGTCTTGAAAGGAGACCCAAGGCAAACTCTAAAGAGCCTGCAGTGGTGTGTGGGAGGGTGTGAGAGAATTTACTAGAGTGAAGTGCTCTGTAAAGTAAATGGAAGAGGGTTGGCAAGGGTTGGCAAAGGCAGAGTTTGAATCAAGTAATGAAGCAGGAGACAGCAGAAGTCTCAGTGTGTGCCAGGTGCATCCACCTGTGATGAGGTGGTGACATGGGTCAGAAAAGTGTCCTAATGCAACTGGAATCCTGCAAAGCACATAAGCAAGGCAGAGCAGCAAACTGTTTCAATGTGAACACCTGAAGGAGACTAAGGCTCTTCACTGGAAAGCAGGCTCCTCCCCACGGCCTCATAGCCCTGCTACTGCTTTTAATCTCCTCTTAGAAAGCTTCATTTCCAGAGTGGTCTTACCTCCCATACAAGCACAGTTTAATTTGATCATAACACAAGGAATTCACACTGTTCAAGGAAGACAGTCTTTCCTCCCAGACCAAAGCTAGTGTTGGGGAAGGTAGTAACTGAAAAGAAACACTCCACCTCCATGTTGCCCTATGTCTGTTGGCTCTCCACAGCTCAGTGGGGCTTGAGGCCATTCCTAAGCCAGGCCACAACTCCTGCCCATCCAAGACTAGGTCCTAAGTCCTTCTAACAGAGAGGAGAGGGGTGTCCTTAAAGAGCTCATTTTCAATTCTAGCATAACCCTTGTAAACTGGGCTGGAGCTGTTGCTCACATGGTAGAATGCCTGCTTCGCAAGCATGAAGCCCTGAGTTCAAACCCCAGTTCCACCAAAAAATAATAATAATAATCCTTGCAAACTAGTTATAACTTCAGCTGCACAGCAGTAGCACCTACTTACATCAGCAAAACAGGTGTATGACTTAGGATTTTTTTAAAAGAAACATGAGCTGTCAAGATTACCCACCCAATAACTTTCCTATTTATTGGCACTCATGTCCAGTTGACTGGTTTCCAACTGTTGGAGGTTCAGAGTAATCCCAAAAACCTGTGTAGCATTGGCACAAAGGTCGTAGCACAGATGCCAACCGATGTGTAAGTGACAAACTTGTAAGGCACTTCAATCTCCAGTCTCCGCCTGGCCTCCTTGTTCCTGGTGACCACTTTGAACCATGAGTATAATACTTGCAGCGAGAGATTTTGTACAAGCTGACGAACCAAGAGGATCAACACAATTCCCACCGTAAATTTGGTCAAACCCAAAACTATCAAGCTAGTGGTAAGTGGTGGGATGTTCTGAGCCACAGGGAGAGATGTGGCAGGCGTGGACACAAGCTGGAAGAAATGGTTGATCCAGAATCCGATGGTCACTCCAGCTCCGGCAGCCACAATGGTGGTGGTGTCTGCCCTGGTTGGGCTGTAGTAATCAGACATGGGGTAATTATAGCACAGGAAGAATGGCACGACTATGACGCACACGGGGAAAAGGGGGCTGGCGGAGTCCAGACAGTCGATGAGGGTCCAGGCAGGGTAGGTGAGGACAATAAGGAATGCGGTGATCAGGACACCGCCCAGCACATCCTGCAAGAAGGAGAGAAAACAATGGAGGCCAATGAATGCTTCCTTGCATTTGGAGCCAAATAAGGTTGATTTAATATTTAAAATGCAGTGTTGTATTGTTTTATTTCATAGTGCACGTACAAAGAAAATATAAAACTAAAAATTTGAAAAGAAAATGAGAAAAATGCACACAGAAATCATTCATGGTACATATTCCAGTTTTTTTCTGTGTTTTGGAATAAATTCTCTCTGAATGAATGGCTATAATCTCATGGTTCTTTAATTTCCCCTCCCCTCATATTTTTGAGACAGGATCCCACTAGCCCAGGCTGACCTGCAACTTAGGATCCTTCTGTCTTCCACCTTCTGAGTACTGGGATTACAGGTATGCACCACCAACCATGTTTGGCCTTTAATTTTAGTTTATTATATACATCTTAGAAGTACTTCAGTAGTTATAACATAAGTACTGTCATGGTCTTTACAGAGGTAGCACCGTGCTTTCTTGGCAGGCAGGGTTGGAGCTGTAGGCTGGGAGGAGGGAGGGAAGCTAGCTTCAGAGGGAGCCACGTTTGACACGGCCAGCACCGCATTGCTACTTAGAGGACGTGTGTGTTTGGGATGGTTGGAGAAGGTGGTTTGGATGTGGCAGTGTCAAAACTCCACCTTGCCACTCTTGGCACTGCCACTTTCTTCAGAGACAGTACTTCAAGCGGTGTGCATACAATTTCACTGAGTGTAAATACCATGCTTTTTATTTGATTGATCACATCCTTTAGAATATTTTAGACTGTACTTCTCCCTTCCTTTCGCTCCCTGCCTCCCTCCCTCCCTCTGTTCGTTTTTTCCTTTCTGGACTTGAACTCTGTGTAGCCAAGACTGGCCTTGAACAATTGTGGCTTTCTTTCTTCCCTTTCCTTCCCCCTTCTTTCCCTACTTAAAATATTGTCAACTCCTTGATGTGACACAGTTTCTTCTTCCTTTAGCTTTCTCACTGCAAAATTTATCAGAAGGCGAAATTCTCATGTAATTAATGGACCAATACGTTAAGTCAGATAAGGAAGTTTGCTATGGTTTTGTTACTTTTATGTGGGTTATTTTTAAAGTTTAAAATTGAAACACTTCAAAGATGTTCTTTGATGTGCTGAAAATCTGCAAAAGACACCAAAAAGTAACACACACGCATTGTAGACAGTCTGCAAAGTACAAGAAGAAAAGCAGATCTGTAGTCCCACCACCTAGAGTTAAATGCTGTCTATACTTTGTCATTTTTTCCTTCAACTCTTTTCATATGCAAGTGTATGTGATCCAGCTAATCCAATCTGAATGAATTATGAGGCTTTTAATTGTACACGCACACATATATACATACACACACATACACAAGAAATCTAAGGGTTGGTCTTTTTCCTAGTACCTTTATTCTGTATTTCTTTTGTTTAGTGTCTGTCAAAGTGGCATCTGATTTTGTAAACAGTGGGCGAGAATTAGATCTTAGGAATAATCACTGAGGCTGCAGCAAGCTTCACAGATCTCACCCTTCGTTTCCTCTGGTGACCATGGGTGAGAGCCTGCTGTATGCTAGAGGAGCCCATGTGAACTGAGTATGTAGAATCCCACATACAGGGCTGATGGTCTGAGGTAAGAAGGAAGGGTTTGGCCTATAGTTCTGTGTGCCATTTTCTTGGGATTGCAGAGGGGAGAGTAAACACAGGGAAGAGTCACCTCACACAGAGCCCTGAAGTCCAATCCACTTCATCAGGACTGCATCCTGGGAGCAGTGTGAAGCTTCAGTGGGGGGCATGCAGTATGACTAGGTTTGCCCTCATGAAGGATTGCTCTGGCTGCAGTGAGGAGAATAGCTGAGGGAGGCGCAAGAGGCGATGGGGAGACTGCCTGCTTGTCAGGAAGTCTCCTGCCTCCTCATGGCCTTGAGCAGGCACTCCGGCTTCACTACTCTCCTTTCTTCTGTCATCCTTGTCATCAGTTATCACTTGGCCTTCCACAGTCCCCATGGTCTCCCTCCCCAACGTTCCTTTTTTTGTTTTTTTTTTTTTTTTGGTGGTGGGACTGGGATTTGAACTTTGGGCCTTCTGCTTTCTAGGCAGGCGTTACCACTTGAACTACACTTCCAGCCCTCAAGGTTCTTTCTTTTGCCATATGGATATGTGCTGATCTTGCCTTCATTTTGAAAAAAGGAAAAAATCTCACTTAAGCTTCCCGGTTATAGAATTAAGCATAATTTTTAAATTGACTTTTTTTTTTTCACCCATGTTGCCTCCAGTTTCTCCATTTGACATTCAGCTGCTGAACGAAACTCCTAGACTTAGATGGTACGCTAATCTCAAAGGCCGCTTCCTATACATTTGTTGGTTGTTTCTTCAGCATCTGTGTCTTCCACCCATGCATCATATTATCCTGTGGAGGAATCCATGAGGTTCTGGGAAATTGGAGCTGGAGCATGTGACATGGGTAGGCCAATCAATGTGCTTATCTCCCAGTCATACTCAATTTGCAGGGGTGGTCATGTGACCTAGCTAGTCCAATCACAACGAATTATGGGCTTTTATTTGTAGCTCTTGGAGAGCAAGGGTCTCTCTTTCTTTGAATACTGGGCCCTGTGGATTTTAATCCTTTACTTAGCAGCTCTTCAATATTCAGCTTTTATTAACTCTACCCTACACTACCCTGTTCTTCTGTGACCTCTAACAAGTCTCTCTTTTGGTTTGCTCCCTTACATCTTCCTTTTGCACACTTTAAAATGGCGTTTCTACAGATTCTGGCTTCAAGTCTTTCATGTTTTCTCTCTTGAGGTGTTTATGCAGGTCCATGGCTTCACCTCTCTGTTCTTTATCAGCATTACTTTCAAATCTTCACCTTTGAGTGTCTCTCTAAACTCAAGTTCTGTATTCTTAATTGATGCTAAACATTTTTATCTTGGTGACCCACTCGCCTGAAATAAAAATCCCAGGAGACTCCCCCACCTCCAGCATGAATAAAGGAAATGAACCATTTACAGGAAAGGAAATATAAATATTCCTCAGTATTTCTCTCAGACATTTAAAAATAAGCATATACTCATTCAGAATAAGACATGAAAATTACACTATAATGAGGAATTCAAACTAGTGTTCCCACAAAAACTGGTACACATGTAATTATAGGAGGCCCATTAATAGTCACCCCAAACTGTCGTTCAGTGGGTTCCTGGGAAGTGAGCTGTGGTGGATCATTTCTCAGCAATAAAGAGCAATAAATTATGGGTGTAGGCAAGTGTTTGAGGGACTCTCCAGGAACTGAGGCTAAATGGAAAAAGCCAAGCTCCAAGGGTTACACGCTGTGTGGTTCTATGATGTGCTCCAAATGATAAAACCACAGTGATAAGAGAACTCGTCAGTTGCCTAGGGGCTTAAGGACATTGCCTGTGACTACAAAGGATAGCATGAGGTGGCTGGGTTTGGGGGGAAGTGTGCAACTGTTTGGTACTGTGGTGGTGATTACAAGAATCTGTACAAGCCAGGTGAGGTGGGTTCATGCACTTGGGAGGCTGAGGCAGGGAAGGGTGACACCTGGCAAGGACCCCAGGA
This sequence comes from Castor canadensis, assembly GCF_047511655.1. Classification (NCBI taxonomy): domain Eukaryota; kingdom Metazoa; phylum Chordata; class Mammalia; order Rodentia; family Castoridae; genus Castor; species Castor canadensis. The sequence goes on along the minus strand of NC_133389.1, from coordinate 170,033,503 downwards.
CCCAGAGCAACAGCGCACCACCTACAGTAGGTGGCAGGGGTCAGTTGCTGCTCATATCAGATTGCTGCTGGGCCACAAGGAATGGGCAAGACAAAGATACCCAAGGCCACAGCCTCACAGAAAGTAAGGGGCCCAGCAAAACCACCCCAACACCAGGGGGTAAGGCAGAGAAATGTGCCACAGAATGGCTCATGAGCACACGTGAGACTCACTTAGAAAACACCAGAAGTATTTGTGTGTGGGTTTCTGCTAGGGTAGGGTTAAAGCAGTTTGGCAGAGGACAAGAGGCTCGAGTGGTCCTGTAAATGCCCAGAGAACTCACTGTGTGTGCTCTGATGATGGGCTGAGTCTAATGGGCACAGCAGTTCAGTCCTCGTGGTGGCACCATCTTGCGCCTGCCTCTCCCCACCTGTAACCCCAGGGATATATTTCACAGCCTGCTCCATCATCCTTAAGCCCCCTTCATCTGCCATCATCCCCAAATGCCCAGAGTCCAGAAATTCATTTTACCCACGCCTGCCACTGTCCTTCCCAAAAGCATTCATTAGTGGCCTTCCTGATGGCTGCTTCAATAGCAAATGTTCTCTGACCTTGTTGGGTATTGGAATCACCATGGGAAATTGTTCAAATGCAGATTCAGTGGACTGCACCCCCTGGTTCTAATCCAGAGTGAAGCCCAGGACTCTCTATTTTTAACCCCCCAAAGTAACCCAGATGCAACGAATCTAAGCAGAAAACCCAGAAATACTAGTCTAGTGGTTGGTAGCCAGTCCTCTGTGCTCTGGGTCTAATTAACCTGTCATTCTGGGAGTTTTCCTACTGCCTTCCCACTTGAAGTTTCCACTCCACTAAGAGGTCTACCTGTTTCCCCAAACATGCCTAGTACAGTTTTGTTGTGCTAGGGATTGAACCCAGGGCCTTGTGCATGCTGGGCAAGCGCTCCAGTCCCTGGTATCATTTTATTATCATAATTCTGCATTCTTTTTAGGTCCAGCACACTTTAGCCACCTCTGCCTGCCAGGTTCCTATCATTTCCTCTGTAAGGCCCAGCTCAAAAACAACTTCCTTCTAAAACAACTTCCCATGTCTCCACAGTGGGAAACAATCTCTCTCTTGTCTTCCTCCCCTTCTCCCTGAACCAAATATGAAGACACTGCTTTGACGTCACCCTCCCCTTATTTTGCCTTTTGCTATAGTTAACGTGGCTGGATGCTTTCTCCTGAGCCAATTAGAAATTGTGTCTGACCAGCAGGCCAGGGGCACTTACATCTTTGCATCACTCCTCAAAGCTGGTCTAGTGGCTAACACTTAGCAGACATCAGTTACAGTATCAGGACAGTGTCATACCTTTCTCTTATCTGGAATGCCAATATTTGGTGCCCAGTGTTTCAGTATATAAATGACGTTTTGCCCTCTTTCCCTTGCTCTGCCTTTGTAATTGCACTTACCACAGTTACTGACATGTGGTTGGAATATTCGCTAAACTAATTCTGTTCATCTTTACTTCACCAGGAGACTAGACTATTTTGGTCCACAGCCCCAGTATTGAGGCAAAACTAATTTTAGTCAACATGGATGCTGGTGTCACTTTTTTCTTTTCCCTTCTAACCACACACATGGATTTTCATCCATAAAAGGTGATATTGTAATAAAGATATTTAGGTATTTTGTGAGAAAAATATTTGAACCGTAGCTAATAAGATTTCCAATTTGGGGGCTCTAAATTTTTTTATAACAAAATTATTCTAAAAGGCAGAATGGGGATGATTCTGTCCTAAACAGGTGGCCTTGGAGGATGGAGAGTGGAGAGAAGAGGGAGACTAGGGCACATGGCTTATAAGGAGATATGAAACACATGTAAGAAAAAAAAAAGAAAAGGTAAAATAAAATGGTGCAAAAAGCAGGATAAGGGAAAGATAGGAGGGCAAAAGTCACAAAATAAATATCCTTTACTCTGCAAAAAAACAATTTTAAATCTACTTCCCATAGAAGAAGAAAATTAAGCTACAAGTATATAGTTAGACTCAGTAATTCCACTCCTAGGAATTTATTCTAAGAAAATAAAGAAGATAAAGTGCTTACACAGATTTACATGCAGGGAAGATGCTTGTTGGTTATTTCAACTCATTTCAGTGAGCTCCAAAAGTAACACATGGCTCCACTACAGAAAATCCAGAAAATGCATGCAAGCAAAAATAGCACAAAGAATGGAATATGCACCATAGTAAGAATCTGAAAAGATATAAATCAAGCAAACAGATAAAAAATACATACTGTTTTCTTATCTAGAAATATATCAGGAACATTTTCTATTTGAAAAGATACATTCCTGCTACCTCATGATGGGGGGGGGGTGTCCCAATGTAACCGTGAGATGTACTGGGTACAATACAAAGACTGATCCTAATTTTATATAAATATCCATTTGTATGCATGGATAAGACATCAGAAGGAAATAAAAACATTGAGGGTAGTTTTTCTATGTGGGAATATTACAGGCTACTACTATATTCTCCACACTTTGTTGGCTCATGCAGTATTTTCTAAATGTCCTACAGTCAATACCTATTATTTTTATTATAATAAAAATGCTGTCAAATTATTCACAATTGCCAAGCTCTGGAATCAGCTTAGGTGCCTGTCAGCAGACTCATGGATAAGAAAATATAGTTATATATACACACGGAATATTATTCAGTCATAAAGAAGAACAGAATCACATCATTTGCAGGGAAATGGATGGAACTAGAGACTGTTATATTAAGCAAGATAAGCCAGATGCAGAAAGACAAGTATCACATATTTTCTCTTACATGTGGAAGCTAGAAGGAAAAAAAAAAAAAAAAAGACAAACTCAAACTCAAAGTAGTAGAACTACTAGGGAGTGGTGTAAGGGGACCGGGGAAGGGAGGACTGGGAAGTTGGGAGTATGTGTATAAATATTCAGCAATGGAACCCACTAATATGCACACCTAATGTTCATTAACAATTATAATAAAAAGTTAATGCCATTAAGGTGAAAAAACTCAGGATATTAAAATCAGAAAGTTTTACAATAGACTGAAGTAGAAATAATTAACTAATACTTGTAATTTTTGCATCATGTCAAGAAGAATTGAAATTCCTGGAAGAATGCACATGAAGAGCAACAGGCATCGCTTCTAGATCTAGGCAGCAATAAAAGTAAAGGCGTTGAGATGGCCCGCCTGCTGTACCCCAAGGTCTCATTGTTTGAAAGATAATCAACCTTTAATTCAGTCTGTTAGCCAAGGTTTAAATACAGCCCGCCAAAGTACTTCCAAAAAACTCATTACATGAAACTAGCACTTTCCAAAGTTCAGAGGCAAAGCATTTTAAACCCCTGTGACTGTCATACCTATTCTCATTGGCAGTGAGAAAACTTGGTACTGTGATAAAAGCTTGAGCCTTATTACTCTCATTACTGGAAGAAGTAATAGAGTCAGGCAACCCAAAGTGTCCAGGAGAGAATGCAGACCCAAGCATCAGAACAAATTTTAGGAAATGCTAACTAACACAAACACACAAACTAGACCCGTTGTTGCTGTTCTTTGCCAAACAGAAGCACTCCTCCTTTTGGTAAACATCTCTCCAAATTTCAAGAGCAGGTCCTGAGAACGCCTCACATTTGTGAGTCCTGACTCTCCACCTCCTTGCCATATGCACTTTACTGCGACACACTCACATTCTATCTCCAAACATCTTCCCTGAAGAATGCTATTGAGGAGGCCAAGGTTAGCTAGCTAGAAAGAGGGGGCGAGAGCGACCCATTCATTCAATTGTTTAGGGGAGAATGCATTCAGGTCTTGGGACTATTTATGCCAAGAACTATGATTCTGCATCTTCCCTCTGCCAGGTCCCCTGCTGAGAATGTGAAGGACCTGCTCTGCCCCTGGCTGCCTCACAGAGTGAGCTGAAGCTAGGAGCCATAAAAGCCAAGACCCCTGTCTTTGCAGATGCCGCAAGGCTTTGAAGCCACTGCTATTAGAAAAAGGGAATGCAAACCCAAACTCTGCACTTATTCTACAGAGTAACTCTGAGCTACAGATCAATGGCCCTAGCTGCTGCACTCTGGAATATTTATTCTTTTCTATGCGTGCTCACAATTTATTTGAGTTCTGAAGCTAATGCAGCTGAGATTCAGTAGCAGCTGAACGGCAAGAGGGAGGCCACAAGGTCATGCATATGAATATAAATGATTTCAGAGAGAAACCTACAAGTTATGTCATTAGCATTTGTATAGGGGAGAAAGAGTGAATGCATAGGTTCAAAAATATTAATTTCCTTTTGAAGCAGTTCAAGTCCACAGAGATCAGTCAAAAGCCACATGGTGTGAGGGCCGGCATCACAGCTCCTGCAACTGGACTTGGAGTGGGTGTTGTCCCTGCACTCTTTCTTTGCGTGTCATCACTGTCCTCCGAGCCACCTCAGATGTCCTAGGGTTGTTACAGATCTAGAACTAAGGACTGCCAGGCATGGAATCTATGGTTATAAAGAGAAGGCTTCAAAAAGTCCTTTAGAAAGGCTTGTAAAACACTTGCCTAGCAAGCACAAGGCCCTTGGGTTCCAGCCCTAACACTACAAAAAAGTAAAATAAAATGAATTTTAAAATACCTTTTGAAAACTCACTGAAGTTCGGGAATGATGATGTGATGGAGAAAAAAGTAAGCCAGTTCTGGCCTTCTGTATTTTAGAATAAATATCCACCTGGAAGGCTTCCCAGTTGATATTATGTCAGTAATTTTGATAGAGAATGGTTTTCTCTGTTTAAGAAAAATTGTACAAAACACTGACAGAAAGCAAAACCTCATTCAGTGTCACACAGGGGCAAAGGCCACTAATAGGTTACAAAAGGGAAAGAATTCACTGTTTATGGTCACTCAGTGAGGCGACAGGGTCGCTGGTTGATTTTTGTCCAATTGAAAGGCAAATGGTTTCTGTTCATTGGAATGATACCTTCAAACGTTACAGGTTGTGGCCCTGAGGGACAGTGACCCTGTAGGACATAGAATCCATTTTGTATCTAACCCAGCAATCTCACTGTATTATTTATTAAATTGTCTAAAGATTCATTGAGTCCCTCATTAAACCCTACTTATTAATGAATGAGTTCAATAAAATCTTTGACACATTTAATATTTGGAAGAGAGTTATAATTTTACATTTTAAGATTACACTCTAGGGCTGAGAGTGGTCAAGTGGTAGAGCATTTGACAAGCAAGCAAGAGGCCCTGAGTTCAAAGCCCATCATTGCCAAAAAATTTTTAAAAATTTTTAAATTAAGAAAATAAAATTATACTCTAGCAAGTAGATTTGATGCTTATCTGGATGACTAATTATTTATAAAGAAAAGAATTATTCTTAGATGATTGCACACGTATAGCTTATGTAAAAACAATTTCTTCTGTGCTCTATTTAAATGGCACTGGTGAGCTGAAAACGTGAATGAGGCAGGGATTATGCTTTTTAAGGTGATGAGGCTTGATTGTTGGCTTTTATAATATACATAGTAACTAGAAGAATGTGTAAGTATACTGTATATTTCTAAACTTTATTCCAGATACAGCGTGATGTAGGAAGTAACCACTTGTTTGTCTTGGCTTCACAGAATCTAACAAGCCCAAACAGTAGGTCTTCATGAAACACAAAATTCCCCCACCCCTAATTCATATTAATACAAACAATTCAAGTCTTAATGAGTCACAGAGTTTGGCAGGTCAGTGAGATTAGGACGGTAGATCAAACAAGTTTCCAGACAGGTTATAACATCACCTTTGACAGCTGCTAAGCAGCGTGCAAGAATGACAGGTCTAGCTAGGGTAGGGCAATCTTCCAGAAGACACGAAAGACACTGTCAAACATTTAGGTGATGTTTCTCAAGTCTGGGTGGGCAGAGCGGCCTCTGAGCAACAAGCAAATGGAAGAGTCACGTTCACGGTGATGTAATCACCCAACAAGCCTGTGCAGGTTGAAATGTAATTGGCAGTGTCACTGCACTGGCTGGGATGCATGCGTGGGCTCTGTTGGTGCATTTCAAACTGTATCTTGCATTCAAATGCTGTAGAAAGCTCTTTAGAATACAGGCTGTGATTCAGTAGGTGTTGGTGAGGCCTGAGAGGCTGCACTTCTGCCCAGTTCCCAGGGATCTGGTAATGTGGCTTGGCTGTGCTTGTAGCAGGCTTTTGTAAACACACATATGAGAATAAAAACTTCTGAATGATGCTAATGCTGTACCTGAAAGTGACATTGTCATCTTTGAAAGTCTGGGAATGATGTTCTGATATAGAAACACTGCACAAAGAAGTGCGAGAAAAAGAGCTGGGAATTCTTTGGAGAGCTGGTGACATGGGTGCCCACATCTGGAGAGAAAGCAAATCTGCCCCTGTCCTATGTCACTGCCTTTGGGGAATGTTGGCTTGCACCCTTGAGGCCGAGATCCCTGTGTAAAAGCAGAGATCCCTGAGGGAGATGTCTGTGGCTTTTCTACCATCCTACAACCTGAGACTCCAGCCAACCTTGCTTCTCAGACAGTTCTACAGAAGTCAAATGTGGCTGTGCTCAATCTGTGATGATGCTGACCATCTCAGTCGTGGAGACATGCTCTTTCTATTAGTTGGGCATGTGTCAAGTGAGAAGAAGGTAAACCACTTTTTCTGGTGGAGAAGTAGGTCCAGGGTGCATTGAAGTACAACTGGGGTACATGACTGATCTTTGATTTCACAAATGCAGTGAGTTCAGGAGTATGGCATAGAAACTGAACCAAATTTTTAATTGGCTGTTGTTTACCAAGAAATATAGTTGGATAGAGGGAGAATATAACATAGTCTCTGTTAATTAAACAAAAGTAGCCTTATTGTTTTTTGACATAACAAGTCAGATTCACTATGAAAAATGCATTTGGTATCAACTTGAAAATTAATTTAATTCAAATTTTAAAAGCCATCACTATATAACTGAGGAAAATAATTATTATGTCAGAAAATATATTTCAGAGACCTTTGTGCACAGCTCTCTCCTTTGTCCATAGCCTACACACACTATTATAACCACTGATATCATGCTGTATTCAATGTTCTGGAACATGTTTTTTTCATTAACAATATGTCACAGACATTTTCATAGCAGATAAATATGTATTTTTCAGTGCTAGGGATTGAATTCAGGGCCTTACATGTGCCAGCCAAATGCTGTATTGCTGAGCTACATCTCCAGCCCCTAAACTATTTTAAGGGCTGCATAATATTCTACTTTATGACGATAACACACCTAATTTAAATAGATCTGGTACATGAACAATTAGTGTGTTATCATTAAATGAATTCACAAACATCTTGGAAGCACATAGTATATAGAATGGTAATTAAAAGGGGGGGCTTTGAGTATAACTCAGTGGTAGAGTGAGAGCTTAGCAAATGTGAGGCCCTGGGTTCAATCACCAGCACTAAAAAAAAAAAAAAAGCATGATTCTGAAGTCAGATGGCTTTGTTTTAAATCTCAGTCTCAGTCTCATCAACTACATGGCACTTGTCAGTTTATTTAATCTATCAAAACCTAAGTGTAAAGCACTTAGAATGGTGCTTAACAGATCAAATACTTATAGATACATTTAATAGATGACATGCAAAATGTTTACAAAGAAAACTACCTCACTGAGAAAAATTAAAGATCAACACAGAAGGTTGCACTGTGCCCATGCACTGGAATACTCAATATTTAAAAAGTTACCAGTGCTCCCAAGTTAATCTACAGATTCAATTTAATCTCAATAAAAATCCAACATTGGAGAAAATAACAAGCTGATTTCAAAATTCACATGGAAATACAAAGGTACAAAAATAGCAAAGATTTTTTTTTTTGGCCGATTTGAACTCGGGGCCTACACCTTGAGCCACTCCACCAGCCCTTTTCCTAGTGATGGGTTTTGTGGAGATAGGGTCTCACAAACTATTTGCCCAGGATGGCTTCAAACCTTGATCCTCCTGATCTCCGCCTCTTTGAGTAGCAGGTTACAGACATGAGCCACCAGGCGCCCGGCTAGCAAAGATAATTGTGAAGAACAAAGTTGAAGGACCTTCAATATCTGACATCAATACTTATTACAAGACTACCTTAAGTAAGACAGTAGTATTGGCATGAAGACAGACAAACAGACTAATGGAAAAGGGCATAGAGTATAGATAAACACTTGATTTATGACACATTGATGCTTCAGCAAATGGCTAACGGATAGCCCTTTCAATAAATGGTTTTTAGTCAATTGGGTATTCATATAAACCAAAAATAAATGAAAAAATTAATCCCAAGTAGACTGTAGATATAAATAAGAAAAGTAAGACTTCTCAACTACAAAACAACAGAATACCTTCATGACTTGGTGGTAGGCAAAAATGCCTTAAACAGAACACGAAAAAATTTTAATCATAAGGTAAAGATTGATAAGTTGGACTATATTAAAATTAAAACCTTCTGTTCTTCAGAAGAGTAGAAAAGCAAGTTACAAAGTGGGAAAGAAAACTCACAATACACACATTTACTCACCAATGACCAATGACTCAACAATAAGTCAGGAAGGAAAAGACAAAATAGTCCAATGAAAAATGGGTGAACTACAACTGGGTACCCCAACAGAGGAGGGCATCTAAACACTAATGAAATGAGAAAAGGGGCCAAATATCATTATTCAGAGAAATCAGAACCAAATGAGATACTAAGACAAGCTCGCTGGAGTGGCTAAGATGAAAGTGACATTAACAAGTGCAGACCAGGCTGTGGAGAACTGGACGTTCCTACCCTACTGGGAGAGTGTACACTGACACAATTCTTGGGGAAAACACAATCGTAGCTATTAGTGCCGAACACACGTGTACCTTATGACATGTGTGTTGCTTCTACATTATCCTCAAGAGTAAATGTGTGTATTTGCTCTAAAAGGCAGGTAAAAGGAATTTCAGAGTGGCCTTGTTTATAAAATTGGAGACAATCCAGATATGCATCAGAAATAGAAAGTTAAAAGTTGCTTGACGTGGTACATGCCTGTAGTCAACAACTCAGAAGGCTGAGGCAGGAGGATCACTTGAGTCCAGGAGTTCAAGACCAGCCTGGGCAACATTGATTGCGACCCTGGCTCAAAAAGTACTAGTACCATTAATGTTGGTGATAAACTAAAGCTACATACAAAAAAAAAAATGTATGACTTTCACAGACATGACAAGTAAAAGAAGCCCAATGCAAAAAAAATTTTAAGTATGCTAGATGATTCCAGTTCTGTGAAGTTTGAGTATGGTGCCAGTGATTGCTGGGGAGGTGAGGAGTAGAGAGTACAGCAGGACTTCAGAGGTGCTGACTCACCTGATGTCCTTGCCTAGTGTGAGTCATGACTACTGTGTGTGCTTACTCTGTTGAAAATTAATTGAGCTGCACGTTTACAAGAAATTTTATGGATGTGATACTGCACATCAGTAAAAAAGTGGTTTTTTTTTTTAAGGTCAGGCATGGTGGCTCACACCTGTAATTTCAGTTATGCAGAAGGTGGGGATGGGAGGATCATGGCAGGGCCAGGCAAAAAAGTTACTGAGAACCTATCTAAATAATACCGAAAGCAAAGGCAAAGGGACGTAGCTCAAGTGCTAGAGTGCTTGCGTGAGTTCAAACCACAGTACCACCACAAAGATAAACAAATAAAAAACTTTTTTAAAAGTTAAACTTTTTTTTATCTTGAACTAAAAAAGGGAGGACTGTATTATTAGTTCCCATGTGTCTTGTCCTATACATGTGAGACCAGCCTCTGTCCTTCATCTCTAGGCATGACTTATACACCTAGATCCAAGAACCAGGCAGCAGGGTCTGTGTGTGTGAAGCTCTCCAGTCCTTTAGGGGAGGCATACCTTCTCCATCTCAGCTGCATCATCGTCCTGTTTACGGAATGGAATGGGCAAAGCAGGGAGCAGCTCGACCTGGGAAGCTCTTGTCAGGAATCCTAAGAACCCGTCCCTCAGCGAGCTCCACCGTCTCCTCTGGCTCCCTGTTTCAAGGTCGCTTCCTAAACACCACTACACCTTGCATTCTTGCAGTTTTAGGGCACAAAAACTTTCATGCTTGTACAGAATTTGCTGTTGTATGACACTTTCTATTTTTTTTTTTTTTACAAGTTAAAGTTCATTGTTGAAAACCGTATTAGACACGTGATCTGGCCTGCTCTCCCATGGTGAATGTAATATTCAGCCCAATGGATGAACCTTGTCAAATTTACTCAATAAAATAAGAGCAATAAATAGACTGCTCAATGGATGGTAGATGATACTGATCACAATTCACCTCACATTTACTGGGTACTTCCTGCCAGGCACCCTGATGCGAGCTGTGTGTGGGGAGGATAAATGGCCAAAGGAAGGACTTACGGTCTATTGGGATGAACAGACATGAATATAACCGACCATATGTCTACATCATGGCTTGCTTTTAGTCCTAATAAGTAATAAGTACACAGTAAAGTGTAATATAACCTAAGGGACTTTGACGCTCTCTGAAGAATTCTTTAATCTACTGGCAGAAGTAGAAATATTTGTATTTAATATTAAAAGAAACAGAGTCCAGGAAATTCATAGTCTTTCCTTTTTGGTTGTTAGTGGTACATATTCTTCTCCCTAGGAAGCCTTCTGGAAACCCTAAGCAAGGTTTCCCAAAGTATGTGGGGAAGAAACTAAATGGCAACAGGAAGACAGGCCTCAGACCATGATGGATATGGTCAGCGGACACCCTCTACCCATTCACACCTTCCAGTTGAACTGGAGATGGTGGTTTTTCTTTGTGGGGGGTACTGGGGTTTGAACTCAGGGCCTATACCTTAAGACACTCCATCAGCCCTTTTTTTTTTTTTAATCGAGATAGGGTCTCCTGAACTATTTGTTCAGGCTGGCTTCAAACCTCAATCCTCCTGATCTCTACCTCTTGAATAGCTAGGATTACAGATGTGAGCCACCAGTGCCTGGCTTGAGAAAGGGTCTTGCGTGTAGCTGAGGCTGGCCTTGAACTCACGATTCTCCTGCCTCAGCCACCAGCTTTGGCTTTGGCTTTGTTTTTTTGAGAGTGGGTCTTGCTATATAGTCTAGGCTGGCCTAGAACGTGCTGTGTAGCTCAGCCTGGCCTCGAACACACAATCCTCCTGCCTCTGCCTTCTGAGTGCTAGGCTCACAGGCATGAGACACCATGTTTGTCTTGAACTGGAGATGCTGGGAAGATAAAATACTGTATTCCATGGCTCCTTTGGAAATTAGGTTCAACCACTTAGATGCCCTCTTGCAGAACATGGAAGGTGGAGCAGAGACGAAGTCATCATCTTCCTGCTGATCCCATGATCTAGCAAAGTCTGAGACTATAAGTCGGAACAGCAGGAGCAGGGATTCCAGTGTCTAGTCACCACTGCCAGGTTTCCAGATGCAACAGAAGCAGCTCCAGCAGCTAAATCCAGCCTAGTGCCTAGGTCCAGCAGAGGACGGTGGGGAGGTGGTAGGTGAGAGGCAGAAATCCTGGCAGTGTCATGGCAGGAGCAGTGGCCTCTGCTTCGCAAGCTCTTCCAGCATCTGGTGAGGTACATCCCTGTGTTAAATTCCACTGTGCTTAAAATACCTGCAGTAGGGCTGTGGTCATAGCTGAAAAGAGCACAAAGCCCTGGGTTCAATCCTAAGCACCCAAACCAAAAACCTACTAAAATGCCTACAGAAGATTCTATGTTTGCTCCTGTACAGCCTTGGCTGAGCAATGTGAAACCAGTTTCTGCAACTTCAAAATGTTTAAGAACTTTTATATTCCAGTGCGAACTGCAATGAGGACAGAAGATGTGTCACAAACTCTCTGAGGAATCTTTTTCTTCTCTCATCAGAGAATCTCACAGGACTATCACTTTATGAAACACATAATACATGCATACGCACTAAAACTCAGTACTTAGGTTGTTTATAGTTCAACGAGGTTTGACGAGTGTACCATCAGGTAACAACCACAATAACCAACTGTATTGTTCCCCAAACTCTTTCATGCTGCCCTGCCAGAAAATCTCCCACCACCCCCAACTCCTGGCAACCACTGATCTCCATTCACGAGAGTTTTGCCTTTCTAGGCATCACTGAAATGGAATCAAACACTCTGTGGCCTTCTGAATGTGGTTTCTTTGATTTAGCAAAATGCCTAGCAGAACCTCCAAGGTGTTGCCTTTAGTAGGTGCTGCCTTGGTATGGCTGAGTAGTGACTGCTGCATGGATATAAGACTTTGATTATCTGCTCACCTGCTGAAAGATATCTGGGTTATTTCCAGTTTCTAGAGATTAGGAAGAAAGCTCCTACATCAGTAAATATTTAATTACATAATGTTAAATAGCTGAGTATTATTCCGTATCTTGATATATACTATTTGTTTAATTGGGCTAGTCATTACTGCCACATGTTAGATTATATAAATAGCATAAAAGTCGTACTCAAATGCCTTTATGTATTTGTTCCATCATTCTTTAAGACAAAGTCTTAAAAAAAACTCCTAGGTCAAATAGTCTACTCACACTTTCTACTGCTTTGTGTTCATCTTTCTTTACAATGTCTCTTTACGGAACTCCTTATCAATGGTGACTGTCATTTCATTAGCTCATTAATTGATGTGTTGATTGTTATTTTGTGGTGCTGGGGATGGCACCCAAGGCCTCATACACACTACAGAAATACTCCACCACCGAGTCACACCACAGCCCACTCATTATTTATTCATTTGGTATTTTTTTTTTTTGGTGGTACTAAAAATTGAACTCAGGGTCCCTCATTTGCTGGGCAAGTGCTCCACCACTTGGGCCACACCCCAGTCGGTTTGCTTTTGCCCTGGCAGGCCTCTGAGGGCTATCCTCCTATCTCTGCCTCCAGAGAAGCCTAATTATTTATTTTTAGCCAACCTCACAGGAAACAATTAAAAACTAACGTCTCACTTTCATTACATTTCTGTAAATATAGGTTATACTCATTGAAAATTGAAGGATTTTGGGGGGGGGAGTACAACTGCCTGTTGTTGTTTATTGGGATGCTGGTTTTTGCTTACTGGTTCCTTATATTAATCCTTTGTGTATTGCCTATTTATTTATGATTGCAAAGATCAATTATAACTTTTTACATGCAGAAGTTTTTTATCATATTATTGTTGTACTGGGTGTGTACTGTCAGAAGATTTAAAAAAGTGTATGTAAGTGAGTTCAATCCCCAGTAGACAACACACACACACAAACGTATCTAAGCTGGGTGTGGTGGCACATGTCTATAATTTCAGCACTCAGGAGGCTGAGGCAGAAGGATCAGGAGTTCAAGGCCAGCCTGGACTACATAATAAGACCCTGTCTCAAAATAGAAATAAATAAAAATGTGTGCAGTCGATTCTTCTAATCCTTTCTGTTTGTGGATTATATATTTAATCTTGTGCCTTGGAAGCTTTTTTCCATTTAAAGTTTGCAAAATATGCACTCATATTTTCTTTCTAGTTTTTCTAAGTGGCTTTTGAGGCAGCATGAAGAATGGAGGAAGCTTCAGGATGACCACTGTCAAAATGTCTCGTTCTTGACATAGTGTGTTTGTTTCTGTCTTCATGGCTTTGAACTCTGACCTTCAATATTTAGGATTCTTCTGGATATGTCTGCCTTCTGACAAAGGTTAACGCTTTATTCAAGTACATTGAAACTTGTTCTTAGGATAGGATTTGAATTAGAAATAAGGCTTTAATCTCAAGTTTCAGGGGTTAACTTATCTCTGACAAAGTAGACTTCAAACCTACATTGATCAAACGAGACAAAGAAGGACATTCCATACTAATAAAAGGGGAAATAGACCAAAAGGAAATAATAATCATCAATCTGTACGCACCCAATGTCAACGCACCCAATTTCATCAAACATACCCTGAAAGACCTAAAAGCATATATAAACGCCAACACAGTGGTTGTGGGAGACTTTAACACTCCATTATCATCAATAGATAGGTCATCCAAACAAAAACTCAATAAAGAAATCCAAGATCTAAAATATGCAATAGATCAAGTGGACCTAGTAGATGTCTATAGAACATTTCATCCAACCTCTACACAATATACATTCTTCTCAGCAGCCCATGGAACCTTCTCCAAAATAGATCATATCCTAGGGCACAAAGCAAGCCTCAGCAAATATAAGAAAATAGAAATAATACCGTGCATACTATCTGACCACAATGCAGTAAAAGTAGAACTCAACAACAAAAGTAAAGACAAAAAACATGCAAACAGCTGGAAACTAAATAACTCATTACTTAATGAAGAATGGATCATCGATGCAATAAAAGAGGAAATTAAAAAGTTCCTAGAAGTCAATGAAAATGAAAACACAACCTACCGGAACCTATGGGACACAGCTAAGGCAGTCTTGAGAGGAAAGTTTATAGCCATGAGTGCATATATTAAAAAGATTGAAAGATCCCAAATCAATGACCTAATGATACATCTCAAACTCCTAGAAAAACAAGAACAAGCAAATCCCAAAACAAATAGAAGGAGAGAAATAATAAAAATAAGAGCTGAAATCAACGAAATAGAAACCAAAAAAACCATACAAAGAATTAATGAAACAAAAAGTTGGTTCTTTGAAAAAATAAACAAGATCGATAGACCCCTGGCAAACCTGACTAAAATGAGGAGAGAAAAAACCCAAATTAGTAGAATCAGGAATGCAAAAGGGGAGATAACAACAAACACCATGGAAATCCAGGAAATCATCAGAGACTACTTTGAGAACCTATATTCAAATAAATTTGAAAATCTAAAAGAAATGGACAGATTTCTAGATACATATGATCATCCAAAACTGAACCAAGAGGAAATTAATCACCTGAATAGACCTATAACACAAAATGAAATTGAAGCAGCAATCAAGAGTCTCCCCAAAAAGAAAAGTCCAGGACCTGATGGATTCTCTGCTGAATTCTATCAGACCTTTAAAGAAGAACTGATACCAACCCTCCTTAAACTGTTCCATGAAATAGAAAGGGAAGGAAAACTGCCAAACACATTTTATGAAGCCAGTATTACACTTATCCCAAAACCAGGCAAAGACACCTCCAAAAAGGAGAACTATAGGCCAATCTCCTTAATGAACATTGATGCAAAAATCCTCAACAAAATAATGGCAAACCGAATTCAGCAACACATCAAAAAGATTATCCACCACGACCAGGTAGGCTTCATCCCAGGGATGCAGGGGTGGTTCAACATACGAAAATCAATAAACGTAATAAACCACATTAACAGAAGCAAAGACAAAAACCACTTGATCATCTCAATAGATGCAGAAAAAGCCTTTGATAAGATCCAACATCATTTCATGATAAAAGCTCTAAGAAAACTAGGAATAGAAGGAAAGTTCCTCAACATTATAAAAGCTATATATGACAAACCTACAGCCAGCATTATACTTAACGGAGAAAAATTAAAACCGTTCCCTCCAAAATCAGGAACCAGACAAGGATGCCCACTATCTCCACTCCTATTCAACATAGTACTGGAATTCCTAGCCAGAGCAATTAGGCAAGAAGAAGGAATAAAAGGAATACAAATAGGTAAAGAAACTGTCAAAATATCCCTATTTGCAGACGACATGATCCTATACCTTAAAGACCCAAAAAACTCTACTCAGAAGCTTCTAGACATCATCAATAGCTATAGCAAAGTAGCAGGATATAAAATCAACATAGAAAAATCATTAGCATTTCTATACACTAACAATGAGCAAACGGAAAAAGAATGTATGAAAACAATTCCATTTACAATAGCCTCAAAAAAAATCAAATACCTAGGTGTAAACCTAACAAAAGATGTGAAAGACCTCCACAAGGAAAACTATACACTTCTGAAGAAAGAGATTGAGGAAGACTATAGAAAGTGGAGAGATCTCCCATGCTCATGGATTGGTAGAATCAACATAGTAAAAATGTCGATACTCCCCAAAGTAATCTACATGTTTAATGCAATTCCCATCAAAATTCCAATGACATTCATTAAAGAGATTGAAAAATCTACTGTGAAATTTATATGGAAACACAAGAGGCCACGAATAGCCAAGGCAATACTCAGTCAAAAGAACAATGCAGGAGGTATCACAATACCTGACTTCAAACTATATTACAAAGCAATAACAATAAAAACAGCATGGTACTGGCACAAAAACAGACATGAAGACCAGTGGAACAGAATAGAGGATCCAGATATGAAGCCACACAACTATGAGCAACTTATCTTTGACAAAGGAGCTAAAAATATACGATGGAGAAATAGCAGCCTCTTCAACAAAAACTGCTGGGAAAACTGGTTAGCAGTCTGCAAAAAACTGAAACTAGATCCATGTATATCACCCTATACCAAGATTAACTCAAAATGGATCAAGGATCTTAATATCAGACCCCAAACTCTTAAGTTGATACAAGAAAGAGTAGGAAATACTCTGGAGTTAGTAGGTATAGGTAAGAACTTTCTCAATGAAACCCCAGCAGCACAGCAACTAAGAGATAGCATAGATAAATGGGACCTCATAAAACTAAAAAGCTTCTGTTCATCAAAAGAAATGGTCTCTAAACTGAAGAGAACAACCACAGAGTGGGAGAAAATATTTGCCAATTATACATCAGACAAAGGACTGATAACCAGAATATACAGGGAACTTAAAAAACTAAATTCTCCCAAAACTAATGAACCAATAAAGAAATGGGCATGTGAACTAAACAGAACTTTCTCAAAAGAAGAAATTCAAATGGCCAGAAAACACATGAAAAAATGCTCACCATCTCTAGCAATAAAGGAAATGCAAATTAAAACCACACTAAGATTCCACCTCACCCCTGTTAGAATAGCCATCATCAGCAACACCACCAACAACAGGTGTTGGCGAGGATGCGGGGAAAAAGGAACCCTTTTACACTGTTGGTGGGAATGTAGACTAGTACAACCACTCTGGAAAAAAATTTGGAGGCTACTTAAAAAGATGGACATCGATCTACCATTTGATCCAGCAATACCACTCTTGGGGATATACCCAAAAGACTGTTACTCCAGAGGCACCTGCACATCCATGTTTATTGCGGCACTATTCACAATAGCCAAGTTATGGAAACAGCCAAGATGTCCCAGCACTGACGAATGGATTAAGAAAATGTGGTACCTATACACAATGGAATTTTATGCAGCCATGAAGAAGAACGAAATGTTATCATTCGCTGGTAAATGGATGGAATTGGAGAACATCATTCTGAGTGAGGTTAGCCTGGCTCAAAAGACCAAAAATCGTATGTTCTCCCTCATATGTGGACATTAGATCAAGGGCAAACACAACAAGGGGATTGGACTATGAGCACATGATAAAAGCGAGAGCACACAAGGGAGGGGTGAGGATAGGTAAGACACCTAAAAAACTAGCTAGCATTTGTTGCCCTTAACGCAGAGAAACTAAAGCAGATACCTTAAAGCAACTGAGGCCAATAGGAAAAGGGGACCAGGAACTAGAGAAAAGGTTAGATCAAAAAGAATTAACCTAGAAGGTAACACCCACGCACAGGAAATCAATGCAAGTCAACTCCCTGTATAGCTATCCTTATCTCAACCAGCAAAACCCCTTGTTCCTTCCTATTATTGCTTATACTCTCTCTACAACAAAATTAGAGATAAGGGCAAAATAGTTTCTGCTGGGTATTGAGGGGGGGAGTGGGAGGGGGTGGAGTGGGTGGTAAGGGAGGGGGTGGGGGCAGGGGGGAGAAATGAACCAAGCCTTGTATGCACATATGAATAATAAAAGAAAAATGAAAAAAAAAAAAAAAAAAAAAGTTTCAGGGGTTAGTTAAGGAATCACAGCAAACATTTTCATTTCTCATTCCTTTTTATTCCTCTAAATAATTATGAACAATAATTTAGAAAGCTGCAATTGAAAATAAAATATAAGTCCATGCCAATTTTGCCTGAATGTCTAGCAATGGTGAGCGTTATTGCAGAAATCTGTATATATATACATATATATATATTTATATATACACATACACACACAAATATATATATATACCCAAGGGGCCAAAATGAATCTTTTTTTAAATGATGTAAATATTACCTTTTGGCTAAGATCAAATATAGTATCTATTATCAGTTTAACTGTTAAAAATGATGGAAACAGGGCCAGGCACTGAGGTGCACATCTGTAATCCCAGCTATTTGGGAGGTGGCAATAGGAGGATCTCTGTTTGTGACTAACATGGGCAAAAGTTAGCATGAAACTCTATCTGAAAAACAAACTAAAAGCAAAAGGACTAGGGGTAAAGTTCAAGTGGTAGAGAGTTGAGGCCCTTAGTAAAAAAAAAAAAAAAAAAAAAAGGAAATAAATGCGAGGTCAGATTCATTTTACAAAAGTTAATGTCACAAATTTTGAAGAAGGTGCTTTTTCCAACAAAAGAGGCATACTAGCATAAGCTTATACAAAGCTCCACTCTTCAATGAATCTACAACAGACTATAAAGTCAAAAAGTAACAACCTAAAAAAAGAAAGTTTTACTCTTAATTACTTTGCCAGTAACTGGAAGTCGCCTAGGACCACAAGTACAACACACAGTACAGCAGATATGTGCTCTCCCTGAATATGGTGGGTTTGTTTGGTGGTGGTAGGTGGTTTGGGTTTTTTTGTTTTTGTTTTTGTTTTCTGAGACAGGGTCTCACTGTGTAGCCCAGGGTGACTTCTACCTCCTGAGTGCTGGGATTACAGATCTGTGCCACCAAGCCCTTCCTTCCTCCCTCTCTCCCTCCCTCTTTTTTGTGCTGGGGATTGAACTCAGGTCCTTATGCATGCTAGGCAAGAGCTCTATCACTGAGTACCTCCTCAGTCCTTGTTTTTTATTTATTTGGGAAAAGTGGGTATATCCGAGCCTCTTCTCTGGCAACCTGGGATTTATATGGCACATCTGGGTCTTTCTCACTGAGCTGAATTACCTGCTTCCCCACAGCCTCCTCGGCTGTCCCTCTCAGACCCTGTGGACCATCTCTGTAGCCAGAGTGCAACTGCCACCCCACCATTAGCTCAGGGAGCTCCACCTCCCACACTCAAGGCTCTCACGCAGCTCCCTCCTGGGTTTTGGGGCACTCCAGAGCAGATGACAACTGCACCCCAGATGGGACTTTTTGGGCAGTATTGAGAAAGAGATAAAAAGTTAATTTGTCTATGTTTGTTGTTAGGGTCACGCACCCCAGCCAGTTCTTGCTGGAAATTGTGCTAAGCCCTAAGTCTTCATACAGACACAAAACAAGCCACCAGTTTCCCTTCTCAGCATCCCCACAATGACTCTCTGAACTTCTCCTGCAGTAGTTAATGAAGAATGATTTATTATGTCTTAAAAAATACTGTAAAAACAAGACAGGCTGAATTCTTTACCATAAATACTTATTACTTTTGAAACCAGAAATAATCCTCTATTTTTACAAAAGTATAAAAGTATTTGTCTCCAGCGTAAAGAGAAAACAAGAGGAACGTGGTGACTGGTGCTGGAGAACACAACCAAAGTCCCTTTTTATCTCAGCATCTAACTCATCCAAAGGGCACGACAGAAAGCAAGGCTTGGAAGGATGTGATTTATGTTACAATTGGCTCTTTCCTTACATTAAGTAAATTACTTTAAAGTAAGTTTTTTTTTTTTCTAAAAAAAAAGAAAAAAGTGGTTTTGAACAACTTGAAAACACACCAAAAATGCTGTCATCCAAAGCCAGAACACAGCTCTGTATGGTTTGCAGATAATTTAATATTGGAGAAGCCTTTCAACGTCCTCCAACTCCAACCAAAACTAAAGCAACACTTCAGGGAAAAATATAAATGAGCAAGCAAATAAAACCTAATATCTACATAATTATCCATACATCAAACAATTTGGGGACAATAAGACAAAGCAGCAATTCAGCTAGCTCAAGTCAAAATAATGGAACAAACAGTCACCATTCGTCCTTATTCCTCATACTCACTAATCCACCAACCAAAATTTGGGTTAATTTTACTGTTAATATATTTGGGATGATTGCTCCATCAGTCAAAAGATTTAAAATCAGTTCTTTGTAATTGAATAATCCAGGACATCATGAATATAGTGTGACTGGCCTCAATTTGTTATCATCTTCCTTTTCCCGCATATACAGACACAAAATTATGTCCAGGTTTTGAGTCTTCAAAAGAGTAGGAAAAATACCACACTGTAGCTGTCCAAAGTATGTCACTGGGACTTTACCTCCTTCTTCTGATAACAGGATGCACTGTATTTAGGAGAACCACCTCTCCTATTTGCTACCCCTGATGCCTACTTCCAATCACAGCCCTGCCCAAACAGGCTGGCTGTGCCCCAGCTGGCCTGATCTCAGTCCTTGGCAGCCCTTGGACTGGCTGTGCAGCAATGGAGACATTATCTAATTAGAGATCTTTCCTGAAACTCTTTCCTCACTGGATATCCTTCAGGAGTGAAAAAGAAAGAAATTAAGCCTGGGTCTAGCCTCGAGGAGAATAATAGCCAGAGAGCATGAGTCTACCATGCAGAGGCAGAGATGAGCATGGATCATGACCGAGACCATGACCATGGATCCCTCTCTTCCTCTGACCTTCCTATGCTGGGGCCTGCAATTAGCATTCAGAAAGGTCTGGCTAACGCAGGTGGGGACCACTTGATGTTTGGGTAAACCCTTTATGGTGTTGCATTGCTCTCTCTCCTGTCACTGTTCCTGGGGCTCGGCCTTTGCAGCCCACGTGGGTGGCTCTCTGTTTCTGCTCTTTGACCCTGTCCTCCTGCAAAAGCTCCAGAGAAGTGAGGGGTCCAAAGAGTTTTGACCAGGAGAAGGAGTTGTTGAGAGCCAGGACAGCTGAATGGTGACACTCTAAGGGAAGGACTTCTCAGGGATACCTGCTCTGGTCCTTCCTGAGGATGAATCATCTGTGTAGGGGCCCATGAGCCTCCCAGTCTGAAATTATTATTCTCCTCCTCTTCTTCCTCTTCTTTTCCTCTGTTTCTTCGTTCTCCTCCTTTTCCTTCTCCATTTCTCTCTTTCCCTCCACCCTTTCCCCTCTTCAACTGGCCACAACTGGCTCATTCTTCAAACCAAGAGAACATGAAATTATACACCAAAAAACTGATTTTGCAAATCACTTCATCCCTTTCAGCGCTTTTCACTGTGGGAAACACAAGTCCTCAGTTACAAGCTGGCTTAAGCAATAAGGAACGCTGTTTTACCTTGAACGGTGAGCCTAGAGACAGGCTGGTCCCAGGTTTGGTACAATGAGCACTCAAAGATGTCATCATGGCCCTGTGCTTAATTTTTTTTTTTGAGGCGGGTCTCAATATGCATCCCAGGCTGACTTCAAACTCGCCACCCTCCTGCCGCAGCCTTCCAAGTGCAGGGATCACAGGCGTGTGCCACCACACTTGGCAGCCCTGTGCTTTTTCTCCACATTTGGCATAACAAGTGCTGACTTCTTTCAAAGGCCAGTTCCCCTGAAGGTTCCAGAGGCTGCCCATCACAGCTGGGGCTGTGTCACCTTGCACTCTACACAGAAGAGCGTGCATCATCACGAAACAGAATAATCAGCAATAATATTCTGGCAGTTGTGTGAGAACATCTTTGAGGCATATTTAGGAGGCAGAAGTGAGTCATCTTGGTGACGACCTAGTTGACAGAGGTGTAGCAGGAGGGGCTGGGGACTGGTCCATGTTCCTTGCGTGGGCACTGGTGACAGAGAGGCCCTTCCCTGAGGTGGGGCTGGAGCTAGTTTGGTGGGGGTAGTGACATAGCTGGGCAGCTTTCATGCTCCTAACACATTACTGGGCCTGCCTTGTAAGTAAGTCTAGCCTTGGCACTGAGAGCAAGGCATCTGACTAGGAGGAACGTCCCAATGGGTGACATAAGTAAATTATGTCCTGCAGTGAGTCCTGCTTATGCACTGAGCACCATTTGTATGAAGTAGGCAGCCAGCTGATGGCACACTTCTGTGCCATCAGCATCACAGCTGTGTGAGATCAGAGGTCACTGGTGCTCATGAACTAGACATGGTGGGACCTACACACCCACCTCCACCTTCCTTTCACCTTCCACTCAGTTTTGTTCAGATGTGTGCCAATGGAAAAAGATTATCGTCATTAGTCCCACTGATGACACTGAAGTCACCCAGGGAACTGGGTGCCAGAACTCAGGACCTACCTCCTGAGCTTAAATCTTCAATGGAAAAAAATACATCTTACTAGAAATTAATAAATAAAATAGACATAAATTGACTTTGCTTGAGACAGTCTTGTGCAGCCCAGACTGGCCTGGTACTCACTATGTAGCCCAGGCTGGCCTCAAACTCTCAATCCTCCTTTCTCAGCCCTCCTGAGTGCTGGGGATATAGGTCTGTGCTACCATGCCCACCTCCAACATCGACTCTTACCCATCTTAGACAATTCAGTGACATTAAAGACATCTACATTGCTGAGCAACCATCACTGCCACCATTCTCCAGATCATCTTACAAAACCACACCTCTGCACCCATTGAATAGTAACTCACTCTAGCCTCCTTCCCCTACTCCCTGATAACCATCATTCTACTTTTTGTCACTTAATATAACTACTTGAGGTTCCTCATGTAAGTGAAATAATACATTTCCCCTTTTGTGCCTGACTTATTTCATATAAACACAATAGCTTCAACAGAAGTGGGTGTCACAATTTCCTTCCCTTTCAAGACCGAATAATATTTGATTGTACTTGTGTATCACATTTTGTTCATCTGTTCATTCATTGATGGACACTTGAGTGGCTGCCACCTTTTGGCTACTGTGAGTAATGCTGCTATGAATGTGGTGTACAAACATCTCTGGAGGTATTTTTGAAAAGCTTTTCATGGCACTAAATCTGCAGCAAGGTTGAGAGCATTAAGCGTGGCGGTCACTGGAGACTGAGAGGGACTCAAGGAAGAGATGCACCATCTTAGTTGGTCTAGTCCTGCCATTCCAAGCTCATTGTAAGGAGCTCTATATGGTGAATTTTATCCATCTGCCTCTTCCCTTAACCTTGATGACTCAGAAAGTGGGGTGTATCTGTCTGTCTCCCTATCTCCCAGATCTAGCTCCAAGCTGGGTACCTTCAGGAGGTTATTAGATTGCTGCTGGATAAAGGAGAGTCCTCATCTGTATGATCTACCTCCATCCCACTGTTACAAAAACAAACCAGCCATTCCCTCTGCTTCCAGAAATCATGAACCATCCATCCCAAGCCATGCTCTGGTCCTGCAGCCTGACACACACCCAGGCCTGAGCCTGAGTCGGGACCTAAGATCTTTATGAGATGAAATTATGAGTGTGAAAGAAGCCCTGGACTCTGACAGTAGAAAAGGATGAAGGTAGGGAACATTGTCATGGCCCCTGGCTCTGGTATCTTCTAGGACAGATGCTCCATATACAGTAGCTGTCCCCGTTCCTTGCATCCAATGAGAGGCTGAATCTACTTCTCCATCTCCATAAACTTTCAAATGAAATGAAAAAGTCAGGTGTATGGCACATACTTGTAACCACAGCACTCAATGGGAGACTGAGTCAGGAGCTCAAGGCCAGCCTGGGCTACATGGAAAGACATTGTCTTGAAAAGAAAAAAAAAAAAAACAGCAAATTATTTTATTGAGATGATGTTCACTTCTGTAACTCTGTATTCTTGTGCTTTCTTTGGTTTTAATTTTAACCTAAGTTTCCAAGATCATTTTTTGTGAAAACCTACAGAAATTAAAACATAGTCCAAGATAAAAGAAATGCCAAACACCTCAGAGAGTTCTATGTATGGAATTACCTACACACTTGGAGAAAACCTGTTTGTAAATTAGTGCAGCAGTGTAGCAAATTGATAATGTCCCCCTCTTCTCCCTGTCTTCTCAGAAGCCTTGCTGTGGGATGGGGACAGCAAGGACACACCTCAGTAGGTAAAACAATAAGAATGGCCCTTAATTGCTTCTTTAGTATTTCCAAGATCTGGGTGACTTTCATCCCAACAGTGAACTACTTGGGACCCGGATTAGGAAACACAGGTTGTGAGAATACAGGGGCAGATCTTGCCTTCCTTTACAGTTTTCATATTTTGCTCATCATGGACTATTTTGGCACTAATTTAAAATTTAAAAAAAATATTGCATTAAAATTATTTATCTTGATTACTGAGTTTTGAGGCACCCATTTAATTTTGTGCCTAGTTGCTGTCAGTACCTCCTTTTGCATTTTCCCATGACACCCCATCCTTCCACCAAAGCAAGAGGGCCCAGGAGGGGTGGCTTTCCCCTCCAAGGCCATCTGCCAATTGTCATCTTGGAGCCTCACGGTTCAAATGAACACAATTTTTTCTTAAAGAAGTCTTTCTTACACCGAGTCTAATGATAAGCAGTGCCGTGTGCAACCTTCTGCTCTGGAACTTCCAGCTGGCTGGCTGAGGCACTAGACATTGAATTCTCAAGTAATTTTAACTGTGCCATCCTGGAAGAAATTCCTAATGTGGTAGAAGGGTGGGCAAGCTTTTAAATGTAGGCATGCCTCCCTGTTCCTGCCCAAAGCAGGACAGAAAGAATCGGAGCCATGATTCCAGCCTCCTCGCACCCAGGGGGACCTTGCCTGCCAGGGCAGTGAAGACCCTGCATTACAGGCCCATCTCTGTGAGGACCCAAGTGAGAACTGCGCCCACTCATTGGTGTCCTTGATCCTGGGAGTTTTTTCTGCCCTCCATGCTGCATCAGCCAGCAGTAAACAGATGTGAAAAGTAAGGACCTGAGTCCCTGCTGTGATTCTAGTCTATCTTCAAAGTCTTGAGTATCTGGTCTAGCTCCACCTCATTAATACTATATTA
Organism: Castor canadensis; assembly: GCF_047511655.1. Taxonomy (NCBI): domain Eukaryota; kingdom Metazoa; phylum Chordata; class Mammalia; order Rodentia; family Castoridae; genus Castor; species Castor canadensis. The sequence goes on along the minus strand of NC_133389.1, from coordinate 170,008,579 downwards.
ATATTCCTCCCGTCCTCTCCCTTCCCTCCCCTCCCCTCCTCTCCCCTCCCTTCTCTTTCTCCCCCCCCCCACCCCGCTCCCTGCTCAGGATGGAGTCCAGGGCCTGTGCATGCTAGGCATGGGCTTTGCAATTGAGCTACACTCCTCCCTTTTTATTTTTATTTGAGATAGGATCTTGCTCAGTTGCCCAGGCTGGCCTCAAACTTGTGATCCTCCTGCCTCAACTTACCAAGTAATTGGGAATGCAGGAAAATACCATGGCCTGCTTTAATATTTCACTCTATTGTCATGCATGTGCCCTAACGTGATACTTACCTCACTGGCCTGATAACAAATAAAACTGCATATGCAAATATTTTTTGAGATAGGGTTTCATTACATAGCCAAGCCCGAGCTTGAGCTCTCAATTCTCCTGCCTCAGCTTCCTGATTATAGGCATCTGCAGCTGCACCAGGCTTGCAAATAAATTTGTAAATAAGCAATGTGAGGAACACACTGAGGCACTGACCAAATAGTATTCAATCAATGACAAGACCCACCCTAGAGCCTTACCAGGACCGTGTGCATCCCAGTGTAGAGCCTGCTGAGACACACCAGGGTGGAAAACACTATAGCCATCGTCAATCCCAAAAGGAAAGGATACTGTGGGAGGAGAAGAGGAAACAGGAAATGAGATCGCATCTAGATGTGTATGATTTGACGTCATAATTGGGCATCAGATTTATTGTGCCATTACTGCTAGTCTGAGTCTTATATTCCCTAGAGCAGCAATTCAATTACTGGAAATAATTGAAAAATAGAGAAACAGAAGAAAGAGAAGGTTAAGCCACTCCATCAGCCCTCATGACCACAACTCTTGTACTGCTAGTTTTAGTGAAGTGAATAATTTTTATTTTTACCTATTCTTAAATTAGAACTTGATACATAAACAATTTGACCAAGAAGCAAGATAGATGGCGGGTGCTAGAGTCTGAAAGACCCAACAAGCAACCTTTCCTTCTAAGGAGACTTAGTGACAACAAGCTCCAGCTACAAATGGCACAGCCACATGACAAAGCATAGTCCAGATGCTGGTAAACCCTGCACTTGCTGCTGGTTTGTAAGAGCAGCAGGAGGAACCAGGTAAGACCTGGGTCACATAGGGCATGCAGATATTCTTCCTGTGACCAAGACAGAGACATACAATCCACTTGTTTCTATTGCCAACACCTGTGATATTCCACAGCACTAAGAACAGAGATGACAGAGCACCATCCATATCATCAAAGCCCTCTGTTCATTCTCTCACCAAGTCTTCACCGGACCCTGTGAAGCAGGTTCTAGTATCAGTCCACTTTTATAAATAAGGAAGCCCTTGACCATGTTAATAAATTATATTAATACTGAGCTGACCACAGATGCTTTCCCCTGGTCATCCCACTTGACCCTCACAACAAGAGCCAGGGATCATGGAGGTGAGATGATTTTCCCAAGGTCACACAGCCAATGACTATCAGAACCAAAAGTCTACTGTGTTCTTTCCCAGACAATGTTTAGTACAGTACTGTCTAGTTGTCTGTCTTCTTCTAAGGTTTGTCACTGACTGAGTCTCAGATTTTAATCGAAGGGTGTTAAAAATTAATGTTACTTTAATCAGAAATTAGCATTCGCCTAAATACCCACTTATATAAATACATCCATATTCAGAGCTGTTCATGAGTGGACAACACCAAAAGCTAAACATATTTATCATTGAAAGTTAAATAGGAAAAACAAGTCATATTACAGCTCAGAATTTTTAAAGAACGAGGTAGCTTTAAAACAAGTGTTTATCGCCTGGTGTGGTACTACACAACTATAATCCCAGCACTCAGGAGGCGCAGGCAGGAGGATCTCAAGTTCCAAGCCAGCTTGAGTTACATAGCGAGGCCTTGTTTCAAAAACAAAAAGATTTTAAAGGGTTGTTGTTCTGCTCCTACAGCCAGGCTCTCTGGGTACTGACAGCAACCCTGCAGGGGCTGGTGCTGGGCCCACAATGTCCTCCTGGGCTGGTGAACATATGTTCAACACAGCTCAGAAGTCTGCACTAAGTTAACGCAGACAGTCCTGGGGAGCTCAGGCATTTTTGATCCTGGCATGACATTTAAGTAATTTATGACACGGGATTATATCTATTGGGATAGATTCCCTATGACTGTCCCTTTCCCATTTAGACAATGGGGACCTAAACCTAGGAGGCCAGGTGGAAGATTTCAAGATTCCAGTCCTGATCTCTCCCAACCACGTCAGGTTAACTTCCATTCTCACATAACCTGGAGTGTGAACTCTCCCTAGATTTCTGGGTAAAAGGGCAGGGTGAAACAAAACTGCTAGATTGAATGAAATCTAAAATTTCCAATGGTTTCTAGGTAACATTTATGAAAGTAAACACAAAATTAAAGTAATATGCCTCAAATTGAAACAATAAAACAAACCTTCTTAGCAGTAATAACTTTGAAAAGATTTCACTTTTTATATTTAGCATCTAAGTGGATATTAAAAGAAATTCTATTTTTAGCATTTATTAAAAAATGTTATTTTTTTAAAAAATGGAGCAATCATTTCTGATAGCTGAGCCCTAACCAGGAGCAGAGGCACCCAGGGGTAATCTGGGTCTTTTCTGTCCTGGGCCTGGGGAGTCTGATCGAGGGACTTGGTGGAATCCTGTCTTCCCTGGAGGATCTTTACAAACAGAATGAGAGCTCTGATTCCAGACTGTGTAGGCAGCAGCTTGAGGTAAAATGCCCTTGGTCACCTGGAAGGACTGGTGCTATGCTTGTTTTCCTGGTGTGATTACTAAGGGTGTCCATTCCTAGTCTCTGGCACAAACTGATCAGCGTACTAAATTAGGAGGAAAATGTCATCACAAGACTCCAGTCCCCTTGAGTCCTTGCCTCACAAACCTTACAGTCCCTCAGAACAGCTTTAGGAGACCCTTACGAGTTGCACCTCTAGTTACCGCCATATTTCATGGGTGACATTGGACCCAGGAGTGCCTTACCTGGTATCTGTCCATGGTAGAGATGAGGAAAGTGAAGGAAATAGCAGTGGCCGCCATGGCGTGGGTGGATGGCATCCCGAATTCGGCAATCACTCTCTTTTCCAGTTTCACAACGGGTGGAGTGGAGGGGCGGGGCCACTTCAAGATATCCTTGGCCACCTGACCGACATACATCACCAACTGCAAAGCCAAAGGATGGAGGTAAGTCCAACCAAAGAAAGAAAGAGTGTTTCTCAATGGGATAGCTTGACTGGGGATCCCAGTCTGTTATCTGAAGTCTCTTTCCTCCCTGATCAGTTACCTGCGGACAAAGTTTTGTAAGATGACATTTTAGTTCATAAAAAGAGAGTGGGTTCTTTTGAGTCTACAGAACCACTGAGCAACCAAAATGAGATATTAACACATGTTACTTATTTTAGTCATATATTTAACAAACACTTAAATAGCTCTTATACAGGTTATGGGTATCATCCAGTAACACCTATAGAACACAGACCTACTGTACAGATGAGCAAATCAAGAACACAGCATGTGGTTGAGACCTCAGTCTGGAAAGTCCAGCGTCAGAGTCTGGGTCTTAAACCACCACGTGACGCCACAGGAGTGGTCTTGGACTCAAGAGGGTCTAATAGTTCATCAGGCAGTCATGTTTTCAAGTCACAAAAGTGACCTCTGCAACATCTATGTGTTTTTGAATGCCACCATCACTCCTGATGAATGTGGAGAACATCCTGGATTTTACTGATGTGCTTTCAAAAGTCAGGAGCATCAATAAAAGAAGTGGCGTGGGTATTTCCAAGCCATAAAGACAACTCAATCTGGAATTTGTTCAAATGATTTCACCATGAAGCCATTAATGAAGAAATCTCCTGCCTCCTCTTATTTTAAAGCAGATGAAGAATCAGAATTTCATGTTCACACTCTCCAAAAATGAACAAATCAATGAGACTATGTGTTATTTTGTCAAAGAACTTTACAGGACCGTACACGAGCTGTGAGGGAAGAGACAAGAAAGAAGGGAGAAGGGTTTACACAAGCATCACCTTTGCAGCTCCACATGGTCTGAGCATTGGCCGCTCCTGTACCACCTGCTTTGTTTATTGGTTTAGAAATGGGGTCTCACTAGATACCTGAGATCCCCCTGCCTCAGTCTCCTGAGTAGCTGGGACTATAAGACACATGCCACCATGTCTAGCACTAGAGGCTGTTTTAAGTGCAGACGTTCAGGGTCCTCTCTAGACACACTGACTTAGAATTTCTGCTCCAAGGACGGAGTTTTCTTGCTTTGGAACAAAACCTATGATGGAGGACGAGTTCAAAAGAATCAGGATTAGTCAGCCAGATTGCTTCAGGAGTTCCCACATTCTGGTGCTTTCGTTCCACTCCCTGAGTTGCTGGTTAATTCCGGGCAGCACCTCCTCCCCACCTCCCCAGCCCCCACCAGGCGCTGTGCCTGGGTTAAAAACCTGCAGTCACCGCCTGTGCACAGCAGGCCAAATCCACAGGCTGTAAAACCACAGCGACAATTACTCCACAGCTGTGATTTCTAATCAGACTTTGAAACTTAACCTCTTTACCATGCCTTATTAGCAGGAAGGCCAGGGCGCTCCTGGAGACCAGCTCTTTTTATGTTCCCGCCTCCCTCCTGTGAACCTGTAAAAACCACATCCAGCTGACTTCTCTGGGGAGTTGAAAACCGTGCAGATATTACCAGCTACCAAGACTTTCTCAGAAGCACAAGAAACACACTTCTAGCCCTGCCACTTCCCTACTGCCAAGGTAAACAAAACATTGCAGGCAGGCTGACTAATTCTAGCTCACTGAGAAATACGTAAACCCTCAGAGACAGGAACCCTTCAAACTGTAACGTGAAGCCGGATTGGGTAAACCTTCCTCCAGACCAAATTGAATTTCCTGGAAGTTCACAAGTTCCTTTGACTTCATTTATATTTCGCCTTCTATGTTTGAAGGATGTTTTAAAGAATTAGGACAGTTGTTCGTTTCATTTAAAAATATTACCACACCTACACATTGCTTCTGATTAGTAAAATTCAAACAACAATGGCTGTAAAGACAGCTCGCGTGAAGGAAGAGAAAGCAGAGCCATGCTTTCCAGTGGCAGGGAAAGAGAATCACTCTCAGAGTGCTTGCCTCTGCTTCTGCCATTCATGACAGTGACCTAGGCCAAGCCAAGCCCTGTATTATGTCCCTGTCCTCAAGTAGGGAAAGCAGCCACACAAACAGAAGTCTCACTGTGATGCAAAAAAGCTTTGGAAAACATTTTCCACAGAATTTTATGGGTACACGCTAGAGTTGTGGACCTTCAGTGGCTCCCCCAAGGCCTGTGTGTTGAAGGCCTGGTTCCCAGCCTGTGGTGCTACTGGGAGGTGGGGGCCCTTCAGGAGGAGGAGCCTAGCAGGAGAATATTAGGTGACTGGGTTGTGCTCCTAACGGTACTGGGACCCCAGCTACTTTCTCTTGCTTTGTTTCCTAACCACCATGAGGTGAGGAGCTTCCTGTATCACGTGCTCCCACCATGGTATGCTGCCTCACCATAGGTCCAAAAACAACTTGGCCAATTGACTATGGACCGAAACCTCTAAAATTTTGGGCCAAAATAAATCTTCTTTGTGTGTGTGTGTGTGTGTGTGTGTGTGGTACTGGGGCTTGAACTCAGGGGCCTCACCTTGAGCCACTGCACCAGTCCTTCTTTTTTGTGATGGGTTTTTTTGAGATAGGGTCTTGTGAACTATTTGCCTGGGCTGGCTTCTCTGAACCACGATCCTCCTGATCGCTGCCTCCTGAGTAGGTAGGATTACAGGCGTGAGCCACCAGTGCCCGGCAATCTTTCCTTTTTTTTAAGTTGCTTACCACAGGTATCTTGTTACATAACACAGAGCTGACTAACACAACATACACACACACATATATGCACCAAATATATGTACACTTCTATATAACACACACACACTCACTTGAGCCATCCCTCCAGCCCTTTTGGCTTTAAGTATTTTTCAAATAGAATCTCTTGTTTATGCCCAGGCTGACCTTGAGCCACTACCCTCCTGATCTCAGCCTCCCTAGTAGCTAGGATTATAGGCATTAGCCACTGTGCCCAGCCCCAAATATTTTTCTTAAGCAAGGTTTGAAAATAGACTGGCATTTCTAAGGTTATTATTACTAGTATAATCAGAGGGAAGACAAAACTTTTATTTATTTAGAACTTTAGCAAGAGTTGTTCAGCACTTGTGGCAATCAGGTCACCAATGCAATGCTTTAAATTAAATGCAAGGGCACTTTAATTGGCACATTCACTGAGATACACTCAGGAAAGTAGGATCAGAGTGTCTTCTATACCATGAAATGTTCTGCTGTAGACATGCTCCAGCAATTAGTTATTTTAAAAGTTACTTTTAGCCAAGTATGCAGCATGAACCTGTAATCCCAGCTACTTAGGAGGTGGGGATTGAGAGAATTGCAGCTCAAGGCCAGCCTGGGCAAAAAGTTCGAGAGACTCCATGTCAACAAATAAACTGGGCACGGTAACATGTACCTATCATCCCACCTCAGTGGGAGAATGTAGGGTGGAGGGTCATGGTCAGAGCTAGCCCCAGGCAGAAATCATGAAACCCTATCCAAAAACAACTAAAGCCAAAAAAGGTCTGGGGGGTGTGGCTCAAATGGTAGAGCAACTGCCTAGCAAGCCTAAGGCCGTGTGCTCAAACCCTAGTATTTCCCCAAAAAAGATTTATTTTTATTACAAGGCATATTAGTTTTTTAAATAATATGTGTAGGTAGTCCACATTACCTATAAATTTTATTTCCAGAAAGTAAAGGGAGTATTACTGTGTATTTAGAATCTAAAAGGTGTTATTAAGTTTACAAAGCCAGACACAAAAGACTACACGTTGTATGATTTCACTTATATAAATGTCCAGAACAGGCAACTCTGTACAGATGCAAAGTAGGTGAGTGCTTGCCTAGGACTTGGAGGCCAGAGCGCTGCAATCAAGGTGTCAGCAGGGTCACTCTCGCTCTGGAGGCTCTGGGGACAAAGTCCTTTCTTTGCCTTTTCCACTTCCAGGTGGCTTTAGGCACTCTTTGATGCCATCACTCCAGTCCCTGCCCCTGTGATCACATTGCTTCCTCCTTTTCTGTCTGTCTCTACTTTTTCTGTCTCCCTGACCTTCTTTTACAAGGCCAATTGTCATCAGAAGGACTCCTGGATAATCTGTGCTCCTCAGCTCAAGATCCTCCATTTAAACCTGTCTGAAAGAAATGGCTGTGGACATATTTTTCTGGAGTCCGCATTCAACCCAGTACATTCAGTAAAATTTACTGAGTGAACTACTAGGAATCATGTACTGGGTGGGTTTGGGGACTACTATGGAGAACAAGGTAGACAAGATCTTTGTTCTCTCAGAGCATGTGAATTGAAACTTAGCAAAAATTATGCTTTCACTGGTTCAATAAAAAGCACCATCAAACTTTGTAAAAATAGAGGGCTGGGGGTGTGGTTCATTGGTAGAGCTTTTGCCTCCCATGGGCAAGGCCCTGGATTTGGTCCCCAGCACCTCAAAAAAAAAATGGAGGTGCTGGGTCTGACAGAATTGAAAAGAAAAACTGGTCTAAGATAATAAAAGCATTATGGTAAAGGTTTAACATCACATGTCATTAGGAAATTGCAGATTAAAACAAGGAACTGATCAAAGTATGCATGTATGAAAACGTCACTATGAAACCCATTATTTTGTACAATTGATAGCCGCTAACAAAAAAGTTTAAAAAATAAGATACCAGCTCATACCTACAAGAATGGCCAAAATCCAAAAAACTGATAAAAGTAAATACCAGTGAGGACTGGGAGCAAAAGGAATTCTCACTCACTGCTAGAGGGAGAGCACATGGTATAGCCAAAGTGGAAGAGAATTTGGAAGTTTCTTACAAAATTAAACATACTCTTACCGTATTCCAGCAGTCATACTTCTTAGTATTTATCCAAATGAGTTGAAAATTTATCCCCACAAAAACTCCTGCACATGGATGTTTATAGCAGCTTTATCCATATTTGCCAAAATGTGGAAGCAATTGAGGTGTTTTCTAGTAGGTGAATGGATATTTAAACCATGGTACTTCCAAAGAATGGAATACTATTCAGCACTAAAAAAGAAACTATCAAACCATGAAAAGACATGAAGGAATATTAAATACATATCACTGAGTGAAAGATGACAATCTGAAAAGGCTACACACTGAGTGATTCCAACTGCTTGACTTCTGGAAAAGGCAAAACTGTGAAGATGGTATGAAGACCAGTGGTCAATGGGGGGGATGGGGGGGCAGGTGGAGGGACGGAGACATGAATGGGCAGGGCATGGAGGATTTTTATGGCGCTGAGACTATTCTGTATGATACTATGACGAATGTGTGTCATTATACACTTGTCAAAACATAGGGAATGTGTAACACCAAGAGGGAACCCTAATGCAAACTATGGACTTTTGGTGGCAGTGATGTTTCCATGTAGGGTCATGGACTGAAGTAAATGTATCACTCTGATAGGGGATGTTGACAGCAGGGGAGGTTGGAGAAGAAGAGGGAATACGGGAACACTGTTCTTTTTGCTCAATTTTATTGTATACCTAAGACTTCTCTACAAAATTAAATTTATTTAAAAACTATGACAGAAGAGAATGGTTTATCCATTTATTTTTCAGATAAGGAGAATTAATGATTAACTCAGAATGGTTTGCTGTAAATGAAGGACTTTGCTCTTAATTCTTGAGGGGTCCCTCTACCTAAAGGGACCCAATTAAGTTCCATCATCCATCATGCTCTTTTGGATTGAGGCCCCAATGCTTGGCCCTAAAAGCAAAACTCTGTGAGAAGGTAATTGAGGAAGCAATTACAGATCATTGCCACCTTCCAACTGGCTGGGTCTCCCTGCGTGATGCTCATCTCTCTCCCTGAGAGATGGCTCAGGGGCCTGACAGGTTTTTATGAAGAGGATTAATTAATTTTCTTCCTTCTTCTCAGATTGCAGGATAAATGACACACATAGGTACACAGAAAATCTGGTTCTCTGTGTAGTCTACTGTGGATCCCAGGCAGACAAATGGCTTCCTAGTGAACCAGTTCTGTCACATCCTAGAAGAGCTTCCAATATAGGACTGTCTGCATGGCTGGGCCCCCTTAGAAGCTGGCAGAGGAAACAGCATGTCTTCTTGTAGTGTGATGCGTTTTTCTGGTTATTACAGTCTCAAATAACAACTGTGCCTGTCTACTGCACAGCAGGACTTTACTTCACACACTAGCACAGAGAAAACCTAAACAGCTGAGAAAACAGAAGATCCTTGAGGCAACATTATTACTAGTAGGGCAGCTACAGGAGTTTTGAAAGCAAATCCACACATTCACCTCTGTGTACACAGCAGATGGCTGGGTGCCCCCCCACCCGACTTGTCCTCCTTCCCACAGAGCACTCCCATCCCATGGAGTGCACGGAGCCAAATCTTCTGCAGGATCCCAGGGCACCAAGAGGTTCTTTTCAAGTTACATCTACACACACACACACACGCACACACACGCACACACACACACAAACATGCACACACACACACGCACAAACATGCACACACACGCACACGCACACACACACACGCACACACACGCGCACACACACACACACACGCACACGCACACACTTTGATAAACTCTAACGTCTTTCTGCCTTGTGGCTTCACCCAGGGCCCCCTACACCATGGGTGAAATCATATCCAAGAGATTCACTGTTGACTAACAGGAAGGTAAGATATCCCTCACATCTCATTGGTGAGACGTTGTGAGCCACTGGGATTTAGAATGGATCCATGGGTTTATTATTTTTTTAATCAGGAATTAGTTATATCATTCTTTAACACCATCAGAGACTAGAGAACGAAACTTAACACAAAGACCACAGCATCTTCCTCCCTCTTTCCCTCTTTTCCTTTCCTTTCCCTTCCTCCCTCCCTCCCTCCCTCCCTCCCTTCCTTCCTTCCTTCCTTCCTTCCTCCCTCTCTCCCTCCCTTCCTTCTTTCCTTCCTTCATTGCTTCCTTCCCTTTCTTTCCCTCCTTTCTGTTTTTTTTTAGACAGGGTCTCACTGTGTACCCCAGGCTGGTTTGGAACTCATGATTGTAGCTCAGGTTGGCTTTAAACTCCTGTTTCAACCTCCCAGAGGCTGAGATTACAGATGCACACCACACCCAGCACATCTTCCTTTTCAGGTTACTAATGTGATGATTTGAATAACAAGACACCAGCCTTTCCTAAGTATAGACTCAAGAGAGCAGAAAACATAAGTCTTTAATAGAACCTTGTAATGTTTTTGGCATCATTCTTCTCAATAGCCAAATGTTTCAACAATTCTATCATCCAATATATAAAATGTGGTATATCCTTACAATGGGCTATTATTTAGCTGTAGAGAGGAATGACTTGCTGATACATGTCGTGACATGGATGAACCTTGAGAACAGTATGCTGCGTGAAAAGAAGGTTAACACTAAAGGGTACATACAGTAGAATTCCATTGACAGGAAACGTCCAGAACAGACAAGTCCAGAGAAAAAAAATGCCCTGTTGTATGGCACGGGGGTGGGGGGGGGGGAAGGGGGATGGCGAATGAGCACTAAAGGATACAGTTTCCTTGTTTTTTTTTTTTTGTGTGTGTGTGTGGTGGTACTGGGGTTTGAACTCAGGGCCTCACGCTTGATAGGCAGGCACTCTACCACTTGAGCCATTCCACCAGCCCAATACAGGCTTTCTCTGGGGGCTGATGAAAATGTTTCAGAGTTAAATAGTGGTGAGTGGTCACACAACTCATGAATATACCGAATCATGGACTTTGAGAGGGTGATGATTATTGCATATGAATGATAGCTCAGTGAAGAAAAAGGGAAACCAGAAGTCCAGATGGGTCCCATGCACCTCTTCCACATGTCTTTGAAGTCCTTTGTTGCACGGTTGTTACTGACAATGCCTGATAAACTGATTCCCTAGAAGAATTTGGGAGCAATGAACGCAATTTCTTCAAAAATCCTAGCCGACCCTGCAGTTCAGTCTTTTTTCTCTCGCTGGTATATTTGCTGCTCTGTGGGTTCCTACTTGGCTTCAGGGTATGAATTAAAAGCAGTTCTTTGTGCTGGTTATTGCGGAGCTGTCTAGAAACTACTATCTACCTTCTACTTTGAAAAGCTGTTTTCAAATGGTGACCATCCACTCAGGCTGCTGGCATTGTCTTCTTTATTTATTTTTGTGGTAGTGGGGTTTGAACTCAGGGTCTGTGCTTGCTAGGCAGGTGTTCTGCCACTTAAGCTATGCCTCAGCCCTTTTTTGCCTTAATTATTTTTGAGGTAGTTCTTGCCTTTTTGCCTGGGGCCTGCCTCAGATTATGATGCTCCTACCTATGTCTCCTGCACAGCCAAGATCACAGGCATGTACCAACCCTCCCAGCTTGTTTGTTGAGATGGGGTCTTCCTGAGTAGCTTGGATTAAATATTTTTATCTTTAAAATTCAGAGCCTTTCTGCTTGGTGTCTCTGATGAAGGGGGTGTTGTGTATAATCACTGGGAGAAGCAACTGCAATTTCAAATTTAAAAAGATAATAAAAAAAAAAACCTTTACGCATGCCCAAGGTACCAAAACAGAGATTACAGAGCACATCTTCTGCCACAGAGGACCTTCAGAAAATTGGTCTTCACACGCCTAAGTTCCATAAAAACAGGTAACAACCAAAGTGAGAAAAACAAAACCACAGCATTTTCTTTTGCTTCTGATGCTCCATTTTATCTAGTTCAGATCTGCTTATAAAATTTTTAAGACAAAGATTTTTAAGAACAAAGATTAATTAATTGCCACATATATGGATGTCGGGAAAGTCACTTCAAACCGGTTGGACTTCCTTTCCATTATTAGGAAAGAGTTTGGTTAAATAATAACTAACATTTTGTAGTGATTTTTTTTAGTGTAGATTCAGATTTTTTTTTCTCTTTTGGGTTTTGAGACAGGGTGTTTTTTGTTTGTGTGTTTGTTTGTTTTTGCGGTACTGGGACTTGAACTCAGGGCCTACACCTTGAGCCACTCCACCAGCCTTTTTTCGTAAGGAGTATTTTCGAGATACTAGGTACTAGCTAGATACTAGATATTAGCTAGGATTACAGGTGTAAGCCACTAGCGCCTGGCTTGAGACAGGGTCTTGCTATGTAGCTGAGGCTGGCCTTGAACTCATGATTCTCCTGTCTCAGCTTCCATGAGTGCTGGAATTACAGATGTGTACCTCTATGCCCAGCTATTACAGAATTCTTTATTGTGATGGTCACATCACCCCTATTTTACAGATGAGGAAACTGAGATGTAGACAAGGTATCTTGCCAACAATAATACAAGAGGAGCTCGAATTTACAAATACTACTGTCTTCTTACCACACCCCACCATCTGGCACCTGACATACTACTGCCTCTAGGTCAAGCAAGGGCATGCATAATACATGAGAACAGACATTTGTCCTTGAAAAACCCCAATTCTTCTCTCTTAGTTCATTAGATCATTTGGATCTAATCCTTCAATTGAGGCTACTTGTCTGCCCTTGGAGCTTAGAAATTATGCACAAATTTCTCACATGTGGTGAGAAATTGTCAAATTCCTCTCGCTACTGTCCCACCAGTGAACAGTCCAGAAGGAGCTCCCAGCCAGTATTTTGTACTCACCATTGGCTGGACATCGCATCCAGAGTAACTGCACTGAGTTAATGGATTCCTTCAGTCCTAGGAAGCACAGAGCACATATGCAAGCTAAAGCCAGGTATAAATTTATCCGAATATAGTGAACCATATTCAATGTACATATTTAAACTAAAAAAAAATCCATCTTACAGACTAAGTGCTTTGGGAATCCTAATTGCACTTTTACAATTATGCAGCTTCCTATCTTCACTCTTTTTATATGATTGTGTCTCGTTAAACTATGGCTGCTTTACTCCCAGTCCCTGCAACAAGCCTAGGTGCTAGTGAATGAGTGGATGAGTGGATGGATGGATGGATGATGACTGGAAGGATGATGGATAGATGGATGGATAAAAGCATGGGAAATCTTCATGCCTCTCACACTAACCAAATTCTTGTTTTCTGAAATCTGAAATTCAATACATTTAGATAAAGCATTAGACAAATTCTTTGCTACTGAAACTCATGCTTTGGACTAGCTCAGTGGTACAGTGCTTGCCTAGCATGGCAAGGCCCTGAGTTTGATCCCCAGCACTGTAAAACAAACGAACAAAACTGCTAAAAACCACCACCACCACCAATAACAGATAGCTACTTGCTATCTGAAATTCAGTTCAGGAACCAAATGATTCTGAACTTGCTAGCCAACCTTACTACTTGGACTTAGTCTAAAATAGATTACATTCATTTTCATGTTTAAAACTCACACAGCTGTCACAGCCACTCTCAAATTAACACAGTCACACTTTTTTGTGCAGTGCCAGCACCGATCACAGGAATGATGACAGAAGTCAGATTCAAAGGATCTGCCTGTGTTGGGTACCTAGTGACCAGGTTACTTCCCAAGTGGACATTGCAGCAATCCTTTCTTGCCCTCTATAATGGACACCATGTGCAGAAATGACTCTACCCCAGCAGATTTAATGGCACCGTCAAGGCCAACAACAGGAAGTACAGTCAATGGGAATTCCAACTCCATTTTTCACGAATATGATTCCTCCAATATCAAACAAGGTGATGGGATACTGAACACGTCATAGAACCCACTTAACCCTCAGCATTTAAGACAAGGCTGACATCTACCTGAAAGGTGAAGCCAAAGTGTTATCATCCCTACTCCTGTGACAATGCCACTCTCTTGGAATGAGAGAGAACTGTGGAAATGGCAGTTCCTTCACAACTGTCAGCAATGCCATCTGCACACCAGGGGCCTGGCCGATGAAAAACAATCTAAGACTGCAGCCTGTGCCATTGCAACTCCCAGAATCTATACTGAATGACTCCTCCAGCAGGCTGCAGTATGACGTTGGTGGACACTGCCCATGAATCCCCGGATCCACCAAGGCTGTGTGCGAGGTCACCCCTGAGTTGAATGGGGAGTTCACTGACTTGGCTTCCCAAGTCCCCATCTCTGAGGGAAATATGTTTAGTTTATCATCTACTTCATAAAGTTCATTTCCTGGTATGAGCATGAATCTGGCTATAACCACAATATGGTGTCATCCACATGGCTGTAAAGAGTAAAAGTCCTCAACCACCCATCCCAGAAAAAGCATTTGCAAATGAGAGAGACCTTCATCCATGGCTGAATTCTCACCCCAATTCAATCACCAACACATGGATAATCTTCTGTCTTTCTATACACGTCCCACGTAGAAACCAAAAAGAAGCGAGGACTTATCCCTTCTCATGTGTCATTGGTGTCCTCAATAAAATATGCACTGTGCACCATGGGGGTGCAAGTAAGGAAATAAAACCCACAGAGACACATGAAACAGACATTATAATCACACACATTATACCTGAAAAAAAAAATCCTGGTGGTCTGTAATTTATACATTTATCAAAGCAATTATTACCAGGGACAAGAAATCTTGGTCATCTTGCAATGAGAACAGCTCTGCAACTGTTGTCCCTCACATCTTCCCTTGAAGGTCCCTAGAGTTGAATATTGAAAGTAAGTGAACCAATATAATTAAATCTAGCCTCTGAATGTTTAAAATAAAGCACCAAGAATTCCCCATGTTCCTTTCCCTCTCTTTATATTATTTCAGCCCTAATATGTTTGAAACATTCCATAATGTATTTAATTAAATTTAAGATCCATCATCACTTCAATATAACTTTTGCCCTAGCAGAAGGACTTCTGACCATCCCTCACCGAATTTAGCAACAAAGCTCTTGGTTGTAATCCATTTTTGGCCTGTTTCTTGGTTATTTTTCAGAGTAGGTTACATAATCTGAACAAAGATTCTTTTCACCAGGACCAGACAGTTTCAATCTTTCCCTGGACCTCCCAATGCAGGATGCTCCATAGCGGGGCAAAGGGATGCTCCAGGTAGCATCCTCAGAATCGATGTATTTTCTTCAGCTAGAAACAAACGAGTTATCTGCCATTCAACAGCAAGCTTGAAAGCGAAACAGACGACCTCCTCTTTTTATTACCTCCCATCCACATATAAACCAGGTAAAAGTATGAGACACTATCAAAAACACAGTAGAAGCAAAAGGGATGGGGGGGCATGGCTCAAGTGTTAGAGTGCCTGTCTAGTAAGTGTGAGGTTCTGAGTTCAATCCCCAATACAGACAAAAAAAAATATTGCTGGCCATAAACAAATATTTTCACCTGTCCCCTCCCACCTCTATCGTCACCAAAATCTCATATTCTTTTTTTATTACAATATTTTTATCAGGATATATTCCTCATATGAGGGGGGATTCATAGTGACAATTCCAATTAGGCTTATATCGTACGTTATTTACATTGTCCCCATCCTCTCCCACTCATCCCCCTCCCCACCCCACTTAAAACAATTGCAAGAGGCTTTTTTTCTATTTCATATAAATATATGCAATCCATCAACCATATACCATCCCCTTAATCCCCTCATTCACCCTCCCCCTCCCTCTAGCATCCACACACACACACTGTACCTATTTTACAGTCTTGCTTTTGTTCTTAATATTTAAGTTGATGTTCAAAGGGGTTTCTCAATGTATCTCTGCTGTGGATATTCTTTACTCTGATCTATTCAACCCCTTCCAGTGCTCTCCCTTACCCCTTTACCTCCCACCCCCGTTTTTCAACAGCTTTCAGTACACATCCTTCTATCCTCTACCTTCATATCTTATGTTATGTGGTATTACTGATGCTCTATCTTCCCTTTTCCTTTCCCTCTTTCCCCAAGTTCCATGGAGTAGTTCCACTGTTACAAGCATGTTCTACATCTGAGTTTGTATATGATCATGCTTCTTTTTGTGTATATGTTTATCTTTTGGATCGATCTTGCACATATGAGAGAAAATATGTGGCCTTTGTCTTGCTGAGCCTGGCTAAATTCACTTATCATGATGTCCTCCAATTGTATCCATTTACCTTCAAACCACATGTCATTATTCCTATGGCTGAGTAATGCTCCATTGTGTATATATACCACAATTTCTTGATCCATTCATCAGTTGTAGGGCATCTGAGTTTTTTCCATAGCTTGGCTATTGTGAACAGTGCTGCAATGAGCATTGGTGTACAGGTGTCTCTACTGTATCCTGACTGATGTTCCTTAGAGTAGATGCACAGGAGTGGTAGCACTGAAAATCCCATACTCTTAACAAAATAAAAAGAGCTCTCTAGGGCTGGAGGTATGGCTTAAGAGGAAGAGCACTTGCTTCACAAGTTCAAAGCCCTGAGTTCAAATCCCAGTACCACCAAAATAAAAGAAAGAAAGAACCCTCTAGAATAAACTATTTGGGTTTTTGTGATCTAGCTCACAATTTGCCAGGGGGAAAATTTAGCTGGAAAAAGCATAGATACCATTAAGTGGGATTCTGGATCAGTACATCTTGAAATGGATCTAGCTGCAGAGGCTATCTAGTCTTCAATTCTGAAAGATAAGAGAAAATGTGTCTTCACTTCTCTCCCTGTCCTTCTGTGGCAGCGTCTACTTGGAGGAAGCCTCCGGTGTGGGCGGCTGCTTGGCCTTCATGCTGACCTCCTCAACCAAGAGCCTGATTTTAGGCTGGCAGCCATGATTATCTGACACTAGCTTTTCAAGCAGCCCTGTACATTTGGTCAGAGCTGGCTTCATTTAAAGAGATTAATTTTGAGATTTGAAAGTCTCTCCACTTTCTGAGCTGTTTGAGCTGAGGTCACCGAAGTAAGTCTGCCACAGGTCCACATTCTTAACGAAATTCAGAAAATATTTTCTCTGGAGTGGTGGTCACTGCAAAGAAATGAAAAAGATTGATTTCTGGAGGGATTCATCTCTAAGGAGTCACCCAACTAAGACTTCAACCATTCCAGCTCTGAATTACTATCCCTGGAGTCTCAGTGGCTCACCTTTCCAGTAAGCACCTAGCTGTATGGTTCATAAAGAAACCTGGGATGAGGGTGCTCTTATGACTCCTGCTGTGACCCCAAAACCCCAAGGGAGTAAAACCACTTCTAACCAGCAAAAGCACTGTCAAAGAAGCATGTGTCCTAAAGGGCTTATTGAGAAAGCTCAGGGGCTCAGGGTCTTGGTCTAGATTTGGTTCCTCCAGAAATGCCTGAATTGTCCCTCTTCTCTTACCTGGCAAGGAATGGAACAACACTGAGCAAATGTTGAGAAGGACAGTCTATGATCCCCACACTCTCAGGTCAGGCCTGGGTGCTCTTTGTCTGCACAGGCAGGCATTGCCAGCTGTATGTCCTTATGCTAAACAACTGCACATATGTGGCGGAAGTGCCAGTTCACGATGAGGCACTCTGTCATAAGCAAACCAAATTACCAGTTCAGATGCTCAGAGAAAAAGGAGAGAGAAGGAAATGCAGAAGAATAAAAACTCAATCTGCAGCCTAACACAATTATGGGAGCCATAATCACAGGATGTCAGGAAGAAAATTCACTTAAGACAACACAGATGATGTGAGTTTTTGGGGAGGGTGCCCTGAGCGTGGTTCTGCTCGGCCTATCTGGGGGCACAGCCAAATGGACTCTCCATTGCTTTCCACAACATACATTTCCATTCTCAGCTTGATGTCATGGACTATGCTATCAACACCGGGAAGAGCCAAGTTCATACTCATTTCAAACAGCTGTCAACATGATGACCATGAACAGGGCTGGCTACCAACTACATGTGGCCAAATTGTCCTCACATCTACAGAATGGATGCATGATTTTCCTAAACACGCCCAAATTAGCTGCATGTTGATCAATACCCTATTTGCTCCTCACTGTGCTCCCCCTTTTCTTGTTTACTTCTCTTCCTTCCATAGTGAAACAGAGACATTCAGGTGAAAATTGGGATGGACACTGTCAATCACTTATCTGTTCTCCTCCAAGCTTCCTGCCCCCATCCCACTCTCCCAGCCTCTGTCACACTGCTGGGAACCACAACTGCACAGATCACTGCCAAAGTGTCCTGGCTCCTGACATAAGAGTTAATTTCTCTCCTTGGGGGTTTCTAAACCTTGTGACCATCTCCCATATACAAGAGAGCACCTAAACCCTCAAGTTCAAGTGGAGACTCTTAACACTTCAGAGATAAACACCTCTCAGTCAGACAAACTGAAAGAGTAGTGCCCTTGATCCTGCCTGCTAGCAATACCTTTTTGCCAAAGGAAGGGTTCAGATGTGCTTCTGATGAGGTTCAAGGAAAGACTTTAACCTTGTAAGTTCCAGTCGAGAGCACTGGCATCCTGTTCCGTGGGTTTTCTGCCCAGGGACCTCTGTTCTAGAAAGCTCTGTGGAAGGGCTTGTTTGGAGTAAACATAAAGACATCAACCTGTAGAGCTAAACCAAAAAAAAGCAACTTGCTAGCCACTTCAATGAAAAGATTCTAGTCCAAAAACTACAATGATGGCGAATTTGCAAGGATGATACAGATAAAGACAAGTAAAATTCTTTAGCTCATGACTTCTGAAAACCAAATTTCCTTTTCATCTTGGGTACAATGATGTCTTTCCTCAGCAAAATTGTCCTTTCTCCTCTCTTCTTTTCTCCTTCCTCCTGCTCTTTGGCAATAGACTTCATGAAAAGAATTCTCCCAGGTAGAGAAGAAAAGCTCTCTTCCCCTGGGGCTAAATGACTCCTCTAAGAAGAGCCAGACTTTAAACAGAAAAGGACAAGAGTCCTAGAGAGCCCAGGCTGACGCCTGCTCACTGCAGGGAGCAGAGAAGGAGGCTTGATGAGCAGAGGTAAAGCAGAGGGGGAGAACCAGGGTGCCATTGATTTTCCAGTTGGCCAGTGAGTGATTAACTTCACGTTATTAGCAGGTTATTAGGAGGGGCTTTGAGCACGGCCATCAGCACCTCCAAACAGGAATGTAACCAGGGCTCTAACCTCCCTATGACCCTTTTTAATGAGAAAGGCTTGACTTGAGTCAGCCAGAATCTGCCCTGGGGCACACAGGCCCCGTCCCCTCTCCTTCCTGCAATGTCCACATTCTACTTCTGAGGCTGAGGGTCATGTCATGGTGACAAGGACAGCAATGAATTACAGCACTTGTTTTATTTTAAAGATGGGAAAGTCCAACTCAAAAATAGCCTGACACTTTTTTAAATCTAGCTGTCTTTTCAGAAGACTATTTTTAGACTTCTTGGGAACATGGGTTTCCAAATGAATAGCTACAGAAATCAATCAGAAAGAAGGTTGATAAATTTAAAACATTCAAGACTTGCATTAACAACTTAAGTGTGAGTTACTAGTGAATAACAAATGAGCCCTGTATCCAAATGCAGGAAAAGGCCTTCCCTGACACCTTACATAACACAGCCTGTTTCTTGGGCTCTCTCACCCTGTGTCCTTTTGATTTTTCCCGCATTTTTTGTTATTTATTTCTTTGCAGTGCTGGGGATTGAACCCAGGACCTCATACATGCTAGGTACACAGTCTATTTCCCCAGTCTCCATGTTTTTATTTTATTAGCACCGTCCCCACCTGGGTGGATGTTCTGCCTTGTTTGCTGGCCAGAGTGTGGAATGGTGCCTGATACTGTTTAGGTACTCAAATGTTTTTGTTTGATGAGGGAATGAAAGATGCCTCTAGAAATTAATGTTAATAGATAGCATGATGAGGGAATGAAAGATGCCTCTAGAAATTAATGTTAATAGATAGCATCATACAGTTGAGATCACCTCCTCCAACCATTTTGTCTCACATATGAGAGAAGGCAGGTCTGAACTGGAAAAGTGACAACCCAAGGTGGGTTGATGATTGAGATTCCACTGAGCTCAGGTCTCTTCTGTGAGAACTATGTACAAGGACACTGAGAAGGAGTCCTGTGTGAAGTACCCAAGAGCAGATGGAGTCCTGGAAGCTTCCAGAAGGAAGCTGCTTCTACTGCTGCCCAGTCACATGAGCTTCTCTCATTCCCCCACTGGATAAACTCTTTGTTGCTTCAGGTTTTTCTTGCCATCAGACTCTCTCCCCCCATATCCTCATGTGATTTCCAGACCAGCCTGGGATGCACATTGAGACGCTCTCTCTCAAAAAAAGAATTCAACAAAGTCGTCTTCCATTCTCTCTCTCTCATTCTGTTTTTTGGTTTTTTGGTTTGTTTTTGAGATGAAATCTTGCTTTCTATTTAGTCCAGGCTAGCTTTGTACTTAGGAGCTTCCTACCTCTGCCTCCCAAGTACTGGAACCCCTCTTGCTTTTAAGCCAAGAGATCTTGAATGTTTTGTCTAATCGGTTCCTCATTTGCAGGAGAAAGTGAAGTTGTAAAAGCAGCTTTGGAGCAGGGTATGGTGGTACACATCTGTAATCCTAGCCCTCAGTGGCTGAGACAGGAGGACCCCGAGTTTGAGACCAGCCTGGGTTATATACTGAGCAAAATCCATCTCAAAAAACCCTTTTTAAAAAAGCAGCTTTGGTGTAAGTACTTCAACATAAGCTCTGGAAGCTGAACTAGGCAAAGCCAGAGTTTCCAGCACAGGGAAAAGGTACAAACTTTCATTTCCTTCAAAAAGATCATTTATTTTAGGTCTGATGCAGTAGATGAAGCAAAAACAGGACTGGTTTGAGAATGAGTGCTGTGTTGCTGAAGTCCCATTCTCAGTTTCATCACATGTAGGTATTAATCCTCACGAATTAACTCTAGATTCAGATAAGAGCACCTTCTGAAGGGTCATGCCATCTGTGGGGCTGTAGGTTCCTCAAATGGTATCATTAGAAACCATGACTGACTCATGGCTCCCATATTCTTCCTTAGATGCATGCTCTTCACAGCCTAGTTTTGGACACAGAAATGAATGCTACAGTCCCTATTTCTAATTTGCTTATAGCCAACTGTTTGCAAAGTGAAAGTGAAGAACTAGCATGGTATAACCACCTTATCTTAATCTTCCTTTATTTTTTTTCAGACTTAGGGGAGACGCACCCAGGCATAGTTAAAGGACAAATGTCACTGTAGATAGCTAATGCGTGGTGATAAGACCCCAGACACAAAAACTACAAGTAGAGACCTAAGTCTGCAAGATACAAGACACAGAAGATGTTCTACAAATTGCTTGCAAAACATTGCTATGCTTGTATTCTTGCTTGCTGTTTAAAAGGAAGTCATTTCAATTTCAGGGGCGGGGAGTACAGCATGGTGGTAGAGCAGCAAGGCCCTGGGTTCCATCTGCAGCACCCAAAATAAAACAATGAAAAGCCATCAGTTTCACACGGTGAAGGTTGATAAATGCTCAAGTGACCCCAAATGATCACCCAGGTTTTGGGTGCCTGTTCGCCTGAACTTTTAGGATAACCTTAATCATTAATGTCTGATCTACTGACCAAACATATTTTCATCCCATGCATGGCTCTTTATATTTTAATTTTAAAGGTTACAGCCTATTATGGCCTACTAAGAGAAACCAGGTCCCTTATTTCACTCATTTAGCCTTTGTTCATCAGTGTGAGCTTAGAAGGAAGCTGCTCCTGACTTACTAACCTCCAAGTTAAAGCTCTTTGGAAAACCTTCAGAATGTCATTCTCCTCCCCCAGAGTCAAATTGCTATATGTTTGAAAAGCGTTTTCAAACTGAACAAAACATTTTTTCCCTTCTGATTTCAGAGCCTGTGAATGCCAGAAGAAATTTAATTTTAAAAGGAACAAAAACATAACATCTTTTTCTAGTTAAATCTGAGCATCTGCAAGGCAAACAATGAATTTGTATGCACACACACACATACACTAAGAGCAAAGCTTGTGTGCTTGGTTTTATATCTGGACTAGAAGAGCCCTGAACCTTCAGGAGAACCCTGTCCTTTAGCTTGCATTTGCAAGACCAGGTGATTCCTGGGGACTTGATCTAGGGCATATCCAGCCCCCATCTCCCTAAGAATCCTACCCCTCACGTGGTGAACCTCTATTGTTCCCCCTCCCTATCTGGGCACCCACAGGAAGCCTTGGTGAGAGCCAACCTGGTGAAGTTGTGGATAGATTACCCAGGGGAAATCTTATAGGGGCAGATGCATTGTTGAAGTCAAGGCTTATGATCAAAAAGACTGGATATCCTAAAACACGCACCACTACCAATATTTTTAGCATCATAAAAATATCAAAATGAGAAGGACCCTATGATCATTTTGTTCAACCTCACATTTTACAGTTAGTCAAATTGAAGCTCGGACACAAATGTCATTTGACTAGTTATTATTAAATTCCAGACTACAACTGATTATACAACCTTAACTTCCAATCCACTACGAGCCCATCTGAGCCTGGCTGTTTCCCCATGAGGGTCTCTTACCCTATGTTACAAGTAAAACATGTACTATGAAGATAAATAAAGGGTGAGCAATTTTTACTTGGATTAGAAACCAAGTCTCATTCCTTGAGGGGGAATAAACCATATTTTGATTCAATTTTTTTAGGTTAAAATATTCATAAGTCTTTCCCAATACCATTCCTCTTTCTTACATACTCATTACGAGCTATAAGTCTTGGCTAATGTTCCATCAAAGCATTTGCCAAAAGCAGGATATAAATGGCATATTGTAATCATTGTAAAGACAGACAGGTAGATAGATAAACAGAAGGATAGATAAAAGAGGTAGGTTATTCTGAAGTCAAATAAGATGGGTTTAGGAAACATTTTTTCATAATTTTTCATCATTTTATTCATGTGGCTTACTCTTTATAAAATGAAAAGTAAAGTGAACATGTTTAATACATCAAAAAGACAAAGTGTATTTGAAATAATCAAGGGAAAAAGCTACTACAGAGCACAGAGGTTGCAGGATTCCAGCATCATATAGTTATGAGTTAAAATCTCACCCTACCCTTTGGCTATGTCAGCGTGGCTGGCTTATCACTGTATTTCCTCACCTTTGGAATGAGGAGAAAATCAGGCCAGAGCCACATGTCCAGCATCTGTCAGGATGGTTTTCGTTGCACACAGAGCTTTCTTTGTCTTGAGTGCTGGCCTGTAGTCTATACTCAGATGTGGAACGTTCACACTGGGCTGCGGTGTGAACGCATGCAGCTTATGTTCGTACACTTTAAATGTCATTTAATCACAAGCAGTTGTTCTGTGCCTTCTTCTTGCAAATTATTTGTTCCAGAGAACAGGAGCTGCACTCAGCCCAGCAAGGAGAGAACTAGGTTGGGCTGACAGTCAGGGAAGGCAAGAGGCCCAAAAAGGGAAGGCTGGCCCCCTGGAGCCAGGGTCAGGAAGCCTCAGTTTGCCCAGTGCCCTCCAGCCACTGTGCATAGTCACTGAGGCCAGTGGACCAAAGTGCCTGGCTGGCCGCTGGTGACAGCTGAGTTTGGAAGGAAAAGAATGGATGCCAAGGCTGGTGTCTTGAGGCAGGGCCCTCTGACTAAAGGGGGTGACCCTGCTGCCTCCCTGGGTTCACAGAGGCCACAGGTGGCCCTCTGGGGAAGCCCCACCCTGCACGCAAAAGGAGAAAGAAGACAGCATTGGGTTAATAACACCAGGTTTGCCTTATAATTTTCAAGCTTTCAAAAAACTCCACTGGCCAAAATAGTGTGGCCTCTCAGTTGTGACCTGATAAGAGTACTTCACCATGGAAGCTTGTCCTTCTCCTCACCAGCACAGAGGACCCTTCCCAATCATGACATGCAATTGCAGAGCCACCATGGAACTTAAGGCCCCTTGTCCCTCACTGAGGCTGGACAGGCCTGGCACGCAGGGAAGATGGGGCACCCAGCAGTCCCCTACAGGTCAAAGCTCCACCTTCCTAGAGGGACAAAGGGCCCATTCCTCCTCACACCTTCTTTTCCACTTGCTTGATTATAAAATGGGATAAGGAAGTAGAGCACAGGCCAGGAAGAAGCCCTTAGGACTAGCAGGCAGCCTTCTTCCACCTCCAGCTCTGTGACAAAGGTACCAAAACCCCTCACCATCCTACGAGGTCCCTGTCATGCTCTGGTCTTCTGGCTGAGTGTAGAAAGATTGGGTGGGGACACACAGGCTAACGAGTAGGGATGGGGTGTTCACAGCAGAGCAGACACCTGGAAGGAGGATGTCTAGAAAGTGTGTGACGTGACAGCCATACGTATAGGGCACTTGAACTGACACTGCTATGCTGGATGGAGCCTTTCCAACCCAATGGGTAAAGCACATTTCTGAGTGTTGGATTAGGGAAAGTTTAAGGAAAATGTAGCCATTAGAGGTGACGTAGTGTGATGGAGAGGAACAGTACTGGGGGGATGGATGGGACATGGGAGTGGGGGTGGGAGTGGGGAGAACAGTAGGGAAAAAGTGGGGGCACATTTTCCAATCAATATCATTTTTTTTGGTTTTTGTGAGACAGGGTCTCGTTCTACAGGCCAGACTGGCCTTTCAGTCCTCCTGCCTCAGTCTTCTGAGGGCAGGGGAATCCAGGCTGCAAGGCATCCACTCATCATCTTTAAAAGAGAAGGGGGAGGAGTCATTTTTCAGGTAATGGTGGTGCTAGAAAGGCTAAATGTATTTTATTCACCACATGAGTTTTAAGGCTTTTTTAAAAACTTACACTAAAACCAATACTGTTCCTCATTGTATTTAAAGCCAAACTAATACACTGAGTGTAACATAGACACCCTGACTTAATATTTAACTCAGGCTAAATTACGGATTCTACTTCAGAGGGATGGGCAGAAATCCTGACGCCTAACTCCATTGTCTTCGTGCGTGTTACAGAGGACCACGACCTGGCCATTGTTGACTCTGCTTAAAGACTCATTAATCTCAAGCAAGAACCAATTTAACAAGCAGGGCAGTCTTTTGAAGTGACTGGCGGTAGCAGTTTAAACAGAGATTAGGAGATAATCACATTTAAAGTCATCTTTGGGCAGTAAAATTGACCCAGGTGCAGGGGTTGTGAATTACAGGGACTGGGGTAGGCATTTCCCCTCACTTCCCTACCCGGGTGACTGACTCCTTGTGAGTGGGCAGCCTGCACACATCAGGAAAACACTATTTAGACATGTTACCACAAAATTCACCCTTCAACCAATGCATGGGGCTTCTTTACAAAATGACAGACCGAGCTCTACTGCAGTGCGACACTGTCTGGGCCATGAGGCACAATTTAAACACACACTTTGCGCCAGCATTGTGCTGTAGGAATCAGCTGGCTAGCTGTGAATAATCAGAATGGGAGCTGGGAAAAGCCATCATTTGACCTGGAGCTCTCCAACCTAAACTAACTTGCCTTGGAAGAGCAGGCTCCAAAAGGGCCTGTGGGAGGAACTTATGTGCTGTGTTGGATTCTTTATTGCCAAGATCTGCCATGTACCAAAAAATGGAATTTATATTTGTCAAACAATTAATAATTTCCTTTTAAAGTGTTCCTTCAGTCATGATGAATTCTGACCTTGAACTGGTGATCTTCCTGATCTAGTCTCCTAAGCGCTGGGATTACAGACATGTGCCACCCAGGCCTATGCGAGGCAGGATCTAAATAATTAAATATCATAAGAACAGAGCAAATGAGACTTCCATGCCTCCAGGATCATTTGTGGAATTAGTATTCTACAAAAAGGTGAATCATTTATTGATGGAGACTTTGCTTCATGCTACAAATCTGGGCACCATCAGTTTCAAAGAAATTCCCTCTAACCTTTTTAAGATACAGCAGTGTAACATTTTTGCTTTTGTTTTTGTGGTGCTAAGGGACTGACTCCAGTGCATGCTAGGCAAGCAGTCCACCACACATCAATTTAACTTTAAGGTTTTAATTTTGTTTGGTAGAGCTGCCACCTTGCCAGAGTGGAAGTCAAGAGATCAGATACTCCTTTGGAAGGTGACTCATCTTGAAGTTTCTACCCCTCCTTATGGGAATTTAATCACAGAATGCAGTTCAGACTCTCCTGTCCTGATGTCCGAGATTCTTCTGAACCCAATGTTAAAAATCTCGATAGGGAATAGAAGAGGAAAATGATTGATGTCTTTCTGCTCATTTGACAAAGGCCTGTCTCAATTTTCTGGGATGAAATGCCTTTGGCTTGTCAACAAACATAGCTAAAAGACACCCAAGTAGAACACAGGATTAATAAAGTCATAAGGACAATCCTGAAGCACAGCCAAAGGAATCGAAGAGAACTTTGGGCACAATGCATCAGGTCCCTGTTTTAACACTGAAGAGAAGAAAGTGCGTGTTCTTCATGCTCTTAGCTGTGTTTTGAGGAACAGCCATGAGGGTCCTCTCCAGCAGAGGAGGCCTAGGGGCAGGTCCAGACCTCCTGTGCCACTTAAGCCAATACTGGGCAAATAATCTAGCCTCTCTGTACTTCAGCTTCATGATCTGCAAAATGGGCCTGGTAGTTACTACTTCTCAGGGTGGCTGGTGAGATTAAATGAGGTGAAATATACAAAGCACCATTACAGTGAGAGTCACATGTACGTGTACACACATGCACACCCACACACGAAGGGCTCAATATATGACATGGCTTTTGCTATTTTGAAATATTACTGTCTCAATCTATAAAATGATACTAACCTATTGTAATGAAATCCAAATAAGATAATGAACATAGATGCCAATAAATGTAATAAAAGATGAAGAGTAGGAGGCAGAAACAATGATGACTCAACAGAGCACAGTTAACATAACCATAAATTCTGCTAAGCTACTTCTGACTGTATGAGTCACCTCTAATATTACATTTATTTTTAAAAGCAATAAAACCCATGGAGGCAAAGCAGGAAGTTCGAGACCAGCATGGGCTACCTGAGAGACTCAGTCTCAAATAAATAAAAACAACAAAAGCCAAGCCAATAAAACCTGCTGGATCTTGATCCAATGACAACTGTTAAATTAACAGAAAATTTGACAAGAGGTTTGGCTGTCTGGAACCAGCAGCTCCAAAAAGTTTTGGGAGAGATAAGGTGTTTAAAGACTTGAAGCTCTCTGCCCCTCATGCCCTTAACATTTCTGACTCCTCACCTCTTAAAGAGGCAGTCACTAATTTAAGGATGTCCCTTACATGAACAAGCTGCCCCAGCAGGAAGCTGATTGCCTTGGGGCTCACGTAGTAGAACCTCACCATTTTCCTCCTGACCCCCAACAACACAGGGACCTTCCCTTCCTTTTACTCTGCCTCCAACACTGGAGCCAAACCAAGTGTCGTATCTACAACCAAGCACAGAGCACTCCCTCCCAACACACACAGGGCACACAACCTCTTCCTCCCTCCCCTCTCTCTCCCTGGGGAATGGCGAGTTTCTGTTCACCTGGAACTGAACTGGCAGGAATCCCATACCACCACACCCTGCCGTGCTGTGGTGACTGATATAACGGACCACACAGAGCAACTACACAACCAGCTGGGGCCCATCCCAGCCATGCAACCACTTAAACATCAAATAAAGGTCGCACCCACTTAAACATCAAAAAACAGGACAAGGTGCACATTCGCACTCAAACATTGCTCTTTCCTTTCCCAGACAAAGCTTTTAACTACTCACTTTCTGACAAAACACTTGTCTACCTGCCTCAAACCGGCATCACTTTGACATGAGGAGCCCAAAGTGTGAAATAGCAACCAATAGTTGGTTGGACAATCAGAGAGTCCCCAACCACAGACTCCGATCAAGTCGAAGATCTTCTTGTCCTTCAGCCTCAGTGGGGATTACCTGGCCTTGTGCTGACTATGCATTTTGTAAGATATTCCCGGATGTTAAAAGTTCTTCATATCATCTGCCCACTCAACTACCATAAAATGAATTTTTTGGAGGAGGAGGGGCATAGATACAACATATAGTTATATTCGAACATGTTTTATATAATATATATGCATATATACACTAATCAGAAAAAAAAAAAGAAACTCAAGCATCATGGGTCTTTCAATTTTGAGAAGGAGGGCTTCTGGTTCCTTCTCTCTCCTGCCATCCCCTCCCCCGCAACAGCTCCAGCAGACTCAGAAGCAGCTTTAAGGGGAGAGGGGCAACTGGACCAACATCCAACATTCCCTTTAAGATTTGTAAGGTGTGTATGTTTTTGCAAATTCTTCAGTCATCCTACTTAAATAAATAAACTTATTTACTTATTTTTGATTATACTTTTAGACAAAAGCTACACTTCAGAAGAAGGCTGGGTGGGAAACAGGGATAAGGAAAGGAAAAATGGCTTGTACTTTTAGACAGAAAAGGACAACCTTCAGGAAGAATATATTAAATAAAGGTAAGCCCACACTGAAAAACTGAGGGACTTCATACGAAAAGCAGTTAAGATCCAGCAACTCTGGGCCCACTTTTCATCATGGTGGCTACAGCAGCCCAGATGGCTCCCTAGTGCCCCCCACCACCCTGTGTCCATCTAATGAATGACTCCCAGGAGACCCCTGTAACCCTCTCCTACCCTCCTTGCACAGGAGGGTGGTGTTGTACTTCTCTTCCCAGGCCAGGAAAACATCTGATGACCTCTAACCTAGTCCACTTATTTTACATCTGAGAAAAACAAAACCCAGGATGAGATGTTACTCAAGTTTGCCTAGTGTCTCTACACCTAACCACAAGCTTCTGAACTTGACTTTGGAGTAGAATACCGAGGCAGGGAAGCCATCTTGCCCCTAAAGCTTCCTCTGCCAGTTACATAACCTTTGACTCTGGAATTGGTTGGCCTTTCATTGGGGGTTTTGTGTATCACAGCTACGCCTGATACACTAGAAATTTCCTGTACAAGGACACCCTTGTAAGTTTTGATGTCTTGAATGTAAAAGAGTAGTTGCTTTCTACTGCTTTGAGTTATTAGTCAACAGCCTCCAGTGTTAGGTTCTGGTTAAGTTTTTACTAAAATGGCCTCTCAGGATCATGTATTTCATACTCCCACATGGGTTCTAGAAAGTTCTTTTTTTTTCTGCTCATCACTTCCCCCTTTAGTTTTATATACTGATGGGCAGAGGTACATCGAAGTACATGAAATCACAGGTCTGGTTTTAGATTGGGCACCAAATCCCACTCTATGTGGTTAAAAAAAAAAAAAAAAAGAACATATATAAAAGAACTCAGATACCAAAGCAGGCAGTGGTCTTAGAAGCAGCAGTAGCTAGCAAGCACTGATAAAAATACTTACAACCCATATCACGACAAGTCTTCTGGATAAGTAAGGATCAATGTTCCACTGAGTGAATGGCAGAAATGTGATGTAGAACACTTCTTGACCCAAAGCGGCTGAAAATCGGAACAGGTAGTAGTAGAAGTAGTTCTTCACAATGTACTTCTGCACGTAAGTCTGAAAGACAGAAGTTAAAAGGCTCTGTGAGTTCATTGGGCATGTGACTGGGGCAAGTTTGAAACACCCTTGCCTAAAACTGGTGGGGCTAGATCGCCAGCTCTTTCCTTAATGTATAGTGACCGTCCGTCTACCTTGCTGTTGAGAACCTGTCAGCCTCAATTTGTCCACTCAAGCATGGAAGACATTAGTTCTTTGTAAAATTGAGAAAGTAACATCGAAGGCAGAAGTAGCAGCCCAAGGAACATAGAAAAGCCAGTCTTTTTCCTTGTGTATACAGAAGGCTAGAAACCTGAGGGAGGCTGGTGTGTTAGGACCCTGCACAGGTTCTTGAATGTGGCGAACAGAACAAAGCCTCACTTAAAGATGTCCTTGCCTTGGTACCTAGAACCCGTGAATACATCACCTTATGTGGCAAAAGGGACTTTGCAAATACGATGACATGGGTGACCTTGAAATGGAACACCTGACTGGGCTCAGTGTAATCATAGGATCCTTAATAAGATGGAATAGAGAGGCAGAAATGTCAGTCAAAAAACAGTTTAAAGATGCAGTGCAGGTGGGTGTGAGAATGGAGAAAGCAGCCAACGAGTCAAGGGCCAGAATCTAATAAAAGCTTGAAAAAGCAAGGAAACAGATTCTCCCCTTGTGGTTCTGTAAAGAATATCTTGGTTTTAGCCAGTAAAATCCATTTCAGACTTCTGACTTCCACAGTTTTAAGAGAATATATTCCAGTGGTTTGAAATCACTAAGTTGTTGCGATATGCTACAATAGCAATAACAAATACGAAGATGGAAAAATCACTTGCCTATGGACTCCAGTTATTTTATTTTGTACTGGGGTTTGAACTTAGTACCTCTTTGGGCCACACCTTAGCCCTTTTTGCTTTATTTTTATTTTTCAGATAAAGTCTCAAGCTTTCATCTGGGCTAGCCTGGAACCATGATTCTCCTACTTCTACCTCCTGAGTAGCTGGGATTACAGGCATGCACCACAAGTAGCTTGTTTTTGAAATAGGGTTTTGCTAATTTGTTTTTTGTCAGGGCTGTCCTTGAATCTTGACCTTCCTATTTCTACCTTCTGAGTAGCTATGGTTACAGATGTGAGCTACCAAGTTTGGGCCTAGTTCACCATTTAAACCAGAGGAATAAAGTCACATCACCACAGAGATGGGTATAAGAAGTACAATGAGTTGCTCGTGGGCCCTGTTAGAATGCACTGGCTGTTTTGTCATCCTTCCCCTCCCAATTCTCCTAAAAATGGAGTGGGGGAGGAGACAAAAAGACCCAGGGATTTAAAATGGAGTGAGCAGACATGCTAAACCATTGTGAACACCTTACTTATTACATTAGTAATAAGTTAAAAACGAAAATATTGTTACCCTATTAACTGAATCAAAAAACTAGCTTTTAGGGAGAGAAACAGGGCCTAGACTGGCCTCAAACTCTTGATCCTCCTGCCTCAGCTTCCTGAGAGCTGGGATTAGGGTGCATACCACCACAGTGTGTTTAAAAGTAGATTTTAATGCTATTGAAAGTAGTCACAAACTTTGTAAAAGTAAAATGAAAATGAAGTGCTAATACTGAAAGGGGGAGGGGAAAGGCAGTACTGCAGCAGGGTGACTTTGCAAAGACCTTTGTAGGTATGGATTTTTGTTTTGTTTTAAACAAAGTCTGGGGAATTCAGAAGAAAAAAAAAAACTTGTTTGTTCTGTGAAATTTACCCCATGCCTGTGAGGTCCAGCACCTATGCTGGACACTAGGAAGGTTCAGAAGAGTCAAGTATAGTAGGGGCTCTTAGCTGGTGAGGGGTGTGAAAGAGAATAAATGGAATAAATGTCTAAAGAACCAATATTGTGCTTGAGGCCTTGGAAGAGCCAATGATACTTCTATATTGAAGGGATACAAGAGATGACCTTGGCACTGTAAGGTTATAACTAACTATACTCCAGGCTGCTGGCTGCCTCCCAAGCATGTTCTCGCAGAGGTTCTGGATTTCATTCTAGCCTTCCCCTCCCCCACCGAGCCTTGTGACACAGGGGAAAGTCACCAGTGCCTTCTGCTCCAGAAGTGGATCTGGATTCATCTAAACAAGTCATGGTAAGTTTGAGAATGCAGCCTGCAGCCATGCAGTGCAGTGGACCCCCCCAGAGATGGTTACTCGTGGTTGGGGGTGGGGGGGAGGGTGCATGGTATAAGCTGAAAGGGTGTCTCTTATCCCGGATGAAGTTTACTTCTAAGTTGAAGTACAGAGTATGACAACAGACTTATCCTAAATAGGAAAGACAATAATGTACAAAATGAGTCAAATAAAGAAGGCTATAGTTTTACCTCTATTTGCAAAATAAGGGTAAGAGGTAATAAATGTCACATGCGTTTCTGTCTCTAGAGCAGAATCGTGAACTTCCTGATGTAAGATCTAATCTCTGCAGACTCTGTTTTATAAACATACACCCAACAGGCCTGACCTTGACCATAACTATGTCAAGAGTCTGTTTTTACATAAGGGTTAATTATTTATATTCCTCAGCTAACAGGTATACTTGTAATCTCTCCTGCTTTGAAGATTATCAAAGAGAGATTTTGCAAAATTCTAACAAGGGACAGAGCTCTCACCTGTGTCATTTTGTGGTACCCAAGTGTTATATGACATTATAGATATTCAGTGACAATAATTTCCCTATGGTAGAGATTTTACTGTGACCAAGTTCAACATCTTAATCCTGGTAATAATTGAAGAGACCATGAAGGATGACAACAAACTGCTTCATTGTTACATATTCCTAACGAATTATCTTTAGACATGCTTTTACAATCTCTCAGGAATTCTCTTTTTAAGAGAATTAAATATTTTAAGAGAGTTAAAGACACTCTAAGCCGTTTTAGGGACAGAAGAGCCAAAGGTAAAATTTCAAATACCAGCATAGACATAGGACACTCAAAGGACTCCTTAGATGTCTCCGTATACATGATTAAATAGCTTGAGAACCAATATTAACCACCAAATGCTGGGATTATGGTACCCAAGTAAAGAGGGCAATCGTTGTCTTTTCACGAAAAGAACCTCAGTTTCCCCTGTAGGAAATCTCAGAGCTCGGGGCTTAGGAAACAAGAAGAATTTCATTTTGGGTGTATGCATTAGTCTCATGATGGGAGAAGCAGCAGGAGTTAGAGACAGAAATGGTGGGGAGAGTGGAATGCAGTGCAAGCCAGGGTAACAACTAAGAGAAGGGGACCCAAGTCCCAGACACTATTTCTAGGTTCCCTGCCTGGCCATAGACAAGGGGCTGATGGCCCAGCTTCTGAGGCAGTGTCTCTAGAGAACCTGCTCAGGAGAAAAGATTAGCCACTAATCTTTGAGATAAAAGAGGAGGAGAGCATGGACCACTTAGTGGATGGACAGCCACTCTTAAAATGCTTTGGAGGGGAGAGGAAAGTGTGTAGGCAGGTGAATGTAGTAGAAATATTTTGTACTCATGTATGAAAATGGAAAAGTGAGACCAGTTGAAACTATTCCAGGAATGGGGGAAAGGGAGATAAGGTAGAATGCTGGAGGGGTGAATTCAACTATGAAATATTCTAAGAACTTTGGTAAATGTCACAATGTGCCCCAGTTCAACAATCATATGATAAAAAAAGTGCTTTGGCAGCTCACCCTTTGTCTGACTTCTGAGCTGTGATTCCACCCCACCCCTGCTCACTTTAATAAGTTTGCTATGCCTGTTTCTGCTATTAAAAAAAAAAATCCAAATGCATCTTAGTATGCATTTCCTCTGTCACACAGCCAAATGAAGTGTCTGGTAAGCAAGGCATACAATGGAAATTACCCACATATCCATTATTTCTGACATTCTCATTAGTGTATCTCATTTATGGGTTTGTTTTCTTGAAAGTTTTTTTAAAAAAGTGTTTCCATAGGGTTTCTTGAGATCTTGGTCTGCTAACCCCATCTCCCCTATTTGGTCGTACACTCTCCAGATGCACATTCTGCTAAACTGAGGTGTCAGCACTTTAGCCGTTCCGCTGGAGGAGAGCTGCCCCAGTTTGAAGACACCAGTGTTCTGCAGGCTCTACAAGGTTGCCTTCAATGTGTGAGAATCAGGCAGGAGAGGGAGCTATCAGACTGACTGCACCACATAGAGCAAGTGGGGAGAAGTATGACTTCTTGACTCAGCTCTGCCACCAACACCTGAGCAGGGTTTGTTTTCTAAACTCATGCTGGGGAATCCTAGGTGCAAAGGAAATAGCCTGGGTCAGCGCCACTGATTCAGACAGCAGAGGGGCCAGTGTCCAGCAGACTTGGCAGCTGGCCTAGCCTTTGAGCTTCCAAAGGAGGAATGCAAAGAATAGCTTTCAGTCAAAACAATGTGTGACCTTGGGGAAAGTCTTGCCTTCCCTCAACAGCCTCAATTAGAAAAAATGCGAAGGATAGAGTAAGATTAGTTCAGTTGCTTCCTTTTTCTTTTTTCTGTTGAGCCAGGATCTTGCTGTGTATTCCAGGCTGGCCTTGATCTGTTGATCCTTCTGCCTCAGTTTCCCCAGTGCTGAGATTACAGGCGTGCCATATCATGCTTGGCCTCAATTGCTTTTTAATTGAAAAAAAAAACAACTGGGAAAAGTCTCATTAGATAAAATGTTGCCCCAGTGCCTGTTATATGACATGACTGAAAGTTTGTCCTAATTGGTGCAAAGTGAGGAAGGGCTGGGGAACCCCATCTCAGAATACAACTTCCACAGTCCTCAGCTGCATCTGTCAGGCCAGTTCAGCGGTCAGTTTGGAAACTGCTCACCTTAATTGCTCCCAGACCTAGATATCACCTTCCTGCAATTAATCTTTGGCTTTGAGCACAGAGGCTAGAAGTATTCCAACCTGGAGGTCTTTAAGGGATTTTTATCAAACTCTGGACCAACGTTGCTGCAAGGAAATATTACTTATCTCTATTTTTTTTACGTTAGAGCCATAAATATAAGTTATCTGCTGGAGGTCCAGTTCAAGCTACTCCACTATCTCAACACAGCCGGAAGGAGTTCACATCCGGGAAGATAGTCATCTGTGACTCAAAGAAGCCACTTTAATTAGAGGCAGTAGAAGAGCTCATTGAGAGATGAAATCTACACAGACTTGTTTTAAAATGACTTTAAGACCTAAAGCTCTATTACAAACAATATCCTTCATAATGGTTTGTCAAAGGACAAAAATTATAATTTAGTTTAAAGGTCTTAATTGGTTTTATTTTTTATTCTAGAGTCAGTCAACAGTTCATTCCATAAAACAGAAGGAATGTTCTGATATGCCCAGCAGAAGAGGTCAGTTTTTAGAAAGGAGATGGCTTCATTATCATGCCAGTTGAAACTGGTCTGTTTGGGGCATTTTGCTGTTCTTTTTCTAACCCTGATTTCTCAGAATGTCAGATAAACAACTGCTTTTCAGTTGTGACACATTAGCACAAGTGACTACATTTTGATTTTTACTCTGCTCTGCTGGACTCAGAGCAGGAGCTTCATCCAAAGCAAAGGCCTTCTGTAAATTTTATTTAACAGGCGTGGCTGCAGAGGAGGAGTTTTATAGATTAATGAGCAGGAAGCAAAAGGGTATGGAGTGGAGTGACCTGGAGAAAGAAAAGAGCTCAGGGAGAGGACAGGCCCTAGGGCCAGGTGGTTAGGACCCTGGGTGCAGGAGGCAAAGGGTCTCAGCTTGAAGCCAGGCTGCCCTACCTCTTTCTGCCTAAATAATATCACACCAATGATATGATCTCCTTGATCCTCAGTTTCCCCACCAAATGGGCATAATAACGGTATATGCCACATGACGATGCTGGGAGGATTAAGTGGGACGGGGTTGATGATGTATGTGAGGAACTCACATTGAAGCCTGGCAAATAAATTTCTCAGTAAGACCTAGCTGTTAGCTATGATGATGGTGGTGGTGATGGAGGACAGAGGCAGTGAGGGATTCTGGAAAGTGCTTCTCACTTCCAGTGTACACATGAACCATCTGGGTTCCTGTTAAAATGCAGTTCTCTGTGTGTGTATGGTACGAGGGTCTGACCTTGGGGCTTTACACTTGCTAGGTAGGCATTCTACCACGTCAGCCACTCCACCAGTCCTAAAATGCAGGTTTTAAGGCAACTGAGCTGCCTCAGGGCTGAGAAAGCTAAGGGGCTCCCTCTAATGCTGCCATGTTGGTGGCCCAAGGGCCACTCTTTGAGTAGTAAGGAGCAAGGGCACCCTAGTGAAGGATTTTAAACCACAAAAATGAGGCTTTCATATTTAGTCCTCAGAGTTACAGGAAGCAACAGCTGGAGTTAAGCATAAGATATTGCGACCAAAGCTATAGCTGAAAATACGGGTGACAAACCAGAATGGCACCATTGGTAAAGTCCATGTGGGGTCCTACAACAGCCCAACTGAGTTTAGATAGGCACCTGAACCACAGAAGGTACAAAGGGAAGAGCACATACAGTACAGGCCCCACTCAGATAGCAGTCTCATCAAACAACCCAGCTAATTAGCAGAATAAAATGAGGCATCTCAGGGGCTCCTGGCCTTGATTTGGGAGAGGTTTACAGACATTCCTGAATGACAAATCCCCAATTAGTTAAGCAGTCATGAAGTTTGAAAAGAATTCCTACCCTCTCAGGACATCATGATACAGAAAAACAAGCCTCATTTCTCTAAAAAGGACTTTTGTCCCACTGTCAGAATCCTGGCTTAGAAAGGAAGTTCTCAGATCTCTGCAGGAAGGAACATCTGTCATTATGGCCTCTACCAAAATGGTAGGCAACGTTTAATTTTACATTAACTTAAAAAAAAAAAAAGAGACAAGTATCATATTAAGATCAATGACTTTAGAAATTCTAATCTTTTTATTTTTTTTTTTTAACCCAACCTGGCTGGGAAATTCTTTTCTAGCTACATCTTGAATAAAATACAACACACATTCAACCTAGATAGGCCAGCATGTTATTCCCATTAGCTCATGAAGGCCATCCTTTTTGTCACATGCTGACCTAAGATCATTCTCAAGTTAGGTAACTTCAGACACTTTGAATTGTGGGAGGAGATGGGAATCAGCCTATGGCCTCAGATAGACACTTAGGGAGACAAGGGCTCCTTGGTAAAATTCCTCCTAAAGTCAGAGTGGTGTCTCCAAAGACAGGAGATTAAGGACTAAAACTGTACTTGGCTGAGTTTGATGACTGTCATACTCTGTATATTTTCAGCGAGGATTTCTATCTATCACTTAGGGATCAGGAAGGGCAAATCTAAGGAATGTGACACCTCTCTCAACAGAACCTATACTTTACAAGGCTTCGGTCCCCTCCCTCTTTCTAAGAGACTAGGCTTTAACAGAATGTCCTTACACACCACAGAGATGGAATATTTGTAAAATAAACTCTCTCTCCACGCTATTATAAGACACCAAGTAGCATGTGAATATACCAGGTGCAAACCCAGCAGGCTCATCATTAAAACTAACTGGAAATGGCAAATCTCTTCCAAAGAGAGACCATGCTTCCGTGGACCACTTGTTTACACTTCAGTGATGGGAGATGGACAATACACAAATTCATTTTATTTAGCAATAAGTGCTATGAAGACAGCAAAGCAGGCTACCATGCTTCAGAGTGAGTTACCTGTGTCCAGGGATGCTCTCCAAGTGGGAGCCAGGTAAGTTGAGCCCTGGCTCTGTTGGGACTTATGAGTCAGAGACAGAACCCTTAGTAAAAGGTCCCCAAGCCGGAAGCACCTGTGTGTGCTGGGACATGGCAAGTGTGAAAAAGAAAGATAGTGATGAAGTGAGGGGCAGAAGCTAGATCAAGACAAGACTTGAGATTCAGGCTGGGAGAGGCAGTAAATTGCCGAAGGGGTTTAAAAATGAGTGGGACTTAATTTTCTCTGGTGAGACTAAAACTCGTTTTGCCTGGAAGTAGTAGGGTGAACCCCTGCTTTAATTCTTTTATTTTAATTATTATTTTTTATGTTTGATGGAGAGGACTGAGGATATAGCTCAGTGGTAGACAGCCCGCTTAGCATGAAACTTGAGTTCAATCTCCAGGACCAAAAAAAGTAAGTAAATTAAAAGAAGAATAAATTAAATTAAAAACCATCATTAGCCATATTGAACTTAGAAGCCACTGGGACAAAGACATGTCACTTTTACCACGAAGCATACATGTGCTATCCCAAAGTCACAACTCTGTGTACTATTATGCTCCCACCCCTTTTGATTACCCTTATATTTTTTAAGATTAGAAAATCAAGACTTTCCAACCTATACAGAAAATTGGTAATTACTAAGAAAGATCGACGTTGTCCCTTGAAGGGGAAAACAGAAGGAACGAGAATGTGCAAAGGTTTCTTCTTTCATCTTTGAGTCCAGCTAGAATTACAAACTGAGCAACCTAACTGATGTCTGCTCTGAGCTCAAGCTCGGGTGGTTAAAATTTCAGGATGGTGAGACTGAAAGTCAATAGAATGGATGGATGACTTCTGCGAAGAACAGTCTGAAAGGGAACTCTAATCACTTGCGTCTGCTTCGTTGCATTTGAAGGGATCCTAGGTCTGGGCTAAGAATAGGAGGACTGAGCCTAGCATGTTGTATGTGACTGTGGACTGTGAGTTGTAGCCTTTTGCACAAGCTCAGCATGGGTTTCCTCCACAGTCCATCAGTTCTCAGCTCATCCTCTGAAAGTCTGATATCTTCTCTCAGTTTTCCTCAAGGGCCAGAGTTTATGTGGGGTGTCATCAGGAAGGGTCAACCAGTACTATTGAGGGGAATTCTCAGCATTGTGAGACAGTGGGCCACAGGGCCCAGGATGGTCCACCTGAATCTAGAATTGGGGCTTGAGGCTACACAAAACACTGCTTCACCACTGCTTTTAAAACTTTGAGCCTGAAACACTCAGCGTTTGCTTAGGAAGCAAGTCTAAGGACAGGACAGGGAGAGGGATGGAGGTGAGCATCTCCAGAGGACAAAAATCACAGGCTTCAGAAACCAGAGACCTGGGTCTCAGCTACAGATTTCCCTCCACATACCAGAAGGGCAACAGGAGGTGACACAGAGAACAGAAATAACCACTGCCATTTTTAAAGGGAGGGAGAGAGAGAGACAGAGAGAGAGAGAGAGCCAGCTGCCTTTCAATTCCCAAAATGTCTTAAGAACTGAACTGTTTTTCAAAACATTTTGGATCCGCTAAAACCCAAAACACATTGCACCAAACATTCTTCCATTTAATTGTTAAGCCCTCATGTGCTCAGGGGGATTTTTGCTGCAGATGTTTCTAATTCGTTTATATTAACTTATCAAAATGACATTTGGAAGAGCTGTATGATGTTCAAGAGGGAGTCTTATAAACTTGGGTTCATTAGTTCTAATCCAGGAATTCCACCTCACCCCCCACCTGACCCCAAGGCACACACACACACAACGCAGAACATGGAAGAGTTGGTTCAGTCTCTTCTAACCTGCCAGCATGCCCCTGGGCGTCTGAATTTCCTTTAAGAATTTTTTCCCCCAGTGCTAGGCATCAAACCCAAGGCTCCCAAGGCAAGAGTTCACCATTGAGCTCAATCCCAGTCCTCAGAAACTTCTTTCCTTCCTTCCTTCCTCCCTCCTTTCTTCCTTCCTTCATCCCTCCCTCCCTCCCTCCCTCCTTCCATTCCTCCCTTTATCCCTCCCTCCCTTCCTCCTTCCTTCCTCCCTCCCTCCTTCTTTCCTTCCTTCCTCCCTTCTTTCCTTCTCTCTCTTCCTTTCTCTTTCTTTCTCCTTCATTCTTTCTTCCCTCCTTCTCTCTTTCCTTTTTTTTTTTTTCCAAATTAAAGATAGAATCTGGCTATGTAGCCAGGCTGGCCTCAAACTCATGATTCTCCTCCTTCAGCCTCCTAACCACTGGGACTATAGGTATGCCACCACGCTGGCTTCAGTTCTCAAAAACATTTTCTAAAGCCTTAAAAGAAAGTTATTTAGGCATGTATAAGGTGTTCTACTTGATAATCTTTTCCATGCAAAAATGTGAAAAATAAAATATTTTCATCAAAACCAAACCTGAAGTCTGACTAACTTGCCACTGAAAATCTGAAGGTTTCTCCTGCTTCCTTCCTTCTTGTTTATTTGGGCTAAATGGGTACAGAATTTTTAGCCTGGCATTTTTTTTTTTTAAACAAGACTGTCCTGTGAGGAGATGCGTCACAGAGAAGGATAAAGCATGAAGGCTCCTCTGTGTGACCCCCTTGCCATTTCTTACATCCAGCTCTCCACTTTCTAAGCTCTAAAGGAGCCCAGGATGGCCAAGACAGTTATTTGGGAATGGTTATCCCTTCTTGATCCAACCCACTCCCTGGAGTGACTGCCACCATGTGGCAGTGGACATCTGTGCTCAGGCAACGGATGGGAGGGACACAGGGGAGATGGGAGGATATTTTACCCAGAGGGTCTTAGTTTTCCATGTACCTCCTGCATTGTGTCCACATGAAAAATTCTTACGACATTCCATCAATTTCTGACACATTTTCAAGTTGTACTTCCCCACTGGAAGGCTATGTCTGAGGAAGTTTAAAGCCACTTGTCACAAAAATAAACTCAGGAAGGCCTTTGAAAATGTGTGCCCACACATGAAAGAACACTGGGAGCACCGTGCTGGGTCAGAACAGTGTTCCTCTCACCCAGTCCCCTGCTGGCCCTCTGATTTCTTTGTGTTCAATGAATTTCTTTAACTTTATTTTTTGAGTTAAAGTTTTGGGATTTTTTTTTTATGATCACCACTTTTTTTTTTGCTTTCTGATTAACACATTTCTCGAGACCACCAGAAAGTTCAAAAACGATATAAAAACAAAACCCAAATCACCATTCTCCTGCCCCTCAGACTCAACCTCCCTGAATAATCCTGCTGGTCTTCTCCCAGTGTGATGGAATGTATTCTAGCAAAATTGTGATCACACCAAATCTTAAATTTTATAGTTTTTATAACAATGTGAATATCTTTCTAGGTCCATGAATGTTATTTTATTTCCTTCTTTATTCACTGGCAGTATTGGGGTTTGAACTCAGGGCTTTGTGCTTGCTAGGTAAGCGCTTTACTATCTGAGCCATGCCTCCATCACTGAATGTTATTTCAGATCATGGTTTTGGCTTTTTGGCTTTTTTCATTCTACTTTCACTGAGTTCCATCTTCCCCTCATCGTTTCTCTTAGCAGATCAAGAGCTGACGGGCAGCAAAGTGTCCCCCAGATGATCAGTGGTCACATAGGCACAAATCTTGTCATCTAAGAACCTTTCTGCTCCAGTTCCCTCCCTGCCTGCTTGCTGGGGAGCATGGGGACACCATTCCCACAGGTGTTGCTACCTTGCTCGATACTTCCCCTGACGGATGAGCAACCACACTGACGGTGTTCTCTGGGGTAACCAGAACCAACTCTCTTCCATGCTTTTCCCTTCCCTTCTCTCTTCATTTTCCTTTCCTTTTCTTCTCTCCTCTATTCTGCTCCTCCTCCTTCTTCTTTTTGGAGTCAGGTTCTCACTGTGTAGTCCAGGCTGGCCTCAAAGTTGAGCTTCTTCTGCCTCAACCTCTTAAATGCTGGGATTACTGGTGCACTCCACACCTCCAGCTCTCTCTCTTCCATGCTTTGCAAAAGCTTCAGGGGTACATTTTAAGGCTGCCTGAAGTCCATGGTTCAGAGACACATGGGAAAGAAATAAAGAAGGACTTGGGGATGGGCATGGCCCATGTGTTACTGTGCTGAGGTAGACCATCTGCATCCGTCTCACAGTAGGTAAAGGCAAGTCCTCTCTAGTTTGAAAGTACTGGGGTCTGTACATGAGCCAGCAGCCTACTTCTCTGCTCCAGCCTCTGGCTGAGATAAATGGATATAAACAGAACCTTTCTGGGTGTGGCCACCAACCTTGGGCCCAATTCCAGACCTGCTTGGCAGCTCTGCGAAAGTCTAAGCTTCCTCACCTGTATGTCAGGTTTGCAGCTCCAGCTTCCTTAACCAAGTCATTTGGAAGAGGAAATGAAGCCACATATGTGAACTATATAAAAGGTAAGAAAATGTCAGAAGGATTTCAAGTTATAGCAAAATACAGAAAAGAGAAAGAAGCTAAGAAAATTAATCCAAGAAAAAAGATCATGGAAGAAGAAGAGGTATCAGAAAGAGAAAGAGAAGGGGAACATTCTAACTGCAAGGAACAGAATGAACAGAGGCATGGTAGCTGCATGGCACAGCATTCCTGGAACAGAACATGGTGTAGCTGGGGTGTAAGGAATTTGTAAGCAGAGATGTAGTCAGTAAGCCTAGTAGGAGAGACCAGAGTCAGAGAGAGGCGTCTTGACAGCCATAGCTAAAAGGTTGGATTTAACATGTGGGCAGAGGGGAGCTCCTGAAGGTGCTTGAGCCAGGAAGTGACATGATCAGAGATGTGCTACTCGGGATGGCCACCACTGGTACTCGAATTCTTGTCTCTTCTCCGTGACTTTCTTTTTCAGATTCAAATGTGCCTTAAGGAGAAATCACAGAAATGCTGCCACACACCCGTGAAGCTCGACCACTTCTTATGCTTTGTTCTTATAGGGATACCACACAACGTGGCTTCTGGCGTCCACAGTCCGGCAGACCCCTGCAAGCCTCTGTAGGCTCCATTCCACATCTGAAATCAAAGCTGGAGCTCAGGGAGCCTTGCGGGCCATCCTGGAAGATGAACAGAGCTTGGTTTCTGTCCTTGGCCTTG
The DNA here is from genome assembly GCF_047511655.1 of Castor canadensis. Lineage (NCBI taxonomy): Eukaryota > Metazoa > Chordata > Mammalia > Rodentia > Castoridae > Castor > Castor canadensis. The sequence continues at coordinate 169,966,417 of NC_133389.1, read as the reverse complement.
GCTTTGACATGTGGGAGCCAATGATGCAGTTATTTAGCAAGAAACCACAGAAACAAAAACAATTTGATGAAACCCAGAGAAAGTGAGGCTTTCTTTCATGGATGGCAACTGGATTGCCACAGGCTGTCCACCGACCAACCCTGAATACACCCAGAGGCCTTGGGTTTCAACTCTGCTCTGTCACCAAACACCACGTGTTTTGCATTCCTCCTCTGTAAACAGGGACTGCGGTTCCTGTACCTACGGAAACAGAGCTCCTCCAACGCATCACCACGTGGAGAATGTGGTTCTCATTTCTTTTCACAAGAAGACCATTTCCAGAAAACACTGTGTGACCTGAGCCGATGACCCCGATGTGTCAGAGATGGTCAGAGAAACATGGTTTTGCAGCCTTGATAAGCAAGGAAACCAGATCACATTAAGCTATCTGCAGTACATCTGCTCATACAAGGATGACGATAAATCAGGAAGGTCATGTGGAAGACCAAGGGGGCAAAAAAGGGTTTGGAGTTCTTATGGTCCTCATTTCTGAATGATGGACACAGGTCCAAGTATGCAAAGCCCCTGCCACCACCTAAGTCTCTCTCTCTCTCTCTCACACACACACACACACACACACTGCCTTCCACACCATAGTGGGAATCTAAAATACCAAGGCAGTTCTAAATCTCCTTGACAGAACGTCTGAAATGGAGCTGCTCTGGTTAAAATAACATTGTCAATATCATCTATGTCCAGACCAGCACTGTGGACGTTACTTAGAGAACCAGAATCTCAGGCCCCACCCAGATCTGCAGAATCCCGGGAATTTTAACTAGGCTCCCCGGCAGTTCTCCTGTGCATTGAGAGTCGATCACCTACCTCTGTTCAGAACACAATTAAAACACTGGAACATCTCAAGACTTCCTATCCTATCCATGAATGTACACATGCAGAAGGAGCTACTTTTTATTTTTTTGCAGTGCGGGGCCTAAACCTCACACACCTGAGTCAAGTTCTCCTCCACTGAGCTGCACGTGTAGTCCTAGAGAAGTTAGGCAGAAGCACCTGTGGAGAAGAGCAAGGATGTAGATGGGTGGCGCCCAGGGCTGTGTCGAGAAAGGGAATGACTCCTATGGTACACGTTCTAAAATTGATTGTGATGATGGTTGGTTTCCATCCCCACGACTAGACTAACAACCTTTTAAGTGGATGAGTGCATCACATTGAATTCTATCTCAACAGTGCCAAAAATACAAAACCTCAGATATGCCAAACTGAAAAGTTCTCACTGTAAAAGAGACCATCTACACAACCAGATCTTTTTCATTTGTTCTGAGAAGGGTCTTGCTGTGTAACCCAGGCTAGCCTTGAACTCTTGATCCTCCTACCTCAGTCTCTCAAGTCCTGCTGGGATTACAGTATGCACCACCACGCTTGGGCTTCAGAACCATATCTTCAAGGGCAGCTCTGACAAGTGACTGCTCTGCTGTCTCAGTCGGAGGAGGTGTATGGAGAATGGTGAGAGTTGTTTCCACCAAGAGGCTCTGAGATGGCATTGGCTCCAAAAACAGAAGAGACGCAGCACTACCGTAGGGAACAACAGCATTGTACCAGTGGACACTACCCTAGAGTTGAGGCCTGGCTGAGGGACAGCTGCTCTTGGGACATAGAGGGCCTGGACACATGCGCTGGGCATCTTTGCACTGTCCTAGATGGGCACCAGGCTCCCCCTCATCCGCCATGTTCCCACATGGAACTCGTCACAGCCTGAGAAGCTGCAAACCTAGCTTCGGGTCACAGAAAGATAGGAATGTCAAGGTAGGAAGCCAAAGTATATTGTAGCCAATCGTTAGCCGCTTAATCAAAGAACTGAAATATTTTGACCTATGGGATCTCAGGCTTCGCTTGTGTACTGGCCCTACAACCTGCAGTTTTAGAGGTCAGCCTGATAGCTATTTTCTTCTCAGTTTATCAAACAAAAAGTGAGTATTTTTGGATTTCTCCTTCATATGCTATATTTTATACACACATATAAATTATTCATTAAAGGCCATCTCATCTTTTTATAACTTCATACATAATAAATACCAAGGATTTATTTTTGTTCCAAAGCAGTAGAGGAAGTTTTAGGACAAGAAGCATTTTACATGTGTTTGACTCCATGTATGCCTCATACATGGTAGTTTAAAAAAAAACAACAGGAAGTGAAGAACAATGGGGAAAAAACACTCAATATTTTACCACATTAATAGCGTTTAAGGGTCCGCCCCCAGTACTTTTATTCTTCTAAAGAACTGAAGAGCGAATCTCTAGAAAAAAACACAGGTCTCTGGAGATGGCTTTTTAATAACAGGAACAACTTAAATGAACTTTGGGGAGAGGGAAGAGGTTAACTGTAAGAGTTGAAAGATCTTTCATAGCTCTTTGATTCTTCTTAACTAATAATTTGGTGACAGGACCCAGAAGGGGCAATTTTGTTCTTGTCGTCACTTGCAACCCATAACTTGAGCAGGAGAACAGACTTACTTTTGTGCCCTCTCAGAGTATTCTGCTCTGGGGTTATTTTTACTCTCTCTGAGTTGTGAGGCCATGGTCATGCCCGCAACTTGTCTCTCTCTGCTCATGAGCAAAGATACCACTTGTGTTCATGTAACCACATGTGTCTCCAGAACATGCCATCCCATCCCTCCTGCCTCTTGTCATCTGGATTCCTTGTGGGAGCTCTCTGGCTGTTTCTTTGTAGTGAGGATTAAATTTAAATACAACAATTTGTCTAGCACATGCTTCAAAATTTCAATCATTTCAAAGCTGAGTTGGCTGGGGAGATACGGAAAATGGTCTTAGATAAGACTGGATTTGCATGTTGGCATTGAGCTGCACTGCTCAATATGGCAGCCACCTGTGACTATTAAGTTTAATTCATCAATCAAAAAATCCAGTTTCTCTGTTAAACTGGTCTTGTTTCAAGTGTTCAAAAGCTACTGGCTACCGATTCAGACAGCCAGCCAGAATGGAGAACAAGTCCATGGTCACAAAAAAGTTCTATTGGATGTGTTGAAAGTCAGACATTTATGTTTTCTTTCTGGTTCCATTCAAGCCTGCTTTTTCTCACTCTGTCATTGGTACCATGATTTCTTATACTTTACTTTTTTTTTTTGCAACTAAAAGTCATTTGTTGTTTTTTTTTTTTTTTGAGAGGGTCTCCCTAGCTGAACAGTTAGTTTCCCAGGCTGGCCTGGAAGTCGAGAGCCTCCTGCCTCAACCTCCTCTTAGTGTTGGGATTACAGACATCACTATGCATAACCCAGTTATTCTTTTACTTGTTTGTCTGTTTTTTTTTAGCCAGGGTCTTACTATGTAGCCCAGAACTGGCCTTGAGCTCAAGATTCTCCTGCCTTAGCTTCTCGAATGCTGGGACTACAGGCACAAGCCACCCCTGGTTTACCATTTATTCTAAATTCTACACATAGATACAGTTACTGTTATATCACAGAATTGTGCATTTCAAAAGGGCACATTTTATGATATGTGAATTATATGTCATTTAAAAAAATAAAGCCTAATTGTTTAACTATCAAGTACTTATTTCATAAACACTTTTTCAAGTATCATGCATAGTGCCCCAAATGACTTGATTCAAATGTAAATCTGAGAGGACCAATTCATTTGGGAAAACAAACAACCTCCACCCTCTAATGCCTTCCAGTTGCGCTCAGAATAAAGTCCAAATGCAGAATCACGGTCAAGGGCTTGGTTTCTGACCCCACTCTCCTACCACTCTGCTCACCTCCTCTCTCAGGCTCCAGTTAGCCTAACCCTCTATTAATCTTTACTTCTCAAAAAGCGTGAGCCTACTCCACCCACATGGCTGCTCTGAGCCTGCTCTCTGCCCTCTTCTCCTCTCTGAGATGACTTTTCTCAAACATCTCCCCATGGAGGCGCCTCCTCTGCCCACCTCTTCCATCACCCTGCTTTAGCTTCTTCATTCCTATATCCCACCTGAACTTCTCTTCTTCCTGACCCTGTAAGTTTGTCCAAGCTGGACAGCAAGCTCCCTGAAGACAGGGGACCTTGGTCACCTTGTTCCTACAGAATTTCTGCTGGAATCCAGCACAGTGGCCATTCGTTGTTCTGCTCACCACACAGTAAGCACCCAATAAGCACTTGTAGCATGAGGAGACAGATTGCTGAGGGGTGGGCCTGCCATCAGCACTTCGGGTTGGAAGGTAGTCATGAGGGAGAAGGGGGCTTGACTATCCAGCGAGCTCCAGAAGATACACACACCCCCCACCCTGATTCCTAGAATCAGGAGCGAGGCCTAAATTGGTCTACTTGTAAAAACCTTCACCTTGTAGTCAATTGTCTCATTTTCTGATGTGGCAACAAGGCTCAGAATTCTGAGTTTATAGCTAGTCCAGCAAAACACCAGCTTGTCAAGTCTAAAGCCTGGTGCTCAACTCTGCAGAAACAAGTCTGTGTGAGCTTGGGACCCTCCATTATACCATATCTATAAAACCTCTGTGTTCCCATGGAGGGAAATCTACTCTGAACCACGAATTTGGAACAGTCTTTCATGACAGCTCACTTCACATTGTTCACAAAGTAGAGTGATGTTAGCCCTGAACTCCTTCCTCTCCTACATGGTCCTGGGACCAAGATTCCTACCCTGGCAGAGAAATGCAGCACATTTCACCTTGGCTGCTCTTCTCCAGAACCCAGCCCAGGTGGGTTACCACTGGACATCAGCAGCATGTACAGTGTCACCAAGGCTGTTGAGGTTATCATCCCCTTACCTTCTGTGAAAACCCACCAGGTTCACCTGTCTTTATCTGTAGGTACTGGCAAGAAAAAGAGAAAAATTTCTCATCTGTAATGGCCCCAAAGACAAGAAGTAAAAACAGTCCCATTTTCTGGATGTTTGCCAAAGACCTCCTTGTTACAGAGGAAAATTAACAGTTAACAGAACAGAAGAATCACAAAATGTATCTGCTCTTTGGAAGTCAACCAGATAGGCTGTAGCACCCTCATCAAGAGAGGTAGATGAGTGCTATGATAAAGAACTTGGATTTCAATCCTTGTTCACCATTCACTAGTTATGTGACCCTGGACAAGTGAATTCATCTCTCTGGTCCTCAGCTACAGAAAATAAAGTTTCTATGGAGTTGAGAAAATTAAATGCATCAATGCCTGTGAAGCGTGCAACGAGGGCCTAACATATGGAAAGAGCTGAGCCAGAGAGCTGGAGGTGTGGCTGAAGTGGTAGAGCATCTACCTACAAACACAAGGCCCTAAGTTCAAATCCCAGTACCACCAAAAAAATAAGTCTTTGAGCTAGAAGGTGCTCAGCAAAAGTAAATTGTTGACCATAACAACGATGGCTGCTCCACACCAGCCACCAGTCACTAAACAGGTGGAGAGAGGGTTTCCATATATCCCTGCTGCCATGAACATGAAAACAACTCAAAACTTATACCTTATCATTTTTTCCTCTCTTTCATTGAAGACTTTTATTTTTACCTTGTCTACTATATTGCCCTGTAATGCTCTCCATCTGAAAATAGACCATGACCAATAAGAAAGTGTAGCAAGAGGATTGTGCACCTTGATGAGAAAGGGCCATCATGTGTGGAGAGAGCTGTGGTCACAGGGCAGCCAGGATGCAGCACACCAGCCCCTCAGACTGCTCTATAGTTTCTCAGACAGCCCCATGGAATGGAGTGTGTGCATGGGGGGGGGGATATTCAGACTCCTTGTGCACATCAAAAGAATTCTTAGTGTCATGCATGGTCACAGGTGCTTTCTGAATGATCAATGTGACCTTCAAGGTATTCACCATCAGTGGGGTAAGGATTAGTTTATACATTTTGTGGGGGAGGGGGCAAGGTCACAGAAAAATATGTAAGTTAATCATTTCACAAGGTGGCACTTTTTTCCCCCAGAGGATGGATTTCATAGGAAATCTGAAAATTGTGTCTGGAAACTTCTGTTTCAGTGGACAGTTTTGTTTTATTAAAAGTCTCTGACTCCAGCTTCCCTCCTCCCCTCTGTTCTCCTTAGCATGTGTTTATTCATTTGCTACTTTTTTTTTTTTAATGAAAAGTGAAGAAAGGGAGGGAGGGTAGAGATGTAATTCCAATTAATTAAAAGAGTAAGAATTCTGTGGCTGGAGGCATGGCTCAAGAGGTACAGTGCTTGCCTAGCAAGTGTGAAGCTCTGAGTTCAAACCCCAGTGCTGCAAAAGAAAAAAAAATGTAGTACATATTTGGTCAAATACATTTTCTATGTTGTAAAGGAAAAACATAAGGAGCCTGATATTTATAAATGAATATGGAGCAAACCTTAAATGCTGGAAGGAAGGAAGGCGGGGTGGGAGGGAAGGAACGAAAGAAGAGACGAAAGGGAAGGAAGGGAAGGAAGGAAGGAAGGAAGAAAGGAAGAAAAGAAGACATTTGCTACCCTAATTACGCAGAGCTCTCAAAACTAGAGAAGTACTTCCCTCAGGGTTTGAGTTCTAGGACAAATGGGAAAAGCCAGGAAGAGAGATCCTTATCTCTTCTTATGTCTCTTTTCCCTCTTCCTCCCCCGACCTCCACCCCATTGGGAATCTGTCAGCCTGGCCCGCCTGTGGCAGTAATTGTTTTATTCTCAGCTATGCCCAGTGAATTTGTGGGAACTGGTAACCTTAACTGAGTGCAAGACAGGGAAAGATGAGAAGAGAAGGCTGGTCTCCACAGATGCTTAGGGCACTGCTAAAAGAGCTTGGAGGGGTGAAAGCCGGGACTCTGCCTGGGAAGGGCAGAGTCTTGGAGGCCTGGTACAGATGAGTGATGGATGCTGTCCAGGCCGTTGCTGACGTCATCCCCACCTCCAGGGCGTGGCTGCCTAGTAAGTAACTCAGAGTGCTTCCTTTCGCTCAGAGGCAGAGAGCTCCAGCAATACAGGAGACAGCTCAGTCTGTATTTTATATTCATATTTTTCTTAAGTGGACAAATGGTTATTTTCAGGCTGAAGCATATGAGAAATTAACAGATTCTGATTACTGGTGACCTGCAAATGGCAATTTCTTATGGTCAGTCCACAAACGCAGAGGTTTTCATTTTAAAAGAGGAATTCTGCTGCCCATAGCCATATTACAACTGGGTCAGATTCTCATCCTCCCTTAGTCTAGGTGACCTCACAGATTGGAGGTGACAAAAAGCAGTCTGCACATTGAATAATGGTCCACAATGCTATACTCACTGTGGCACATACATAACCACCCAGCTTTTAAAAAACTAGTTGCTATACACTATATACATGTATGGAAATATCACAATGAAAATCCTTATTTGGTACAATTAACACATGCTAACAAAAATGACAGAGAAAACATGTTAAGGTGAAAAATCAGTTGCCAAAATTTTAAAACTCCTCAGATTACATGCTCCCCTTGAAATTGCATTCTGGCTGCAGCTCACATTCCCACAGGACGCGTGACAAGAATTGGCTGATGCGAGGAACAGCTTTGCCTTTTGCTTGAATTATTTATTTTGCAACAGGGTCTTGCTAGGTAGCCTAGGCTGGCCTAGAACTCAAGATCCTCCTGCATCAGATTCCAGAGTGCTTGGACTGCAGGTATGTACTACCATGCCCGCACACCAGGGGCACATGCCGAGACAGGGGTGTAGCCCAGTGGAAGAGTACCTGCCTAGCATGCATGAAGTCCTAGGTTCCATCCCCAGCACTGAAACAAAAATGGGGCATATGCAACCCACATTCTTCAAAGATTTAAACTTGATCAGTTTTGTTTTCACCCAGCCCAGGGGTGCTTTACAAGTCCTAGGTGTCAGCTACATCATTGGGTTTGCCTGTCTTCACCCCAAAATATCAAAAAGTGGATATTCTGCCAAGTTCCCTGGGCACCAGCCTCCCCCTAGTCTTTAGCAAAGGTTCATTTGATTACAAGGACCATCTGGGTAGAAGGGGGAAGAGACAAGACGGAGTGCTGCTGGGAGAGAGCATCTGTAGCAATCTCACAAACAAGAACATGTTTTCAAAATCTCCACCGATGGGAATTCTCCAGCCTGTCTCTGTAATCCAGTCCTAATGTTGAGTAACCCTCAGCGTCAGGAAATTCTGCCATAAATAACCCTGATCCTTCACGCAGCTTAAACCCATTTCCTCTGCTTTCTGCTCACTGGAGATGTGGAACAGCTGGTCACCATTCTCTGTACCAAGCCTTTTGTCAACTGGATGATTGGATCCTGGCTCTGGACCACTGTTGTAATGAGGAGTCTGACTGGTTCCATATTCTGCTGTCTGCACAGGCATGTCAAACGGGAAGATAAGATTTGGAACACGCTGAGTTCTGAAACATGCACGGAGAAGCCCAGTCCCTTGCCATGTCACCAGGCTGTTCACAGCCTATAAACTCGTGAGTGTGGGATTTCTGCATGGAAAACATGCTTGCTGCACAATGTGAGCATAACAGCAGATAATGCAGACTCTTCAAATGCCACCGACACAAATGACCTGCAGAGCAAGCATTTATTAAGCACTAACTGTGTTCCCGTCGTCTGCATTATCTCATATGCTCTTCACCATAATACACTAGGAATTAGGACTGGTCCCACTTTGCAGGTGAGGAAATCTAGCCATACAGAGGCTAATTCGACACTGAGTGGAAAGTAAGTGTCCCAACCTACAGAGCCCTGGGCCTGTGCCCTCTTACTCTCCCCTCCCCATGCCACAGACACCAGGTGCTAGGAAATCCCATACAGCTAGCAGCTCGTGGTGTGGTGGAATGCAATCCTTTTGTTTCAACTACACTTGGCTAGAAGAGACCGAGAAGTCAGTAAAAAATCAGGGGTTGTGCTCCAGACATAAAGCAAAGCTAAAATTCAAGAGTTTTGTTGATAAGATTGAATCCTTTTCACATACAGAGTCCCATGAGAGACTCTCACTTAGATGCAGACACTAAATGGCAAACATCTTAGTGTGTACTTACACAAACCTAGATGGTACACTCAATCATGTGACATGGCCTCTTAATGCAATGAAGTGACTTGGTAAACACGAGATGCATTAGGCTCCTGCTGGTGTAAGACGGCATACTGTTGTATAGTAATCTTTAAAAACAAGTAGGCGTACACTCTGAAAATAATGAACAAAAAACACCATATGGTCAGATGTGGTGGTACATGCCTGTAATTCCAGCACTTGGGAGGCTGAGGCAGGAGGATCGTGACTCCAGGTCAACCTGAGCTGTACAGTAAATACATGAGCTACACAGTAAGTCCACAAACCAGTAACAAGTCATTATTGTCAGTGTGAAGTATTACACAGTGCACACAACTGTACCTGCTTTACTTTGTATGACTAGCAGTGCGCTAGGTTTGTTTACACCAGCACCGACACAAACATGACTAAGGCATTGCATGACAGGAATTTTTCAGCTCCATCACTCACCAAAACATCTTTATCTGTACATGACTTTGTTTTGGTTTTGTTTTGCAGTACTGGGGTTTGAACTCAGTGCTTTGCACTTGCTAGGCAGGCACTCTACCACTTGAGCCATGCCTCCAGCCTGACTATGGTATTTTTATTTATTTTTATGGTTATTATTATTATTATTTTCCTCCTTCACTAGTTTGTAAACTTATCAATGAGGGGGCTTTGCTTTCTTTTATTCATCACTGTATCCCCAGCTCAGCACCCAGCATACAGTAAGAACTCAGTAAATATTTATAGAATGACCAAATTATCATTAGGAGGATTAAGTCAAGCCATCATATAACATGTAACAAGAGTACATTAAATGAATATTAGTGTTTCCTACTTCTTTTGGGGTTTTCTCCTTCAAACTAAACAATCTCCTACTTGTCTTACCTGTCTGATTTATCAGTGTTGGCACCTCTATGGTTATGCAATGACCACTCCAACCTCTTTAGCCATGGTTATCAGGGCACCGTGTTGCCTACAGCAATGGCTTAGTTTCTCAAAGCATGGCACAGAGACACCATTAATTGCTTACTGGACACTACTCACCCTCTTTTGGCTCATTAACAGAACCCAGAGTCAAGCCAAACTTTAGGCAATGGGCTGAGTTCATTTGGGCAATTCTACTTCCTTTCCCAAATTCCCTTGCAACTAAAGGTAGTCACATGATCCAGTTCTGTCAATGAGAAGTAGGAAGTCGGTGCCTTTTGGTTATGCTTGTATTTTCTTTATAAATAGGATAAAGGTGGCTGTCACTGTTCTACCTTCTTCCTGACTCGAACATGGTTCTGATGCCAAAGAACATCAGCTAGAATGGCATGAGGCAACATAAGGATGGAGGAGCCAATAGGTAGGAGCACAAGACTCTTCAATGAGCTCGAGGAGCAGCTAAACAAATGTCAGAACACACCAACCTCTAGACTTCCTATTATAGGAGAAACAGAAAAATTGCAAGCAACTAGTACCATAGCAAAAAAGTCTCAGCTGATATACTGAGTTTACAGACTCCCTTCACAACCACAACTCTGGCTTTTTCATACCTTCTCATTTAGATCAATTTAGGTCATCATTTTCATGTCCCAAATCCTTAGGCTCAAAATATTGAGTTATCTTTGGAAAGGAACAGAAATCCTATCTCTAAATCTTGTCGATCCATTCCAAAGGGCTCCATCACAGATATTTATTACAGTGTTTACATTAACAAAACAAATGAAAGGACTTTAATTGACTGGCAAGATAAATCATGATAATATTAGTAGGAAATGTAATACTACATAGTCATTAACATATAATAAATAAATACTTACTGATATGGAACAAAAATAAGTTCATTAGGAAATCAAGCTGGATGGAGTTAGTAGTGTACATCTGTAAATACCAGCTACTTGAGGGAGGCAAACCCAGGAGGATGGTGAATTGGAGGCCAGCCTTGGCAAAGTTAGTGAGACCCTCTCTATCTTGAGAAAAAAAATACAAACAAAAGGGAAGAAGGGGGCATGGCTCAAGTGGTAAAGTGCTTGCCTGACTTGCATGAAGCCCTGGGTTCAATCCCCAATACCACAAAGAAAAAAAAAAATCAGACTTAAAAACTGTATTTTTGTAAATGGATATAACATACCCATCTTTGAGTAGATACCTTTCTACTCTTTCCTGTTCTTGTCAGTCTGGTTTTCTTAAATGTTCCTTCCACTTGACACATTTGTTCTCACCACTGGTCTCCTTTGGAACATTCTCTCCAAATCTTCTGACTCTCTAGATCATTTACATTCTACAAAACTGCTATTCCTTTCTCACTAGCCTAGTCCAGAATGGAGTTTGTGCTGGTGCACTGGTGAGGTAGGCAATGGGTCCATCTAGACCTGGTATTGGGAGAATTCTGAGGAGAGGACAAAACTCAAGTCCCTTGGATCTACAAAGGCACAGAATAACAACAAAACCCATTCCATCGTACTTTTGTCAACAGTAGTGGCTTTGTATAGCCTAATCACTCTGAGGTGACTTTGAGTCTCTGCTAAGTTTCTCCTCTGAGCCTCAGATGGCAGCATCCCAACCCCAAGGTAATAAAGGGATTCTAGGGGTGGAACCCTGACTGTTTTTTTCTCTGAAATTTTCTATCCCAGAAGTAGCAAATTTCAATGCCTACACAGGTCAAGCAAGTGATATAAATCAGCAAAGCAAATTTCAGATGTAAGACAAGAGGGAATGGTGGAGCCTAAGGGAGTTTGCTGTGCAGCAAGCAGGCAGATCCAACCTCTCATATGCATACAGAGTGCAAGCCGTTCTACAGCACCAACTATTTTCTTAAACAAAAAAATGAAGAAGAAGGAGCAGCCAGAAATCTAGCAAGGTCCCACTACTAAAACAAGGTGTGGACAAAGCATATCTCTGGTCAACTTTTGGTCCACCAGGCCTTGATTGTAGCCCCTGCTCTAAGGGTCAAGGAGGGCCACCAACTTCAGCAAGGCCATGTCCTGGCTGCAGTTAGTTATACTCTTCCCCACCCTCCACCCCCTGCCCAGGATGACCACTGCCCGTGTAGTAGTGCTCTCCAGGGTGGCTTCCTTCTCGTACTTTGTATGTAGGAGGAGACCAGGAAAGGATCAGCAATTAACTCTCTCTTGGGTGAGGAGTTTGACCCAGAACTAAACAGGAGATGAAGTGCCTACGTGATTAAATCTTTCTCTTACTATTCACGCTCACGGTTTCATTTCCCATTTTAAAACTCTCTATACTTACTCTAGTCTTAAGCACAAAATTTATGCCTTATACTATAAAAAAAAATCTTCAAGGATTTTTTTTTTCTCATAGGAAGTGCACATTTATTGTTTTCCAAGACCTTTTCTAAATCTGGGACCTTCAGCTGTACTTCATTCTATGTTCGGTAAGTTTCAAATCCTCCAAACATGGCCATCAGAAGTCTTAGCAAAAACTTCCTTTGAAATGTTGATTTAGTGTTTTCTTATGGAGAATTAAGGATTCTGAGAAAGGAAGATTTTGTTCAGGTGAATTTTGATTATCTTTGAGAAAGAATTTATGCTTTTCATTCATATATTATATGTTCATCTGTTTATCTAGATGGACCGAGGGTTCTTGAAGAGAAGGAAGCAGCAGACACATTTATCCTTGGTGTTTTGGGGTCTAATCCAGGCTTTGGCACATCATAGACACTTCACAGATGCTAACCAAATATTAATGATGCAATCTCAGAGCCAGAAATATTCTAAAATACCCTTGGCATAACACAAGTTCAGATGAGGGGGGATAAGGACCTGGAAAAGTAATTTTATGGTAAATGACTAGTTGCTGCAGACTACTAAAAGGAAGGCCTGGAAAATTCCTGCCATGGAAATATTGGAAACCAATACGGTGAAAGGCTTCAATATGTTGTAATGCAGCATCTTTAAAGCACATGGCTGTCCCAAATTTTAGGGTCTACCATTCTGACAGGGCATATGAAGCTATGGACTTGAACTATCTATATGACCTAAACCCCTCAATCTCCAACAGCCACGGCATCTCTTACAGTGATAAGAGATAAAATTCATTCCAGAAAATAAGAATAGCACCATTAATAGTATTAGTTACTGTAGCAGCATAAGTTGAGTATCCCTAACTGAAGATCTGACCCTTGAAATTCTCCAAAATTTGAAACTTTTTGAGTATTGACATGGCACCACAAGTGGAAAATTCCACATTTAACCACATGTGATGGGTCAAAGTCAATGAGATCATAACTATTGCATAAAATGACCTTCAGGCTATGTGTACAAGATGGATATGCAATACACATGACTTCTGAGTTTAGACTTGGGTCCCCCAAATATCTCATTATGTATATGCAAATATTCAAAAATTTGCAAACAAAACAAAACTGTGGCCCAAAATACTTCTGGTCTCAAACATTTCGGGTGGGGGATACTCAGGAGTAACAGAAACACTGGTGGTGGTGGGATGGTAGAGATGATAGTGAAAATAACATTTGACAGCTTACTTGATCCAGACCTGTGTTCGGCCCGTCCACTGATGATCTTATTTCCATTTCAGAACCCTAGAACAAACATGTGATTATTTTCTCCAGGTCTACAGATGAGGACACCACAGGTGTTAGAGGTTATGTAATGTGTCCAAGCTGACACGGCTGAAAGGTGTAAGAGGCCAAGCATCCTACAGCCCATTGTGCTGCCTCCTTCAAGGGCACAGCACAAACGCAAACGCACGGGCCTCAGCAACACCCTTGCAGCGTACAACCTCAGCTGACCACATCAAGATGAACAGCCAAAAAAGGCCAAAAAATGGAAAACAAACTATAGCAATACCTGCTTTCTGGCACAATACAGATCTCCAAAGGAACTGTTAGGAAGAAGAAATAGCAGCAAAGAACAATGGAAAAGAAAAGCACTGTCTCCTCCCTTCCATGCTGGCCTCTCATATATCCTTCCATCAGTATACAATAAGCTGAAGTTAAAATATATATACTGTTGACCAGTATTCATGGATGGAAACATGAAGATGAATTACACAGTCAGCTGTAAATATTTTTTATGCTTATTTAAAAATAACCCAACAAACCCAAAAAAGGGTGGGGAGAGAAAAGGAAGATACTTTTAAAATACACAGTTACAAAAAAGTTCATTCAATAATATTTTTTAGAATGTCTCCTATACAGCACTAAATATTACTATTGAGTATATAGCAATAAAAAATGAGTATATTCCAAAAGTGGAAGGTTGGTTCACTTATAGAAAATCTTCTTACAAGATTAAAGGAGGGGGAAAAAAGTATGATTTTTTTTTCACTGAAATGATTTTTTTGCTAGATACAGAAAGAGAATCCAATAAAATTTAATCATAATTCATGAAAATATCTCTTAGCAGACAACCTCTAAAAAGGAAAAATATGCCTGTATCAAATATACTACTTTGTGGCAAGATGTTAAAATCATTCCTTAAAATCAAGATCGAGGCAGGAATATTGCTATCAGTACCTCCACTAACGTTATGTTATATTAAAGGTCCTTGCCTTCCCACCTTGCAATAAGGTGGGAAAAGGAAAAAGAAAGGAGAAAAGGTATAGGAATTGAAAAAAAAAGAAACAAAGCTCTTTTTTAAAATTGTTTCCATAGCATAGCCAAAGAAATAAGAGGTAATTTGTTAGAATTAACAAAGTTAATTAAAATTAAATTAACCTTGTTAATTAAATTAACAAGGTTGCCAAATTAATATACAAAGTTCAATTTTATTCCTATAACCCAATAGAAAACAGAAAATGCAATTTTAAAATATTATCTTAATAATAACAGTAAACAAGGTATCTAGAAATAAATATAACAAGACTATGGAGAAATTTTACAAAACTACTGAAAGACATTTAAAGAGTTAAGCATATGGAAAGACATACTATGTTCAGGAACAAGAATAGGGCATATCATAGAAGTCAATCATGCCTAAATTAACCCCACTTTTAATATAATTATGATTAAAATTACACTAAAATCAGTATCATCTATAAATTTACCTTTCTTCAGAAAAGTGAAAAAATTATGCTTTCAGAATTTTCAGTTAAGAGAAAATACCATCTTAATTGTAGTTTTGCAACTAGTAATGTTTATTTTAAAATAAAAATTGATAAATTTCTATACCATCTAATTAAGAAACAGACTGAACAATTGGAAATATACATTTGATACTCCCAAACTGAAATCTACTTTAAGCTCCCTTTACTTCAATCTCTATCACCAGATGAAGAAGAACCAAGATTTAATGCAAAAACGCTCAAGATATGGTCCACTGGTGACCAAATAACTAAAACCAGAAGCTAAAACAAGAAAGAGAGATATTCTAAAGTGACTTTTAAGGAAACAGCAAAAATTACATTCCAAAATTTTACTAAAGGGAAGGGGTAGTTACAATACCCAGCATCATTTCTTCAGATTCGGCTGAGCCTCAAAGAATACATTTTTTTGGCCAAGAAAAGATCTTTTTGAGGCCAGAATCTTTCAGTGCATTTAGAAATCCCCATTAATACAGAAGAACATTGTATATTTTAAGCTCCTGGCGTTTCCTGTGCTGGTATGGAAAGAGATACTATAGTTTCTCATGGGTCTTTGTGCAGAGACATGAAGGTGCCATTTTGTTTTATTAAGGAAGGCTGCTGGAGTCTTTCACATGGTTTAGTAAGTGTTCCCTGGAGGCAAGGATCAAAAGTAACCAATACAGCTGATATTTGGTACTTTGTTGCAAAGATATCAATGGTAAGTTTTAAAAGTTCTGGTATGGGTTAATGTTAATAATCATAGTAACTGCTTAATATTTTTCAAAAGTTCAAAAATTCCTCATAGAATTTTTTTAATAGAATGAAAATAGTTTGCATTTTTTTCTAAACATAAAACTATCTTCTTATTGTAAATAATGCAGGAACTACAGAAAAGCCTGAGAAATAATGGCTTTGAAACCCATACTCAAGGAGAATCCTGGGTAACACTTAATTCAACATCTCAAGCCCTTTGCAAAATATATTTAAATATAACACAGGTTTAACAGTTGGGTTATATCATAATTTTCTTTCTTCGTTTGGTTGAATAATATATTGTGGGTGTACTTCCATGCCTAGAAATTCATGGAATTTTAATTACGTTCATGATATTCTTTGGATTTTGTGATTTTTTTCCTTTTGTAGAATATAGTTGAAAAAAACACTTTACAACTGGGTATTGCATAAACACTTTCTGGCCATAAAAATGATCAATGGGAGAACATAAATTGAGTGAATAAATGAATGTAGTAGTCCCCCACGTGGGAATGGTCACTGCTGGGATCAGGGCCAGCGGGCCATGGAAGTATGAGTCAGTTTCCCGGTCAAAGCTGGAGCTCTTGCTTTGGGGTGTTCAGTTTTAAAAAGGCAGAATCTGCTTTCATGTTTTATGGATATTGGAAGAGAATTATCTCTTTTGTAACTTTTAATTTCAAATTAGCTATTCTCAATGCAGTTACACATGGGCAAATTAAACCTTAAAAATTATATCTGATGCTAAATCCTCTCTCCTGGCTTTATTTCATTTTAGCTCACAGTAAACCAGCTAAAGCCACACAGCAGAAACAAAACACGGGTGAAAGAGTAGAAGGGAGTGCAGAGCTCAGATAGCTCTTTTAAGAGGTTTCATGGCTAAAGGACGCCAGCGTGTTAGATTCCGGGGTCACTTGTGCCACAGTGGACGCTCTGTGGTGGGTGAAGAAGGTGAGCGTGTTTGAGGACCAAAGGAAATAAAAAGCAATGGAAGTGAGACCGAAGATGCAGTGTGTGAATTTGACCTACTCACAACACCAACTTGAAGTAGTGTAGCAAAATCAAATACAAAAACAAACACATTTTACACACACACACACACACACACACAACCCGGCAGCTACAAACAAGATAGTTAAAATAAATAAGTTAAGGATGACGTGACTCTTGGACATTCAAACATTTTTCTGTGCTCTACCTGGGCATGACGCAGAGGTCAGTGAGCAAGGGGTTCACAACCAAGGGAATCTGGAAACGTAAAGGCCTGGCTGCACACCGACACAGCTGGTGGGAAACTGCCCCAATGCTATCCAGTGTTCCCTGCAGAGTGCGCAGAGCACCTGGAGTGGACGCTGAGAAAGATGGCAGGACAAACTGCTACAGGCAGTATTGCTTTTTGTAATTATTTGAAATAATCATAGATTCATGGCCAATTGCAAAGGTAGCACCAAATGTCCCGTATTTGTCCATTTTCTCCCAATGGCTACATCTTTCAAACTACAGCAACATTTTTACAACCGTGAACCTGACATTGTGGGTTCACTGCATTCAAGACACAAAATTATCCCATCACTACCCAGACTACCCTCGTGCCATCCCTGTACAGTCATCCCTCCCCATTTTAACTCCTTGCAGTCACTAATCTGTTGTCCCTCTCTGTAATTTTGTTATTATAGGGACTCAAGGCTATGACTAAAGTGGTAAAGTATTTGCCAAGCAAGAACAAGGCCCTGAGTTCAAACCCCTGTACCACAAAAGAATGGTATGTAAATGTAACCATACAGTATGTGATATGTTTTCGAAATTGGCTTTTTACACAGCGTAATGCTCTTTGACATCCATTTAAGTTGATGGCAATATCGATACTTCATTCCTTTCCATTGCTTAGTAGGGTTCCATGGTATGGGTATGAAGTAGTTTATTTAACCATTTTTCTATTGAGGAACATTTTTACTATTTTCAGGCTTTGACTAATTTGCTATAAATAATCATGTACAGATTTCTGTGTAAATAATTTCTCCTACCTCTGGGTCAATGCCCAGGACCACAATTGTGAATTGCACGATGAGTGTATGTTAAACACTAACTTTTAAGCAATAAATCAACAAGTTTCTCTTTTCGAAAGTAATGTTTTCCATAACTAAGTATTCATTTGGTGAGTCGATTGTGTCTGGGATATGGAAAAAAAAGCTCTGATTACCAAATAAGTCATTCTAAATCTAGAAAAGGGTACTGTGTTTATGAGCCCTACTGTGACTTATTTCAGTCCCATAATCTATGTGAGCACACCTACCTACATCAAAGCAGCACTAAGAATGAGCATGGGAAATCCCATTTCTCTCCTAAATGGTACTTGGTGGCAAGCAGGAAAACATCCGGGCTAGACCCATCATGCTGGAAAACTTCACACAATTCCTTGAGAAGCAAAAGTTCTGGATAATAAAGCATGACACGTGGGATCAGATGGGCTTGGAGGGAGGCGAGACTAACTGACCAAGGGGTGTTAGTCCCTCTCTCTCCAAAAAGTAATGATTATTCAGAAATAAACTATGAAATGAATGGGGACAGTCGTTTCATTCTGTCCAAGGACACTGCCTGGAAATAAGGCAGTCCTGGGGCCACCCTGAGAGCCACCCAGAGAGAGGTGACCATGTTTAGGAGAATGCAGGTGAGGCTTCCAGAGTTGTCTGCCTCCCCTTGAGAAGCACAGCAGAACCAATTTATTTTTGTATTTCAGTATCATACTATTATAATTTGTGAGTAATGCCACCTAAACATACATTGCCTTCCTGGCTTGGAGCAGCAAGCGATTGTATGCTTTCCCTAACCCTTTCAGAAACCCCAGTTCCTCTCCAAGATTCCTGAAATATCATAAACACTTCATAGGGTACAAATCATAGCCATATTTGCAAGCACAACAGGGAAGAAGACTTATCTAAACCCATAGATACCTGAACGGGAGTTTCTGTCTCTCCATCAGATTCCAGATATTTCTCCATGGGAGAGACATATTAATTGTATGCTTTTGTTAAGTGGTTTACAATGGAAGATTTTGATGCACATTGGACAAGCTAAACAGATCATCAAAAACCAGTAAGAAAAGAATCTCCACTAAAATCAGAGCGCAAAAAGCGGTCAAGGACATTAACAAGAAGGGTAACAGGAATATTTGCTAAACATAGAAAATATTTAACCTTGTTGGAGATAAAGGAAATAGAAAAGTAAAATAACGAAGTATTTTTACTTTACTATCAAATTGGCACATCATATTTTTTTACATTTCATAATATTATATATATATATATTTTTTTTTTTCAGTACTGGGGTTTGAACTCAGGGCCTCACACTTGCTAGACAGGCACTTGAGCCACTCTGCCAGCCCTGCTTTTGTGTTGGGTATTTTCAAGGTAAGGTCTCCAGAACGATTTGCCTCAGCTGACTTTGAAGCACGATCCTCCTGATCTCTGCCTCCTGAGTAGCTGGGATTATAGGCGTGAGCCACTGGGGCCTGGCTTATTGTCACATTATTGTAGCACCGGGGGCACATTGTGACATTTACAAAAGTTCTTACAATATAACATAATTGAATTCACCCTCCACCATTCTCCTTTATCTCTCCTTCCCCAACTTGGAATAGTTTCAATACGTCTCAGTTTTCTATTTTCTTTTTTAAAAATTTGCTCCTTAAATTTTAATTTCTGATGCAAAATAAATCACAATATTAATAGTTAAAACATTTTTGCATAAAAAACTGAAAATGTGAAAAAATTGACAACTGTCGGTAACACATACTTTAATTCATCAGTAACTGAAACTGAAAATTCTTACTAAAGCAGTTGCAATACCTGTGATAAACTATCCAACTGGAATATGAAAATGATAATGTTTAATTGATTTTAAGTAAATTCATTATTTTATTTTTTTATGGTAGACATGAAACAGCTTGCTTTGTTTTGTTTCCATTTTCATACATGAGTGCACAACATTTCCATCATACTCGCCCTCCTACACCCTTTCCTTATATCCTCCCTCCTTACCCTGGTGCCAACTCCTAGACAAGGACCTGTTTTACCTTCCTGTCTCTGATTTTGAAAAAAAGACATTTTTGGTTGAAGATTACATTTTTAAATACCACTTACTAGTGGGTGGAAATATGCAGAGAAAAGGGACCTTTATAATGCTTGAGAATATCAGTCTCATGGTACTGATTAATTGCAAAGAGAAAAACAGTAACCTGGAAGGCCCCCTTCTAATGATGTTTAAAATCACTGGTAATGGAACAAGTGCACACTATTTTCCTCCTGATACAATGCACTAAGGACACAGTCTCTTGCTTGTATTTTCCTAACCGGATACAGAGAACCTGAATGAAATCCTGAGAAAATATGACAAGCCCTAACTGAGGGGTATTATGTAAGATAACTTGCCTGGAAAGACAAAGAATGACTAAAGAATCGACCCACACTGGACTAAAGAGACATGTCAACTAAATGAATTTATGATTCTTGATTAAAGCACAGAATAGCAAAATGGCACTAGAGGGGCATTAATAAAATCAGGATAAAGCCCATATTAAGTACTATTTCCTTGTTTTGAATATACTATGGCTTTATATGATGCTAATATTAGGAGAATTTTTAACTTTAGGGCCAAGAACTCTTTTTTTTTTTTACTACTTTGGCATTTTTTAAGCCTGAAGTTATTAAGTTTTAAATTAACAAAATTTAAGGTAGTATTTGATATTGCCTTTACTCATAGTCCCAAATGTCTACAGACAGTAAAAAAATAAATTATCATACATTCGTGCGATGGACAGTATGTGGCATGAAACCTGTAAACACTACTGCCACGCATCCTATGTAATTCCACTTACGTGAGTTCGAGAAGAGGTGAAACTATTTCGCAGAGCCAGAAGGAGAAAAGGGGATGAGAATGGTATCCACTATGGAGAGCCTGAGGGCGCTGTCTGAGCCTCAGGGATTGTTCCATGTCCTCACTTGAATGACACAGACATTGAAAGGTTTATCAAGTTTGCACTTACTCTGTAAAAGTTATGTTATAATTTAAAACAACAACAACCAAAGAAGGTAATGATGAGTGCTGGAAACAGGCCAGCGGACTTGAGTTGCTCTGGGGCAATGACTGACATATATTTTCCAGAAAGTAATTCAGCAGTAGACATGAAGGAAGATGTAAGGATTGGTGAAATAAGCCTGTTAATTTTTGGACTCAAGTAGAAGTGCGAAGATAAATACTGAAATGACATAAATGCATATATTATGAAATTATGGTAAAATAATAAATTATTATGCATCTACTGAAATCAAACAATTAAAGACTATTCAGTGTGTGGGGAGTGTTTGTGATACCAGTAGAAATAAGCTAATTAATTCCAATACTGCATGTATGTAGACTGTTCATTACTTAAATATTCTATATGTTGACAAAAAAGGAAGCAATACTCTATAAACTGTTCATGACGTTCCTTGGGGTGCAAAATTATGAAAAGGTTGTAGTTTTCTTCTTTAAACCTTTTGGTGTCTTCCCCTATTTCTGACATAAACATGTATTACTTTAATGGTTGAAATTTAGGAGAATTAACTTTAAAATATTTGACATCTTCTTAGCTAAAGGTCACCAAGAGATCAAAATTTAGAAAGAAAGGAAAAACAACCAATTTCTAACAGTGCATTCTTTCACTTGTCACACCTTTAGCAAAACCTTTGACATTCTATTTCACAGCCACCTTTTAAGTCATTTTTCAAGAGAGAATGATGTTTTGAACTGCAACTGAAAAATGTTCACCTAAGCCCTTTCTCCACCAATTAAACGCTGGCCTTTCTGCTCCCTGCACTGTGTCCCTAGGAGCCTTCTTTTCCGCCATGTCCTTCTGTCCCAAGGATTTTCCTTCTGTCCCAAGGATTATCTGCTTTGATCAACAGCTTCTCATAGAATTCTATGGAAACGAAATTCTTGCTATTTGGAGAAATCGGAACATACCCAGACAATACAAGAGGATATTTCTTGTGAAGGCACAATTACCAAATAGCCAGCTTAATAAAAGCAACGATGAATCGACTGTTTTTTTCTCATGAGAGACTGCAAAACTGTGAGTGTGTGAGGATGTGAGTGGGGGGTGGTAAGGAAACCATTATTACCTTGCCAAAGATTTCCAAACCTCTCTCCCGCCACCACCCCTTGGAAAGGTGGTTAACTCCTTTCCTCTTCATTCACTGTGACCTCAGTTTGAGGATTTCTCTAGTGTTTTATACTCTGCCAATTAGTCCACTCTATGTTTAAAGCAAGATAAGGGGACAAAAATTGTGACTCAATCTCGACTGAAGTTTTTCAATGTTTCATTTTCTCGGTATGGGTCATGTATCACACCAGACAGGTAGAATAATAACCAGCAACAGATGCCTCAAATTTTAGCATTTTCATGATTCCTGACACAGATAGGAGCACTCTATAATTGTGTTGCCTGGAAACTAGGTCGGTGTTTTCTCCCAAGAAAATCATGTGCTGCATAAAATGCAAGAATGTCTTTACTGAAGACAATAATTCATTCTTTCTTTCTTTTGGTGGTACTGGGGTTTGAACTCAGGGCCTACTGCTTGCTAGGCAGGTACTCTACCACTTGAGCTATATTCCCAGTTTTCAACACATAATTCTCACCAGGACAACAGAAGATTTAATCACTTACAAAAACCATAACAACAGAAGTACAAGTGTTTTGGGAAAATGTAAGTCAGGAAAGTTAACATTAGACTGCGTTTGCTGTCAACAGCTTTCCTAAACATAGTGATTTAGTCACATTGTTTAACTTGAAAGCTGTTTCACTACCAACCAAGTTTTCAGCAGTGCCTATACTTCCTTCGTAGTGTCCAACCGAAGAAAGCAAAGCAATGAAAAAGCTATTCATTCATCAAAAGCCTCCACTGTTTTCCAGAAAACACTGTCAAGTTAAAATAAGACCCAGCCAGGTAAAGTGTTCAGAGATAAAATTACCCAGCCCTCCATTGTGAAAGGAGGCAACAGGCGATCACACTTAGGCCAAGTGGGGAAAGTGTCTTTTGTGCTTCCGTTCAACAGGCAGTAGTAAAATACCTGCCATGTTCCAAAAACATACTTAGCCTAAAGGTACACAGGTGAGCAGAGGGCTCTAACCCACGCTCCCTATTATTCTCCCCCACCTCCCAGCTTTCCCAGCTCAATGAAAGTGATGGAAATGGTGACCTAACTGCAATTATCTGCAAGTCCTTCAAAGAGCAGGGTCCAGTGCATCCCAGTTCCGTGGGGAGACACTTAAAAGTTTTCCTGCAGTAAGAGTTTTGTTGTATGACTCTTCAAAAAGCAAGTGAACTGTGCCAGCAGCCACAGGACCAACTGCCTTTCCAGAAGGCCTCCCTGGGTATTCTTTCCCCAAACCCCGCAGTTCTTCTAGTAGCTCATTCTCAGCTCCTTTCTCCACTTGGAATTTTTCCTTCTGCTTCTCCCATTTGTTGTACACTGCCCTCTGCTCGACTCTGGCATTCCAATTGCTTTGTCTCAAGCCTTCTGTTTTCCAGTCTTCCTCTTTTTCTCTTGAGGCTCATCAGCAATTGTGTCTCCATGTTTGGGTCTCATATTCTGACTTCCTCCAGGAACAATTTGATTGGCTCTGTTTGTCGCTGCCTGCCAACAGCAGATCCCAGATGGATGGAGCCCATGCCAAGTCATTTCCTAAGATGCTACCCACCCTGTAGAAGATCACATTTGGCTCGGTGACTGATCCAATCAGCTTGTGGCCATGATGATGAAGTCCCATGATTCACAACATGGTGACCTACATCTTAAGCTGTCTGTGGTAGCTTGCCTCCTCTGTGTATGAGGACACTCAAAGTATCAGGAACAACCCAAAAAAGACATTAAGGTCTGATTGTTCATTCTGAATTTGCTGCCATTGGATTCTAGTATCTCTGTGTCTTCAAGACTTCCACCCCATGCTCCCTTAATTCCATCAACCCTGCACCCTTTCCCCTCTACCCTTTTAACCCAGTGCTCTAAGTTGCTAATTCTGATTTGGATTGAAATATGAGACTGATTTGCCACCCCTTGTCATAGGAACGAAGTCCAAATTCTGCAGAAAGCCACATTAAGTTTCAGCCTAAAACTCTAGCTATAGCCCAGCTCTTTTGCCAGAATTGCCACATCAAGTTCCTTATGCAACCTGTGCTAGAAAGTCCCCACTCACCCTTCTAGGTCCTCTCTCCCTCCCACCTCCACAGCCATCTTTCTCCAGGGAGGCTCAGCTTCATGCATTGGCCTGGTGCCCAAGCTCCCTGGGTTCTGATAGAATTTGGCCAAAGAAGGCAATGGGTAGCATGGGAAAGCAGGCATATGAGTTTGAGGTATATTTCTTTCATTCCTCCTTGCCTGGCTGTGGTTGCCTTTTGCTACAATGAAATTTATTTTTCTTTGGTGCTGGAGATCCAACCCTGCACTTGCATCCTAGGCAAGTTGTACCTCTAGACTCCCCTTTTCTGCTACAAGCCTCAGTTCCTGTCAAGGACCCCTTTCTGACAGCTCAGCTCTTGTTGGGTCTGGGGTTACCAGAACCCTAATCCCTTCCCTTGTATTTTGAGGCTGAAGTTGCTTGTTTTAAAATGCTCCATCCTCTCATGTTGATTTTTCTCACCCTGCCTACATATTTGTGATTCCATATTTGAACTTCCTTCAGTTAACTCCCTCTTTCTAGAATTTTAAAGACTTTATTTTTAGAACATTTAAAAATTTACAGAAAAATTTAGAAGACAGTATAAATTCCTGTTGAACTCCACATCCCTCCCATCTATTGGGCAGCCAGCTACTCCTATAATTAACATTTTGGGTTTTTGGTTCTTTTGGTGGAATTGGGGTTTGAACTCAGGGCTTCATGGTTGCAAAGCAGGCACTCTACCACTTGAGCCATACCTCCAGTCCATTTTGCTCTGGTTATTTTGGAGATGAGGATCTTGTGAACTATTTGCCTAGGCTGCCTGTGAACTGTGATCCTCCTGATCTCAGTCTCCCAAGTAGCTAGGATTACAGGCGTGAGTCATGGGAACCAGCCACATCTTAGATTAGTACAGTACCTGTGTTTCCAAAATGACACATCAGTAACTAAAGTCCATACTTTACAACAAATGTCCTTTTATTCTGTTCACAGTCCCACCCAGGCTGCATTGTCATGTCTCTTAAGGCTCCTCTTGACTGTGACTGTTTATCAACTGCTCTGGCTTCCATGACCTCGACAGTTTCAAAGAACACTGGTAGCATTTGCAGAATATCCCGAAATACGTATTAAGCATATATAATTTCAGTATCCATTAAGATGACTTTCACTGCTGATGTCAGCCTTGATCACCGGCCAAGGTAATGTCTGTCAAGTTTCTACACTACAAAATTACCATTTTCCCTACTGCACTCTTTTGCTGTCAATAGACACAGCCCCTCTCTATAAGAAATACCTTAAAGCAACTGAGGCCAATAGGAAAAGGAGACCAGGAACTAGAGAAAAGGTTAGATTAAAAAGAATTAACCTAGAAGGTAACACCCACGCACAGGAAATCAATGTGAGTCAATGCCCTGTATAGCTATCCTTATCTCAACCAGCAAAACCCCTTGTTCCTTCCTATTATTGCTTATACTCTCTCTACAACAAAATTAGAGATAAGGGCAAAATAGTTTCTGCTGGGTATTGAGGGGGGGAGGGGGAGGGGGTGGAGTGGGTGGTAAGGGAGGGGGTGGGGGCAGGGGGGAGAAATAAACCAAGCCTTGTATGCACATATGAATAATAAAAGAAAAATGAAAAAAAAAAAAAAAAAAAAAAAAAGAAATCAGGACTATGCTTAGTTCCCTAAAAGTGGCGTAGAGCCACCTTAATTTTTTAAATTGGAATAAAATATATGTATGATTTACCATTTTAACTATTTTAAGTATTTCAATTGCCCATTTTAAGTAGGATAATTATTTCCTGCTGTACTCTGACTGATGCTAATGCTGATTCATCCAAAGTGACACATGTAGGGTGGGTGTGGCAGCACAAACCTGTAATCCTAGGAGGTGGAGGAGACCCTATCTAAAAAGAAACTCAAATAAAAAGGGCTGGGGGTGTGGTTCAAATGATAAAGTATAAGCAAGACCCCCTGACTTCAAACCTCAGTACAACCAAAAAAAAAAAAGTGATACATGTGTCTTCAAGTTTTAGCACATGAGAACTTCAGATAAAGAAAAGAGTTTCTCTCACTTTTGTCTATTTAATTCTTTTTCTTTAAGCCTCAACTGGAGACTTCAAGATCTCCCCTAGGGAAGGTGAATTACCCTTGCGATGGTCTGCCTGTCTCTGCAGTCATCCTTCTAGTCTATACTTTTTGCATTGCACCATTTTATTGGAGTCGCCCTAGGGTCAAAACTAAATTTTATTAATTTTTTTATCTCTGAGAAACAGTACCTATCCACAGATGATTGTAAACAAAGCAAAGATGAGACATAATTAGAAGTGGCCTATTTTTTCAAAGAGTAGAGAAAGCATTAATTCCTAACACTGGCAAGGGTATGGGAAAAATAGGTTGTTTATCCTGGTATACCCGGCCTCCAGGGAAACTTGGTAATATCTATTAGAATCCATAACATATACATATTCTTCATCCAACAATTCCATATCTGGAAATTTAAATTTAAGACATCACAAACATAGGTGCAAAGATACTTGCACAAAGATGTTAATTATATTCAATGCAAAAACTGGCAGCAACCTAAAGGGCCAGCAATAGGCCAATTAAATGACAGTATAGTCATATTATGGAGTAATATGAAGCCATTAAAAACCAGGCTGAGGGTTGGGGATGTGACTCAGTGGTAGAGTGCCTGCCTGGCAGGCTTAAGGCCATGGGTTCAATTCCCAACAGTGTAAAAAAAGAAAAAAATCAGGTTGATTACTTCCTGAGTAATCACCTTTGGGCAGGGGTAAGTGGGCATTGATTAAATTGTGTTTTCTCCTCTGAACAATGATGGTGTCTGTAACTAGAAAAAAAATCAAACGTACATTTCCACAGTGGCTCATTTACTCTTTCAAACCTGAACACTAAAGATAATCCAAACTTTGACCTGTTGGCCAGTTTAGTTATTATGAAGCCAAAATGTCACAGCTGTCATGACCACTGCCTTTGGCCATCACCACCCTTATGCTGAACTCACTAATGAGGTGGGTCTCACCTGTCTGCAGCTTCTCTGGGCTCCACCATGAACAATGGTTTGCTTTTAAAGTTCCTCTAAGTGACTATAAAATATAGCCACTCTTAGCAAACAATGGTTCTAGTCTACTCTGTAAATTTTGCAGATAGGACAACAAAGAGCAAGAGAAGTGACACAGATCCCAGTCTTCTGATTCCCAGGATGAATTCTTTGCATGATAGCAGGCCAACAAACTCAAAGATGGGCTTTTGTAGACAAAGAGACTATAAATATTTCTTTGTAAATAAATATTTACAAATATTTCAAGAAGGAAAATAGAAATGCAAAGACTTCTAAAGATATGCTATTTTTGACCCTCTTCCCAATTCAACTTTAGAATTGGGTGAGCAGTTACCAAAAAGTATTTATTGAGCACAATGCTATTTGGAAAGGTCATTTCTAGTCTTAAGGTAATAGCAAAGAAAAGCAACACCAAGTTTAACTACAACTGTGCTGGGTAAGCAAAGATGTGAGAAACCAAAATACCATTGTATCCAAGATTGGCTTGACCCCAGAACAAATAAACACAATTTTGTCAGGGCCTTTTGAGTTCCTTGCCACATCTTAGGACCCCCTAACTCTTGCTCAGGGCACTGACTCCCATGGTTAATTCTGCAAACTGGATACATCAAAAACTCCAAGCAATACTTTCTCCTTCTATCCAATAACCAGCCTGCCCAGCCAGGTTCAAAACTTCACACCATCTCAGTAAGTCAACTAAGTGAGGCCCTGGAATTTTTCCATGGAATTTGCATAACAGGAAGAAACTTAGACTTGGGGATCAAAGATCTTGTTTCTCCTGACAGTGCAGATATCTGGGAAGTCCCCAACAAGTCACTTAGCCCTTCCGGACTCAGATCTACAGAGCAATCTCTAAGGCCCAGGCCATTTATACAATGACAGGTTTATGCAAGGCACACCCAGCCCTGGTTTGTAAAAGACATAGTTAATCTTTAAGCTAAAAGTGTGTGTTGCTAAGAGAATATGTAGAAGAAATCCTTAATCATTTCCAAACTTGTTCAGTGTTAAGGATTAAAATCAAAATAAAAAATGTGGATTCACTGAGATTTAAAGCTACTTCAATGAAGGGAACAACTTCTCTATTGTTTCAATGGTTTTAAGTCAATGTGTTAGCACTGCCTTCTAGGCTAATGTGGGAAAAAACATTTTTTATTTGCTTTTCAGTACTGACTGTTTAAAAATTTTAAACAGTCTTGTAATCTGTACTCAGATACTCATAAAATTCACTGAGCTCCCACTAGGTGCCAAGCCATGGGAAGAAAAGTATGAGCAGAACAAATTTCCTGAATTCTTAGAGCTTATATCCACTGGGAAGACTGTAGTGCTCAGATTTCCATACATTGATATATTTATACAATGTGATAAATACTGCAAGGAAAAACACACACACAAAGCAAGGAGAGCCCATAAAAGGAGGTGCTAGCTAAGAAAAGTGCCTCTTGAGAATGTGATCTTTGAAAGCTCAAGAGTGGGTGGAAGATATTTAGAGGAAGGAAGGGCAGTTCAGGCAAGCCACAGCCTGGGCCACGCCCTGAGGCAGAGAGAGGCATGGCTACCTGGGGAGAGTTTCCTTAACTGCCCCTCTTAATGCCCTAAAAGTCACCTGCAGACAGGTCTGAGGTCATGTCCTTCTGGCAATTCCCCACGCATTTAAGGATTAACCTTCCCAAGTCATCTGAAACCAATCCACCCTTAAAAAAATTCATGAACACATATCTTTTATCAAATGCACTTCAGTTCACTGTTTCCTCATTATCACCAGTATACACTTTTCATCTTGAGGTTTTTCACTCTCTGTTACTTCTTCAAGAGCTATATAGGGACTGTAGTTGGATGGGAAGTGGGACCTTACCCCTAGGCTCCCCTGTACCCAGGCACTTCAAGCAGCAACAAGATGCTCCTCTCTGCTTTTAAAGGGAAAGAGGAATTTGAAGTCCTGTTACCAATGACATTGTGTAAAACACTGAAGAGCAGTCCTGGAAAAATTCACTCCTCCGTTTCCGGAATAAGAGAAATAGGGGAGAGGCTTGAGAAGAGAGCAGCAGAACTCTGTGCATGCCTGTACCTGCTTGTGTGCACCGAAAATGCCAGGGCACCTTTCAAGCACCGACTGGTTCTTACCCCTTTTTTGAGAGCAGGCAAGAGGAAAAGACAGTGTCTCAAGCTCACCTAAAAGATACTGGCATGTCGCATGACACAGAATAGGAACAATACAAGGAGAAAAAATACTATACAGGAGGATTTATCTGGAATGGAATGTACAACTCAACTCTACCCTCCCGAAGAAACTCTGTAATTCACAGCCCATAATATTCCATACACAGAAATCAGGTTCTTCCTAATCCCTCACTTACTAAACCTAGAAATCTATGGATAAGGAAATGCCACTCCCTGCTACCAGAACCTTCTAGGAGGACCAAAATGCAATTGCAGTGGGAAAAAAGGGAATTACAAATTTTAACGTGTTGTGTTGTTCCTGTCATTATCTGCCATCCCTTTTACTTTGCCTAAGGAAAGGGCAGCTTCTGCAGGTGCCAGGGTAAGCAAGCATCCCCAGCAGCTATCTGCAGCCCATCTGGTCCCTCCCGCCTGCAGTCCCTGTGCACTGCCAGGACACTGGTGTCTCCAAGGCTGCAGTGGGTGTGTAACCACCGCTCGGGACGCCTGGAGCCGAGCGCGGGGCGCTGCCCTCTGCAAGCATCTGTGAAAGGTCCCTGGTACCCGCTGAAAAAGACCCACGAGGCAGCGGGGATCCCAAAGCTGGGGAAGAGAGAGACAAGGGAGGTGCTGTCAGAACGCCATTCCCGGGGGCGGAGGGAGGTTGTAAATCTTTTTAGCAGCAAAATGTAGACCCCGAAATCTGTCCTTAGAGTCGGGGGCGCAACAAGGTAAAGGGCTCACGAAGCCCCGCAACTCCCCCATTTGTGCGCGCGGGGAAGGCGGATGGGGCTGCAACTCAGGAATTCCGGAAGATTTTCAGAACGTCCTCCAGGGAAATGACAAGGACGTCCCCGCTCCTCTTTTCGATTACGTAACTCTTACATATTTGGTAGAATATACACGAACGTGCCCTCACCCATTAAAGGAATTAAAGTAGGAAGTCCCTAAATAGGCTGCGTCTAAAGGCTGTGGGTGAGTGTGTCTGTGGCATCCTGTATCTGGAACCCCCTGTCGCCCCCAGGTCCGCACACAGCAGCGGGAGCCGGGGAGCCGCCGAGGAGGACGCCCCCCTGGCTCGCCGGGTTCCCGACCCGGGAGTCGCCGGTGCCATCACGTCCTGTCTCCTCCCCGCTCCCCGGCGAACACCTGCCCGCGGTTACCTGCGGGGTCCAGGCTGTCCGCAGCCCATTGGCCGGGCCCCCGCCGTCCTTGCAGTTGGCGGCCAGGAAATGCCGGACCTCGGGGGTCCGCACCGCGCCCTCCGGGGGGCCCGCGCCGTACCCCCGGGGGCCTGCGTCCGGCGCGGGATAGAGCCCGCAGCGGCGCTGGAAGCGCGCCACGAGCTGGGAATCCTGCAGGCTCCGCAGCAGCTCGGCCATGGTGAGCTGGGCTGCGCTCCGCCGTCCGCAGCCACCGCAGCCACGCGGGTCGGTGGCCCGGGCTCGCGCTCCAGCCGCGCACCCCGAGCCCGGTGCTCCGTGCGGGGCGGGCGGGGCCGGCGCCAGCCAACAGGTGCGCCGCCCGGGTCCTAGCGCCCGCCTTTGGCGCGTGGGAGTCCAGGTGACCGTCCGTCTCCACCTAGAGCAAGGCACGGCCCCTTTCCTTCCCCCCCCCAACCCCCACCTCGGGATCGGGCGGCCAGAGCCCCCCAGCCTTCTCTTGGGCGGGTTGGAAAGTGGGCGGAGAAGTTCAGGTGTCTGCGTGCGCCGCGTCCTCACTCCCCACTCTGGTGCAGACCTGAAACGAAAGGAGAGCGGTGCAGCCTGTGTGCACCTGCCAAGGTGCACCTGCCAAGGATAGGTCTATCCTTCCAAGCGCCCGCGGATCCCTTGGTGACTTTTCTTTACCCCGCACACCAGCTCCTCACTCCCACCTACATCTGCTTCCTGCAAGACTAGATCCCAGTGAATACAAGGAAATCCCCAAGTCCTCTCCGAACTGCGGGAGGTATCGCTTCATCGTTTCCTCCAACAGCCTTGGCCTTGCTCAAGAACCGAGGAAATTCAAAGCGGGCTCTGAGGCGTCCTCACGATGCGATGGGGCCACAGGAGGACAATTTTAGGTGTGTGGGGAGGTGGGTGCTCCCTTTTAGGTGTTCTGCATTGAGAACGAAGATGCCATGTTCTCCTGCTTCGTCCTTCGCCTAGGCCTCCATTTAAGAAACGACACTGGGAAGAAGGAACCAGAGCATTGGGGGGACTATAGACCCAGAGAAGAAACTGCACAAGAACTGAGAAGAGGATTAAGCACACACCTCTCCCTGGCTTAGAGCCGCAAAGGAAACGTTTTTTCTAGGCCCTCCTAAATCTTCCTCTGCCGTCCCAAGGACCACCTGTGCACCTCCTCACAGGGAGTGAGAGGGCGACAGTTAAATTGGGCGCAGGTGATCGGCCTGCAACCAAAGTGCAATCCGATCCTTTTTGTCTTCAGTTTGCAGCAGAAGGCTCTGTGTTTCCTGGCTCTCATTCAAAGCCTATTATTTGGATACCTGCCACCACGCGTTTATCCCAAGTTCTCCTTTTAGGCCTGGAAGTCTTCAGGATGAAACACTCTCCCTACATCCCCACCCTCACCCTCTTAACCTCCCAACCCCCATGCTTGCTTTTCTGCTTTCCTTGCTTCTCAGTCCTGTCTAGACCTGCAAGGTCAAGGTGGCTGAAAGGGCAATGAACTCTTGGGAGGTGCCATTTTCCTCTTGCAGAAGACTGGCAGGCTGCTGTACCCCAGAGATGTCTGGCTCAGGAATAAGTAACCTCTTTTCCCAAAGCTGCTTGTGAATCATTTATAGGTACTGGGACCCAACCCTGTGGTTTAGTTTTGAAAGTTTTGAAAGCTTGAGTGTGGCAGTTCCTAATCTGTTTCATGTGTTAAAGAAACATATTCTCCCTTGAAGTGTCTTCCAAATTGAGTGCTTCCATTTTTCTTCTCCCAATTAAGAAAAAAAGGCAAAGTGAATCATAGCACACTTAGTATAAATACCAAGGAATTGAATTTTCAGAGCTTTTTATCTGAGTCCAGTTTTTAGTGATTCATGGTGTCACCTGAGATAGGTCAGCCTTGTGCCTTATTTGCTTTCTGTGATGAAACACCATCTTCCCTCCTTGTCTGTCTTATAAGGCTTTTATGAAAATCTTAGGATAAGCTTCATAAGACCCCGGGAGACATCTATCACCATATCCTTGTGCTGAAGAATGCAATTTGGCCCTAATCATCTGGAGTAGGACTGAGAAGCCAGCTTCTTGTGGGAGGAGGTTGCTTCTTCCCCAAAGCCTTCCTTCTAAGGCACAGACAGGCATTGTGAGCATAAATTTCTCAACCAAGCTAACAAAAAATGGACCTGTTTGAGAAACGGTAATAGGGTTGAAGGACTGCTTTAGAGTGGCAGAGCTGTTAAAAAGCCTGTGGGGTGTGTGTGTGTGGAGGGGGGAGTTGATGAGAACTAACCTGTTGTTCTTTGATTTTTTTATTTATTTTTTGACAGTACTGGGGTTGAACTCAGGGCTTCCCACTTTGCTCTACCACTTGAGCCACACCCACAGTCCATTTTGGCTTTTTAGATAGGGTCTCATGCTTTTTACCTAAGGCCAGCCTCAGACAGTATGAGCATGCTACCTATAATGTGCTCATAATTGGGATTATAGGTATGTACCACTATGCCTAGCTTGTTTTGTTAAGATGGGACCTTATTAACTTTTTTACCCACGGCTGGCCTTGAGCCGTGATCCTTCTTATCTCTGCCTCCCAGTGCTGCCATTATAGGTCTGTGCCAACCATGCCCAGCACTTAGTTCTTTGATAGTTTAACATGAGTACTGGCTGAAAGAAATATATTTTTCCAACAAAGGAATTCTGTACTTTGCTCATATAAAAAGTACTCCATGATGTATTTTATTTTATTTTATTGATCTCAGTATATAACTCAGGCTAACCTCAAACTTGGGATCGTCCTGCTTCCACCTCCCTAACATGCCTTTAATAGATTCAAATGAGAAAACTGCAAGAAAATGGTGTTGAAATACCTTTACCTTTAAATGAAAATTTTGGTATCAATTACACATTGCATTTTAGATTTTTCTCTTCACAGAACAGGTGACTTTCAAGCTACAACTAGTCCTTTCACTTTTCAACCAGACAGTGTTTTCTGGATCAAGATAGACATACAGTGTTTGGGCTCTACATTGGTTATTTGGTGCTGTGTAACAGATTACCTCACACAGAGTGACCCAAAGCAACAAGATTCATTTTCTTGCTGTTTGTGGGGGTCAGGAATCAGGCACATTTTAGCTGGATTCTCTGGCCTGGGTCTCTCTCTCACAGGTTGCCATGTTGGTCATGGCTGATGTCATCTCAAGGCTCAGCTGGAGGTGGACCATCCCCAAGGTCACTCATGTGGTCATTGATTTGTTTCAGTTCCTGTGGACTGTTGGTCCAAGGCTGCCCTTCCTTCCTTGCTGAGTTGGGCATCTCCATAACACAGCTTACAATGTGGCCTTTTCATCAAAGCAAGTCAACAGGAGAACCTAGAGATACAGAGGGAGGCCAAAAAAGGCAAATCAGTAGATTTTTATAACTTAGTCTTGGAGGTTGTTATAACATCCCAATATTTTGTCAAGTTCTACTTCTTTGAAAGAAATCGCTACAACCAGCCCACACTCACAGGCAAGAGACAAGAGCATAAACACCAGGCAGTAGGATTGTTGGAGCCATTTCAGAAGCTGCCTACTATCAGTCCTTCACATTTTCATTCATTCTCTAACTTCTCTGTCTTAAAGAAATATAATTCATGGACTTGACCTCAAAGAGCTTCCATCTGTGGCAGAAATCAATGCTCCCACACAGAAAAATATATTTAATAATATAAAAACAATGGTGTAATGAAAAAAAATAGGGCACCACACAACACACTTCCACTAAAAAATTATGTGTACCACAGTTGTGATCTCCACATCTGGGAGCAGAATTACCTTACAAATTTGTCAAAATTATAGCTACCTTAAAAAAGCATTAACTATTAAGTTAGAAAAGAGCAAAACTATAAACTAATAAATAGTTCTTTGAAAAAGAGTCAATAAAATGGACAAACCATTAGCTAGCCAAATGAAGAAAGAACAAAAGGTAAACAACCCAAAAGAGCACAAAATTTAAAATTTTATGGGTAAGGTAAAATAAAAGCAGAAGAAATTTGCTGGGGGTAGCGCATTTGCCCAGCACACATGAGGCCCTGGGTTTGACCCCAGTTCCCTACGACTGAAACACACACACAAGGTTTCCATGCCTCTATGAAAATAAATTTGAAAATGTAGATGAAATGGATTAAGGGAAAATATAGCTTATTAAAATCAACCTCAGTAAAAACATCTAACCAGACTATCAAAGAAGATAGAAGAGCTAGGGAAAGGGGTTAAAATACTCTTCTATAAAAAGCATCAGGATTGGGGTGGGTACAGTGATTGCCTAGTATGTGCCAGGCCCTTGGTTCCATCCGAAGCTCTGAAAACAAAACAAAGCAAAAACACGAAAAGCAACAAGCCTAGATGGTTCCAAGTAACATTCTACCCTGCCTTTAAAGAATGGATAATCTTAATGCTATTTAGCCCATTCCAGATTATACAAGAAAATTTTCAAAATTGCATTTATGAAGCAATTATTGTATCTCAAATGTTGAAATACCTCTGGGTGCTAGTACTCATGCCTGTAATCCTAGCTACATGGGAAGCAGAGATTAGAAGGATCAAAGTTTGAAACCAGCCAGAGCAAATAGTCTGAGAGACCCTATCTCAAAAATACCCAGCACAGAAAGAGCTGGTGGAGTGGCTCAAGTGGTAGAGTGACTGCCTAGCAAGCAGGAAGATCAGAGTTCAAACCCTAGTACTACCAAAAAACCAAAAACAACAATAAACCTTACAGAATACTGCTTGTGAATATGATTAAAAATCTTAAAGTACCAGGGTCAGAACTCAGCAGCTCACTAAAAAAAAACGAAAACCAAAAAACAATACTTCATGACTAAGTGAGATTTATTCTAGTAATGGAAGGTTAGGTATTATAAAAATCACTGTATCATCCATTTTATTAATACAGCTGGGACAATAAGCACACAATCTGTATGCCTTGAATTGTGTTTTCTCAAAACTAAATCCAGTACCTCAGAATGTCACCCTTTTTGGAAATAGCATTGTTGCAGAGGCAATTGGTTGAAATGAGGTCACAATAAAATAGGGTGGACCCCTAATCCGTTATGACTCATATGCTTCTGTGTTCAGATGGCTGTGTGAGGACAGAGACACACAGGGAGAATGCCATATGGGAGTGAAAGTCAGGACTAGAGTTTTGCAGCTGCAAGCCAAGGAATGCCAAAGACTGCTAGCGAACCACCAGAAGCCAGGAGGAGGCTGGGAAGGATCCCAGACAGGTTCAAGGGAGAGTAAAGCACTCTATTCTGGAACTCTAACCTCCAGAACCATGAGACGACACCTCTAATTTGTGGTACTTTGGTACTTACAGCAGGACTCCTTCGGGTGGAAGGGATCTCACCCAAGGACATATAGAAGCAAACATGAATGTACTCATTTTTCTTTTCTTTGTTTTTTCGAACTAAGGGTAGTATTCTTTACAAAATGTTGTCTGTCTAGCTTTTTTCATTTACAATAGAGTTAGAGGAGGTGCCATGTCAGTGTAAGACTTTTTAAACTGCTGCACAGTATTCTGTTTTATGTGCTATTATTTATTTTACCAGTCCTCCACTGGAGAACATTGGATTGTTCCCAATGATCCCACAAACAGTGCTGTAATGAGTAACCTTTGGCCTCACCTATATTTCTGGCACTAGGAGTGTACTCCTAGTTATGAGATTGCTGGGTCAAAAGCCATATAATTTGTAATTGTTACACATTGCCAAATTGACCTGTAGGGTATACCAACTTCACTGTAGTCGAAGAAGTGGCCTGTCTTTTTATACCCTTGGCTACACGGTATTACTAAGCTTTTTGATCTTTGCTAATTTGATAGAATAAACCTGGTATCTCATGGTAGTTTTAAGTCCACATCTCTTATTAGAAATGAGTCTGGCCCTCTTTCTTCATGAGCCCAGATCAGGCTCCACTCTTGTCCCTGGATGACAGATATCAGTAAGAACACTGACTTATCCCAGTCAGTTGCAGGGGACATATTAGGTCCCCAGTCTCTTGTCTGGAATGTCATGTTCACCCTACTTTGCTAGGAAGCTCCAGTCCAATGTTTACCAAAGTGACAGAGTTGGTGCTGGTCCTGGAGTATCTTTGGAAACTACAGGACTATCTTGAGTAAACTTGATTTGAAAAACCTGCTTCAACTCAGTGCTTACTAGATGAGTTAGGTCTGAAAGCTGTAGAGACTCCTTCCAGTATAGGTAGTTGTGTAGCAACTGCTTGCTAGAAGTTAGGTTATTACAGCAAAAGCTAAGTTTTTAACAAAAACAATGGTGGCCTCCATCAGTCAATCAAGTATTATAATTTTCTAGGGCTACCATAACAAATTGAGTGGCTTACAGCAAGAGAAATTTGCTAACAGAACTCATAATACTGAAGGCCACAGTTCAAAATTAAGGTGCTGGCAGAGTTGTTTCATACCTCCTAGCTTCTGGTGGCTGCCAACAATTCAAAATAAATTCAGTAGCTAGAATGAAATACTGTGTAGCAGTAAAAAACAAGAACAACAACAACAACAACAAAACCCGAAAAACCTCCCCTTCTCCTCTGGAGGGGAAGCCAAGGGAAGAGGAATTGGCCATCAGGTTTGAGCTATCTGACTCAGCCCCTTGCCAAAGCTAATTGGCACTGGACTTGAGCTAATTTGGGCTCATCAAGTGCTCTGTCTTCGGGAATTTGGATTCCTAGATCCCAGTCAGTATTTGCTGAACTAAGGAGAAGAAAATTCAAACCCTGGGGACCATTCTGTGAAGCAGACAACTCTGCATGTGTAAGCAGGGGAGAAATAAAGCAGGCATGCAGAAAAGTCAGATAGGTGAGCAAGCAACCCTGCCAGAAGGTTCTCCCACACCTGGCTCCAGTCACCATGGTTCCCTACCTCCCATGGATTCACTGAGCCACCTTTAGATCCTTGCTAACAAATTCCTGGTTTCTGCTCTCATGAGACTTAACTAAGACAGCCAGGAAGTGGCAGAAGTGGGAAACTGAGGTATGAGGACTCAAACCAGAACCACTTTCTACTGCCTTTATGTCAGTCACTGGCTCACCAAAGCCCCACCCACCTCTTGCTGCGATCCTTCTTCCTGTTGCCATGGAAACCATGGATTCCTTTCCACCTCAACCCCTGATTGGTTGTAGCAGGCAGCAGAATGCAGTGAATCTATGGATCCTCTTCCACTTCCTGATGAATCGAATTTCTTCCTGGGCTTTGATGTAAATACAGCTACTTTAAATGTGTGTGTGTGAGAGAGACAGAGAGAGAGAGAGAGAGAGATAGTGT
The DNA here is from genome assembly GCF_047511655.1 of Castor canadensis. Lineage (NCBI taxonomy): Eukaryota > Metazoa > Chordata > Mammalia > Rodentia > Castoridae > Castor > Castor canadensis. The sequence goes on along the minus strand of NC_133389.1, from coordinate 169,928,777 downwards.
GTGTGTGTGTGTGTGTGTGTGTGTGTATGCAGTGGAATACTATCCAGCTTTTTAAATAAAACCTATCATTTGCAATAGCATGAGTGAAACTGGAGGACACTACGTTAAGTGAAATGAGCCAGACACAGAAGGACAAATACCACATGATCTCACTTATATGTCAAACTCGAGAAAGCCAAAACTCTGAGAAGCACAGCAAACAGAGGCCACCAAGAGATGGAGGGGCAGGGAACAAACAGACTGGAGAGATGTTGGTCAAAGGCTGCGAAATTTCAGCTAGAGAAGAATGAACTCAAAGGTTACATTATGGTAGCTAGAATTAAGGATGTGTTGTATACCTGAAAAATGCTAAGGGATTTTAAGTGTTCTCACTACAAAATCATATGTGAGGTAATATGATATTTAGCTTGATTTAAGATAACATATACAGCTTTCAAAACATGCTGCATATCATAAATACATAACATACGTATGTCAATTAAAACTAAATAAATCAGATGATCTCATAAAATACAGACCTCTGTCTTCTAGAAGCTGGAAGATCTACCATCTCCGGGCCAAGATTCATTGTGAGCCATTCCCAAGGGCAACATCTGCTGGGCTCCTTTGGGTGTTTTTCTGGGGTTTCCAAAGTTCTCCATTATTTTCTACCCGGCATCATCACTCATTTCATTGCCATCTTGGTCCCTAAGTATTTGCATTTACAAATGCAAATTTACATTGATTACAAGGAAGGCCAATTAGCGATACTGTCCATTTGGAATCCCCTCTCCAAGGTTCAGTCCAAAAACAAATGACCTTGCTTTAAGGAACTGAGAATTAACTGGAGGAGATAAGGCAGGCATTTAGATTATTTAATCTACTCATGTATTTGGCCTCCACATTTTGCCTTCCTTAGCATAGTGTCTGTTAGTAGATAGCCCTGTATTTGAATTTCCTATGGGTGCCCAGATTTGTCCATTCTGACATTTGCAGCATTTCTCTCAAGGGGAATCAGTATGTTTACTGGCTATTTTAATAATGTCATCTGAGCTATATGACAAACACTAATCTTTGTGGAAGAATAATTAACAGAATGCTACTTTGTAATTTTGCACTTGATGGTTTCTTATTTCCTGTGACAACCTTCTTTATTGCAAAACAATGCCCTTTCTATTACCCATAATGCTGAGAGGCAGAATAGGATGACAGTATAGGTTTGAGTCAGGCACTCCCAAGTTCACATGTGGATCTCCGTGTCCTTGGGCAACTCACTTTTCTTCTCTGGTATGGTTTATTCATTTGTAAAACTGGAATAGCCATTGCCTATTCTTGAAGGGTCATTTCATAGAGTCAATGAGATGCTTCTTTCCCCCTCATCCATCCCTTCCTTCCTTGCTTCTTTCCTTCCTTGCTTCCTTGCTTCCTTCCTTCCTTCCTGTACTGGGGATGAAATCCAGGGCCTCACACATGCTAGGTAAGTGCTCTACCTCCCAAGCTATATCCCCAGTCTATTACTATAACAGTAATAGAATTTCCTACAAATCCTCAACCTTTTTCCTACTTGCATCATCATAGACACAGGTTAGCACACATCATTAGCCTCATTCATAGCTGAAGTCACTCTGTTCGGTAAGATAAAAAGCTTTGTTTGAAAACAATACTCACTAACATTTGTGGTCAGTTGCATTGAAGGAAGAGTGTTTGTGATGGTTAGCTGAAGTGATAACAGGAGTTGTTAACAGGACAATCAAACACACTTTGATTTCTGAACTGCATTGCTATCCCCACATTTTAGAGTCTTAAATGCTTTTACTATGTGTTTTACTGTTGACATTATGACCCATTAAAATCTACCGTATTACTTAGTTAATGAATACTTATGGAGTCTTATAAGTCCACAGTCTAATTATGAGTTGAGTTTATTAACCATGCTAAATACCATTTGTATACAAGTATAATTGGTATCTGGATTTGTTAACTACCACACAAAAGGCTGGAGAATTCTTCTAGTTCATTTGCAAATTGCTTTCACAGAAATTAGCCTATAATAAGAACCAAGAACTTGTCGTACTTTTGAGAACCAAGAACCAAGAACTTGTCCTACTTTTGAGTGATTACAAAATCTCTCTAGCCTGGCTTAAATTTTCAGTCTCCTTTTCCCTACTTGGTTAACTCTTCCCTTTGGTGATGTCAAGGATATATCATAACTGAGTCTGTTCAAATGTCACTGGCTTGGAAAAGGTATATATGATCCAGTACAAAGGTCTGAGGACCAGCAAGCTTATAGAGTCTGACAGATTTTCAGGAGAAAGTGGCATTGCTACTAAATTGGGATACTGGGTTCCTGGAGTCATATAAACCCTTCACAGAGTCAACAGGACCCCAGCTATGACCATTGCAACTAAAATTGTGTGCCTGCATGACATGAGGAAGGAGGACATTTTGTAGAACTCGTTATTCAGGTGAATGGAATTTCACTCTATTGATTCATTTCTCTTTTATGTTGTCTTTATGATCCTTCTAAACTCTCTACTTTGTCACAGGGGTTGGACCAAACTCACTCTTCCTAGCAGAGCTACAGTTTAGATTCCTCCCAGAAAGACACTGGTATGCCATCAAAAGGCCAGAAGAAGGAGGAAGCCATTTTGCTCCTACTGCACAGGCAGCCTTATATGGGGACTTCAGTAGATGACAGATGTGTGGTTTGGCGAGCAGCTTCTGGGCTCTCACTGAAAATCACCCACCTCCTGTGAATCACCACAGGATCCTGTGAGCTCTTTGTTTGCTAATCCTTAATGCCAGTGTTGGGTTCCATAATTGATATTCTCCTAGCCTTCCAATGAATAACAAGCACCTAATCCCAGTGTCCACCCCTTCAAATATCCAGAATAATGTATTAGTCAGAGAAACAGAACCAACAGGTTGTGATAGAAAGAGATTTGCTATGAGAAGTTGGCTTCTACAATTATGGAGGCTGGCGAGTCACAAGATCTACAGGATGAGCTGGTTAAGCTGGAGACCCAGAAAAGCTGGTGGTGTAGTGCCAATCTGAGTTTGGAGGCCTAAAAATCAGGAGATCCAAAGTTGCAATTCCAGTGCGAATATTGTCAGGCTCAGGACCCAGAAAGAGAGTCTATGTTTCAAAGACAGAAAAAAGCTGATGCCCCGATTTAAAAGTGGTCAGATAGAGAAGAGAGAATTCTTTCTCTCTGTCTTGGAGGGAAGCTTAGACATTGTGTTCTATTCAGTCCTTAAATGAGTAAAGAGGGCCAAACCCCCTTATAATCCCTTTATTTCAAACTACTAATTTAAATGTTAATCTCATCACCAAAACACCCACACAGAAACATCTAGAGTAACATTTGACCAAACATCTGGGAAGCCTGTGGCTTACATAAGTTGGGACATAAAATTAACCATCCCAATTCTGATTTTTACTAATCCATGAGTGATAGATACATCCTTTAGGTGCGTAATGTGATTTTTTAAACCTAGAATCATCTTTTTTCTTTTCCTTAGGATGATCACAATTTATTACTGAGGGACTTTTTTTTTTTTTAAATAACTGGTTCCATGGGGTGAGGGGCGGGTGTTTGAAGATGGTCAAGGAAGTATAAGCAGTAGTGAATCATGCACTTTCCCTCAAAGGGCCAGAGAGATTGTAAAAGCCATTACTCATACTTACCTCTCCCTTTCCTCACAATCCTTCTCAAGTCCATTTTTGTTCAGTGGTCCACATAGCAGACATCATAACCCAAGAACCTTGGCCACACAGGCTGCCAGGTGGAGCCTGGGTGTAGGGAGTTGGAGACTCACATTCTAGATGCCCTTCTCTTCTTGTATTTGCTCTCTCCAGGTCATGTGTCATTGGGAACCCAAAGATAAAGCTCTTTAGGGACTAAACAGGGCTGACTCCATGCACAACAGTCACAGAGTAGCACCCCAGATGCATGTTCTTTTATACTTTCTTACGTCCCAAGTATATTTTGGGAATCATAATTCCCACAATATATCCCAGGACATTTCAAAAGGATCCCATTGGCCAGAATCCCCCAGTTAATCTCATGCAGGAGGAATGCCTGAATCTCACACAAGACTTTGATGGTCATACATCACGCACAGTTTTCTAGGGAATTATTGCAGTCTACTAAACTGCATAAAATTATTCCTAAGAATTATGGGAGGCATGTGTGCTGGTACTACCTACCCCAGTACAGCCACTGTAACTTTAATTTAGGACCACAGTCTCAGTAGGAAGGGGTCAGATTAGATGGTCTCTGGGATCTCCTTTAGTTCTAATTAATGCCTGACTTTAGTCAAATCCGGAAGTTACTTGAGCTACTGGAGGCCTAGCACCAGCCACTGGGTATGCTTCGGGGAAAGAACTTCTGCCTCCTTGTCAGACCCGGATGGAGTCATCTTGCTATCAACTCTTCCCTTATTTTCTGACATATCTCCTTCCTCTTACATCCCTCTGACTTCTACCCACACCATTCTCTGTTCCACTTTCCTTTGTGCTGTGCCATCTGTCTTCTTTCTGTCATTTCCTTCCCTGATCTCATCTTGCCAGTCTTTCTAGCTATTGAAGGGCCTCCTCAAACCCTACCTCCTCTATCATGCTTTCTTTGGCCTCCAGTTGTAATAATACCTGTTTGCCTTATTTCCCCATTGTGCCATCTAAGATCTCAGTCTGTTACAATCACTATCATATCTAATGGTAGACTATGCATGGATGGCAATGGCTATGTTGACTTCTTTCAACTTTCTACCCTTAAGATGTTAAAATGGTGTCTTTTAATTCAACCTTGAATTGAGTCCCAGACTTTTTTTTTAAAATCTTCTCTATAACCACTGTAGAATCCCATCATATGGCCTTTATAGAGCCTGAAAATGGAGTGGATTTAAACAACACTGGAAGAATGTGTTAACAGACCAGAGCAGGATCACTAAAGGGGCAGAGACAGCCCTGTATCCTGAAGGGATTAGAAACCAGCTGGGGAGAGATTGGACAAGACCATCTAACCTGCGATCCCTTCAGAATGGACCTGTTCAAACCTACCTCCTCACTTTGTGTACAAAGTTATTTACCAGTCCAGCACACACTGTTGGCGATTGCCAGATAAGAAAGCTAAATGGGATTTTTCCCTAATAAAAACTTAATGGTAGAAAAGTTATTTTTGGTCTACAGCACGTGACTAATCTTTATTGGCCAGATCACTTGTGAGTTAATAATAGCTGATAATGGACTATAATTATATAGAAAGTGATTCAACCTTTCCAAAATTTCCTAACCTGCCAGTTGCTGTGATGACTAGAGATAATTGTTTATAAAGGGTCAACTTAGAATACTAGGTACTCATTAAGTGATGGAGATTGACAGGTTATATGAGGGTGAAATTATAATATCAAATCATTTATTCTGGACAGTGGTCCAAATATGTTTTCTAATTAATAAATTTAATTACGAAGTAAGACTCTGATAACATTTTGCTAAGTATTAATTTGCAAAAAAAGTTATTCAGCACTAGTACAGTCACTAAACTACATGCATTGGTTTAAAAAACGTAAAAGTAAAACCAGTTAACACTTCCAGAACCAAAGTACATCCCATGTACCAATTAAATATCTGTTTTGCACAACAAGGGGATTGGACTTTGATCACATGATAAAGCAAGAGCACACAAGGGAGATATGAGGATAGGTAAGACACCTAAAAAATTAGATAGCATTTGTTGCCCTCAACACAAGAAACTGAAGCAGATACTTTAAAGCAACTGAGGCCAAGAGGAGAAGGGGACCAGGAACTAGAGAAAAGGTTAGATCAAGAAGAATTAACTTAGAAGGTAACACACATGCACAGGAAATCAATGTGAGTCAACTCCCTGTATAGCAATCCTTATCTCAACCAGCAAAAACCCTTGTTCCTTCCTATTATTGCTTATACTCTCTCTACAACAAAATTAGAAATAAGGGCAAAATAGTTTCTGCCGGGTAGCGAGGGGTATTGGGGGGTAAGGGAGGGGGCGGAAGAAGGGGGGAGAAATGACCCAAACATTGTATGCACATATGAATAAAATAAAAAAATTAAAAATAGTAATAAATAAATAAATTTGTTTTGTTGTTGTTTTTGAGATAGGTTCTCATTATGTAGCTCAGGCTGGCCCCAAGTTTTCAATTCTCCTTCCTCAGTCTCCCAAGTGATGGGGTTACAGACTTGCACATCACACCTGGCTTGGAATATCTTAAAGAAGAACTCCCTTATACTGGGCTCTAGTTCAATGTCCAGTAACACTGGATATTGGTCATATAAATAGAGCATTTTTATCAAAATAATGTGCTTGATTCTTATGACACCATTAAAATGGGTTAAGATCCATTTAACTTCAGATGGCTCAGAATGTGAACATGTCAATCTCAAAATATAAGGAAAAAGCTTCACTGTATCACCTTTAATGAGAACACAAAGACTACATAAGTAAATCATTTGCCTTGGGTATATTATTTAGAAGAATCCATGTTGCTTCAGGAGAGGCTATTTCCTCTAAAATTGATCTAAGGAAGAAAAATGTGTCCAATGATGGGAACAGAGCTCTCATGGCAGTTGGCTGACTAATGGGTCCTGTAAGTGGCAAAGAGATGGGCTTCCCTAGATAAAGGAAGAAGCATAATCATGTTACTAAAAATACACATCCGTGCTTGGCTCTTAAATAAGGCATGGGCTGACACAGGAGCCTGAATACCGGCCTGATAGCTTTGACCAGGTGCCTGGTCATGATAATAGGCCACTGGTTCTTGGCTGTCAGATTGCTCTCTGAGAAAACTAAAATAGTATATATGGTTTTTCCACTTTCTAGGAGCATCAGAAGAATGAGTACAAAGTCATCAATGTGGCACTTGGAAGAAAATGCTCATGGAATCATGAGACCTGATAATCAAGTTGGGTAGGTGACACCATATACATAGAGCATTTCTAGCCTCAAAATAGCTAATTGTGACAACATCCACTTCTTTTAATTAATATCAAATTCACCAGACTGTGATTTAGTATCATTATTCTAAAAATGGGGTTAATAAACATTAGATGCTGTGGATATGGATCAACCCCTTGAAGAAATGAAGGAGAGCAAACAGAGTGATGGAGAAGTCATGTCCACTCTTGGGCACAAGCTGATGGGTAGGAGAGATGGACAGCAAGGCTGAGCAAGGGATCAGTAATGACGATGCTGGCTCAAAGAGCAATGATGCAGCAGCAGAGGAGCCCCCAAAAGATTCCACACCAGAAGAGAAGAAGATTAACGTTGCCTTATTTTATGTGTCCTAAATATTTTTTGAAATGAAAAAAATAGTTTTTTCTTTTAATATTTTTTTTAAAAAGGAATGTCTGAAAGAAACTATGTTATCCTTTTCATTTCAAATCTGAATCGAGTCAAAAATAAAATAAGAAATTCAATCTAAATATTTGTTGAATGAAGTGCACATTACAATGTTTTCCTTACACTGAAATAAAATGGTTAATTATTCAAGAATAAAAGAAGTCTTTTTGTAACCAATCAGGCATCCTGGACATTGCAACCTTGGTGAAATTTTGAGGTTCTTTTGCAATGGCCACTTTTGTTGCTGTAATTAATCATCAAGCCCTTTTGTCGGAACTGGTATTTTGGGCTCTGATTGCAACAGAAGCGTTTTCCAACAGTAGCAGACCTGGCATTTCACCCTGTGCCCAAATCTTCCACTCGTCCTTCCTCATCAGACCTTGTATTTCCTATCCGTGTGATTGGGCTGTTTAATGCACCATGTACTGCAGGTCCAATCACTCACCATGTGGTATTTCCTGGCTTTAGTGATTCATTTAGAAGTGGGCATGTGATCCACATTGGTCCAATCAGAGTGAAGCTTAATTCTTTTGTTTGGCAGTCGGGGTATGAAAATAAAACAAGAAAGTACATACCAAGAGTATACAAAACCAAGTTACAGTTCCACAAACTTGTAACAAGTGTTTAGAAAACATATTTTTAAAATATATGTATGTAACATGTGCAAATGGGAAAAAACTATCAAAATATTTGTAAGATTTTAATAGGAAGTGTAATTACTTAGTTGAAAGATATTAAAAACCTAAGTAAATGAAGAAATATATCATGTCAATAAACTCGATATTAAAAGTTTCACTTCTAGGGCTACTGGTGTGGCTCAAGTAGTAGAGTACCTGCTGCCTAGCAAGAGGGAAGCCCTGAATTCAAACTCCAATATTGCCAATAAATAAATAAATAAAAATAAAAATTTCACTTCTAAGTTGTTTTACACTAACAATGGTTCTGCAATAAAGATTCCAAATGTTTTCAAGGAGCCAGGTGGATTGGGCACTTCAGAAGCAGATGTTGAGGTAGAGTTTGAGGGCTCCATGTTTACTAGGAACCTGTGAAAGGAACAGTGACAACCAGCATTGGGCGAGGGAGAGGTCAGGCTGGATGCAACCTAGGTAGGTCTCAGCCAACTGTGCAGGGAGCTCTAGACAGGTCTGCAGTTCAGAGCATTGTCCTGAGGTCAAAATGGCCCTGGTCTCACTCAGCCACCATACACAAGCTCCCTCTGGAAAGGCATTGTTTTATTTTTGTTTTCGTTTATAGACATAGATGATATAGTTATAGTACTGCAGTTTGAACTTAGGGCATTCTGTTTGGTAGACAAGTGCTCTGCCACTTGAGCCACACTTCCAGCCCTGGAAATGCAAGGCTAATTAGCTTGATTTAGTCATTCTGCCATAACTGAGTCCATTCTTGTTGCTATAACAAAATACCACAAAGTGAGTGACTTATAAATGAGAGAAACTTATTTACTCCCAGTTCTGCCAGGACAAAGTGCTGGCAGAGGCACTGCTAAGGACTCATCCTCTGCTTCCAAGATGGCTCCTGGTAATGACCTCCTCCAGAATGGCAGAAGGAACAGAAAGGGACCGCTAGTTTCCATTTGCGAGGCAGAGTCCCCATGACCTAAACACCTCTCCAAGACCCTACTTCCCATTACACAGCATTGGGAATTACGTTTCAACATGACTTTTGGTGGGACACAAACACTCAAACTATAGCACACAGTATATACATATGTCAAAGCAACAGGTTGTACATGATAAATGCATACAACGTTGTCAATTTCAAAAATGGTTGTTAAAGGAAAAAGGAAAGGGCTGGTGGAGTGGCTCAAGTGGTACAGCGCCTGCCTAGCAATCATGAGGCCCTGAGTTCAAACCCCAGTACCTCAAAAAAAAAAAAAAGAAAAAGATCTTATATATATATTATATAATTATATTTTATATACAATATATATATAACTATAATCCTATATCATACCACAAAATAATCCTGAAGAGTCCTTTAAGGTGGCTCCATTAAGTACAATCCTAACTTTTGTACCATAGAACCAATATATATTTAAAAAGAATAACAAAGTATTCGTTTACAGTGAAAAATAATTATAAATTCCATGGGGACAGAAATCCAAGAAATATTCCCAGACCCCTTTTTCCATCTGTCAAAAATGCCTGTTTGCTTTCACAGCTTCCTGTGCAGCTGGGGTGGCCATATGTCTCAATCCTGACCAAGGAGACATAAGAGGAAGCCACAGAAGCGCACTTGGAAGTGGCTTTGCTCTCTGATAGATGGAGGGGTGGTGAAGAAGCTGCCTTTTCTCACCTGCGTTGAATCAATGTGATGAGAATGTGATGGCAGGAGCTTGTCTGCCTACTCCGCTATTAAGAGGGAAACGTGAAGAGAATCACAGAGAATGGATAAGCAAAATGCGGTGTATCCATGGAATGGAATATTACTCAACAATGAAAAGATAAAATAAAATGATTCATGGATAATATGGGTGTAACCTTGAAAACATTTATGCAAAGTGAAATAAGCCAGACAAGCTTATATGATTTCATTTATATGAAATGTCCAGAATAAACAAGCAAATCAATGGAAACAGAAAGGTGATCATTGGTTCCTGGGGTTAGCAAAGGAGAAGGAGCTTGAGGAATGACTGAATGGCTATGGGGGTTCTCTTGTGGACAATGAAAATGCTCAAAGATTGGATTATGGTTATAACTGCAACACTCTGTAAATATAAATCAATGAGTTGTGTTCTTTATATAGGCAAATTTTGTGGTTTGTAAAGTGTATTTCAATAAAGCTGGTTTTTAAAAATGATTAAAGGATCACAGACTCATCAGCCCAGAACCCTAACATCATTTAGCTGCTAAACTGATAGCTGTAAGAATACCCAGCCCGAGGGAGTTGGGGAGAATCCTAACTTTTTAAAACCATTATCCATAAGATTTTCTGATTTTTGCAGCCCAAATTATTCTTAACTAACACATCTCATTTTTTTCATTCAACTAATATTTATTTGATGTGTGCCACATGGCAGGTAAGCCAGCTACATGTCAATACTAGAGATGCAAGAGAGCCAACATTCATTGCCCTGCCTCTATGCGAGAGGTGATTTAGACACTGTGGCATCAATGCTTTTCAGCCTCCTTGATAAGAATGGCCCCTGCCTTCAAGAGATTTTATAGTCTAGGGAATTATTTCTCTACAGTGGTTCACAGACCACCCACTTGTAACCCTCAAATGCTACTAGCTAAGAATACAAATTCATGGCTTCACCTTAGACTTGCTAAATCAGATCTACTGGGAATAAACCATTGGGTTCATAAACACACCTGTGCCTTCTGCTGCTTTCACCATAAGCTTCAAATCATTGAAGCAAATAAACACAAACAGAACTTCTCCTAGTTGAGCACAATATCACAAGGGAGCTGTGGTAGGAAAGGCAAGAAGTTAGGGGACCTACCTAAGGGCCAGTCTTTTCCCTTAAGAAAGTGTGACAGGCAGAATTCTAAGATGGTCCCCAGATTCTCAGCTCTGGTGTGCTCCATACCTTCTCCTATTTATCTGACAAATGCTAATCTGGTTCTGCAGATAAGGAATTTTAAAGACAATATTAAGATCCCAAATCAGTTGACCTTGAAACAGGATAAGTATACTGGTGGGCCTGACCTAATCACACTAACATTTTTTGTTGTTGTTATTGTTTTTTGATTAAGCATTTTATTCTGTTTAGAATAAAAGCCTTGCTTTAATGTTGTAAGTTGCACTGCAGTTATGCCATGCTGCCAGTCCTTATTAGGACAACAACACCCTAGTCAGTCATCCAGAGGGCTGGGAAACGTATGAACTCACATTTCAGAGCGTGTAGAACTGGTATTTACAGTTTCTCTTCCTGAAATCCACCTGGACAGCATCTGACTACACAGGTGTTGCCACAGTACTTGCTTTGGCACTCAGGATTCCTCAGAGTGAGGTCAGTCTCATGAATTGTGGGTCCTCCAATGGTTCAGTTGTTAACATGTAAGCAAATAGTACTAAACAATATAATCTAAACTATGGGTGAGGGCAATCCAGCTGTGACATCTGTCATCCCATTAATCATCAAGGTTGATTCAGCTAATCTGGCTGGCTAGGCAGGTGTCCCTTTCCTCCCTCACCACTCCATGTGCATCCCTCCTGAAGCTGTGTGCTTGGTCAAAGAGGACAACCATTCCTGATAGAGGACCATTCTTCGATCAAGGGTGTATGAATACCTTCACTCCCCTGCTGGAACCACCAGACAAGCTCTCACACTAACCCTTTAAATCAGAGGCTAACAGTAGAGGAATCTCGAGATTCGAACCCAAGGACCTGATGCATGAGAAGTTCACTTCTGGCTTGAAGAAGAAGGGAGCAAGGAATGTGCATTGTCCTTGGTGCCTAAAAGAAAGCCCCCTGTTGGCGACTAACAAGGAAATGAAGACTTCACTCCCACGAGAACCAAATTCTGCTACAAGCATGTGAGCTTGAAAGAGAACTGTGAGGTCCAGAAAAGTAGGCAGACCAGTTGACACCTTGACCTCTGCCGTGTGAACCCCCAAGCAGAGAACTGAGCTCAGCTGTGCCCAGACACATGAACAACAGGAACTGTGAGATAATGAACTGGTGTTGCTTTAAACAGCTGAGTTCATAGTAATTTGTATGCAGCAAACAGAGAACTAAAACAGAAAGAGACTGGGAAGACAAGAAAAACAAGCAACTAACAGGACATAGAGAATGAGAGGGAGGGTAGGAAGAGCTAGCAATGGCCTTTCCTGCAACCAAGTATTTGTATTTCCTATTATTATATGGCTTTAAGGGTGGTATCAGTAAGGAATGCTTTTGGCTGCAAGTAATGGAATACTTGACTCACAGTAGCATAAGCGACTTTCTTCTCAGAGCTGGTGCGTTGTGAATGTGTCAGCTTTTTGTTTTCATGTGTTGTGGTCATAAGATAGTTGCTCCAGGCCTTCCTCTAGTCAGGAAGAAAGTGGGTGAGAAAAGGTTTGCCAACTGAGCCTGTCTTCTGTATTGGGAAAGTAAAAGACGTCCTGAAAGCCCCATTTCAGAGGATCCATTCACATCTCAGTGCCAAAACTGGACACCCTAGGCATCAATAGACCAATGCTGACCAGCGGAAATGACATTACCAGAGCTGCTTGAGACGATCACAATCCATTGCCTCAGCTGGGTTCACATCCCTGTCTGAACTCAACAAATCAAGGTCTTCTTCACAGGCGGGACAGAGGCTGGAATGGCTTTCCCTGAAAGCATGGAGATGCCTAGATAACAGATGGTGCCCTGTAGCTGGAGAGAGTGCTTCATCTTCAATCCAACAAATATTTGTTGAGCACTTATTAAAGCATGACCCCCGTGTACAAAGATGCATGTGTATGTGTGAGCATGTGTGCGTGCGTGTTGGGGAGGGACACAGACAAAGGCATGCACGGTACCTTGAGAAGTGTTTTACTTAAAAGGTCTCTACGTTTGTATCCATCACAAGCTGCTCTAGACATCATAGGCACATCACAAAAATAGCAAGGATGGACCCTAAGAAAGCATATATTGATTTGTGATTTTGAGAAGGAGAAAATGTTTTAACTGGTAAAGAATACATTCAGAGCAAACTTCTAAGAACTATTAAATTAATTATTGATCAATGCCGAACTAAATCTGGACAAGATACAGCACTTCCTTAAAATGCAAAAGTGATATAAACATTAGTATGAAATACTGTCTGAATGAGTGGCTGCAGTCTCTCTCCATTTTATGGGAACTGCAACACGGAGTTTCTTTTTTTTTTCTTTTATTATTCATATGTGCATACAAGGCTTGGTTCATTTCTCCCCCCTGCCCCCACCCCCTCCCTTACCACCCACTCCACCCCCTCCCGCTCCCCCCCCTCAATACCCAGCAGAAACTATTTTCCCCTTATCTCTAATTTTGTTGTAGAGAGAGTATAAGCAATAATAGGAAGGAACAAGGGGTTTTGCTGGTTGAGATAAGGATAGCTATACAGGGCATTGACTCACATTGATTGCCTGTGCGTGGGTGTTACCTTCTAGGTTAATTCTTTTTGATCTAACCTTTTCTCTAGTACCTGTTCCCCTTTTCCTATTGGCCTCAGTTGCTTTTAAGGTATCTGCTTTAGTTTCTCTGCATTAAGGGCAACAAATGCTAGCTAGTTTTTTAGGTGTCTTACCTATCCTCACCCCTCCCTTGTGTGCTCTCGCTTTTATCATGTGCTCATAGTCCAATCCCCTTGTTGTGTTTGCCCTTGATCTAATGTCCGCATATGAGGGAGAACATACGATTTTTGGTCTTTTGGGCCAGGCTAACCTCACTCAGAATGATGTTCTCCAGTTCCATCCATTTACCAGCGAATGATAACATTTCGTTCTTCTTCATGGCTGCATAGAATTCCATTGGCAACACGGAGTTTCAACACAATTTCTACAAGAGTTTCAGGTGCTCCACCTATTTTAATATGCAGTTAGGTACTTTGAATACTTTCAAAGTATTGAATATTTTCAAATATTTCACCTTTGATTCACCAACTTCATTCTTGTGTCATGTCCCTATAAAACCAATTTTTCTAAACTCTAATCTGATAGTATGGAATATGACACTTGACACTTAATACTAGACAAATTAACTCAGTAATTAATTGTTCTGATGTAAACTTGACTTTGAGCCTGGTAACCAGATTTACACTAACATAATTAACCAGAAATTTGCTCCCATGTGGAACAAATGCAAGAAAAAAATGGAACTGCTTGTTATGAATGATATAAAGGAAAAGGTTTGCAGTATTTACTTTTACGGTGTAAAGTTTCAAGTATCAGTAGGAAATTCTAAGAAACTTTTTTTTAGGGAAGACTAATGCTAACATGCTTTCCTGCTCAGTGATGCATTTAGAAGAATTCTAAAAGAGAACATCATTAAAGTGCTTAAACATGAGCCCTGGGTGGTGCTATGTGAGTGTTAACTGATTTCTAAGCCAGCTCTTTGCTTCCTCCCCATGATGCAAAACCCAGAAGAGGGCTTCTCATCAATTTGACCCCCTTTTGCTGCTGGTTCTTACACAATTTTTACAAACTGATTTATATGAATCCTACTCTGGGTTCTGGTGATTCATTCTCCAAGTGGCTGGGTTTCCAAACCATCACATTCCTGCTGCCCAATCTCATCTTAGCCTACAATTGGGCAAAATCATCTCACACAAAGCTATTGTATAAGTGTTGACTATCTCATGGATAGTATAATGACAGCAAAACCCAGCATTGTCATATGGGTACACTTTTGTGCCATCACAAAGTCAAAAATCATAAGTTGAACTATCATAAGTCAGGAACTAGCTATCTATTGATCTATCAATTGATCTATCTATATACATATATATTTTTTAACTAGGTAACCAACTTGCCTAGTTTTCCTGGGACTTCCTTAACTTTAACAATAAAACCCTTTAGTCCGATGGAAATCTGGAGGAAGGGCATCCCAGGCAAAGGGAATGGCAACTTGAGGGGAGTGAGGCCCTGCTAGTAGAGAAACAGCAAGGACCATGGTGTGGCTGTGGTAGATTTGAAGAGGTTTAGGCAAGTTAACAACATCTCCAAACTTTAGTTTCTTCATCGTTAATTTGGAAAAATAGAAAGTCAGTATATTCAATTACAAAAGGGCTCTTTGAAGAGGTAAAGCATATGACCCAAAGATGCCCTTGGCTATCTCAGCAGAAGCCAAGACTAGAAATGGGACTCCCAGTAGGGCTCTATGGAGGAACCCCTTGTGTAATGGAGTGAATCCCTGTGAAACACAACAGACCCATGATGTTCCTTGGAATGTTATGCCATCAAACACACTGCCCTCTGGGCCTAAAATGGACAGAGAGGGACAGCAAAAGAAAGATTTCAGGTTTTCTGACTAATAAAAAAAATCAGTACCAGAAGTGGGTTGTTGTTGTAACTACCATGTATTTTAGAAGTCTTTGGAAGTTGTTTGTAGGAGGAATTTGGAGGAGTTTTGAATATTCAGGGTAGAGAAGTCCTAGAATGCTATAAGCAGAGTTTAATGGACAATTCTAGTGGGAGCTCAAAAGACTAGAATGAAAATAGGAATACAAATGGTAAAGACTGTGTTCATGATAGAGGAAGGGCAAGATGGTGGATGAAAGCATCCACTGTTTTGACTTTGTGAATGTGAAGAGTCAGATAACACAGGAGAGAACAATTTCTAAAGATAGAAAGAGAAGAAGGAATCAGGAATCACAAAAGAGGTGGCAGGATGGCAGAAAAGTACAGAGAAACTGAAGCAACAGAGAAAAGCAGCAAACAGTTCCAAGCCTGTCCCCAGCTTCCTGATAGGGAAAAAGATACCATCACAAGGTAAGTCAGAGGATTCTGGTGATAGACTGGTAATTCTAGCTGCAAGATAAGTCCACACCTCTGCAAGCCTTAAAGCCAGTGCAGAGATTTGTGAGATAGTGATTGGTCTGATGTGGAAGACTAGTCCTGGTAAAGAAAGATATTCTGCCTCTCACCTTATCTCAGAGGACGATAGCCAAGTGCCATCTTCAGAGAGGTTCTATTGTTTGAGACAGATATTCTAGGGGTTTGAAAACAAGGAACAATCATGGATCAGATCTGGGGATACCCTATGAGAGAGTCTGAGAGAGAGATGGCCATGAGAGGTAGTCAAGAAGAGAGAATCAGAGATGGTTCTATAGAGAAGTTCAAGCAGTGGGAAACTCTGCCAGTGGCAAAGAGTGAGGTGGTCTGCAGCCCCACTCCAGCCAAGACAGAGTCCTATCTTCTGAGGCATGGACAAGAACAAAGCACACTGAGGTCTGTAGCTGGTTTAGTATTCAACCTCCAGGACCTGCCTCCTGGCTGCATGTGTTGACTGCTACGTAGGTCAGAGCACTGCTTTCAGACCCTCTGAATCATGTGATGCAGCCTCCTCCCCACTCCCAAAGGGCGGGGAATTGTCAGTCAGGACATGAAATACTGATACCTACCCCTGGGAACTGCATTCTGGTGTGTTTGCTGGCAGTCAAGACTGAGGGCCCAGAGTCCAGATTCTGAATCACAGAAGTTCCACATCCTCCTCCTCTGTATAGGGAGGTGAACTGCAGTGTGAGCCTGTAAGCTTTGCAATCAGCAGCAGAGACTACATCCCTCAGTTCTCACCCACCCAGTGTAGAACTCAGTGATCTGTCTGCCTGCCCTCCTCCCATACATTTAGGGTTCAGTGCAAGGCTTAGATGTTTGCTGCCTGTGGAGACACAAAACAGGTTGTATGGGGGGCAGGTGGGAACCTGCCAAACCCATAGGCTGTAAATCTCCTGGCAGCCAATAGTGCTCTGAGTGCACAAATAAGGGGAACGTATATTGAAAGCAGTGCAGAAATGGATAATAAGCCATTCTACAAGAGATTTCAGCATTTGAGCCATGCTCAGCATCAGGCCCAGTGCTCTGAGCATGTGGGTAAATGCCTGGCTACAGAGCCATATCCCCCAGTTCAGTGGTGAGAAAAAGCACCTGAATCCAGCTACTACACTGTCCTGCCTGAACTTAAAGACCACAGGTGATTAAAACTTCCAACCAATGACTTAGCTTCAGATACATAAGCCCCAATGTAAAAACACAAGTAATATGATAAAACAAGGTACCATGTCTCCTCTAAAAGCCAACAATTTCACAATAAAGACTTGAACAACAGTGAAGCTGATGAAATTTCAAGCAATGAACTCAAAAGAACACTGATAAGAATGATCAACATAATCAAAAAGGACATGATAATCACCTGAATGAATTAAAAAGAGATTATAAATAAGCAGCCAAGTAAATACAAAGAGAATTCAAATAAACAGCTAAATGAAATAAGGAAGATCACACATGATATGAATGAGAAATTCAGTAAAGATGCAAAAATTCTGAAAAAAAATCAGATTGAAATCCTGGGAATGAAAAGCTCAACAACTGAAATAAAAACCTCAGTTGAAAACCTTACTAATAGGTTGGGAGACCAAGATGCAGATAACTGATAGATCCTGAAACCCTAAGCTCTCACAAATCTGAAAGAATACTTCAGATTGGTGGTAGCAAGGATTGAATAACCTGGCTTTTTCAACAAGTAAGATACTGCCAATACATAGGGGGAACATAATGTACAATGACTGGCCTTTAAATTAGCTTTTTATGGCACATAGCTGTCCTGGAAGCCTAGGCATTATGGGCCAGCAGCTACATCAGCCCACTCACTGGAAAGTCATTTCTCTCTTTTTCTTTTTTTCCCCTCTCTCTGAAAAGCAAAAACTCAATGCAGAGAACTACAGAATGAGTTCTGTAAGCACCTGGAATGTTCTGGACCCAACAAAATTCATGGATACAGAACCTCTGACTACTGCCTGCCTGTGCCTACCCAGGCTGACCCCTGATACCATCAAGGAAACTACAACCCTTCCAGTTGAGTATGCCACCTCATCTGCTCTGGAGGAAACAACATAGTCCAGTGCAGTGATGAGCTTATCCAGCCTTGTGTGGCTAGGGTGGCCCAACTGCAGCCTGGGGAAAATAATACATTTGGCCACCTTTGAGAAACTGGTAGTGAGCTGAAACTAACAGCATTCCCAAAGAAAACAGTTGACCAAAAACTTCAATTCCAGCTCCCAGACTTGCCATGTGGGCAAAGGGGCAGAAGGGGCAGAAGGTGCTTGTGACAGCTTTTCTTGGGAACACTTAGGAGAACAAGCCTATAAAAACAAGCTGACCAGACTGCCCACCCTCCAAGAACAGTCTAGGCTTAAACACCCTGAGTTGTTCAGTACAGAGGAGTAACATTGATTGCCACACAGCCCAAAATATCAACCTTAAGTGGGGGCAGGGACACAAAGGAAGCCTGTGTCAGAAGGGACAGAGCTTGGATTAGAAATTGGAGGGAAGTATCCAGAGCATGCCTTGAACTCAGAGGAAACCCACTCCTCTCCATAACAGGAATATATATTAACTTTAAAAAATTTTTTCCCCTTTTCCTTTTTTGTTACCTCCTTTTTCTATTTTGTTACAATTTTCATTTTCTTAGCCTGCCCTCTCTTGTTCTATTTTCTTTTCTGTCCTCCCATTTTTCTTGTCTTCTTTTCTTTCATTCTTCTTATCTTCCTCTCCTCCCCCTCCTCTTCACTCCACTGCTCCTACCTCCTCCACACTAACCATTCACCAAGTAGTCTATTAGACCAACTTTACACATTACCCTCATCCTTTCTATCCCTCTCCAATACCTGACAATAGCACCCTTCCCACAATGACTGAACTACACCTTTACACACATTAGGGCCTTATTACTCAGTAGCTCCCCATACCTTATACCTATTCTCCCCATTGCCCCATCCCCCTCCCTGTCTCCTCTTCTAGTTCCATCATTTTAATTAATTTAAGTATCAATCTCTATGCAAACAACAGTTATCTTCCTAATACTCACTGTTCATAGATAATATTGCCAAGTGTTTTATATATTATGTAAATAACTGGTTTGGCATTGAATCTGTGAATTTGTTATTGTTATTCCAGGTCAGTGAATAGAAACATTACAATAACCTAGCTAACTAAGCTAGCCAGAGCATAGAAATTAAGTCAAGGGAAAGATAACAGGTGATTAAAACCCCCAACTAACTAATCAACAACTCATGAGCAAAGCTCAAAACGGAAACATGGGGGGAAAAAGAAAGCTGGGGAATACACTTCCTCAAAAGGCTAACAATAACACAATAGAGGATTTGTTGGAAAGTGAAGGGAATGAATCCTAAATTGCTGAGGTCAAAGGAAGGCTGATAATAATGCTTACAGAGCTTAAAGAGGAGCTTAAAGAAGACATTCAAAAACAACTCAATGAATTCCAAGAGAACACAGATAACTTGAGAAGACACAGAAGCAACTAAATGAACTCAAAGAGGATTTCAATGAACTCTGAAATGAAATCAAGGAAATTATTTTTAAAAAGATAAATTAAATAAAGAATACAGTACAAGATATGAAAGAGAGCTCACCAAAGATATGGAAAGTCTTTTTAAAAAGTCTCAAGCAGAAACCCTAGGAACAAAAAGTTCCTAAAGTCAAATAAGAAATACAGTTCAAAGTCACTCCAGCAGACTGGAAAAAGTGAAAGACAAAATTTCAGGGCACTGAAACAAAATAGATATTAAAGAAAAAACAGAAGAATACTTAGACAAAAGACTAAAAAGCTGTAAAAGGAATATGCAGGAATTCTACAACAAAAGACAAAACTTGAGAATCATGAACATTGAAGAAAGAAAAGAGGCACAAGCCAAAGGTATGGTATTATATTCAACAGAATAACAGCAGAAAATTTCCCAAATCTCAGGAAAGAGATGCCCATTCAGGAAGACTCCAGGAGACCAAACAGACATGAGCAAAATAGAACCTCTCCACGTCATATTGTAGTTAAAACAATTAGCACAGAGAAAAAGGAATAAATATTGAAGGCTATAAGAGAGAAAAATCAAATAACATATATAGGTAAACTCATCAAAATAACAGCAAATTTCTCAGCAGAAACCTTAAAAGCAAGAAGGGCATGGAGTGATGTATTTTGAGGACTGAAACAAAATAATTTCAATCCTATGATACTCTACTCAGCAAAGCTGTAATTCAAAATTGAAGAAGGAATAAAAACTTTCCATTATAAACAGAAACTAAAACAATACATGAACAGTAAACCAGCAGTCCAAAAGTTTCTGAAAGGAAACCTACACACAGATGATGAAAATAAACATAGCCATGAAAGGATGGAAATTATTAGATTTCAAGATCAGACAAGTAATTAGAGAGTAGCATACAATTAGTTGCACACACACAAACCCTTACACAACAGAATCAACTAAATGGCAAGAATCATCACATACCTCTCAACATTAACACTGAATTGTCAAGGGCCTCCATTCTCTCATGAAAAGACATTGATTGGCAAACTGGATTAAAAAGGAAGAACTAACAATTTGTTGTTTATAAGAAACCCACCTGACAGACAGAAACAAACATTGGCTTAAGGTAAAAGGGTAAAAAAAATATTTACCAAGCTAATGGTGCCTGAAAACAGGCAGGAGTAGCTATACTTATATCAGATAAAGCAAACTTTAAACTTAAATTAGTCAGAAGAGACAAACAAAGTCTCTTCTTCATACTAATAAAAGGAGAAACACATCAAGAGGAAATAATAATTGTTAACTTATATGCACCCAATGTCAGTGCACCCAACTTCATTAAACATATACTACTGGACTTAAAAACATGGATAGACCCCAAAACAGTGGTAGGGAGAGATTTCATTACTCCTCTATCACCTATACATAGGTCATTCAGACAAAAAAATCAACAAAGAAATTCTAAAATTGAATGACACCATAGATCAAATGGACCTGACAGAGTCTACAGAGTATTTCATCCTGGGAAAGCACAATATACATTCTTCTCAGCAGCCCATGGAGCTTTCTCCAAAATGGACCATATTTTAAGTCACAAAGCAAGTCTTAACAAACATAAGAAAATTGTATACTGTCTAATCACAACACAATAAAACTAGAACTCAACAAAAAGGAAATAGCAGAAAATACACAAACACCTGGAGATTGAACAACACTTTGCTCCATGATCAATGGGTCATTGAAGAAATAAGGGAGGAAATCAAAAAGTTCCTAGAATTTAATGAAAATGAAAGTACAACTTAACAGAACCTATGGGACACAGTGAAAGCAGTGATAAGGGGAAAGTTTATAGGCATGAATGCATATATTAAAAACACAGAAAGATCTCAAATAAATGACCTAATTCTGCATCTCAAACTCCTAGAAAAACAAGAACAAGCTTAACCCAAAACTTGCAAAAGGAGAAAAATAATAAAAATAAAGGCTGAAATCAACAAAATAGAGACCAAAAAAACCATACCAAGTATCAGCAAAACAAAAAAGCTGGTTCTTTGAGACAATAAATAGACTCGATAAACTCTTAGCAAATCTGACTAAAATGAGAAGGTAAAACACCTAAATTAATAAAATTATAAACAAATAAAGGGGAGATCACCACAAACACCAAAGGAATCATTAGGGACTACTTTGAAAACCTATAAACAATTTGTAAAATCTAGAAAATATGGACAAATTTCTAGACATTTATCACCATCCAAAATGGAACTGAGGGAACTTGGGGTGTAGTTCAGTGGTTAAGTGTTTGCCTAGCATACACAAGGCCCTGGGTTCAATCTTCAGTACTGGAGGAGATTGAACTGGAGCCATGGTTTAAGTGGCAGAGAACCTTTCCAGCAAGCACAAGGCCCTGAGTTTAACCCCTAGCACCACCCAAAATTGAACTGAGAGGTTATAAATCCCCTGACTATATCTATAAAAAACAATGAAATTGAAGCAGCAAAAAAGAATCTCCCAAAAATATCCTGATTGATTTACTGCTGAACTCTACCAGACCCTTAAAGAACTAATAACCAACACTCCTCAAAATTTTCCATGAAATAGAAAGGGAAGGAACACTGCCTAACTCATTTTATGAGGGGTATTACACTCATGCCAAAACCCAACAAGGACACAACAAAAAGAATTACGCCAATCTCCTTAATGAACATTGATGCAAAAATCCTCATAAAATAATGGCAAACCAAATTCAACAGCATATCTAAAAGATCATACACCATGATCAAGTTGGTTTCATCCCAGGGATGCAGGAATGGCTCAACACACACAAATCATTAAATGTAATACAGAATATTAACAGAAGCAAAGACAAAAACCACCTAATCATCTCAATAGATGCAGAAAAAGCTCTTGACAGAATTCAAAATCCTTTCATGACAGAAGCTCTGATGAAACTACAAATAGAAGGAATGCACCTCAACATAATAAAGGCTATACATGACAAACCTATAGCCAACATTATAGTAAATGTGGAAAAGTTGAAACCATTTCCTCAAAAGTCAAGAATGAGACAAGGGTGTCCACTCTCTCCACACTTATTCAACATAGGCTTAGAATTCCTAGCCAGAGCAATGAGACAGGAAGAATAAAAAATAGCATATGAATAAGAAAAGAAGAATCAAACTATCCTTAATTGTAAATGACATGATCTTATACCTAAATGACCCAAAAAACTCCACCAAAAAATTCTTACATCATAAACACCTTCAGCAAAGTAGCAGGATACAAAATCAATTTATAAAAATCAGTAGCCTTTCAATATGCCAACAATGAACAGACTGAGAAAGAATGTAGGAAAATAATTTCATTTACAATATCCTCAAAAAAATAAAATACCTACACAATACACACGCACATACACACACACACACACACACACACACACACACACACACACACACACATACTTAATATAGGAAGGGAAAGACCTCTACCATGAAAACTATAAATCATTGAAGAAAGAAATCAAAGAAAACCACAGAAGAAGGAACGATCTACCATGCTCATGGGTTGGCAGAACCAATATTGTGAAAAAGGTCATATATTGCCAAAAGCAATCGACATGTTCAATGTGATCCCCATCAAAATTTCAATGACATTCATCACAGAGATGATGAACCCTAAAGTTCATTTGGAAGCACAAAGACTGTGAATAGCCAAGGCAATACTGAGCAAAAACAGCAATGCTGGAGGTATCACAATACCCAGCTTCAAACTATACTACAGATCCATAGCAATAAAAACAGCATGGTACTGGCACAAAAACAGACATGAAGACCACTGGAAAAGAATAGAAGATCCAGGTATGAATCCAGGCAGCTAAACCCATCTTATTTTTGACAAAGGTGTCAAAAACATATGATGGAGAAAAGATGGTCTCTTCAACAAATGTTGCTGGGGGAACTGAATTTCTGCATGCAGAAAACTGAAACTAAATCCATGTATTTCACCCTGCACAAGTATCAACTCAAGGTGGATTAAGGACCTTAATATAAGACCTGAAACTCTGAAGCTAGCACAGGAAAGAGCAGGGAATAAACTGGAATTAATAGACGTAGGTGATGACTTCCTAAATAGAACTCAAATGGCTCAGCAACTAAGAGAAAGGATTGACAAATGGGACTGCATGAAAATAAAAGGCTTCTGTGCAACATGAAGAAATGGTCACCAGATTGAAGAGGCAACCCACAGAAAGGGAGAAAATCTTTGCCAATAGTTTAATAACCAGAATATAAAGGGAGTGCAGACTCAATAAAAAAATGGGCAAATGAACTGAACAGAAATTTTTCAAGAAATACAAATTGCCAAAAAATGAAGAAATGCTTAACAGCCCTGGCCATAAGAGAAATACAAATCAAAATCACATTAAGATTCCACCTCACTCCTGTTGTTAAAATGGCTATCATCAAGAACACAACAATAAATGTTGGTGAGGTTATTAGGTGGAAAAGGAAACCTTTACACTGCTGGAGGGAATGTAAATGACTGCAACCACTATGGAGAACTAGTATACTATCCAGCAATACCACTTTTAGATATATACCCAAAGGAATGTAAGTCAGGATATAATGAGGACACTTGCCCACCCATGTTTATTGCAGAATTTTCACAATAGCCAAGCTATGGAAACAGCCCAGATGCCCTATACTAATGAATGGATTTTAAAATGTGATATAGATAGATAGATAGATAGACAGACATGAAATATTATTCAGTCATAAAGAAGAATAAAATTTTGTCATTCAAAGGTAAATAGATGGAATTGGAGAATATCATGTTACGTGAAGTAAACCAGGTTCAGAAAGACAATGGTCACGTTTTCTCCCATATGTGGAAGATAGATCCAAACACAAATACAAGCATTATCATGTGTGTGTGTGTGTGTGTGTGTGTGTGTGTGTGTGTGTGTGTATAGAACATGTTTCCAATAGTGGGACTGTTAGAGGATACTAGGGGAGGAGGAAAAGAAGAGAATGATAGAGAATGAAAGCTACCAAATACTGTTTGAAAAAGGGAGGAGGACAGGAGATATGAGAATATAACAGAGGGGAACTTGTGCAAAGTATACTGTATGCATCTATGGAAATATCACAATAACAGCCCCAAACTATTAATGAATGCTAATTTTTAAAATCCTGAAAGGAAAAACAAAGGACTGTGCTTGTGAGGTTTCAGATTAGAATAAAAATTCTATTAGGAATTAGATGTCAATCCAATCATGTTACATTCTGGTAAAGAATTTCTTACATTTTTTTCTGAATCCTGTGACTTTGTGGGAGACTGAGTTTAGAGGTGATGGACTAAATAACATGGCAGAGGAAATTTCAAAGCAGCCCAGCATTCAGGCTACTGTCTGGGTATTGCTAGCTGATTTTAGCCAGATTTACAATGAGAATCATGAGAAAAAAAGCAGAGTTGGAAGGTTTTAAAAACTTGCAGTTTGCCTATTTAAAAAGAAGCCAAGTCCTTTACACTGGAACAATAGTCAAGATGACTTGAGTATATCTCAGGAATCAGTAAGACCCCACTCGTCTTAGGCTGAATGGAGTAAAAGTGGAAACTGATTTAAAAGAATTTCCCTTGAGAAGAGAGCACCAGAACACCCTACTCACATAGGGTCATCTTGGAGTTGTTTTCCCAGACTCTAACCATGCTCAGCTGCCTAGCCATTCAGAGGCTTCTGCAGCTATGGTCCGAGGGACTCAGCCACTCCTTCAGTTGCTGGCAGACTTTGTCATGATCTATATGATGCTGGTTTTGTAGACATGCAGAATGCAAGACTTACGGGGTCATGCAGGCTTCCACTCAGATTTCAATGGAAAGCCTGGTAATGTGTGACAGCCTTGGAGTTCATTCAGGCATTCCCTGAGAAAGAAATGCATGAAGGTGTAAGGATGAATCCTAAGCTGTAATGGAGTTCCAAGAAATTAGAGATGCCAGGAACACAGACTTTCTGCCTAGGAAAATTGTGGACAGTGAGCAAATTTAACCCAGGAGAGAGATGGTGTAGGCTGTAGCCAGCAAGGCTGTAGGCTGGAGCTACCCAAGCCCTTTGCAGCTTACATCATACTACCACATGCCCCAGATCTCAGACATGGAACTACAGAATTTAATGTTTGTCTTGCTTGCTTTGGTTCCATCCTCCTTTTTAGGCACCCATTCTTCCCATTTGTAATATGAAGGTTTACTTTTTGGGCCATTGTATCTTGAAAGTATCAACATGTTTTTTATTTACAGGAGATTACAGATAAAGAGTTTGCTTTGAGCCTCAGAGTAGACTTTGAACTTGGATTTTTGAATTATCTTGAAACTGTTAAGGCTGGGGGTACTCATAGAGATGGACTAAATACATTTTGCACTTTGAAATGGACATGAGATTTTTGGAGTGCCAAGCTGGTACAGGCTGGTTTAGGAAGATGTGTTCATATGTTAAATTCACAAAGGGGTGGACTTAATTTGATTATCAACTTAATTGGATTGAGAGACATAGGAGATTAGTAAAACACACTTCTGGGTGTGTCTGTGAGTTAGGACATTTCAAGAGATGATTCACTAAGAACAGAAGGCCCACCCTGAATGTGGGAAGCATATCTAATAGGTAAGGCCCCCAGATGGAAGAAAAGAGAAAGAAGGAAGAAGCTGGTGAGCACAGGCATATTCTCTTTCTCTGCCTGGTCACCATGAGGTGAGCTTCTCTGCTCCACTGTGCCCTACCCATCATGGTGGACTAAAATCCCTAAAACTGAGCCAAAATGACCAAAATAAATTCTTCCTCCAAGTTATTTTGTTCAAGTATTTTGTCATAGCAATGAGAAACTGACTAATGCACTTTCCAAATTCTATAGCCTGATAAATTACCAAAATGATAAACTACCAAGATCAATAAACAGACTGATAAAACTCCTAAGCTACAAATGTGTATTATCCTTTATGAAAAAGGAGGGATGTTTCTTGTTTGAAAGCAGTAAGCCCAGAGTATGGTGCTATTTCTCAGAACACTAGAATAATACTCAAGTGGTAACAGTTTTCTAAAAGGTGGAAATTATATAAATACTGCTTTGGAGGCAAAGAAGCACATTCAGTTTTAATTAGAGTAATACATTCTATGTAATACAATCTACAAACCAAGGTCTTGACTTCAGTAATATAGTAGTAAAATTCACTTTGCCTTATAAAAATCTTGTATTTCTCCATAGTCCAATGTATACTATGTATTTTTAAAGACACAAAATTTGTCTAATTGATATTCTATTCTATTTATTTAATGAGCTAGATATTCATAATTTTATTAAAAAGACTAATACTTTTCAGGGTTTAATAGAACACTGTTCTCCTGGTATCTTTAGCTTATCTGGGTAAGATATGAACCTTGCTTATAGGAATTAATATTTCCTATTTCTCTATGAAGCTGACCCCAGAACCAAGCAAACTGACAGCAAGCCTTGTCTACTTCCAGTTATGAGCTTATACTAAATGATTTTAAAGTAACTTTAAACACCTCCTGAAAAATATTCTGAAGAAAGAGGTATAACTAAGGTCTGTCAGAGAGAAGCGAGCAAGGAATTCTAATTTTAAAAACAGTTTATTAAATATATATATAGTTCATGGTGGCTGGATCTTATATTGGTGGCTCTTTTTTAGTTATTATTATGGAACTCAAAGGCCAAACTCAAAGAAGAGATATTAGCTTAATTTGAATCACTCATATTCATATGCCAATGGACATGAATAAATCCAGTTTTCTAAGAATGACAGTAACTCACCAGGCTGTTTCTCATCGTAAAGAAAATAAAACCAACATCCTCCCAAAGAAGAGGAGTTTGGGAATATTTTTCTCTATAGCAGGAAGATATTCTGATCATTGATAAACTTAACAAAACCTGAAACTGTGTGTTACTCCCTCACACACAATCATCAGCTGAAGGGGAAAGGCTTAGGCCTGTACTATATGGATATGCTAATGAGATAGGGACACACAAAGAAGACGAAATAAAGAAATTCAAATATACTTTCCAAGGACTAAAATAGAACTTCTCCAAAAGATGGAAAGCATTTCTTCATCTCAGGGAGAGGCAGTGGTCCGTGGCATTGCCTACTTTGTGGGCTTGAGGAAATAACTCTAGCCTATTGTAACGTACCATGTAATCTGGCTCATTTCCCATACTGCTCTGTGATCTTAACTGTTCAAGTCAAAGGAAACCTGGATTCAGTGGTTCAATGTCATCTGATGCAGCCTTTCACATTTCCAAACGCACCTCAGTAACTTGCTTTTCTTTCCCCCCTTTTATAAAGTAGAGTCAATGATAATAAAATCAGCAAAAATGAATGCTGTAAGAAACATGTCACCCCAGTACCCCAAGACCTTTGGTTCCTTAGAGTGAGAAGCAGGTTCCTGACCCTTGAAAGCATAACTTCCAGTCTGCTTTTGTGGGATGCTTTACTCGGATCCTTTCTTGTTCGTAAACACTTCCCTTTCAATTACTTCTTCTTGTACTCTGTTTCTCTCTAAATTCTCCAGACCTTTTGCAGCCTTTCTGGTTTTGGTCAGGGTTCTTTCTGCCTCTCTCCTTTTCTCAGCCCCCACAGTGGCTTGTATTGCAAAGCCTCTAGTATCAAGGTTAGCGATGACTTACTTTTGGCTTTAACAGAAGGTCATTTTCAACAAAGGAGTTCTGGTTTGTGTTTATGGATGACATAGCTCTGCTTAGGAACACACACGGTTTGTTAGTCATGTGATGCCTCCCAGCTATGTGGTGCTCCATTTCGGTACACTAAACCTTGGCAGAAGGGGATCACAAAATCAAAAATGACCTCTAGGAATGGTGTCTGTCCCCGACAGGCTGTGACCTTGGCCACAGTCTTATCTTTGTAAATAAGAGAAAGGACTGAGGTGATTTCTAAAGCTGTCTACCTGGTGTTTCTATCTATTTTAGAGACTACCTCAGGCATAAGGGTGTCAAAAGAAAAAAATAAGTAGCGATGCTTCCGTGGAATGGAGATAGTGACTGTACCTATCCTCCCCCCTCAAAATTTTCCACGAATACTTTCCATAACTAAGTCAAAGCATTTTCATCAACCATGATTTGTCTGTTGTTATAATTTAGACGTTAGTCTGAGTCTTTATGGGAATAGGTGATTAGCAGAATTTCCAATCTCACTTTTAGAAGTTTAAAAAGTAATTCACTTCTGAGCTCTAAACTAGAGGTGCATAGGATATAGTCTCTAGATAGCAATACTAAAATGAGTGTTCCTATGAGATTTAATTGGAAAAATGTATTATTAAAAGATTGCTTTATATCATTTCCTGCCCTTAGAAGGACCTTCTATATCAAGACTGAAAAAATGTTGTATGTACTTGAATTAATTGCAAAAGAATTCCATTTTAAAAAAAGAGTCTGCATCACATATTTTGTCTCTTCATCAACATAAACTGCAGCCCCAAATCACTTTCCAGATTCAATTACAAGAGTCAGGACTGGATCCAGCTCTAATTGACTCCAGGAATATTTTATTGTTTCATTTACAAGATAATTTAATTCACTGCCATATGTTTACTGGGATGGTTCTCTGATCATGGTTCTGATGTTCCTCTCCTCACTACCAGGTGTGGTTTTCAAGGAACTCGGAAACTTACACTTTGCTCTCATCCCCACCATTTTTCCTGGCTTAATCTTCTTTTTCAGAACAGCATATATTCTTCTGTGGTTTTCCCCTCCAGTGTCTTTCTCTTTTTTGTAATCATTGAAGTATTCACGCTTGAATTGAAATAGTGAAGTCAGCTTTTAATGCTAGATCAAAAATATCAGAGAGAAGCTACCAATTTCATGGTTCACAAAATAATGGTATCAATCTGGACTGCTTAAGAGATACCAGAATCTTCTGACCCAAATGTAAACTCTGTTGGCCTTGAAGTAATTTTACTCATATCTGATGACTGAGGAGCCATTTAAGGTTTTGCTTAGAATTTTTCAGGCCAATGACTGACATCACTGACTTTTGTCCTTAAAGACGTAGAATTTGGGGATTGTAAGAGAACACTCATTTGAGTTTCAGAAGATTCAGGATTATATTTTTCTGAGAAAACAAAATGCTCTCACCAATCTTTTGAGAGCCCATGAAGCTTACCTTACAGAAATAGGATGGCTGTCTTTAGTTTAGGCATTAGATTCATCTTCCCTGCTGTGTCAGCCAGCTATTGTTTGTATGACAAACCATCCCAAAACCTAATGGCTTAACTAACAGCTATTTATTGCTTCTCTTGAATCTGTGAGTTGGCTCAGTGGTTCTGGGGATCTGGGCTGGGCTTGTTCTTGTGCCTGTGGTCAGCTGGCTGGTTGGTTAGGGGACTGGCTGGTCTAGGATGGCCTCAGCTAAAGACTTGCTTCTCCAAACATGTCACATATATTCCTCCAGTGGTCTAGCTCAAGCTCTAGTATGGTTTCTTTTTTTAGTGGGGGGGACAGTATGGGGTTTGAACTTAGGACCTTGCCTCTACCACTTGAGCCATGCCTCTGGTTCTTTTTGCTTTAGTTATTTTTCAGATAGGGTCTTATACTTTTTTCCCTGGCTGGCCTTGGGTCAACATCCTCCTACTTGTGTCTCCCAAGTAATAGGATTCTAGGTGTGTACCACCACAGGTATGATTTTTTTAAATAAGCCTGTATTAATTGTACAAAAGGGTTTTATTGCGATATTTTCATGCATGTATATAATGTGCTATGATCAAATTCAGCCCCTCTGTTACTCTTTCTTATCCTTCTTTCCCCCATTTTAAACAGTTTTAACAGATTCCATTTTTCTATGATCATACATGCATTTAAAGTACTTTGATCACCTTTTCCTTTTTGTTTCACCTTCCCCCATCATTGATTCTGACCCCTCAAACAGTTTCTATTTTATACTCTTGTCATTCTTTTTCTTTCTTTCTTTTTTTGTGGTACTAGGTTTAAAGTCAGGGCCTGTACCTTGAGCCACTCCATCAGCCCCCATTCTTGTGTGATTTTTTTTTTTTCGAGATAGGGTCTCACAAATTATTTGCCCAGGCTGGCTTCAAACCTCAGTCCTCCTGATCTCTGCCTCCTAAGTAGGTAGGATTACAGGAGAGAGTCACTGACACCCAGCTCCTGCCATTCTTTTTTAAAGTCCAGATTTTTCCTGTGAGACAGAAGAACATTGTGATATTTGTCTTTCTGAGTCTGGCTTATTTCACTTACTTTGATGATCTCCAGTTCCATCCACTTTCCTGCAAAAGACATAATTTCATTCTTCTTTATGGCTCAATAATACTCCATTGTATGTGTATGTATAGCATATTTTCTTGACCCATTAATCTGTTCATGGGAACTTAGGCTGATTCCATAGTTTGGCTATTGTGAACGGTGCTGCTATGAACATGGTATGTAAGTATCTCTATGCTAACCTACATTCCTTCGGATATAAGCCCAGGAGTGGTGCAGCAGGTTCTCGTAGTAGTTCTATTCTTAGTTTCTTGAGGAGCCTTCATACTGATTTCCATAGTGTCTGCACTAATTTGCATTTCACCAGCACTGAATAAAGGATTCATTTTCCCCCACGTCCTTACCAGCCTTTGTTGTTTATTTTTATGATGACGGCCGTTCTGACTGGGCTCAGAAGGAATCTTAGTGTTGTTTTGATTTGTGTTTCCTCTGTGGCTGAGGATGTTGAACATTTCTTCAAATATCTATCATCCATTGGGACTTCTTTTTTTGAGAACTGTCTTTCAGTTCATTTGCCCATTTATTAATTAGATTGTTTGTTCTTTTGGTATTTCATTTTGGGCACTCTTTGTAGGTTCTTGATATTAATCCTTTATCTGATGAATAGCTGGCAAAGATTCTCTTCCATTCTGTAGGGGTTTGTTTGATTGTCATAATTGTTTTCTTTGATGCAAAGAAGTTTTTAATTTGATGCAATCCCATTTGTTAATTCTTGTTATTATTTCCTGAGCAATTGGAGTTCTATTCAGAAAGCAATTACCCATGCCTGTGTCTTCAAGGGTTTTCCCCTAGCAATTTCAACATTTTAGCTCTTACATTAAGAGCTTTGATCCACTTTGAATTAATTTTTGTAGAGAGTAAGATATAGGGTCTATATCAGTCTTCTACAAGTGGATATCCAGGTTTCCGAGAAATTTTTGTTGAAAAGGCTGTTTTCTCTAGTGTATGCTTTTGGTGTCTTTGTCAAAAATCAGATGGTTGTAGCTATGTAGGGTTATTTCTGGATCTTTGGTCTCTGTGTCTGTTGTGCCAACAACATGCTGTTTTTGTTATGATAACTGCAGTGTAATTTGAAGCGTGGTGTCATGATACCTCCAGCATTGCTCTTTTTGCTCAGGATTACTTTGACTATTCTGGGCCTTTTGTGCTTCAAAATGAATTTTAGAATTGATTTTTCTATTTCTGTGAAAAATAATGGAATTTGATGGGGATTGCATTTATTGTGTAGATTGCTTTTAGAAGTGCTGTCATTTTCACAATTATTAATTCTACTGATCCATGAACAAGGGAGGTCTTTCCATCTTCTCGTGTCTTCTGTTTCTTTCTTCAAGCTTTTATAGTTTTCATTGCAGAGGTCTTTCATCTCCTTTGTTACGTTAATGCCTAGGGTTTTAATGTTTTTGAGGCTATTGTGAATAGAATTGTTTTCATGATTTCTTTCTCAGTCTGTTCATTGTTGGTGTACAGAAAAGCTACTGATTTTTATATATCGATTTTGTATTCTGCTACTTTGTCAAAAATGTTTATCAGATTTAAGAGTTTTCTGGTGAAGTCTTTAAGAACAAGATCATATCATTTGCAAATAGTGATAGTTTTTGCTTCCCTATTTGTATCCCTTTTATTTCTTTCTCTTGCCTTATTGCTCTGGCCAACAATTCTGGTACTATATTGAATAAGAGTGGTGAGAGTGGACACCCTTGTCTCTTTCCTGACTTTAGAGGAAATTATTTCAGTTTTTTCCTCATCTAATATGATGTTGGCTATACGTTTATCATACATGTCTTTATTGTATTGAATTATGTTCCTTCTATTCCTAATTTCTTCCAGGTTTACCTTGATGGGATAAAGGCTTTCTCTGAATCTACTGATATGCTCATGAGATTTTTGTCCTTTGCTGTGTTCATTGATTTGCATATGAAAAGCCATATGTGCATCCTTGGGATGAAACCAACTTTAGCACGGTATATGATCTTTTAATGTGTTGTTGAAATCAGTTTGTAAAAACACTGAAGAAAGAAATCAACAAAGACTACAGAAGGTGGAGAGATCTCCCATGCTCGTAGATTGGCAGAATCAACATAGTAAAATAGCTATACTCCCAAAAGCAATCTACATGTTCAATGCAATTCCCACCAAAATCCCAATGATATTTACCACAGAGATTGAAAAATCCACCCTAAAGTTCATTTGGAAACACAAGAGAGTGCAGATAGCCAAGGCAATACTTAGCAAAAAGAGCAATGCTGGAGGTATCACAATACCTGACTTCAAACTATATTACAAAGCCATAGCAATAAAAACAGCATGGTACTGGCACAAAAACAGACATGAAGACCAGTGGAACAGAATAGAGGACCCAGATAAGAAGCCACACAGCTACATCCACCTTATTTTTGAAAAAGGCACCAAAAACACACAATGGAAAAAAGATGGCCTCTTCAACAAAAGTTGCTGGGGAAAGTGGTTGTCTGCCTGCAGAAAACTGAAACTAGATCCATGCCTGTCACCCTGTCCTAGTATCAACTCAATGTGGATTAAGGACTTTAACATCAGACCTGAAACCTTTCATTCAGGCAGGAAAGAGCAGGGAATTCTCTGGAAGCAATAGGCATAGGCAATCACTTCCTCAGTAAAACTCAAGCGGCTCAGCAACTAAGAGAAAGGATGGACAAATGGGACTACATGAAATTAAAAAGCTTCTGCACAACAAAAGAAATGGTCTCTAAATTGAAGAGACCACCCACAGAGTGGGAGAAAATCTTTGCTAACTATACATCAGACAAGGGACTGATAACCAGAATATACAGAGAGCTCAAAAAACTAAACTCCCCAAAAATCAATGAACCAATGAAGAAGTGGGCAAATGAACTAAACTGAACTTTCTCAAAGGAAGAATTCCAAATGGCTAAAAAACACATGAAAAAATGCTCACCATCCCTGACCATAAAGGAAATGCAAATCAAAACCACACTAAGATTCCACCTCACTCCTGTTAGAATAGCTATCATCAAAAACACCACCACCAACATCTTGGCAAGGATGGAGAAAAAGGAACCCTCAAACACTGCTGTTAGGAGTGTAAGCTAGTGCAACCACTTTGGAAAACAATATGGAGGTTTCTTAAAAAAGTAAACATAGATCTGCCATATGATCCAGCAATCCCACTCCTAAGGATATACCTGAAGGAATGTGACTCAGGTTATTCCAAAGGAAACTGCACACCCATGTTTATTGTGGCACTATTCACAAGAGCCAAGCTATGGAAATAGCCAAGATGCCCCAATACTAACAAATGGATTAAGAAAATGTGGTATTTATACACAATGGAATTTTATTCAGCCACAAAGAAGAATGAAATTTTGTCATTCATAAGTAAATGGATGGAACTGGAGAACATCATCTTAAGAGAAGTTAATGAGGCTCAAAAGGCCAGAAGTCACATGTTCTCCCTCATGTGTGGATTATAGACCTGAAACAAATGCAGTAATATTACTGGACATGGGTCACCCACTAAGGGGAGAACGCACATAGGAGGAATAGGAAAAGGGAAGGAAACCTAAAACTTGAATGTGGTTGATGTGCTCACTGTAGAGGAGCAAATATAGTAATCTTAAACTGGCTGAGGCCACTGTGGAAAGGGGACCAGGAAGTAGTGAAGAGGACTGGCGGAGATGAAATAACATGGGTTGCAACACACAAGGACATGAAAGCAATGCTAGGAATCCCTCTGTATAACTATATTTAATCTCAAACTAGCAAAAATGCTATGTCCTTCTTATTATCTCTTATGTTTTCTCTTCAACAAAAATCAGAGAGAATAAGAGGGCAGAACAGGTTCTGCTTGGAGGTGGGATGTGAGGTTGGGGGGGGTGGCCCAAACAATATATACATGTGAGTAAATGCAAAAATGATAAAAAGTAATTTTAAAAAATCAGTTTGTAAGTATTTTATTGGGAATTTTTGAGTCTGTGTTTCCCAAGGAAAAGGGCCTACAATTTTCTTTTTTTGTCATGTCCTTACCAGGTTTTGTTATCAGGGTAATACTGGCTTCATAGAATGAGTTTGGTAGTGTTCTTTCCCTTTCTGTTTTTTAGACTTGTTTGAGAAACATTGGTGTTAGCTTTTTCAAGGTTTGGTAGAATTCAGCAGTGAACCTATCTGGTTCTGGATTCTTCTTTTTTGGAAGAATGTTTATTACTGCTTCAATTTCATTGTCTGTTACAGAATTCTTTATGCAGTTTATATACTCCTGGTTTAATTTTGAGGCCATAGTCACCTAGAAGTGTAATCATTTCTTGTGGATTTTCCAGTCTGCTAGAATATAGATTTTTTATGTACTCCCTAATGAGCCTCTAAATTTCATTAGTATTTGTTGTAGCATCTCCTTTTTCATCTCTAATTTTATTAATTTGGGTCCTCTCCTTCTTTCTTATGGTTAGTTTCACTAAGAGTTATATATCTTATTTATCTTTTCAAAGAAATAATTTTTTGTTTTACTGATTCTTTGTATTATTGTATTATTCTTTTAGTCTTTCTGCCCTGATTTTATTTATTTATTTATTTATTGTGGTACTGGGACTTGAACTCAGGGCCTACATGTTGAGGCACCCCATCAGCCTGTTTTCTTTGTGTGTTGGGGGGAGTTGTGATGGGTTTTTTCAAGATAGGGTCTCTTGAACTATTTGTCTGGGCTGGCTTCAAACAGCAGTCCTCCTGATCTCTGCCTCCTAAGTAGCTAGGATCACAGGTGTGAGCCACCAGCACCCTGATCTTTATTACTTCCTTCAATCTACTGCTTTTATGTTTGGTTTGTTCTTGTTTTTCTAAGAGTTTGAGGTGTATCATTAGGTAATTTATTTAAGATCTCTGATTTTTTAATGTAGACTCTCATAGCTATAAACCTTCCTTTTAGCAGTGCCTTCACTATGGCACAAAGGTTATGGTATATTGTGTTTTCATTTTCTTTTGATTCTATAATTCTTTGGTGCCCTCCTATTTCTTTGAGACCTACTAATCATTCAAAATCAAATTGCTTAGTCTCCATATGTTTGAGTATTTTCTGCAATTGATTTCTAGCTTTATTCTATTGTGGTCTGATATAATACAGGAATTTCTTTCTGTTTTCTCATATTTATTAAGACTTGCTTTATGTCCTAAAATATGATCAGTTGGGAGAAAATTTCATGGGCTGCAGACAAAAACGTGTATTCTGAAGCTTTTGAGTGAAATATTCTGTGGCTGTCTGTTAAGTCCATTTGATCTACATTGCTGTTTAGTTCTGAAGTATCCCTGTTGATTTTTTTTTTTTTTTTTGGTCTAGGTGGCCTATCTATTGGTTGAAAGTGGTTATTGAAGTCACCCATCGTTATGGTGTTAGTGTCTGAGATTTTATGTCCAGTAATGTTTCTTTAATGAAATTGGGTGTTTTGATGTTTGGTGTGTATATCTTTACAATTGTAATATGTTCCTGTTGGATTATTCCTTTTATCACTGTGAAGTGACTTTCTTTTCCCTCTTTCAACTAATTTTGTTTTAAAGTCTACTTTGTCAGATATATGCTTGCTTTGGAGCCACATTTTCTTGAAAAATCTTTTTCCATTCTTTCAACTATAGACTTATGCTTTTATTTGCCAATGAGGTGCACTTCTTATAGACAACAAATGGTTGAATCGTGTGGGGTTTTTTTTTTTTTTTTGGCAGCACTGGGGTTTGAACTCAGTGCCTCACACTTGCTAGGACGGTGCTCTTACCTCTTGAGTCACTCCAGCAGCCCTTTTTTTGTGATGACTTTTTTTGAGGTAGAGTCCAGCCCCAGGACTGGATTCAAACCACAATCCTCCTGATCTCTGCCTCCTGAGCATCTAGGATTACAGGCGTGGGCCACTGGTGCCCGGTCAGTTTTATTTTTTAATCTGGTCCACCAGTCTGCACATTTTGATTGGAGAATTGAGACAATGAATGTTCAGAGGTATTACTGAAGACCAAGTAGTAATTCCTGCCATTCTGTGGTTTTTGTGGTGTTTGATTCTTTCATTTGCTCATCTACTCATCTGGTGAGATTTGCTCTTTTCTGTATTTTCACTGCTGCATTTCTTCCTCTTCCATGTGTAGGATCTTGTTAAGTATCGCCTACAGTGCTGTAGTGGTCATGAACTGCTTTAGCTTTTGTTTATCATGGAAGGTTTTATTTCTCCTTTAATTGTGAAGGATAGCTTTGCCGGGTACAGTAGCATAGGTTGGTAATTGTCTTCTTTCAGGGCGTGAGTCCACACCTTCATTGCTTTAAAAGGTTCTGTTGAGAAATATGCTGTTATTCTGATGGGTTTTTCTTTACAAATGAGTTGCCACTTCTCTCTTACAGCCTTCCATGTTCTTTCCTTGTTCTGCGAACTTAATGTTTTAACTGTAATATGACATGGAGAGTCTCTATTTTGGTCTTATCTGTCTGGAGTCGTAAAAGCCTCCTGTAGCAGGATGAGTGTCTCTTTTCAGAAAGCTTTGGGAAGTTTTCTGCTATTACATTTTGAATATGTTTTCCATGACTTTCTACGACTTGCACCTGTTCTTCTCCTATACCAGGACTGGGAAGTAAAAGAATGGATATACCATTTCTTTCCACTGGTCTGGGGGTATAACTCAGCAATAACAAATTCAGCAGTTCAAAATCAAATCAGATATTTTCATGATGTAAAAGACAATTTGAGCCATCATCTACACCCAGTAACATATATGAAAGGGACTAGGGTTCTTACATGGTCTAGGGGGTTATGAAAGTTATTATGGGTGTAGGATTTAAAATTAAGTAGTAAAAATAAGGGTGTGAGGTAATTAAAAAGGAAGAAGGAAGGAGAAGAAAAGGAGGATGAACTGTGCAGGATAAAGGTAAACAAAATAATAGTGTGAGGAGTATAGTTTAATTATTGCAGAGAAAGATGTTATAATCAAAGATTACAAAAGGATAGAACAAGAATTTTTTTTAAAAAGACAAAAACCAAAACAAAACCAAAAAATGAGATAGAATAAAGTTTGAACAGAAAAATTTGTAAAGGAGAAATTTAAAAAACGAAGGTCAGTATTTGTCTCTTATTGGGGAGTGTGTGCCAGCTGGACTCCATCGGTGCAGTAGAGGTCCTCATCCGATCTGTGGTGCTTAGCATTCTGTCTGTGGCTCTCCTGCTGTGTTTACTCAAGTATCTCCTTTGGTCCCGGAATAACCTGGGCTTCTCAGCTGGGTGCAGCCTGGGTGCAGTGTTCTGTGGTTGGTTAAGGCTCTGACATTGGCTTGAGTGAGGTAGGACAGGTCCTGTGAGTAGCAGCAATTCCCAGGGGCTGGGCAATTGGGGGGCAGGGCAACTATGTCCCACTACATGGGTTCTTGTGGGGATGGAGCAGCTCCAGGCATGTGAGGGAGCAGCTGGGGGGATGAGATGGAAGGGACTCCTGGGCACAGCTAGCAGGTCAGGGGTCACTCTGCCAAATGTGCCCACTCTCAAAGCCTGGGCCTTGCCCTGCAGGGGGATCTAGCACAGCTCTGGCTTGTCCCCAGTCAGCCTTTTCCCTCCACCCAGGCCTCTGGTTTGATGTTCTGTTTGCAGAGTGGCAGGTGAATAGCTTTTACCACACATATGTACACTGGGGTGTTAGGTTTAAGAATGCAGACAGTGTTCTGTGCCTGCCCTCTGTTCTGGGTGGGGACCCAGGCACCGAGTGTCTTCCACCCAACCAGAGCAAGGCTTAGCAGCCTCAGATCAGCCCACGATGCAGAGAGACTCTCAGGCAGCCATCCATATACAGGGCTGGACCATGGGTTTAGGGATGTAGCCAATTATGGGGGACTCTGCTAGGCTTACTCATTTCTAATTCACCTTTTTCCCTGGATAGGTGACAAGTCTCAGTTGACTTCTTTCTGTCTGGGTAAGGCTTACTGGCTTGAGCTTAGGTGGCTCTTGCCACAAATGCACTGGCAGTGAATCTGGGGAAGTAGGTCAGGTCCTGTTTTCATGGGGCCACTCGGCTTCACCTAAGCAGTTTTCCCTTTGTTTTGTTGTTTCTCAGGTGACCTCCTGGGACTTGGGAAGACCACCAGGTTGCCTAAGAAGGGGTGAAATTGCCCATGTTAGAAACCAATCAGGTCAATTCAGGCTGACCTGATCAATAGTGGAATGGCACCTACCTTTTAAAAATGAACAAACAAACAAGCAACAAATAAATCTGGAAATGCAAATTCAAGTCATTTGGTCAAACAAGGGTCCAACAGCAAAATTGATCAAGGAAACCTTCATAAAGGTCATTTTACCCATGTTTGGAAGAACATGTGGGTACAAAATATTTGCAAATTAAAGGACATGTGGGGCGTAAGCTATATTAAGCTACCATTAAGAGAATTCAACACTGCCTAGGCGCTGGTGGCTCATGCCTGTCATCCTAGCGAAGATTACAGGGGAAGCTGAGATCGGAAGAATCACTGTTCCAGGCCAGCCTGGGCAAATAGTTCATAAGGCCCTTACTCCAAAATAAGAGAAAAATGGACTGGAGGTGTGGCTCAAGTAGTAGAGTGCCTACTTTGCAAGTTGAAAGCCCTGAGTTCAAACCCCAGTCCTACCTCCACCCCCTCTAAATAGAAGCGAATTAAGTTCCAGCACGTATTTGTGATCCCCAGCTATTCAGGAGGTAGAGGTCAGGAGGACTGAGGTTGCAGGCCAGCCCAGACAAAAAGTTAGCAAAGACCTCCACATGCACGGGTGGCAGTGGCATTGTAATCACAGCTATGCGGGAGGTATAGGTAGGAGGACTGCAGTCTGACTTTGGCCCAGGGAAAACAGAAGATTCTGTTGGAAAATAACTAAAACAAAAAAGGTCCAAGAGTGGGGCTTAAGTGGTATTGTGACTTCCTATCAAGGAAGCTCGATTTTCTCTGTCAAGAAGGGAATCTACACAACTCCCAAACAGGGTAGAACAAAGTCCTTAGAATAAACAATCCCATGTACAGTTTTAAGGTGGTACAATAACTTCCTCCTATTGATAAGTGCTGTGGCTGTCATTGGGCATGGGTAGATCTGAACTTGTAGGAGGGACATCTTCACTTGTCACCATTAGTGTCCTACAAACCCTAATGACTAAAGGATGACCTCACTCTAAATTCCAGATTAGATGCTAACTTGGGGGAGGATTAAGCAGGTGTCTATCTTAATCCACATCTTACCAGGTTTAAAAGTCAACCTTCTATTATGAACCTTCAGTTGTGACGTGATAACAGTACACAGATCATCTAAGAAGTGCCCTTGGTAAGACATTTCATCTTAGTTTAGTCATTTGTCTGTATTTCCTTTAGTTGTGTTTGTTGCAGAATTTCATGTTTTAGAACAATGGCCCTTCATTCTTCCTGATATGATCTTCTGGTCTGGGTCAACTGCATGGTTGAGATGGCTTCATTATCATATCAGTTGAAAGGAGGGGATGGCTTGACCACGTGGCTCTCCTTAACTAGCAGGTTACAGGGCTCTTGAGAGCACAAAAGTGGGCGAGCCCCAGTGCACAGCACATTTCAATCTTTTGTGTCACGTTGCTGATATCCTATAGGCCAAGGCAAGCCATATGTCCATACCCAGAGTTAAGGGGAGGATAAAGAGGTTGAACCATGTGGTAGGACAAATATTTTCAGTTTTGCAGTCTGACCACAGCATCTAACTTCTAGTTTATATAAGCACAGTTTGGAGAGGAAGCAGTCAAGTGATATCCTAAGGAAATAATTAGACAAATCCAAAATGTAAAACATCCTCTAGATGACTTGCTATTGCTTTCAAAAGCCTAACTTCATACGGAAAAAAAAAAATGTGATCTGAGGAGGGGCTTTTTAAAAGACTAGAAAAAAAATCATACCCAAATTCAACATATGAATTTTACTAGATTACTAGTCAGGAAAATTATAAAAACCATAAAAAATTTTATAGCTGTAGAAAATTAAATATGGATTAAATACACACATACATTTTCTTTTAGAGATCAAGAAAGTTTATTAGCAAAGCAAAGCAAGGATAGAAATGTAATACACAATGCAGACATGGGTGTGGAAACAGCTGATGATTACAGGTACAAATAGTGCTGTAACAACAAGGCTATTGTGAAAAAAGTGGGTTGGGGCTCAACTTTACCTCAGGATAAGTGCTCCCCTTTGTTCCGACGCCGGCATATTTTATCTTATCATTTTTGCTGTTACACTGTTTTATCATTTGGTCCCAGAGATTTCAAAGGATGCTCCTTTCACACAGTGTGTGTCTTTACAAATACTTCCTGTGCCCAGGGAAGTCATCTTCCCAGGTATTCTTTTCTAGGATAAGTCTCTTTCTTTAAGTCATCCTGGCTTAGTTTCCAGAGCACCCTAATTATTTGGGCAAAGCAGGCAAGGTGAGAGGGAGAGAACTACTCTTTTTTTTTCCTCATTTCTTTTTTATTAAGTGTTGCAGTTTGTGAAATTTAAAGCAAAGAAGCCTTGGTTTTAATCAAACTACTCATTAGTACAATGCTTATCTATAAATTCTTGCCTGCTGTTTCCCAAGCCTCATTTTCCTTGATCTATCCTGCCTCATAACCACATATCATGATTAGGTTTTATTTCAGTTTTTATATATCTTCGACCATTCTCTCCAATGGAGTCACTAAATTCCCTGGTGACAAGAAATATGTCTATCATATTTGTTTGTTTGATCATACAGATTGAACATCCCTAACCTGAAAATCTGAGATTCAAAATGTTCCGATTTCTGAATGTTTTGTACCACTGACGTGATGTCCCACATAGAAAATTCCACATCTGACCTCATGTGGCAACTAGCAGTAAAAATGAAGATGCCCTAAATATAGGTAAAATTCCTTGAAAGCTTTATGTATAAGGTGTATATGAAACATAAGTAAATTTCATATTCAGACGTGGGTCCTGCTATTGTTTGAATAACTCTCCCCGCAAAGGTCCATATTAAAGGATTAGACCCCAAGTGGAGATTTTGGGAGGTAGTGGAAACTTTTAGGTGGTGAGGCCTAGTGGGAGGCCCTTACGTCACTGCCCTCAAAAGGGATCGTGGGACCCTGTGTTAATGCCATTAAGGTTATGTAGGAGATCATCCTCCTTCTCATGAGATGTAAGTGACACAGGAGTGGGAAGTCATTGCATGTGTAACAGATTTTCAAAGGGATCATCTAGTCAATATACTGCATCTGATGGAAAGCTATAAAGCCAACATAGTGTTGTGGGTTGAATTGTGTCCTCCAAAATTCATTTGTTGAAGTAGTAATCCATCCCCATTACCTCAGAATGTGGCTATATTTGGAGCAGGACTTTAAAGATGTGATTACATTAAAATGAGCCTGTAAGGATAGGTCTTACTCCCATCTGTCTGGTGTCCTTATAAAAGCAGATTAGGATACAAGCATACAGAGGGAATGTCATGTGAAGACCCAAGGAGAGGACAGACATTGAGAAGCCAAGGAGAGAGACCTCAGAGCCATCCCCAAAGGCACCTTGATCTTGGCTTCTAGGCCCCCAAACTGTGAGAAAATTAATGTTTATTGTTTGCACCACCAAGTCTGTGGTACTTTGTTACAGCAGCCCACGCTAAGTAATAAGCATGGCAGAATACCGTCTGTTGTGAACTCCAGGTGAGGATGCAGAGATGCTCAATAGGTCATTTTTTAAAACTCTTCTGCATGTTTACTTATTAAAAAATAAGGGGGGGGTGCTATGACTGTTGTATTGACTGTTATATCACTGCAAAATTCACACGGTGAGCTCTAATCCCCAATATAATGGTATTAGAAGCTGGGCTTTTGCGTTATGAATGTGATTAGTGCCTTCATAAGAGAGTGAAGAGATCAGAGTTTCACCCTTCACCCTGTGAAGACAACACGAAGGCTCTGAACCGGGAAGTGGGCCCTCACCAAACACTGAATCAGCTGGTGCCTTTATCTTGGACTTTCTAGCCTCTAAAATGGTCAGAAATACATTTCTGTTGTTTGCAAGCTACCCCATCCATGTTATTTTGTTTTAGAAGCTCAAACTGACTAGCACGAGGAGGCAAAGCCAGTTGGGTGTCAGTGGCTCATGCCTATAATCCTAGCTACTTGGGAGGCTGCAGTTGGGAAGATCGAAGTTCAGGCCAGTCCCAGGCAAATAGTTTGTGAGATTCCCACCTCCAACCTCCAACTTCCAACCTCCAAAATGGACTGAGTATGGTTCAAGTGGTAGAGTGCCTGCTTTGTAAGTGTGAAGCCCTGAGTTCAAACCCCAGCACCACAAACAAAAAGAAAAGAAGAAGAAAAAGTTAACTGGCTCTTAAGAAACAGCATTTTCAATCAATCACAATTGAATTCTAAACTGTAGAGGTTTAGCTGTGATTTTTGCTTAGAGAATAGAAGAGTAGGTCAATGTTTGACAAATTAGGTGAGAAAACCATTTCTCACCATACCAGCAGTTGGCTGGTTCCTGACTTCAGGCCATTAGATCTAGACAAAGACTCTGTGATGTGATAAATTTGGAAAATCATTTTGTGCAACAGAATAAAAGGGTGATGTGGAAATTGCCTTGGGTTCCATCTCCAACTCATTTCAAAATAGCAACAGTGGTTATTGGTCAACTTAGGAACACAGTAAATGAATAAGGGACATCAATGGTGGGTCATCCAAATAGTGCATTTACTCTGTCAACTTGCCAACAGCTCAAACAAATTTTTCTTGATAAAGTTTTATTGCTTCTTTTGCAAACACTTTAGAGGGTTTGATCATTGGATTTGATCCAAGCAGAAAAGTACATTTTTTGCATATATTGAGTATCTCTTTTCTTCTGCTCTTCCCAGCAATTGTTCAGATACCCAGTGACCTGGCTATTTCTCTTCTCTGCAGCATCAATGAGGTATAACAAAAAAATCATGTGTGCAGGAATCATTACTTTCAATAGTGCTTGCATTTTAAAATGACATCAAGACCCCAAGAGAGTGGTTCTCACCCCACAGCACACTAAGATCCACTGGGAAGAGTCACTGAGTCCAAAAATTCTGATTTAATTTGTTTTGAGGTGGGAAGGACCTCAGTATCAGGTCCTTGGTATCTAGGTAATAAAATACAGCC
Source organism: Castor canadensis (assembly GCF_047511655.1). Lineage (NCBI taxonomy): Eukaryota > Metazoa > Chordata > Mammalia > Rodentia > Castoridae > Castor > Castor canadensis. The sequence continues at coordinate 169,885,053 of NC_133389.1, read as the reverse complement.
AGGCAAGAACAAGAACCCATACCTAAATTAATTCTTAACTACAAGCAATCCATGTACTTCTGGGGAATCCTTGGAGAGCCTTTAAAGTGTTCTTTAAGCCAGGTGCCAGTGGCTCATGCCTGCAATCCTACCAATTTAGGAGGCTGAGATTGGGAGGATCATGGTCTGAGGCCAGCTTGGGCAAATAATTCAGGAAGCCCATCTCCAAAATAGCCAGAGCAAAATGGACTGGAGGTATGGCTCAAGGGGTAGAGTGCAAGTGTGAAGCTCTGAGTTCAAACTGTAGTCCCATCAGTCAATCAATCAATCAAAAGTTCTTTAAATTATCTCCAAAAAATCTTCATTGAATTTTAAAATGTATAATAAAAAATACATGTGAGCATGCTATTAAAGTATCATTTCACTCCAAAAAATGTTACAGCATGTTTGTTGGCATGGGATGCTGTTGTGTACAATAGGGTAAAGTGTGACTGGTGTAATTGCCAGGCTATGACATCTAAAATAGCTTTCCCCATTGGCAATCCCATAACATGGAATTCCATTCATGCCCAGACCTTGATTTCTACATAGTGTTTCTACTAAAGGGAATCAGGTCTTGGAGAAATGTGCAATTTCACATCTGCAGCATGGAAAATACATGATGAGCCTTAAGATACTTAAAGCAAGGATGCTCAAAATCTAATGAGATTCTTTCAAAGTGACTCAAAAACCAGAATGAAGGCATTTCCAATGGTTAAATCTGGTACAATTAGGACATCAGAAAGAATAGTGACCATAAAGTGATTATAGCATAATAAATAGAAATCTCCAGGCTACAATGACACACAAAATTAAATAAGAGCAACAGAAAAGAAGAAACTCATTGGCCACTATATGAATTAACTATTTCCATTGTGAAAGAGAGGAAGAATTAGACATTAGCTCTATCCTTATGGAAGGAATGGAAACTTTATAGATGGATGTTATCTAATTTTTTAAATTTAGATTTAAAAAAATCAAACCCCCATGAAATAATTGATTAATGTACTGATAATTAGTGGATAATGAAAACACTAGGTAAAAAGGATGGAGTAACAGAGACATGAAAGGCCCTTCTACCTGACACAAGTAAAACACCAGACAAAGTGTGGAAAATTATGACATTCAAAATGCTGGACATTGGACAACAAAGAATAGTGATGTCTGAGAGATGGAAAACATTGAGGTGAGCCCTCTGAATGCTCCAGTTTATTGCTTGGAGTTAGATTCCTGGTTGAAGTTTAGGGAAGGGGAATCCAAGCAAAGCTCAGCGATCTCCCTGAATTGAGGAGATGGAACTAGTAGTCTAAAGAAGCAAAGAAGGGGCTGGGGATGTAGCTTGGCAGTAAAAAGTGTACTTAGCAGGCGCAAGGCCTGGGTTTGATCCCCAACACTGCATGAAAAATCAAACAGAAGAAGCCAAGATGCCCAGACTGTTTTGCAAGGCAAAACAGAAGACATCTCCACAAAGAAAACTCTGGAGAGGAATCTCACTCAAGTTTTCAACTACGTACAGTTGTAAACTGTACTGTAATAAAATCTGTAGGATTTTATTAATTTTTTTTAAAGTGAAAAGTTGGGCATGGTGGTCCATGGCTGTAATTTAATCATGAGTTAGGGGTCAGCCTGGATTACATCAAAAACATAAATGAATGAATAAATGAAAAAATAAAGAAAGGAAGGAAAAAGAAAGAAAAGATAATTATGTACCAATATTCCTTATGAACATATATTCAGAAAATTGAAGCAAAAGTTTAACAAATTGAATCTAACAAAATATAAAAATCATGACCAAGCAGGGTTGTCTCAGGAATGCAAAGTTGGTTTAACATTTGAAAGTCAAGTGTTAAAGAAAAATTAGTAAACTAGCAGTAGCAGAGAATCTCTTCAACCTGATAAAGGCATCTCTCAAGATAGAGTTTGCATCATATTCAGTACGTTTTTACTGCTATCAGCCAGTGCAAGAAGACAAGGAAAAGAAATAGAAACTAAGATATAAAACCCATTATTCTCAGATAATGCAATCATTTATATAGATGAGCTAAGCGATCTACTAAAAAGTGATTAGAAATAACAAGCGAGTTAGGCACGCTCCATAACAGTTCAATATAAAAAGGTCAGCTAACCAGGTGCTGGTCACTCATGCCTGGAATCCTAGCTCCTTGGGAAGCTGAGATGGGGAGGCCAGCCTGTGCAAATAGTTTGAGAGATCACCACCTCCAAAATTACCAGAGTAAAATGGACTGCAGGTGTGGCTCACGCAGTTGAGTTTCTGATTTGCAAGTTTCAAAGCCCTGAGTTCAAACCTCAGTTTCACCAAAAGACCTTAAGAGTCTCCATGCCTATTGTTATTTCACGGAGACCTTGGAACTTGAACATCTTGTGAGTCTCAATTTATCACCAGGGGCCATGCCCTAACTGCCTATGCTTCCTCTACCTCCTAACCTGTTCCAATATGACAATAAAACTGATTGATAAAATTTAAAAATCAATAAATTGCATGTAATCAAAATTAAGCCCTTTTGTTTGTTGAAGGACACTATTAAGAAAAACAAAAGACAAGCCTCATTTGGGCATGGTGATAGATGCTTTTAATTCCAGCATTTGGCTGAGGAAGGAGGCTCTCAAATTCAAGGTCAGCCTGGGCTACATAGCAAGATCCTGTCTCAAAAACAAACAAAGAACAACAACAATAAAAACAAGCCACAGACAAGGAGAAAATATCTGCAACTTACATGTGATAAAGGTCTTATACCCAGAACATATCAAGAATTCTCAAAACTCAATAAAAAGAAAAAAATTTAGACAAATATGGGCAAAAATTTTCAATTAGACAACTTTACAACCAAAGATGGCAAGTAAGTCCATGAAAAGAAACTCAACATCATTTCTCATTGGTGAAACGCAAATTAAAATTGCAGGTAGATACTACATTCTGATTGGGATGACAGAAACTGAGAGGTTGACCTTGCCTGGTGTTAAGGATGTGCCAGGACTGGGTTTCTCACATTGCCAGTCAAAATGGAAAATGGTACAACCGTTTTGGAAATAGTTTGACAATTTCTTTACATTTTATTTAATTATTTATCATGTATAATCCAGCTGGGTATTTTCTGAAGAGAAAGGAAATCATTCATCTATGCAAAAACTTGTATGTAAATATTCATATCAGCTTTAGATATAATAGCGCAAATTAGAAAATATTCCAAATGTCCATGAAACATGGATGGATAGAAACATATCTGTGCCATGCAATCTATTTAGCAATAGAATGGAATGTACCATATCTCAGAATAACTATCTTGAGTGAAAGAAGCCAGGTCCCCCCAAAAAGAAAAAGAAATAAGGAGTGTTCACTGTGGGATGTCATTTATATAAAATTCTGAAAAATGCATACTTATCTGTACTCATTTCTGTGACAGATAGCAGACCTGTGGTTGCCTTAGGATGAGAGGAAGGAGGAGAAGGCAATAAGAAACTTTTGGAAGCGGGGCAATAAATATAGTCATTTCTCTTACCATGCTGATGACTTCACAGTTACAGATATATTTCAAAACTTACCAAATTGTCCACTTAAACATGTGTGGTTTGTTACATGGCAATTATAGGTCCATCTGCCTGAGAAAAGTTGGTCTGATGTCTTCATGTTATTAAAGTATTCATCTACCTGGCTCACTGATTAATCTACTCCACAGATTAACTGCTAATTGAACAGGCAAAGTAAATCCATACAAAAGAGAGAAATGACTGCCACCATGGTAACCAGCTGGTGGAATGTAACATCAATAACAGTGGGACAAACTCACATTAAATGCCTCCTGTTGTAATTCAATAGGTTCTGAGCATCGCCTATGTTTACATGAGAGGTCTAACCTTAATCTTGTCAAATCATGAGCAACTAACTTCATATTTATAGAATATAGTAGGGTTAAAAGAGGTTAAAAAACCCACTGAAGCAATCAGACAAATGCAAACTGTGGGCAATTTGCCTACTCTCTTCAAAAAGTCAGAACAGGGGAAAATTGAAGAGAGATAGCAAATGACATGTGTGCAACTTGACTGGATTCCACTTTAAAAGGAAAACAAAGCAGGAAACATTCTGAAAAAGATTGATGCTAATTCAGTTAAAGATTAAAACTCTATCCAAAGTGTCTTTGCTCCAGCACAAAAATCTCTCTCTGAGCTTGCTTTCCATGTGTCTAAGTAAAAAGGAAATTGCCTACATATGATTGCAGAAATCTTGGGAAGCCATGTGTCCCAGAAGTGGTAGAGCTGCTTGTGGCCTGATGCACAGGAAGATAACCAAGGTGGTTCCTTAATGAAGTGATACCACCCCCTCCAGAATTCCTGCCTTTCTTCTAATATTTTGAACAAGATGGCAGAGGGATTGTCAGCTCTACATTTAGCCCTTTGGGCTTTCCTTTCTTGTGCTGACTTGACCATTCAAGACTCTGTTTTCTTTTGGACCTGCAAAGGTCATTGATAACTTCAGAACGGAATTCCTAGAGTAAAACTTCCACTAAAAAATGAATCTGAACATTTTGGGAAGAGATGGAGCCTGTGCCTCTGGACAGCACATCTGAACCTGCAGCTTTGGACCGGCAACATGTGTGTTCTGTGGCAGAACACACAAGCAGACAAGGATGGCAAAGGCAGTGGCTGGCCTTTCTGCAGTAAATCCAACCCAGTTCCATGAAAGATATGAGCTCCACCAGACTCGGGACCTCAAGTCACCACTTCCTCAAGATTTTTTTTTTTCAATCAAGGAAGGACAATAGAATATACTTTTTCTATAGACAAAAATTTTCTTTTCTAAAAAAATTTATTTATTTTTATTGTTATTGAACTGGGTGTACATTGTGACATTTACAAAAGTTCTCACAGTATATCATAGTTGAATTCATCCTCTCCATCATTCTCCTTTTTACCCTCTCTCCTCATTCCTGGAATAGTTTCAATGTGTCTTGTTTTTCCATTTACATACATGCGCACAAAGTATTTCCACCACATTAATCCTCATACACCATTACCTTGTATCCTCCCCCTCCCACCGTACCTATCTATCCCCCTTCAGACAGGACCTGTTTTGCCTTCCTGTTCTATGTTTTTGTATAAAAAAAGACTTTTTGTTTGTTTAAGATAGCTATACAGGGTGTTTCATTGTGACATTTCCATGTATGTATGTATTATAACCCAAATTGGCTCACCTCCTCTATTTTTCTCCTTCCTACCTTAGTGCCTTCTTATGGTGACTTCAACAGGTTTAAAAATTCTATATTCATTCTTGTATTGGAAATACATCAGCCATATTTCATCGTCTTAACTTCCTTCTTTTGCCCTCCCTCACTCATATGTGACCTTCGTATAACCTGTTTTTCATAATATTGCTGTATTTGTATTAGGTCTGTATTCCACACATGAGAGAAAACACGTGATGTTCGGCCTTCTGTGCCGGGCTAACTTCACTGAAAATGATGTTCTCCAGTTCCATCCATTTACCTGCAAATGACAAAATTTCATTCTTCTTTAAAACTGAATAAAAGATCTAAAAACTAAGCATTAAGCATTTGAATCACTCACACAAATATACACATAAACACACACACACACACACACACCCCGAAAACAAACACGCACACACACACACCCCAAAAACAAAAGCAGGGAAGGATAGGGGATGATGATAATAAAGGAACATTTACTTTGGACAATTGGACATGGATGAGTTTTTTCATGGCTTGACTTATGTTGGTAATTCTTTCCACTCAAAGCTGTTATTAGGAAAGCTTCAGAGCCACTGTGAACTCTTCTGTTCAATCTGCTGCTCTGGAAAAGGAGACAGGAGGAGGCAACTGTATTAAGTTTTCAATGAAAGAAAAAAAATGTCCTTAGTCTGAGGCTGAGAGTCGCCTTTTTTTTTCATTTTTTTGTAGGCAAAAATGTGTAGACACCTGGAACCCTGTAGAAACCTTTTGATGGATATTTCTGCTCCACTGATCTTGAAATTAAATATGTGTTCATGATCCTTAACTTACTGAGATCAACCCCTCACACTGCCAAAAAATGACCTCACAAAGGACTTAAAGGTACATGGCTTAAGCTGAGAGAGGATGGGAGAAATCTGGATAGAGTGCAAAGTGCACCACGGGAGTGCATTCCATTACTGCTCTTGTAACTGTCACTGCAAATGAGTTTTTTCATCACTTGTCAGCCAAAGCAAAGAGGGAACTCCACTGGCTGGCAAAGATGACATTAGCATTTCATCAAACAGCGCTCCACAACTTCATCCTGTCATTCAAACTAAGCAACAGCAACTTTCCTATTAAATTCACATTGAACAGATTAAAGTAAACTTTTTGTTTTTTATATGGACAGTTTTGGATGTTTTTGCATATCTTTTCAACAATTTTGCATATTGTTTTCAAGAATGGCCATTAACTTTTGCTTAAAAAGTAAGAAGGAAACCTAACCATAATGATCGCTTTTATATCCTGTAGAAATAAAAAATTAATTTCCTTTATTGAAAATAGTGTAAAATATTGTGGACTGATGTTTATATGCTTTTCCTGGGGTATTTATATATCATAATTTCCCTTGGCTTCTCAAAGTGGTACTGTAACCTAAAATGGTAAGAAACTATGCAGAGTCAGGGATGGTGGTGCAATTCTAGCATTCAGGGGGCTGAGGTGGGAGGACCTCAAGTTTGAGGCCAGCCTGGACTATATGGGGAGATCATGTGTCTGTACAAAAGGAGGGGAGGAAGGGAGGGAGGGAAAAGGGGAGGAAGTAGGGAAGGAAGGAAGGAAGGAAGAAGGAGAGAGGAAGGGAGGGATGGAAGGAAAGAGGGAAGGAAGAAAAGAAGAATGAATGAAAAGGGAGGAAGGGAGGGAAAGAGGAAGGGAAGGAAGGAGGAAGTAAGGAAGGGAGGAAAGAGGGAGGGAGGGAGGGAAGGAAAGAAAGAAAAGAAATTTAACAGTGAAGTTTCAGGAATTTTTCAATAACAAAAGCAAGATTTGTGAAGTATCCAGCTCTAAAACCTCACAATACAAACTTGCAGAATACACTTGAAGAAGTAAAAAATCCGATGTTGCCAGGTGCTGGTGGCTCATGCCTGTTATCCTACTGACTCATGAGGCAGAGATTAGGAGGATCATGGGTTGAAGCCAGCCCAGGCAAATAGTTTGTGAGACCCTTTCTCAAAAACACCCATCACAAAAAAAGTGGGGGCTGATGGAGTAACTCAAGGTGTAGGTTCTGAGTTCAAGCCCGAGTACCTCAAAAATATCCAATGTCTAAACTATAAATTTCTCCCTCTCCCTCCCTTACCCTCTCTCTCTCTTTCTCCCTTCTTTCTATAACAGGGTCTCATGTGGCCCAGGCTGGCTTCAGATTCATGATCCTCTTACCTCAGCTTCTTGAGTGCTGGGATTGCAGGTGTGAGTCACCTGCCCAGTTGGAAAACTATAATTTTTATTGAGGGATAGCTTTTTTTTTTTTTTGCATTGCTGGGGATCAAACCCAGGACCTCTCACATGTAAGGACAGCACTTTACCGCTGAGTTACATCTCCAGTCCAGCCATAATTATTTTTAAGCTATGTAAAGAAAGATGTCATGAATGAAATTGAAGAGCAAATAGTAGATCACAAAATAATTACCTCATATGTAACAGGCCATGTGTTATTTCTGCTTGCACACAAATTCCTCCTACTAATCCTTAAGAGAAACAACCAATGAAAGAATAGACAATTTATAACAGAGAGAGTGTAGGTTATCAAGAGACACTTGCAAATGTGCCTAACCCCATTAGTAGCATGGAATGTTAATTAAGGAAGACAATTTTTCAATTCAGATTGTCATCATGAAGAGAACCACAGGAGCTACTATGGTTGAGCACAGGCCAGAAGTTGGGACTCTAATAGAAAACTGTGGAGAATGTCATTTGCTGCAGTGTTTTCTGAAATTAATCTGGAAACATCTGCTGAAATTAAAATATCCATATGCTTTCAGGGATTTCACTTAGAAGAATGTACCCTATGGAAAGAAAAATCAATAGGTAAGAATACGTATTTAAGAATTTTTAGTACAATACTTGGTATATTGGCAAAAAAATCTACCTTCAAACAATGTGGATGTCCACTGTACAGAATGGGTGGATAACAGTGAGCTCACACTGCATGTTACTGTGCACACTGTGGTTCCGGAGATGTCCAGGATATACTACCAAGAGAAAAAGACAACGTAGAATAATGTGTGTGGTAGAATTCTATTTAAAAAACCAACCAGACTCTCAATGTGTTTATATATTTACTTTTAAACACAGCATTAAGAAAGAGAAATCTATGCATCAAATGTTAGCACCGTTATCAGGGTGGGGTAGATGACTCAACAAGAGTAGAGAACAGGTTATTAAATTTTCTTAAGTGTTTCTGTATCATTTGATTTGTTAAAACATGTGTCAATTTAGTTATACAATAAAGTTTAAGCAAAGCACTGATAGGGAAAATATTCCTTACATCACTACTGACTCATTTTCTTCAGACAGTTCTAGGAATAGAGCCTTAAAAAACCTAAATATCATTAGCAAAAAATGAATGCATCCCCAAGACTCTGAACTCAGCCTCTTCTGCATGCTGAAGTAAATTCCATGCATCTTAAATGGAAATATGTAAATTTCATATGAATTAAAAAGATTTATAGTAAGTGGTTGTTTAAAATGAGTAGACAGAGGATCCAAGATGGTGACGGGGACACAGAAGCAGACAGTGTGAGCTCCATGACTCCAAAACCTCACTGAGACACTGGAGCCACACTTGGCAGAAATAAAGCAGCAAGGAGAATCAAAACTTTGATACCCTGAACCCCTAGCCCATGGAAAGCTTCTCCATGCCACGTTACACTGAGAAAACAGGAGGTCTCCGACCACCACCAAACACCAGCTCCAAACCTGTTTGGGAGACATTCAGCAGACCAAACAGGTGAGCACCAAGCATCATGCACTATTCCCCCCAGCCACCCCTGGGATAAACCAGCATAGCCCCCTGGACAGACTGACCAACCCCCCCTCCACAAAAAAACCTGAACAATATTCAGTAAACAAAAGCTGGAAAGGCAGATGGGCCAACAGCGGGTGGGTTATAAGCTGCTGCCTGAAATAGGGCAGGTAGCGGTCCACAAAGCTCATCTCCTGAGCCAGTGAGCAACATCCAAAGACAAGTGACACTGCAAAACTGAAAAATAATCAGCAAACCATCACAACATGCTGACAGCAGGAGGTTGGCTGATGGATCACTGACCTAACCCCAGAGAAAGGGGGTGAGGCAAAGAAACAAGCCCCCAGTAATCAAGCATGGTGAAAACCCAACTCCAAAGCAGGACAGCTGGTGGGCTACAGAGCTGATTCCGGAATCTGAGGACAACATAAAAACTTAAACTGCCACACCTCACTGAGGGAGGAGCTGACCAAGCAGCTGCCTCTGAAAGGCAGAAGAAAAAAAAAACAAAACACTAGCCAACCACCTGGTGAGAATATGACAGAGCTTCTGTTTAAATACCAACACCAGAATTGGATGCTGAAGGAGTAACACCAGAACTTAAACTAAGACTGAAATTCTATTGTTCCTGAACCTGGAATTTTTTGTTTGTTTGTTTGTCTCTTTGTTTGTTCTGTTTCTTGTTTGTTTGCTCATCTCTTTGGGTTTTTTTTGTTGTTGTTGTTAGTTTTACTATTGTGAATTAGCAAATATTAAATTACATCCAGACCAACACACATACTTAGCTACAAACCCAATACAGCCACAAAACAAAATTAAACCAAGGGAAAGAAAACAGGTGACTGAAACCACCAACTAGCCTATCAAAAACATAGTTGCACAGTACCAAGTGGAGTGATGGGAAGATGAAAATGGGTGGAAGCCATTCTCCCCCAAAAAATAATTTAATATGGGATTCAGGGGAAATAAAGAAAATGGAAACAGAGAACACTATAAAGAGAGATAAATGAATTAAAGACTAAAAATAGACATACCCATGGTATGGAAACCCTCAGAAAAAAAGAATGAAACAGGAATACAAGTCACAATGGAAAGGCACTCCAGAGAGGGTGAGGGCAGGGGGGAGAAATGACCCAAGCATTGTATGCACATATGAATAATAAAAAAAATTTTAAGGAAAAAAAAAAGAAGAAAGAAAGGCACTCCAGGAGACTAGAACAAGCGGAAGACAGAATCTCAGAACTTGAAGATAAAATGGAAATTAAAGGAAAAACTGAAGAGCTATTAGTCAAACAACTCAAGACCTGCGAAAGGAATATGCAAGAACTCACTGACTCCATCAAAAGACCAAACCTGAGAATCATGGGCATAGAAGAAGGAGAAAAGATGCAAGCAAAAGGGATTCATAATATATTCAACAAAATAGAAACAGAAAATTTCCCAAACTTAGAGAAAGCTATGCCCATTCAGGTACAGGAAGCTGCCAGGACACCAAACAGACTTGACCAAAATAGAACTACCCCACGACATATTATCATTAAAACAACAAGCACAGAGAATAGAGAAAAAATATTGAAGGCTGTAAGAGAGAAAAAATAAATAACATACAAAGGTAAACCCATCAAAATCACAGCAGATATCTCAACGGAAACCTTAAAAACAAGAGCATGGAGTGAGGAATTCTGGGTACTGAATAAAAATAACTTCAATCCTAGGATACCCTACCCAGCAAAACTATCACTCAAAATAGATGGAGCAGTAAAAGTCTTCCATGATAAGCAGAAACTAAAACAATATATGACCACCAAGCCACCATTACAAAAGATTCTTCAAGGAATTCTGCACACAGAAATTAAAAGCAAACAAAACCATGAAAGGACAGGCAGCACCAAACCACAGGAAAAGAAAAGACAAGTAATCAGAGAGTAACATTGATTCAGCTGCACACAATCAAACCCTTAAACAACAAAAACAACTACATGACAGGAAACACCACATACCTATCAATACTAACACTGAATGTTAACGGACTTAACTCTACCATCAAAAGACACCATCTGGCAAACTGGATCAAAAAGGAAGATCCAACAATCTGTTGTTTACAGGAGACCCATCTTATTGACAGAAATAAGCACTGGCTTAGGGTGAAAGATTGGAAGAAGATTTACCAAGCCAATGGACCCCGAAAACAGGCAGGAGTAGCAATACTTATCTCAGACAAAGTAGACTTCAAACTTACATTGATCAAACGAGATAAAGGACACTCCATACTAATAAAAGGGGAAGTACACAAAAAGGAAATAATTATCAACCTATATGCACCCAATCTCAGTGCACCCAATTTCGTCAAACATACTTTAAAGGACTTAAAAGCACATATAGACTCCAATACAGTGGTAGTAGGAGACTTTACTATCCCCCTATCACCAATAGATAGGTCATTCAAACAAAAAATCAATAAAGAAATTCTAGAACTAAATCACACCATAGATCAAATGGACCTAGTTGATGTCTACAGAGTATTTCATCCAACTCCTGCACAACATACATTCTTCTCAGCAGCCCATGGAACTGTTTCTAAAATTGATCATATCTTAGGGCACAAAGCAAGTCTCAAGAAATATAAGAAAACAGAAATAATCCCATGCATTCTATCTGATCATAATGCATTAAAACTAGAAATCAACAACAAAAACAACAGTAAAAAGACATGCAAACAACTGGAAGCTGAACAACACATTGCTCAAAGATCAATGGGTCATTGATGAAATAAAAGAGGAAATTAAAAGGTTCCTGAAAGTTAATGAAAATGAAAACGTGATCTACCAGAACCTATGGGACACAGCAAAGGCAGTCCTGAGAGGAAAGTTCATAGCCATGAGTGCGTATATTAAAAGGACAGAAAGATCTCAAATCAATGACCTAAGGCTACACCTCAAACTCCTAGAAAAACAAGAACAAACAAAACCCAAAACAAGCAGAAGGAGAGAGATAATAAAAATAAGGGCTGAAATTAATGAAATGGAAACAAACAAAAAAAACCATACAAAGAATCAACGAAACAAAAAGATGGTTCTTTGAAAGAATAAACAGGATTGACAGACCCCTGGCAAACCTGACTAAAATGAGGAGAGAAAAACCCCAAATCAGTAAAGTCAGAAATGCAAATGGGGAGATAACAACAAACACCACAGAAACGCAGGGAATCATCAGAGACTACTTTGGGAACCTATAATCCAATAAATTTGAAAATCTTGATGAAATGGACAAATTTCTAGATATTTATGACCACCCAAAATTGAACCAAGAAGATATTAATCACCTGAATAGATCTATAACACAAAATGAAATTGAAGCAAAAATGAAGAGCCTCCCAAAAAAGAAAAGTCCAGGACCGGATGGATTCTCAGCTGAATTCTATCAGACCTTTAAAGAAGAACTGATACCAACCCTCCTTAAACTGTTCCATGAAATAGAAAGGGAAGGGACACTGCCTAACTCATTTTATGAAGCCAGTATTATACTCATCCCAAAACCAGGCAAAGACACCTCCAAAAAAGGAGAACTGTAGGCCAATCTCCTTAATGAACATTGATGCAAAAATCCTCAACAAAATAATGGCAAACCGAATTCAGCAACACATCAAAAAGATCATTCACCATGACCAAGTAGGCTTCATCCCAGGGATGCAGGGGTGGTTCAACATATGAAAATCAATAAACGTAATAAACCACATTAACAGAAGCAAAGACAAAAACCACTTGATCATCTCAATAGATGTAGAAAAAGCCTTTGATAAGATCCAACACCACTTTATGCTAAAAGCTCTAAGAAAATTAGGAATAGAAGGAAAGTACCACAATACTATAAAAGCTATATATGACAAACCTATAGCCAACATCATATACTTAATGGAGAAAAAGTGAAACCATTTCCCCTACAATTAGGAATGAGTCAAGGATGCTCACTATCTCCACTCCTATTCAACATAGTCCTGGAATTCCTAGCCAGAGCAATTAGGCAAGAAGAAGAAATAAAAGGAATACAAATAGGTAAAGAAACTGTCAAAATATCCCTATTTGCAGACGACATGATCCTATATCTTAAAGACCCAAAAAACTCTACCCCAAAACTCCTAGACTCCATAAACAGCTATAGCAAGGTGGCAGGATACAAAATAAACTTACAAAATCATTAGCTTTTCTATACACTAACAACCAAAAATTTGAGAAAGAATATATGGAAACAATTCCATTTACAATAGCCTCAAAAAAATCAAATACCTACGAGTAAACTTAACAAAGGATGTGAAAGACCTCTACAAGGAGAACTACAAACCACTGAAGAAAGAGATTGAGGAAGACTATAGAAAGTGGAGAGATCTCCCATGCTCATGGATTGGTAGAATCAACATAGTAAAAATCGCTATACTACCAAAAGCAATCTACATGCTCATAAAAATCCCAATGACATTCATCACAGAGATTGAAAAATCCACCCTAAAGTTCATTTGGAAACATAAGAGACTACAAATAGCCAAGGCAATGCTCAGCAAAAAGAGCAATGCTGGAGGTATCACAATACCTGACTTCAAACTATATTACAAAGCCATAGCAATAAAAACAGCATGGTACTGGCACAAAAACAGACATGAAGACCAGTGGAACAGAATAGAGGACCCGGATATGAATCCACACAGCTATGCCCACCTTATTTTTGACAAAGGTGACAAAGATATATGTTGGAGAAAAGACAGCCTCTTCAACCAATGTTGCTGGGAAAAGCGGTTATCTGCCTGCAAAAAAACTGAAACTAGATCCGTGTTTATCACCCTGTACTAGTATCAACTCAAAAATGGATCAAGTACCTTAATATCAGACCCTAAACTATGTAGTACAGGGAAGAGCAGGAAACACTCTGGAAGCAATAGGTATAGGCAAAGACTTCCTCAATAGAACCCCAGCAGCTCAGCAATTAAGAGAAAGGATGGACAAATGGGACTACATAAAATTAAAAAGCTTCTGCACAACAAAATAAATGGTCTCTAAACTGAAGAGACAACCCACAGAGTAGGAGAAAACATTTGCTAGCTATACATCAGACAAAGGACTGATAACCAGAAAATACAGGGAACTTAAAAAACTAAACTCTCCCAAAATCAATGAACCAATAAAGAAATGGGCAAGTGAACTAAATAGAACTTTCTCAAAAGAAATTCAAATGGCCAAAAAACACATGAAAAAATGTTCACCATCTCTAGCAATAAAGGAAATGCAAATTAAAACCACACTAAGATTCCACCTCACCCCTGTTAGAATAGCCATCATCAAAAACACCACTGACAACAGGTGTTGGCGAGGATGTGGGGAAAAAGGAACCCTCTTACACTGTTGGTGGGAATGCAAGCTAGTGCAACCACTCTGGAAAAAAATATGGAGGCTCCTTAAAAGTCAAAACATAGATCTGCCATATGATCCAGCAATTCCACTCCTGGGGATCTACCCAAAGGAATGCGACACAGATTACTCCAGAGGCACCTGCACACCCATGTTTATTGCAGTGCTATTCACAATAGCCAAGTTATGGAAACAGCCAAGATGCCCCACCACTGACAAATGGATTAAGAAAATGTGGTGTCTATACACAATGGAATTCTACTCAGCCATGAAGAAGAATGAAATCTTATCATTCACAAGTAAATGGATGGAACTGGAGAAAATCATCCTGAGTGAGGTTAGCCAGGCTCAGAAGACCAAAAATTGTATGCTCTCCCTCATATGCAAACTTTAGATCTAGGGCAAATACAGCAATGTGGTTGGACTTGGGTCACACGCTAAAGAGAGAGCACATACGGGAGGAATGGGGATGGGTAGGAAACCTGAAACTTGAAAGTGTTTGATGTCCCCACTGCAGAGGAACTAATACAGAAACCTTAAAGCGACAGTGGTCAATATGGGAAGGTGACCGGGAAGTAGGGAGAAGTCAGGTAGAAGTGAATCAATTCAGGTTGTAATACACTTGTGCATGGAAGCAATGCGAAGAATCTTTCTGTATAGCTATCCTTATCTCAACTAGCAAAAATGCTTTGTCTTTCTTATTGTTGCTTATGTCTTCTCTTCAATGAAATTGGAGAGAAGGTCTGCCTGGAAGTGAGAGGGGTGGGAGGTAGAGGGAGGGGGCAGATGGTGGGTGGTGGGGGTAGAAATGACCCAAACGATGTATGCACATATGAATATATGAATAAAGAAAAAAATTAAGTAGGCATTTTAAAATAGTAAAATATAGATAATAGGAAAATATCTCTATAATTCTAATGAAGACTTACTAAAAACTATCCAAAGAATAAGTGCAACAATTATTTAGAAAGAATTTAAATTTCCTGTTAGAAATGATAGCTATGTTACTATAATAAATGAAATATTACTATGGTTGAAATTATATTTGTGAAGATTGTATAAAAACTTGGAAAATGAAATGGCTATAATATTATTTTTTAAAAGTAGGATACAAAATTCTGAATTCTTGTTTTCACAAGCAAGGAAAATAACATCAATAATATCACAACTTTTGTATTAAAAAAAGAACAAAAGGAAATTGACTAAAATGTCAAGAAGAGGTTGTCACTGGGAGTTGAATATGTGAGATTTTTTTCCTATTTTCTGTATTTTCCAAGTATTCTGAAATAATTGTTATAACTATATTATATTATGTTATTATAAATGTATTCGAGCTTTATGTAGGCATATTTAGGGATTTATTTGTTAATATTTTAGGAGAAATAGTACTACCTTATTTTTATGGCATATAAAGTATTATGTATATATATATTATATATATAATATATATATACAATGATTTTATTTAAACCCTTACTAAATGTAGTATGTTTGAGCCTAAATAACATTTTTTGGTAAATGATTACTAAGTACTAGTACTGCTAGCACTAAGTACTGATGCTATTAAATAGCAACAATTATTTCGAGGTAAAGTGCTCTATATTGTAATGCAAGGAACAGTGCATATATAATTTAGGTTGTTCACATTTGCATTTTTATATATTTACTTTATATAATAAAGTTATGTATAGTATGAATAAATGATTTTGTAGCATGATTATTACATATAGTCCTTTATCCTTTAATGATAGCAACTTTTACTTGGTAAATAATAATTTTGAGGGATAAAGTGCTAAATATTTTAAAATAATAAATAATATCTGAACAGTTAATCTTATTTTATAATTGTATGAAATATTTATTTCATGGAGCTCAGTGCTGTAACCTCACCGATAACCCACTACGATTCATTAAAAGTGTGGAATTTCAGCCTCCACTAACTAACCTTGCAGTTCTGTGTTGATATTCCTGTGCAGTCAGCTAAAGCAGTTTCTGTTTACACCATCTAAGACCTTTGAAAAAGCCACTGTGTGGCTTTTTCAAACGGGGAGGGGCTCAAGTGGTAGAGCACCTGTCTTGCAAGTGCAAGGCCCTGAGCGCAAACCCCAGTATGGTAAAAAAAAAAAAAGCATATTAACAGTCAGGGAAGAAGCATGATTCTGTAATTCAGCATACTCTACCATTAATATCATGTTAGGGTAAAAAAAATACTATGAGAACTGATATAATACAGAAGAAAGTAAGGAGAAATACACTTTTTGCTTATATCCAAAAGGGGGTCTTCCAGCCCTCTTCCCAAAGCAGATACCAAAATCAGCAGATGCTCAAGTGTGTACAAAACGCAGTGGCTTTTACATACCATGTACATATAGCTGTGTTTACATGCTACATGAATGTAGTCATCTGCATACTACATACATGTGGTATCTACATACAACCTGTGCCCACCCTCCTGTACACTTTCAGTCATCTCTAGAGTGCTTGTAATACTAATTCAACATAAACTCTATGTAAATAGCTGTTATACTATATTGCTTAGGGAATCATGACAAGAAGAAAAATTTGTACATGTTCAGCACAGACCCAATTTTAAAAAATGGCATTTTCCCTCTGAGGTTGATTTTATCTACAGATGTAGAATCTGTGGATCCTAGGACCTGTGGTGCTGTCTTTTACAGTTTTCCTGGACTATCATTTGACGTTTCTTCATTCCCCACAGTGTAAATAGAGACCATCTCTGTAAATGATCATGGTATTTAGAAAAATAATGAAAAGATAATAGAAGTATTCCTACCTGATCCCTGTATGTATGTATGTATGTATGTATGTACGTATGTTGAACATTGGTGAGATCTTTATCACGCCCATTTGCCAGCAAAGTCAGCAATGAGGAGATGGGTGAACTGATGATACAAGGTGCAGGTCCCTTACCAGCACCTCTCCAAGACTGTCTTCTTGCTTTTTCAATATACTTCTAATTCACTAGAACAAGAGACACTGATATTAACATGATGTCTGGGTTCTCACCAGCCTCCAAGAAATAGATTCCACCTTGAGTCGACAGGGAACCCAGTAAAGCATCCTCTTTTCTCCATGTAGCCCTTTCACGCATCACAGTCTAAAGATCATCTCCTCCTGGTCCTCTAAAGCTCCAGTAAGGAAAGCTCCATTCTCCATTTCCCTGGGTATGATGCTGGATGGAAACTGCAGTACACCATCTAGAATTCCATGTTGCACTTCTTGAGTGACCAGAGTTCTATTCTAACTCAGTACAGAGACGCTGACAATTTCTACTAAATCATAGTGTAGTTTTTTGTTTTGTTTTGTCTTTCTTCCACTGCTCAGCTAGGGGGACACAGTCCAGGTGCAGCACTTCCTATCCTCATGGCATCTTTTATCACTGGGCTCGTCTCTGATGAAAGCAATTTCAATGGCTAGCATCATCTGACCAGGACGTGACTGGGACCTTCCCCAGGTGTACAGATTCTCTTTCTGACCTTGATTTAAATATCAAGCATATCTGGATTTTGCAGAGAAAAAAGTCAGGAGTAAATGTGGCTTTAATATTTGAGTGTAGGGCAGACACTTTGGCCAATTTATTTTAAAAAGTTAAGCTGAATATTGGTAGAATTCATCTCACTCAGTCAAGTGACTCAATCAAGTCTTTCCTTCATAACTAACTGTAACAAAGAGATTCTATTTTGCCCAGAAGTTTTCATCCTTTCTTTGACTATTATAGGCTAAATACCAATTCTCAATCTATAAATGTAAAAGGTAAAAGTACCTTAAAGGGTTTTTTTGGCTTAATTGAAAAGCCATAATGAGGACAATAATATTAGCTGATAAAAATCTCTACATGAAGACCTCTTTGTTCTAAGTTTGTAGAGACAGCCATTTCACATCTGGCAATTATTTACATGAGTAATTAAAGGAGCAAGACAAGATTTATTGCTTATTCTTGACTCCCTTGAAAACTGTACCACTTGAGGCAGAGGTGTATTACTTCTGCCTCGATGGGTTTTGACTCCCCTGTGTACATTGGTCATCCTGCAAACTGGAAACCAGCCATCTCCATTAAAGAGCCACATCATTCCTTCTTGTCATAATAACGTCTCTTCCTCTTGAACACACATTCAATTTCAAGAGCCACGGGTCTTGAGACCTGTCACATTTGTATATGTGACAGTCATTGTCATTGAAGCAAGCTTTAAAAACAGTAATAAATATTTGATTTCACTACTCCACAAAATGCCAGTCTTTTAAAACGTCAGGAAACTAGAGGAAACGTGAGATCATTATCAGTAAAGCAGTTACATCTTTAGAAAAAAATCAGGTGACTAAAATCATTTGTCAGTATGGTTTGCATTTGTAGCAATGATTGATGAATGAGTTGCCCATTACTGCCGTTCCATAGGATACTCCTACTGTGTTCTGAGGCGTTCGATAATGCACATTTTAATCAGTGATTTCTTTTCTCTGAAACTGAAATGCCAATATGATTTGAAGTGTGTTTGCTGAGGATAGAATTCATCAGAGCCTCTCAGTAGCAGAACTAACATAGAAGGTGACAGTCTGCTTGCCATGCAAGACTTGTAGGTCAATTAAACCAGCTGCTGTGCAATGCTCAGTCTTCAGGAGAGAGAACTGTCAAGAGTCCCCTCTACTCACAAATAACTTCCTGGTCTCCTATATAGTTCATGTTGAGTATGGCTATTATCAATTTAGATAAATCTAAATTAACTGATACTTCAGTTTTTATTTTATGCTCAGACCTTGCCTCTCTTGGCATCACTCACACTTTATACCAGCTTTGCTCCTTCATAGCTAACAAGCACAGTATAGGAATCAGACAGTTCTGTTTGAAACCAAATTACCACTTGCTAGATGTAAGACTCGATGTAAATCACCTAACTGAGCGTCAGAGTTTTCTTTAACTGTAAAATGAGTATTCAAGGAAGCGATACCTCCAAAGTTCTAGGAAAAAAAAGGAATTCATCAAATAAGAACCATTCTTTTGTCTTTGGAGACCCAGATCCAGCCTAGTTCAATGTCTGGATTATTTTATATTTAAGGGATGTACAAGTTCATCTTTGTGTGCTCCTTTGGGAGAAATATTCCATAAACCTTCTAGCTTTTCTGTAATAAGTCTTTATAAGTTTTTAAATGAAGCAGGCTAGAAAATCCTTACCTTCTTTATTATCCAAGATGGCATCCACATGTCAAGCACACATTTCTTAACCCCCCTCCAGAAATTCCATTAAAATTATAGAATAGGAATGAAAGGGAAATAAAAGCTAAGCTATCCAGAGGGAACCTTCACAGATGAGAGAGCAACAAATTTCTAGAAGACAGCAGCAAATCAAAGGGGATTAAAAAAAAAAAAAAGCTAAAGGATAACCCTAAGCAAAAAAGGGAAATGCTAGCATCACAATACCTGATTTCAGAATTATATTACAGAGCTACCATAAAAAAACCAGCATGGGACTGGCACAAAAACAGACACACAGAACAATGGAAATGAATAGAAGACCCAGAAATAAACCCACACAGCTACAGCCACATGATTCTCGACAAAATTGTCAAAAACAATTACAATTACATTGGAAAGAAGACAGACTCTTCAACAAATGGTGCTGAAAAAACTGGATATTTGCTTGTAGAAGATCAAAACTAGAGTTCTAGCTCTCATCTGTACAAAAGTCAATTCAAAATGTATCAAAGATCTTAAATTAAGGCCTAAAAATTGAAACTACTAGAGGAAAATGTAGGGAAAACAAAGTTTTGTACAGGCAAGGGCTTCTGAATAGAACTCTAGTAACTCAGGAAATAATAGCAAGAATTGACAAATGGGATCGTGTCCAATTAAAAAGCGTCTGTACAGTAAATGAGACAGTTACCAGAATGAAGAGACAGCCTACAGAATGGGAAGAAATATTTGTTGGCTATTCATCTGGCATGGGATTCATATACAAAATATACAAGAACTCAAACAATTAAGCATCAATAGAACAAATAATACAATTAATAAATCTCAAATGAATTGAACCAAGAATTCTCAAGAAGTACAAATGGCTAATAAATACATGAAAAATATTCAACATCCTTAGCAAGTCAGAACTACATTGAGATTCCATCTCACCCCAACCAGAATGGCTATCATCAAGATAACAGCAACAAATGCTGTAGAGGATGTGTGGGGGAGAAGGTGTGGAATGAGCCCTCAAACACCATTAGTGTAAACTAGTACAGCCACTATGGAAATCAGTATGGAGACGTTGTTCAAAACACTAAAAATAGAAATATCATATGACTTGGCAATACTGCTCCTAGGTGTAAATCCACAGAAATCTAAGCCAGCTTACTATGGAGACACCTGTACACCCATGTTTATTATGGCACTGTTCACAATAGGTAAGTTATGGACCAGCCTCAGTACCCATTACAGGATGAACAGATAAAAAATATATAGTATATATATACACTACTGAGTATTATTCAGTCATAAAGAAGAATGAAATTACGTTATCTGCAGGAAAATGGATGGAAATGGGGGTCATCACATTAAGTGAAATAAGCCAGACTCAGAACAACAAGTACGGTGGCACATGTATTCTGTTATATGTGGAATCTAGATTTAAAAGAGAGATGGAAGGTAGCAGGAGGATTACTTGGGAGGAGGAAGAGGATCAATGAGGGGAGGAGGCAGGATAAGAGCAGGTGATAGGGCCACTGAAGATGATCATATATCATGAAAAGGACATCACGAAGCCCATTACTCTGTTCAATTAATATATGCTGCTAACAAGTAGCTTGAAGAGACAGCAGCCTAAAGTGTCACAGGAGGCCCCTGCACTGCAGAAGCAAGCCAGTCTCTTCAGCAAGGCTCCAGTGTGGCTCCAGGCTAAGGTATGATAGGTTTGTGAGAAGACAGAGAAGAGCTGAAAACATGAGCTGAAACAAGAAGTTAATTCCTCACTTACCTCTTCTCCCTTTCACAGGCAGTAGATGAGCCATCTAGCATTTGTCCTCAGGGGAAACCCAGACAATTTTCCTCTAAGCGAATGATAGTCCAACCACAATAGAGATGGTCCACATGTTGTAGCTTGGTGTCCCATGGAAAAAGCCACTTCTCACCAGTCAACGATCTTCACATGCCACTTAGTCTTTCTATTAGTTGGAAAAGTTGATCTCGGAGAATATAATTCAGAAATTATAATAATTCAGGTACTGTAAAAGACTTCACAAAAATCTCTGTTCCAGGTGGGATGTAACTCAGTGGCTGAGCACATACTTAGCATACTCAAGGGCCAGGGTTGGATCCTCAGCACTGCAAACAAACGAAATAAGACAGACAGACAGACAAAAAGCAAGAAAGAGCTTTGGTAATATAAATTTAAAAATCAGTAGAATAGTTGGAAGAAGTCAAAGAAACCTCCCAAAAAAGGATAGCAATCATTGCAACAAAACTTCAAAAAATAGGAGAAAAAAGGAGATACAGATCACCAACCTATTCAACTAATAAAAATTCTCATAAGGACCTCCAAGAGCCAAGAAGACTACGTGAAAAAGTGAGGAAGGGAGGGAGGGAGGAAGAGAGGTATGGAGGATGGGAGAAAGGGAGGGAGGGAAGAAGGAAGGAAGGAAGGATAAAGGAAGGAAGGAAGGATGGAACTGTTCCATGCTTTGTTATCAATGTATTATTGCCCCCTCCTCATATTAGGGATTGAGCAAGAACTAAGCGCTCTACCACTTGAACCACACTCCTAGTCCTTGTGCTTTTTTAGTTTGCTTTTTAGATAAGATCTTGTGCTTTTGCCTGGGCTTGCCTAGACCTGTGATCCTCCTATCTCTGCTTCCTGAGTAGCTGAAATTTTAGGCATGAACCACCACACCTGGCTCCAATGTATTTATTTATTTTTTCATGGTACTAGGGCTTGAACTTGAACTTGCTAAGGCCTTATGCTTGCTAGGCAAGAATTCTTCCACTTTAGCCACACCTCTAGCCCTTTGCTTTAGTTGTTTTTCAGATAGGGTCCTGAGTTTTCATCTGGGGCCAGATTCCTCTTACCTGCTCTTCCCTTGTATCTGGGATTACAGGTGTGCTATTACCCAATGCCCAGCTATAATCTTTATGTCCTTTCATATTTCTTAGTTTGGACTCGGGGTGTGTGGCTCAAGTAATAGAGCACTTGTCTAGCAAGTGCAAAGTCCTGGATTCAATCTCTAGCACTGAAAAAAAAATTCTTAGCTTAACCATTTTAAAGACCAAAGCTCAGACATATTATTGGGAAATTTCAGAGCACCAAGTGTGAAAGAATATTCTAAGTCTTCCTGTGAGAAACAACAGTCGCTCATAAGAAATGAGATTCCACTTCTAAGAAAAACAGTTTTGAGCCAAGAGCACCATGCAGAAGTTAGTCTGTGTATCAGTGGGAAATGCTCTTCTTCCTTTTTTGACACTCAAGAATGAAGTTTGCTTTGCATCAATTATTTCTGAAGAATCTGCTAGAAGAACACTAAGAAAAGGGGTAACACAGAATACCAGCAATGAGCCATTAGCCAGAAATATAATGAAAACAAATGTCAAGATGAAAGCTGAACAGCTGTTCTGAAAAAGATCAGTCCAAATTAGAATGGGAAATCAGAGGTTTCCAGGCAGACACTCAAGAAGAGAAGTAAGGAAGGAAAAGAAGAGAAATGGAATAAAACCCAATTCAAGAATGAAGATATTTGGAATACAGGACAGAGTGTATCATTTCTTTTTCATCAGCAAGAATAATAATAGAAAAAGCATTCAAAAAGTAGGATAAATAAGAAATCAATAAAAAATCATAAAGTTCAGCCAGGCATGGTGGTGCATGCCTCTTATCCCAGGAGGAGGATCAAGAGTTTGAGACCAGTCTGGGCTACCTAACAAGTTCAAGGGCAGCCTGAAATTACTAGCAGGACCCTATCTCAAAAAAAAAAAAAAAAAAAACCCAAAACCAAACAAACAAGGACTGGGGATGTGCATGCCTACCACACTCAATGAATTGGCTTCAATTCCCAGAACTGAAAAAAAATTGTCCAGCAACTAAATTGACACGTGGTTTTGAATAATTGATAGAATATTTTAAAAGAGAAGACATTGGTCTTAATGCCTAGAGCACTCTTCCTTTGAGAGTTACAAGGCTCATGACAGCGAACCCACAGAGGGTGTGTGTATTTACAGTACACTAAGTGACTCTGTAATAATACTTCATGGGTCTTTGAAAAACCAAAGGCATGAAAACAAAACTTCTTCCTAAAAGAGTAAAGACTGTTTTTTAGATTTCAACACATGGACTCAACTTTTAGAACAGGCACAAGACTTGGCTTAATTAATGTTCTCAAAACAGAATATAAATTTATCAACATTGACAATGAAAAAGTTGAAGAAGAACAGTAGAAGTCTTCCTTTTCTCACCCACCACACATAACAAAAAGTCAACATTTAATGTCCAAACTTGACAGATCGAGAAGTACATAAATTAAGGATGCCTTAGGTAATCACCAATGGAGCTTAAAATATGGATGATTGACAAATGGCTACAAATAAGGAGGATGACATGGAGGTGGTTCTTTCTCATTATAATTTTTGTCAACTATTTGAAATTTTCAACTATGCCCTTTATACTTGGAATAAAAGAGTATCAACATTTTAAAAATTTAAGTTATCACTTAAAGAAAATAAATTAACAGAGACTCTAAAAATCTTTGGCCTTTGTTAATTGGCTACTTGCCATAGCTATAATGAAATAAAAATGAGGTTCGAGTTAGTTGTGCAGATGTATGTTGAGATAATTCGATAAAGAATTGAAGAATAATACTGTTTTAAAAAGTGTGTGTCAAGTTTGATTTTCTTTTAAATTTATAAATGTTGGTTTAAAACATGGTGAAATGACTCCTTGCTACCTAAGCCTCTGACTAAATGAGATCTTTGCCTTCCCACAATTTCTCTTAAATTTATATGACCCTCAAAGTTTGGCAAAAGCAGTGAAAGTTTTCTGCTTTGATTCTTAAGAGAAGCCAATAAAAAGAAATAAAGGTGTTATTTGAGGGTAAGTGGATGGAATTGGAGGGCATCATGTTAAGTGAAGTAGGCCAGATTCAGAAAGACAAAGGCTTTTCTCTGTGGAAGATAGATCCAAAAGATAAACATACACACAAAATGAAACATGATCATATACAAATGTATGTGTAGAACATGTTTGTAACAGTGGAACTACTCCATGGAACTCAGGGAGGAGGGAAAGGAAAAGAGAATGGCAGATATGGAAATACATAACATCTGTGCAGGTAGATGACATAATGATACATACTGAAAACTGTTGAATAATAGCAGGTAGGAGGGAAGGTGTGAGGGAGAATAATAGAGGGGGCTGAACTGACCAAAGTGCAGTATATTCACAACTGTGATATATTGAGAAACCCCCTTGAACACTCACTTTGGAATAAAAGTGAAAGACAGGAATGTAAAATAGGTACTAAGGGCAGGGGGAAGGTGAATGAGGAGAGGAAGGTGAGGGAATGTGGTTGATGGGGTTAGTGTACAAATATGAAATATAACCATGAGCCCTCTTGCAACTGTGTTAAGTGGGGCAGGGAAGATGTTGAGAGGAAAATGGCGGGGGCGATCTAACCAATGTACAATGTAAGGCTATTCAGAGGTGTCACAATGAATCCCCCCTGCACAATGAATATATGCTAATAAAAATGAAAAAAAAAACCTTCATTGAAATTGTTTCAGAAAAAGTAATGTATTATTGAGTCTAAATAACTATAAATGAACTGCCTACTTCATTTTAAAGCCCATTAAGATAATTTTTATCACAGATTTTTTTTTTTGTGGTAGTAGGGTTTGAACTCAGGGTCTACACCTTGAGCCACTCCACCAGGCTTTTTCTGTGATGGGTTTTTTCAAGATAGGGTTTCATGAACTATTTGGGCTGGCTTTGAACTGTGACCCTCCTGATCTCTACCTCCTGAGTAGTTAGCATTACAGCCATGAGCCACTGGCACCCAGCTTATACCAGGATTTTTAAATCAACAGATTCCTTAGTTGATTCCAATTTAACAATGCAATAAAAATACATTAAAATATAATTTTAACCAAAATAATAAGAAATAAAGGAAAACAGTCTCCACTTTAAAATTTTTTATATAAGAACTATATTAATGTAGAATCAATCCCTCAATGTTACATTTGCCAATTCTGCAAATAAATAATTTAAGTGTTTAATATGATACCCTTAATTTGTTTTTAAGGAACAAAAAAAGAACCTAGAAAGAGTTATATCTTTTTCATTATTCATAAAATAATTTGCATGTTCAATGCTTTGTTTTCTTTTCAATAGGCCAATGATACTATAAGCTATTGCTACTGATCACAGGTTGGATTTTCTGGAAGCAGGTGCTGAAGCTAAGTGTGGAGTTTATTGGAAATCAATAGCCATAAAAGGAGAAAGAAGAGATCGCTTCTCGGCCTTTTGGCTAAGATCAAGTGTGGAGAAAGAAGAGGCAGAATTGAGGGGCTGGGATGTGACTGAGTGCTAGAGCACTTGCCCCGCATGTGTGAGGCTCCAGGTTGATCCCCAGTAACCACCTCCCCCCAAAAGAGTAGCAGAATTGGGCCGAGGGAAAAGATGAAATGCAATTCAGGCCTAGAGAGCCCCTGGCCCAGAAGAAAGTATCATCCACTAAAGTCACCTCCTTCCACACTGAAACGGCTGGCCCTGTACCTCCTGCCTCTAGGGTCAGGCTGCCGGAAAAAGAGCATGAGCCGTGCAGCCCAGAGCAGGAGTCATCAGCTGGAGCCAGGAGCTGATGCCTTCCCCACCCCACACCCCTCAGCTAAGCAGTGAGCCTCCCTGAAGGGAGACAGGGGTGCGCATCTCTGGGTGTGCCACATCACACCACTGATCGGTGATAGTTAGGTGCAAAGTCCACTTAATAGGAAGCGGATCTCATTATGGAGACCATGACTGACAAACAGCACGCCGTGAGCTGCTTTGCAGCTGCTTTGCAGCTACTTTTGGTCATCCTGCTTTCCATCAAGACGTTAAGGATCCAGACCCTCCATGCACTTGGAAATATCCTCTTGTCGGCTCCTGTTGGTTCTCCCTCTTTTGACTTTGGCTCGTCTCTTTGGCTTATTTTGGTGTTTTTTGTTTTTTGGGTTTTTTTTTGAGACAGGGTCCTGCTACATAGCCCGGGATGACCTTTAACTGACTATGTGGACCAGGCTGACCTTGAACTCGAAATCTTTCTACTTCCCCCTCCCGAGTGCTGGAGTTAGGCATGTGCCACCATGTCCAGCTTGTTTTGGCTCTCTGCCTAGCCTGATCTGACTGCAGACCTGCATTTGGACTGTTAGGCTTAGCTATGAGTGCCTGCTTACAGCAGCCTTGCCTAAGCAGTAAGCAGGCTGCAGATCACCAGATGAGTTCCTTAGCGCCCCCTACTGTCCCCTGTTATCAGAAGCAAGGCCTCAGACACGCATGACCCCAGAGGCTGAGCAAGTCACAGAATTCAGCAAAGATAAAGGAAGTCCAGCGCTGGTTAGAAGCAGCCCAGAGATCATGGAATCCAGACAGGCACCCATCAGCTGTTTCTGCCTATCACCCAATTATCCTTAGGGAAACTACCATCCTTCTCAAGTCACGGGGTCAGTGGGGATGGCCAAACTCCTGTGTGCCTGATGGATCACGTGACCCAGTGCTGGCCAGCCAGTCAATCTGGATAGAGTGATTGGGTCAGACATGGACACTTGGCCCAGTAGGGCAATAAAACTGTCCTTCACATCTTCTATCAGAAATTATTGAAAGGGAAACATTTCATGGGAAATGTTCAGCGTGAGTCTATTTTAAGCCTGAGTCTAGCCATGCCTGAAATGGACATTTCAGTCACAGGAGCCTATACCCTGCTTTCTATGCCTAAATTAACCTGAAACAGGTTTTTCTATTTGTGCTCAAAAAAGTTGGGCCAACACAGATCCCTCGCACGATGCTCTTACTAGGGACCAGTCTAGTCGATCTGATGGGGAACTTACTGCTTCTCCATACAGCAAGGCAAAATCTCTCTGTGGTTTATTCTGCCCTGTGGAACTTCTTGGGCACAGGCGTTCGTCCAAATACATCATCGGTTCTCAAACTTGGCAGCACTCAGAATCAACTGGGAAAGCTTAACATTGAGGATTCCAGGGCCACACCCAGGCCTACAGAATCAGAACTTCTCAGTTTATAGCCAAGGAATGTGTACTTTTTAAAAAAGCCACATAGACTAATTTAATCCACTGACAAATTTAAGAGTCACCCCACACATCTAATGCCAAGTAACTGTTTTATTAGATTTAATAAATAAGCCATGTTCATGTGTCCTGTGTGTTTCATTGCATTTTCTACATATCTGGTCCTTAAGTTCAGAGGCTAATGCACATCCTTTTGAAAGAAACAACAGCATGTCTGGTGGGAGAAAATTTGAGTTTAAACTACAAGTAGATTTACCATGAAATGAATGAAGCCTAAGTTTCGAAGTCCTTCACTTGAACTTGTAAATATTCCCGTGGTCACATGTTCTCTTAATGTTTATAGGAATGCGATATTTTAAATGCAAATACTTGAGACCACAGTCTCTTTCTACTTCAGCTTCCCCTTGGCTCAATGTCTCTCTGTGTTGGTGGCATGGGAGCAGCTATGAGCAGTTTGGGACCATGACTAAGGAAGTGGTTGGAGATACATGTAGCTTTAATTTATTGTAGGATGTTTATGTGGTTCCTAGCCTCTTCTTTAGAATTTAGCTACTGCTGGCTGTCCTGGTGCAAGAATAGTTTCTAGTAACAATCCAACCATCTTCGAGAAATGAAATTGCCAGGTTCAACACATTACCTTCACAATATGCCATATCAGGGACAAAAAAGATAAACTGGCTAGTGAACGTCATCAATTATGATTCCTCCTTGCCACAAACCCTGGGAAGGAAAGGCCTAGAAATTTTCCAGCTCATCTACAAAAGACACTGGAAAGAAGTTTCCCTAAGAATGATAACAATCCTAAAAAGGTTTATGCTGATACCAACAACAAATCGTGACAGCAGAAGGGATTATTTGATCCAACATCCTAGAGGACAGATTGATTTCTCCTGCCAGTCTCTCTACACAAAGTATGACAGAATCATTCTTGCATGAAGAGGCAGTCAAATAGTATGTAGACAAATAATTTTACTGAGGAATGTGTCTAATAGCTAATTAATAAAAATGTATTTTTCTGGAATTTGAGATCTTTCCAGTATTTGTCCACTTTAAATGTTTTGTTGGGATGGTGGTTTATTTTAAAATTCTAAACGAATCTTTCATGTTTTTTCTGACCAGGTAATTTGAATTCTTTTTCTTAAAAAGGGCGTATGGACTGTACAAGCTTCAGGCCTATGGGCTTACCCCCGGTCAGAGTGAGCACCTCACCCCACACTGAGATAATGGATGTGAAAGACTATAATGGATTTGCCCTTTACAGCTGCCTCAGTCTCCTGAAAACCAAATCTGCTTATTATTAAGTCAGCAAATGCACAGTTGATGGATTGTAATGACTCTGAAGGAATCTGTGTGGCCAAAAAGATAAATAATACATTGTTTAAAGGATTTCAAACTCATAATGTTTTAGAAGAAGTCTTCTTTAGAATACAAGAGAAATTGGCGGGGAGACTAGGCCATGGGCTGGGGAAAAAACAACTGTGATTAACTGTGCTAAACGAAGGGGATTTATCTTTTATCTATCCCTAGAAAAATAACAAATCATCTTGTGAAGTCAGTTAAGTTGATCCCCTCTCAGAGTGAGTCCCTCTGGCTTGGCTCTGTTCACCTTTAGAATTCTGTTTGCAGCTCTTCGGCAAGGACACTGCTGTAAGTGAGGTGGCACATGGCTTCCTGTAGCTGATACAAGTAGCACAGGGAAGAAATTGCCCAGTTTTGTCATTGCTAGTGCATCAGATCTCCATGCACATGGAACCTTTCTCCAGCTTTCATCTCTTAGAAGACAGACAAAGGCAGAGGTCAATGCCACCTTATTTCCTGTACCACTATGAACAATCTCAGTAAAAACAATCCAGCATCTACAGCCATTCACTTGAAATTCTCTGCTCTAGGTGCCCTAGTCATACCTCTGATTCATAAGGTTTGCTAAAAGCAATTGTTTGTGGCTGTAAAAGTTCAGTATATGCAAACACTGGACTGATTTCTCTGTAACAATACTTCTCTGAGTCTTTAAGCGCAGACTTACAGAATATAGCTTGGAATGCTTCCTAAATTGTTTAATCACAAAACCCTTTTCTGATGAATTAATAGTTCAGGGACCAAACTTTGGGAAATGCTGCTTCAGACCACAATAAAAGGTGATAATGAAAAGTGAATGCTGTCATCACATAAAAACTAAGCAAATTGTGTGATGATACGGTAATAACTTTTGTCATTATTAAGACAATGATGGTCAAAGGAATTCATTCTACTGGAACCCATTTAAACTATTTGTGAAGATCTGAGAAAACCATATAATAAGACAAATGTGGTTATGTGCATGGTTATCTGCTATGGTAGTTTTATTTTACAAGGAGATTGAGAAAAAATATACATGCTGTGTGTGTGTGTGCGCATGTGTGCATGTGTGCGTGTGTGTGCGTGTGCAGTGCTTGACTGAGGATGGACCCCAGGGCCTCACACTTGGTCGGCAAGCACTCTACTATTTGAGCCACACCCCAGTCCTTTTTGCTTTGGTTCATTTTTCAGGCAGGGTCTTGCTTTTGCCCAAAGCTGGTCTCGGATCACAATCCTCCTACCTTCAGCTCCTGAAAAACTGGGATTAGAGAAGTATGCACCACCATGGCTGGCCTGCTATCAGCTTTAATCTGCTGCTTCAGCAGATTTCACTATATTTTTAGATTCTCCACTGCATTTACTGAAGAATAGAGATTGCCAATGTAATCTCTATCAAAATCTCAATGACATTTTTTGCAGAACTAGAAAAAGTGATCCCAAATTCATATGGAACCTGAAGGGACCCCAAAGAGCCAAAACAATATTGAAAAATGACAAAATTAGAGGATTCAGGCCACATGATGTCAAAACATAGAGCCACAGTAATTAAAGAGCTACAGTGTGGTACTGGGCTGGGAGTATAGCTCTTGCCTAGCATGCATGAGGTCCTGAGTTCAATCCCCAGCACTGTCCTACCCCAAAATGTGGCATTGTCATAAAGACAGATGAATAGGCTGATGAAATAGAATATGGAGTCCAGAAATAAACTGGCATGTGTGTAATTAAATAATTTTGACAAGTTGCCAAGACCATTCCGTGGGTAAATGACAATCTCTTCATCAAATAGTGCTGAGAAAAATGGATATCCATATTCAAAAGAATGAATTTGGACTCTTATATCATTACAAAAATTAAATTAAAATGGACTAAAGACCCAAGACTTTACAATTTCTAGAAGAAAACATGAGAAAGGCTTCACAACATTAATCTTGGGGATGATTTCTGAGATACAACACCAAAAGCAAGGCAACAAAGCAAAATAGATAAATGGGACTACTCCAAACTATTCTAAGAACATTTGTGAATCAAAAGACACACTCAACATAGTGAAAGGGCAATCCACAGGAGAAAGTATTTTCAAATTACATACCCAATAAGGGGTTAATATCAAGAATATATCAAGAACTCCTATAATTCAACAAAAAAAAAATCAAATAACCCAATTTGAACATAGGCAAAGTCCAGGGATAGGTATTTCTCCAAAGATGATACATAAATAGCTAACAAGCATATTAAAAGATGCTCGACCTCACTAACTACCAGACAGACACAAATCAAAACCACAATGAGTTGTCACTTTGCACCCATTAGGATGGGGACTATTTAAAAAAGTTAACAACAAGTGTTGGCAAGGATGTGGAGAAATTGGAACCCTTCTATATTATTGATGGCATTGTAAAATGGTGGAACCACCATGAAAAACAATATGGAGTTTCAGCAAAAAAATTAAGAATAAAACTTCTGTATGATATAGGAATCGAAATCAGTATGTTGAAGAGATATGTACCCTCCCATATTTATAATTGTATTATTCATAACAGCCAAGAGGTTAATCAACCCAAAATGTTCATCAATGGATGAATGGATAAACAAAATGTGATATACACAGACAATAGGGTATTATTCAGACTTAAAGGGAAGGAAATTCTGACATATTTATAACATATGAACCTTTAGAACATTATTCTAAGTGAAATAAACCAGCCACAAGTGGACAAAACCAGTGGGATTCCACTTATGGGAGTTATTGAAAGTGGTGAAGATCACAAAACATGTAGAATGGTGATGACCAGGGGCTGGAGGAAAAGTGGGAAAGAGCAGGTGTTGCTCCATGGGTACAAAATTTCAGATTTACAAAATTTGTAAAAGTTTTGAAAACTTGTTTCATAAGAATGTGGATATACTTACATTGTTGACCTGCATATTTAAAAATGCCTTAATGGTAAATTTTACGGTACGTGTTTTTACCCAACACACACACACACAGACCAGTAGTCAAACTCATTAACATCTGGATTTCCTAGTGCTTCTCCTCCTGTTTACTTCTGATCACATGTTGGAGCCAGAATATTAAGGAGTTATAAATGGATGCAGATATGCAGAAAACAAAAGACTAAGAAGCTGACAGTAGTCTGAAATATTTTCATTTGAAATTCTCTTTCCTTAAAAATTTTGGAGTTGGTGATCACACACATGAAGAACTTGCTTGACCATACAGTCTGTGAAGTATTTCATGACTTAGGTCTTTGGAAAGTATCAGAGAGACTAGGGACTCAGAAGCTAGGCCCTCTCCTTACCTCCTATATCCCATGAGATCCTAAGACGCTTTTCGTTTCATAGAAGACATGGTTAAATATTGTGTGTATAGCCTTACGTCATCTTTGGCTTTTATGCTTCCTCCAGGTTGAGAATATCCCTGGTTGCTCTCATGTTGAAAACTGGATTATCTTCAATATTTCACAGCACCTGGGCAGCCTTTAGAGTTTTGGGAGTCATTGCCTTGATAGAACTTTCAGAACAAATGATGATGGTAAGAAATGCAATACAATTGCAGCTTTCTTTACTCTTTGTGCCATCCAAGAAGCTGCTTTTCTTTTTACTTAAAAAAAAGTCTATATCTTACTTTTGTCTCTCAATTCCATAGCTCAAAGAAAAAGCACTTTTGTAATTTTAACATACCTTTTCTACATTTTCCTTCAAGGAAAGAATGACAGACTTAGAAGAGGGAAAATAGTTTTTGGCAACAATGCAGATTTGATTCAAGCAATCCTAGGATGTAGAAGATATTTTGGAGAAAAATACATTGCGTGCATATCCAGCCAATGCTTCCTTTGCCACAAAAGCATGCTACACGATGACATGAGGGGAAGAAACTGTTTTAGAATTGAGCCTGGAGCTCATTGGCCTTAAAGCATGAAATGTTGAATGACTCCTAGACATTGTGGAGAGACCGTCTTAGCTCACAGATTTTCTCTGGGGAGGACATGGCCACACCCTACAGACCTGCTGCCCTCTAAGACTTTGGGAGGCTCTGGGGAGCAAAAAGCTTCACAGCCCATGCAAAGAAGAGAAGCAGGTATTTAAATCCCCTGCAGAGCAAGCTCCTGTTTTTCCATTCTGCTCACAGAGCATCAGTAAGTGCCTATATTTCTTCTTTTTGGTACCTTGATACTCTCATTTCAGGATTTAGAGCAATGATGTCACTATGTCTGGAGTGATAAGGGCAGGGCTCTGACTCTGAGGCTATGCAGTGCCTGGACAGAAAGGAAAGAAGGAGGACAGGATCCAAGGTCTGGAACTGGACAGTGAGCTCTGAAAGCCTTGAATTTCTTCCCTGTTTCCATGGGGACACCTGGGCTCCTGCTCCCTTTAGTGCCTCGTTGATTTCTTAAAGGAGACAGAAAAGAAAAGAGCAAGGTAAAGTAAAGCTGGATTGGAAACCATTCTCTCCAATCCTTTTACGTGAAAGTGCTTAGTCAGGCTTTCAAAAATGTAAGTACTATTAGTGCTATTTTTATAAAAATGGTGCCAATTTTGAGTTCATCCATAAGATGACTAATACACACATTTTCAAAAGAGCAGGATAACAAACACCCATATTGCTATCACCCAGCTTCAACCATATCATACACTATCTCAATCTGATTTCTTCTGCATCCCTACTTCTTAAAAAGCATTCATCTATCTATTTTTGCTGGAGTATTTGGAAGCAAATTCAAGATATCACACCCTTTTTATTGTAATGTTTTAGTAGCACTTAGAGACAAGAAGAACTTTTTTCCCTTTAACCACAATGCTATTATTAAAAACAAAACAAACCAGGTATGGTAGTACATGCCTGTAATCCCAGCTACTTGGACTGCTAAATAAATAAATAAATAAATAAATAAATAAATAAATAAAATGCATTCCTTTATATCACCCAATAAGTTTTGGGGCTCCACCTTACCTATCTGGGTTCACTGGCCCAAGGAAGGGAGCCAGGATGCATTACTCTGATACCTTCCTTCCCCCACTTTCTTCTTCTTACAGTTTTCTCTCTCTCTCTCCAGCTTTATCTGACTGCCTCATGATATTGGAGCCTCATGGGTTGTTCTCTTTTCCATGGTGGTTTTCACCATCTCTCTTCCTAATTACAAGGCAGAGCAACTTAGGGGAACATGAGGTATGAACACACACGTGTGTGCATGCACTTTGCACACGTGTGTGTGTCTGTGCAGACTGGGAAATGTATTCATTTGGGTTTAATATGTTTGTGTTTTTCCTCATTATCTAACTCATTTGTTCCTAGGGCTATTTCCATGGAGCCAATGTGAATGAACCACAGTTCAAACAAATATCAGCAAATGAAATACTTTCTCTACCTAGATTTATGAACTCCCCATTTCACTTAAGTGACAGCAAAACTACAAACTTATCTTGCCAACAGCTTAGTCACTTCTCTTCTGCTCAAGAGTCACTTTTGGGGAGGTTAACTGCTCAGTTAGCTCAAGGTGTGGCATTCTCCCTCTCTGGATGGCCTCTGGGCTCCTGGAAGGCAGGGATGGGAGGAGGGGAGGAAAGAGTGGGTCCTTGTGGCCTCTCTCAAGTGACCCCCGTCTCACCTTTGGACCTGCTCTCCTTAATGCTGCTCTGTATAGCTTCATGGCCCTTGGAACACCTGCTTCCTCCCTCCTCAGCCATGACCCTTTCTAGAAGCTCTCAGATACTTCTACTCCCCACTCAGGACTCAGGAAGGGTAGAATGCCCTGCTGGAGTGCTTTGGAGAATCAAGGGACTGGATACTTGATGGTGAATGAGCTGTGGCCCATCCTTCTGTCTGGACGGGCCCTGCCACCATCATCATGTCACCCTCCTGGGCCTTTTGAAATGTAGCTTCTCTATGGGCTTCTACTCTCCCCCCAGAGCACGCGCTGGAAGTGAGACACCAGCCTTCATGCCCTAGAGTCACCTACAAAATGTCTATGAGTTACTATTACTGCTGCCCCTGCCCCAGGTTTTACTTCAACCAGGATTCAACAAGAAGAGCTTTTTCAGACGTGACTGGACATTCTTTTTCTGATCTCCTCCATTTTCAGAGATTTTTTTCCCCCAGACCCTAACTTGGGTCTTCCTGAACTTGACCCTGAGACAGAAGTGATCCCAAGGACCGGGAGGGGAGCGAGAACACAAAGCATGGAAAGTATTAATGAGTGCCCTGGTGAGAGAGCCAACTGTGTGTGTCTGGGACTTAATTTTGCTGGGGAAGCTCTGAAGGGAAAACACACATCTCAGAGTTAAGTCGCCTGGACCGGGGAGGGAAGTGGGGTATTTATACACCAATTTCCATCTGCCACAGGTGGAGGATTGCTCCTGGAGGTGCTAATCCTCAATGCTCCAAGTGGACAAGGAGACTTTGATTTCAGGAGAAAGTCTTCAAGGAAAGAAATGCAGTGCTGGCAGATGAAAGTCAGCGAGGTGCATTGAAAGTGAGAAGGTCAAGGGAATGTGGGCGGGGCTCTGCCATTGCTCACTATATCCAGGTCTCAGAACAGCTTCTTTTCTCTTCTTCCTGGTGCAAAATATCTGCTTTTATGTTATTATCCATTCCTGACAAAGTTTGCTCCTGGGCCATAAATGGACATGGGAATATTGAACACTTTGGTCTCTTTGCAGCTAAGAGGGACCTAGGCAGTTCAACCAAGGGTTGGTCACTTCATCTGTGAGCAGCCTTGGTGGGCTGCAGAGCTTCTGTGGCTGACAGAATAATGGTCTCTGAAGATGTTCACATCCTGATCCCAGGAACCTATGACGAGCTTACATTGTCCCCTTGCCAAAGGGACTTCACTGATGGGATCAAGGTGTAATATCAAGATGGGGAGAGCATCCTGGAGTATTCACATGGACCCAGCGTAATCACAAGGGTCCTTACAAGATAGAGACGGGAAAGTCAGAGTGAGATGCCAGGATCGGGTGATGTGAACCAAGAGCCAAGGAGTGCTATAGTCTCTACAAGTTGGAAGAGGCAAAGGATGGGTTCTCCTTAATATCCTCCAGAAGGAACATGGCATTGGGCTTTAGCTGAAATTACCATGAGATAGTTTGAGAGATTTGGGCCTCTGTGTCCTGTAGTTGCACCGTCTCAGGAAATGGGAGTAGAATAACAAAGGAATTGCCAAAAACTGCTGTGAAGACCTGCTAAGTCAGAGCACAGAAAAGCTGCTTCGCCTCTAGAAAACACTTTTAAACACAAGAGTCTATGATGGTCTTACCCATCTTCCATCATGCTTAGACTTGGTTCTGTTTGGCTTTCACATGAAGATACTTGATGGAAGCTGGGCATAATGGCACGTGGCTCTAATCCCAGCTACTCATGAGGTGGAGATCAGGAGGGTAGCAGTTTGAAGCTATCCCAGGCAAAAAAGTTAGCAAAACCCTATCTCAATAAACAAGTGGTTGTGGTGGGGGCACACCTATAACCCCAGTAATGGAAGAGGAGGAGGTGGGAGGATCACAGTCCAAGTCTGATCATGGGTAAAAAACGTGAGATCCTATCAGAAAAATGACTAAAGCAAAAAAAGGCTGAGGCATGGCTCAAGTGGTAGAGCACCTGCCTAGCAAGTGCAAAGCCCTGAGTTTTCAAATCCTAGTATGACAAACAAAACAAACAAACAAGCAATAAAGACACTTGGTGGCTCTTGCTGAATACCACCTGACAAAATTCAGCCACAGAACCAATCAATCTGCTGGACGGCAAAAGTGCAGAGCACTAACAAAATAGAGACGATCACAGTCACTGGAGCTGTTCTTTTTGGTGGCGCCTCTAATAGTTATGTTCATTTTCTAGATCATACTGTGCTGCTGAGAGCAACTCTGTGTCACTCAGTCCCTCTCTTGCTGTGTGACCTGTGCATTGCACTGGGTTGTGGGCAGAACTCAAGTCACCATGGAAGTCTCAAAAGATGCCACTGACCTTTGAGAATGTTGCTGTGAAATTTACCCTGAAAGAGTAGGGCCTTTTGGATTCATCCCCCAAAAAACTCTACAGAGAAGTGATGCTGGAAACCTTCAGGGACCTGTCCTATATAGAAAGAAA